>NC_063358.1:35321088-35396759 GCF_021869965.1 Rhincodon typus | reverse complement strand
GTCAGCTTTCCTGCTCCTCTGATGCTGCTTGGCCTGCTGTGTTCATCCAGCTCTACACCTTGTTTTCTAATAAAAGTGACATAATGTGTTACAGAGGGATGAGGATAGGTTAGGCGAGTGGGCAAAATCTTGGCAAATGGAGTATAATGTGGGAAACATTAGGTTATGCACTTTGTCAGGAAGAATAGAAGACTTGAAAGTTTTCAAAGTTGAAAGACTGCAGAAAGAGGGATTTAGGAGTCCTCAGGCATGAATCATAAAATGCGAAAATAGTCGCGTCTTACTAAAACTATACTAGGCTGCAGTCAGAGACCATACGTGGAAAAGTGTGAACAGTTTTGTTCCACTTATTTGACAAAAGAAATACGGGCATTGTAGGTAGTACAGAGGTGTTTGATTTTGATTTTGAAGGGATTTTATATTACAGATTGAATAAATTGGGCTTGTTCTGATTTTGGAGAATGAGAGGGGAACTTAGTGTAATGTAAGATTCTTAGAGGGCTTGATAGGGTAGATGCCCAAAGGTTGTTTCTCTTTGTGGGAAAATCTGGGACCAGATGGTATAATCTCAGAGTATGGAGTCATCCATTTAAGACAGAGAGAAGGACCCTTTTCTCTCAGAGGATAGTCAATCTGTGGAATTATTTACCACAGAAGAGTGTTGAGGTTGAGTCATTAAGTACAGTATATTCAAGGATGAGATAGATTTTTAGGGTATCAGGGATCATGGAGATAAGGACAGATAGTGGAGCAAATGATCATCATATCAGTCATAATCTCATTGAATGGTGGAGCAGACATAATGGGTTGAATAACCTACTTCTAGTCTTACAGGTTATGGTCTTATTGTCTAAAGCAAAATAAAACTGGGCACAAGATGGCTCAGTGGTTAGCACTGCTGCCTCACAGTACCAGGGACCTGGGTTCAATTCTAACCTCAGGTGACTGTCTGTGTAGAATTTGCACAGTTTCCCTGAGTCTGTGTGGGTTTCCTCCCAGGCTCCAAAGATGTGTAGGTTAGGTGGATTGGCCATGCTAAATTGCCCATAGTGTTCAGGGATCTGTAGGTTAGATGTGTTAGGTATGGGAAATGCAGGGTTACAGGGGATGGGTGTGGGTGGGATACTCTTCAGAGAATCGGTGTGGATTTGTTGGGTTCAAGGGACTGTTTCCACACTGTGGGGAAAAAAAAAATGTTATTATTGCTGGAAATTTGAAAAAAAAACAGGAAATGCTGAATACATTTAGTGGGTCAGACACAAGTATATGGAGAGAATGGATAAATTGATGCTTCACGTGGCGACACTTTTTCTGAACTGGTGATTCGGCAGGCTTCATTTTTAAAGTATTTATTTCTATATTTCCCAAATAATCGTTTCAAATTACTTAACAATCATTCCTTGAGTTGGTTAATAACTTGTTTTTCTCCCTTCGGAGCTTTCTCACAGAATGCAGGCAACTGTGAAGGTGACACAGTGAATAAATGGCACAGTCACAATAAGACACACAGCATTTCTCTTTTCCACACTTAGCAGAAAGAGAGGAACGTTTTTCCTGCCTTTTTTGACTCCTAATTTCAACATCAATTGGGTAGCTTCCTTAATTTTAATTGTTAAGTGATAGAGCATTGAGTAGGAATCCAGCCTCAGAATAATTCTGTGAACTTAAATTCTGCTGATTACAATTCTTTTATGGCAACTTCATAAAGATTGAGGGAAAGAGATGGGGCAGTAGCTTCATGAGAGTTGGGAGGAAGCAGCATCTGAAACAGTGTGAGAGAAAATGGGCACAACAATTTCGTAACGAGAAGAGTGAACCTGCATAAGAAGACCAATAATGACAGAGATAAAACTAGTGGAGGAGAGCTCCATTAACATGATTTTATCTGTCAGAGCCAAAGAGTAATATCAAACAAAAACAGGAGGATGATTATTAGGCACTTCTTCCTTGTCACATTCAATTCACCAAGTAGTTTAAATTTGGAGACATTATCATAGCAGAAAATTCCAGTTAAGAAATTCAGTATTAAGCTTTTAACATCCAAATTGTTAAATTAAATAGAATAGAGCATGTGAGAGCTGCTGGACTGGTGCAATGCATGGTGATTTGGAGCAAATGTTGGCTGCTTGAGGAATTTTCAGTTCCAAGGGATGAGTTGGAGATCATGTAGCAGACATTGCAACATATCAGAAAGGCATCCGTCATATTAATTGCATCAAATGTGGTCCAATGTCTAGGACAGGAGGGTGTGATCAAGAGTGAGGTAGATACGGGGATCCAGAATTTAGCTTCGGAGGAGTCACTGCTCTTGTTCAACATGTATGAGGTTTATGCTCCCCGTTTGGACGACAACATAAAACTGCGACAACATGGTGAGAGTATCTTTCAAGTGTCGGGGGTAGGGCGGGGTGGGGGAGTAAAAATAAATCCAGTAGTAGTAGAGGATAGCACAGTTCGGAGAATAGGAACTGTTCTCTGCAGCAAAGACAAAGAGTCACAAAGGATATTTTGCCTACCTGGTGCCAATGTTGAAGATATCTCTTTTGGGAGAGATAAGATGTTGGAGTGGAAGGATAAAGATTATCTGGTCATGGTACACATAGGGAGGATTTTGTGAATTAAATGGACCATATATTCTTATTTTCATCTATCTAAAATAGTTAAAATGGAACCAGTAAAGTTCCTGAATAAGTTAACCACTTCAGAATGGATTAGTGTCCCTTGTCTTGTCTTTGCAAAATACTGAACTGGACGGTTTCAAGGTAGTTTGGCTTCTTGATTCCAATTTCTGACACTTTAACTTCTCACTCAAATCAAGCCCACCCATTTCAGAGGATTAATGCGACCTGCTCTAAATTCAAAATTTGTGCTAATTCAAATGATTAATGCTTTCCAGGGACAGTGATGAATGCCTATTAGAAATAATATAATTACATGAATTTAAGCATGTTATAAATAGGATAATGAGATTAGAAAAACCACAATACGGGCAAGGCAATGAGATGGTTGAATGCATGTTACAAACAAGATCATGTGTTTGGTGAATAAATGTTACAAATGGGATTATAAGATTAATGAGTGCATGTTACAAGCAGATTAATGTAATTAACAAATGCATTTTATAAATCAGGCATTGAATGAAGGTGTGAAACAAAACTAGAATGAAATTAGTGAAGCATGTTAAAAACAAGATGATGGAATCTGCAAGTGCATATTATAGACAGGACAATAAATTTCTAAATGTGTGTTACAAAACTTGGGAATGAGACTAGTGAGTGCATGTCACAAACTGGATAGCTAGATTAGAAAATGCATATTACAAATTGGCTACCATATGCTTCCAAACATATCACCAAATTTGAATTTATATTGTGAGCAGTGTTTATTTTCGGATACAACTGGAATCATGCTCCTCTCCAAAGCACTTTACTAGGACAGTAAACTGAACACAATACCATCAATCTGCTCCATCCCACATGCAATGATTGATGGTTCTTACTGCTGTTGTTCCATCACGATTAAAATGATCTGCCAGCTTATGCTACACACCATTACACACCATCATAAATTTTACAGAATATTATGATTAAAACATCAGTCTGTCAGCAAGATTTAGATAGGAATTCATAAAAGTACGCATAGAAAACAAATGTTTCAATAAGTACCTTAAAGTCTCCATTTTATGTGAATCCCCAGACAAACTTACACTACCTGTATAAACATATTGTCTCATATTATTTTTAAAATAAAGTTTCTCTCTTAGTGAGCAATTGTTACAGACAAATTTGACTCATCACAGAGTCACTGTAAATCTAGCCCACTATCTCCATGTCAGAAAGTTGAGAGTTCAAGCAACATTTAAGCTTTGAACGGGTGATTTTGAGGGTCGTGCTGGATTTTGAAGGTGACGCCTTTAAATGAAACATTGAACTGGGATTCTGTTTTCCTCTTCAGAGAGGTGTTAAAGAAGAAAGAGTGTGCATAAAAGTAAAACAAAAATTATAGGTGCTGGGAATCTGGGAAAAAAAAAACAGAAAGTACCAGATTTGCTCAGGAGGATGAGACAGCTTTTGTGACAAGAGAAATAAAGTTCAGGTCCGTGACCTGCCATTGAGTTGAAGCACTAGGCTGGATTTTGCCTTAGCCTTCAGGATCGTGACTTTGGCACAAAACTGGGAGTCCTCAGCTCACACTTAGTGACAGCGACACTGGTTCAGTCATTATCCCAGAGGCAGGCTGCAAAATGAACACAACTGCACTTGCTGTCCAATTAAGGATGCTGAGAGTTGTATAAGAGAATGATTCTGAAAGAATTGATGTTGAATTTGCATTAGCAGCACCCAATCTAATGAATCACAGTCAGGAAACAGATCTATTCAGTACAGTTTCTGAAAATCCTAATAACTATGCCTGACTTTTAATGCAGTTGTACGTGTTATTGTCACGTAATAGGCCATCTCGTTAACTCAGAACAGTGCCTTTCCTGTAAAAACTCTGTGGTGTGTTCTCTATCATTAACCCATTGGACGGACACAAGGTGAAATATAAACAATATGGGATAAGTTGCGGTGAAACACCATACACTTAGGGAGTTGGTAGCCTACTGGTATGATCACTGGACCTGTTAATCCAGAAACCCAGTTAATGATCTGGGGACCTGGGTTCAAATCCCACAATGGCAGGTGCTGGAATTTGAATTCAATAAAGATCTGGAATTAAGAGTCAAATAATAATCATGAATCCATTGCCAATTGACAAAAAAAATGTATTTGATTCACTCATGCCCTTTACGGAAGGAAACTGGCATCCTAGACTAGACTGGGATGGACAATAAATACTGGCCCAACCAGAGATGCCCTCATCCCATTAATGAATAATTTTTTAAAAAATAAACAACCCCTATTCTGGACCACAAATGGCCAGAGGTGGAAGACATTACAAGATGCTAGTAGTGGCAATCAGGGTAAGACCACAGAGGGCAGGAAAATCAGAGGAATAGCAACTTTATAATCTGTAACATCACTGTGAAGAGTGGGTATTTCTGAGGCAGCTCAGAGAAGGCAAAGATCTTGACTTTAAGTATCAAATTAAAAAGCACATTTGCCAAGTGGCTATGTCCTTCTCAATGATACATTTGGGCTGCAGCGGCTGACTTTCCTCTCTGTGGCTCATTCTTTGGGTCATGCATCCTGAAACTCTGAAGACCCCTTATTTGGGCTATGGATCCTGAACCTCTGAAGACCTCCTTGAAGCTATTAGCCTCCTGGTGGAGATGTGTACAGGCTTAGCAGCAATCATAATGTGGGGAAGAAATTAAATCAGGAGATAGAAGATGCATGTAAGACGGCACTATTAAAATAATCTTGGGGGACTTCAATATGAAGATGGATTGGGAAAATCAGGGTGGTAGCAGATTTCAAAAAAAGAATTCATGGAATGTCTACAACGTGGTTTTTGGAGATCTCGTGGTATAGCTCATGAGGGAACATGTAATTCTGGATTTGTAATGAAGCAGACTTGATTAGGGATCCTGAGGGGGTAGTGACAATGATATGATAGAATTCACCTGCAGTTTGAGAAGAAGAATCTGGAATCAGACGTAATGGTATTACAATTGAGTAAAGATAATTACAAAGACATGAGTGAGGAGCTGACCAGAGCTGACTTAAAGGGGAGCCTAGCTGGGAAGACGATGGAGCAGAAATGACAGGAGTTTCTGAGGGTAATTCAGGAGGCACAGCAGAAATTCATCCCAAGGAAGAAGGAATATACTAAGTGGTGGATGAAGCAACTACAGCTGGTAAGGGAAGTCAGGGACAGCAGAAAAGCAAAAGAAAAGTCATACAATGTGGAGAAGATTCATGGGAATCCAGAGGATTGTGGAGCCTTTAAAAACCAGCAGAGGATAACTGAAAAAAAGCAATAAGGGGGGAGAAGATGAAATATGAGAGTAACCTAGCTAGTCATTTAAAAGAAGATTACAAACTTTTTTTGGATATCTAAAATTAAGAGAAAGGTAAGAGTGGACATTAGACCACTGGAAAATAAGACTGGAGAAGTAGTAATAAGGAATAAAGAAATGACAATGGAACTGAATAGGAAGAATAGAAGTGTAGACTAACGGTAAAAGGCTTTGAAAGTCCAAAGCACGAATGGACTTAGGAGTCCTATTGCCCTTAAGGTTAATGGATAGGTTCAGTTGGCAGTTAGGCAGGCAAGTACAACGTTAGCATTCATTCAAGAGGGCGAGAATACAAGAGCAGGATGTACTGCTGAAACTGTATAAGGCTCTGGTTAGAGCAGATTTGGCATGTTATGAGCAGTTTTGGGATGTTATGAGCAGTTTTGGGCCCTGTATCTAAGGAAAGATGAGCTGGCCTTGGAGGAGATCCAGAGGAGGCTTCCAAGAACAATCCTGGGGATGAAGGGCTTGTCATATGAGGGACGGTTGAGGACTCTGGGTCTGTACTCAATGGAGTTTAGAAGGATGGGGGCGATCTGATTGAAATTTGCAGAATACAGAGAGGCTGGATAGAATGACCGTGGGGAAAATGTTTCCACTAGTGGGAGATACTAGGCACTGAGTGCACAGCCTCAGAGTGAACTGAGATGAAGAGAAATTTCTTCAGCTGGGAGTGATGAGTCTGTGGAATTCATTGCCGCAGAAGGCTGTGGACGACAAGTCATTGAGAATAGTTAAGTTACAGATAGATAGGTTCTTTGTTAGCAAGGGTTCAATAGTTATTCGGACAAGGCAGGAGAATGGGATTGAGAAACATATCAGCCATGATTTAATAATGGAGCAGACTTCATTGGCCAAATGACCTAATTCTGCTCCTATGTCTTATGGTCTGCAAATTATTTAAATTATTTGCCCATTGTACAGAGGGGTCTTTCTTCCACTAATGACCTTGCAGGGGATGCAATTTTGATGCCTCAGTGCCTCACCAGAATTCCTTGGGGCTGCCTTCATCATTGAATGAATCCAATAGTTGAGGTCAGAATTTTCTCAGGTTTCAACAGAAAAACCAGCTAAGTCCTCAGCTTTAATTATGGTCAGTGGCATGCAAGTCAATATAGCTGCTGACTGTAAGATCTGAATCAACATTTTGACAAATTCCCTTTGAATGAACCGTTATTTTGCATACATTAAAGATCTTTGACCAACCCCTTTCTGCATGGGATAAATGGAGTTCATATGAAGGACAGGCAGATAAACAGGATCAGGTTTGATCCAAGATACAAAGAGAAGAAGAAGACACCAGTGAAGAAGGAGGTAATGTTTCATTGAGAACTTGCCCAAGACTGATGGGACCTTGTCATTCCGATGTTTTGAGCTCTACTCCTCTGACAGCTGTCGTAGAAATATTTCCCCTCTAGAAAAAGGAACTGTGCATGTATTCATTCTGGATTTGGGAAGCCAGTGTCTGGGCCATCTTCAGCTTCTGACTTTTTACAGTATGTACCGGTCAAGTGCACCTCAAATCTCTACCAATTGATGGTCCAGGAGAGGGCGGCCATGATGGTTGAAGGTGGAGGGGGGTTGGGTGGGGGAGGTAGGTTGTTGTGGCAGAGGCAGTCTCATCTGATTAATCATGATTCCCTCCCCCCAACACCCATCCCCATTGTTTTCCACCTTTGGCCACCTTCACATGCTGGCCTTGTGTACTGCCCCTGTACCAACGAGAAACAGGTTCCTTCATTGTTCTCGACCACCTTATAGTGGAGTAACTACTCTGATCTTGGCCAAATTCTTTGAACGTGCCTTTGAGGCCTGGATTAGAGTGCTAAACTGTTGGGACAGTCACTGGTTTCAAATTGTTGGCCCGGAAGCCTTTGATCCTAACCCCAGAGCTGATGGGAAATCCATTTAGTTCCATTTAGGTCAATTAATTCCTTGAGACTTTCTTGCTGTTCAATGGGATCATTGGCTGATCTAACTCCATATAACTGCCTTCACCTCATACCCTTCAATAACTTTAATAGTAACAGGAGCAAATATTTGCGTTAACTTACATAAATATAATTACCATTGTTGCAGAGAAATATCCCAGGGTACTTCCCTCAGCATGATAAAAACAAAAGAGACTTAAATCAAAGAGAGTGGTTATAGGATCAAAAGATGCCTGAAAGCTTGAATAGAGAAGTGGGTCAAAGCTATACCTTGTGAAAAATCCATACAGAGCCCATTGCACATGGATACAGAAAGTTATATGATATAGAAATTTATTCATGAAGTTATTAGTTTAGAACAATAGTAAATTATTCAGCACTTGCCTTAAACAAATCTCCATTGTTTTATGCAGTGCAAAGTGGGGAAGCAATGGCCTAGTGGTATAATTGCTGGACTGTTAATCCAGAGACCCAGATAATGTTCTGGGGACCAGGGTTCAAATCCTGCCATGGTGGGATTTGAATTCAATAAATATCTGGAATTATGAATCTAATGATGGCCATGAATTGACTGTTGGGGGAAAAACCCATCTGGTTCACAAATGCCTTTTAGGGAAGGGAAATGCCATCCTTACTTGGTCTGTCCTACATGTGACTCCAGACCCACAGCAATGTGGTTGACTCTCTTAGGGATGGGCAACAAATGCTGCCTAGCCAGTGACACCCTCATCCCATGAATAAATAAATAAAGAAGAAAAGAAATCAATAATTTGATCTCAAGTTAAGGATTCTAAGAAACTTCCCACAACCACCATTAGACCAATTGGCCCTAAGTTATTTCACTAATGAAGCTCTTGTCATGCTTTTCAAGCTGTGCAATTGTGAGTTAACCAGTATGAGTGATGAATATTTCATCCAGCTGTTGATAAAATGTTTCCCAAATGGTACAATGGAAAGATTCTGATATAATGGCAACAAATTCTTTCCGCTTCAGTGAAGTGGAAAGGGTTTATGGCTGAATGTTGAGCACCCACACAACTTACACTGGTCACTACAACATAAAGATGCAGGCCAGGCACTGAAAAGAAGGAATTCCATCTGGATGTATTAGGATTGCAAAAGGGTGTGAGTGCAGTGCACCACCTGAATGTGAAGGTATGTGCTACATGAGGTGTTGATGATGGATGTGAGCCAAAGCCATTAAAGATATTAGGGGGAAAGATGTAGCACTCACATACTGAAGCTTGAATGTGATAAACCAACCTCTCAAAGTGAAGGACATTTGTGGTGATAAATGTAAATGGTTGAATTGATGTACAGATGTATGAAATGAGCTAT
Source organism: Rhincodon typus (assembly GCF_021869965.1). Lineage (NCBI taxonomy): Eukaryota > Metazoa > Chordata > Chondrichthyes > Orectolobiformes > Rhincodontidae > Rhincodon > Rhincodon typus. Next base: position 35,387,528 of record NC_063358.1, on the reverse strand, counting down.
AGTCATACAGCGAAGCACAAAGAAAAACGTTGTACAAATAAATTACTGTGTTGAAGTGACAAGGTGAGTATCATGTGGAAGGTCAGAATGCTGAAAATGCTCAATGGGTTCCATCGGGATAGCAGGTTTTTCCATGGCAGGGGAAGTGCAATCAAGATCACTGATGGCACATGCACTCAAGGCCCCACATCACTGGTGGCCAAGAAACGAGCGGTGCTCATCAGGGATAGAGAAGTAATTGGTGCTGCTGGAAGGGACTCTTCAAAGATTTCCTTAACAGAGATTCTGTCTTTGATGTGAGTGCCTCAGATTCCATTCTGCAGCCTGCTACCCACCACCATCTCAGCACAACCCAGTACGAGGTAGAAAAGGCCAGTTAAAGAGCATCAGGAGCAGATGGAATTCCCACTGAAGCACTGAAACATGATTGAGAAGTACTATCAGTGTAATTTTATGAGCTCCTTTGACTTATCCGGAAAGAGGAGACCATTCCAGGAGGTCTCAAAGATCGCACAATTATGACCATCTTCAAGAAGGTGTTAGGTCTGACTTTCATAAATACTGAGGAGATTTCCTACTGCTGGGCACAGAGACAATTATTGCAACAATCCTTCTCAATCGCCTTCTCTCTCTGGATGAAGAAACCTTCCAGAGTTTTAATACGGATTCCACTCTCAAAGTGGCACAATGGACATAATATTGATTAAGTAGCAACTACAAGAGAAATGCAGGGAACAGCATTGACCCTTGCACAAGAACTTTTCGTCTCTTACAAAAGCCTTGTCTGCTAAACAGGAGCAACTCTGGAGCATCGCCCTCATGTCCAGCTGCAACCCAAAGTCTGTCACTATCATTTGTCTCCTCCCCACTACCTCCCCTCCTACTGGTGAAATACAAACCATGATCTTAAGCAATGGGTCCATCGCAGACTCCAGGGGGTCAAGCAAAGCTGTGTCATTACACTGACACTTTTCTTGATCTTCCTTGTATCAATGCTTCACCTCACTCACTGCAGTGTCCCCAAAAGAACTACAAATAGGACCTATTCAACCTTTGCTGACTGCATATCAGACCCAAGCTTGTCTCATCCTCTGACATTGTACTCAAATTGCTAATGTCACAAAGATGAGTCACAAAGTGAGTTTAGAGGAGACATAAGGAGCCTACAAAGTAATATTGAATAGGTTAAGTGAATGGGCAAGGATATGTTAAATGAAGAACAATGTGGGAAAGTGTGCAATTGTCCATTTTGTCAGAAAGAATAAAAAAAATCTAAATGGTGATAGGTTGCAGAGTTATGAGATGCAGGGAGATCTGGGTGTTCTGGTGCATGAATCACAGAAAGTTAGTACCCATGTACAGTATGTAGGTAGTCAGGAAAGCTCATAGAATTTAAGTTTTGTTGTGAGGAGAGTTGAATGCAAGAGCAAGGAGGTTATGTTAAGCTTATATAGACCATTGATGGGGCTGCATCTGGAGTACTATGTACCTTAATGGTCAACGTTGTTACAGAAAGATGTTAATGCATTGGAAACAGTTCAGAGAAGGTTTACATGACTAATTCCTTGAAGAGGGGATTGACTTATGAGAAAAAGCTAGACAGGCTGAGCCTGTATCCTCTAGAGTTTAGAAGATTCAGATGTGGCTTAATTGAAACATATACGATCCTAAGGGAGCTTGACCAGGTGGATGTGGAAAGGAAGTTTCTTCTTGTGGGAGAATCTAGAAGTAGGGGTCAGAGTTAGAAATAAGGGGTTTAACACAGAAATGAGGAGGAAAAATCTCTCAGAGTGTCTTGAGTTTTTGCATTCCCTTCCTCAAAAGGTGTGGATGGAGAATCTCCAAAACTTTTGAAGGCAGAGGGAGAGAGATTCTTGATTACTATAGTGATGAAAGATAATCAGGGATATGCAGGAATATAGAGTTGAGGTTTAAATCAGATCACCTATGATCTTATTTAATGGCAGATGGGAGGCTCGAAGGGCTGAGTGGCCTAGTCTTGTTCCTTGTTCATACACTACAGAATGTAAGTGATGCTTGTAGGATTGAGCAAAAATCCCCAATATCTAAAATACTGAACAAAACCCCAGACTTTTCAAAACTTTTAAAAGGTAAATGGAAGCTGGAATGAGTTCCAGACATAAGTCACAGAACTGAGATGGAACCATTGCTCAGCCTGGAGTTACAATTTACACCTCCAATCTAAAAGAACAATCAAGCAAACCTAACAAGACTCTAGCCGGAGACATCTTTTACACTTTGGGCGACCCAGCACAGACAGCATAGGGTTTACAGAGATATTGGGCATTCAACTTCACTCAAAATCTATTCACACGTCCCTTTAATGGTCATGGTCTACAGAACAATAGTCATGCTCAGCCTTGAGTGTGGCTCAGAGATATGGACTATGTTTAGCAGGCACCTCAAAACCCTGGAGAGCTAGCACCAGCAGTGCCTCTGCGGGATCCTGCATTCGTATTGGGAGGGAAGATGCACCAATAAGAGCAATCTCAATCAGGCCCACATCCTTAGCGTTGAAGCATTGAGCATGCTCACTCAGCTCCCCTTACATACCTGCCATTATGCTCCCAAAACATGTATTCTGCTTGGAGTTTGGAGACATGGCGAGTGAAACCCAGGTGGGCAGAGAAAATACTTCAATGGCACCCTCAAAGTCTCCTTGAAAAATGCAATATTCCGATTAACATTCCTGGGAAATCCAGGCCCAAAACCATCCGAAGTGGAGGGAAAGCTTCTGGAATGTATCTGTACACTTCAAGTCTTATACTGATAATAAACTGAAGTCAAGCGTCGACAGAGTGTGGAGCTAGGGAACCTAGACACCCACTGTCCCATTCTGCCAACCACTGTCTACCCCACCCATGACACAGACTATAACTCACTCTTCAGTCACCTGGGAACTCACTTATAATGAGGAGGAAAATCAATCTTGGCCACAAGGGACTCCCTAAGAAGAATGTAAGCATTATAAAATTCTAACATAACTATTTGCCTCTTTACAACGTCTGTCCTCTAGCTCATAAATCCAATGATTTATTTTCCTTTTGACAGACTTCAAAATTTGCCCTTCCACTTTCTGAGACAATCTCAATATGAGTCCCAGAAGGACAACGTCATCAGATTCACGGGAATACCACCACTTACATTTTTCCATTCAAGCTATACCTATCCTTGTTAGAAATTATATTGCTGTTCCTTCAGTGTAGCTGGGTCAAAATCCTGGAACTCCCTCCTTAACTGCACAGTGGGTGTGCCTACACCAAATGGAGTACAGCAGTTCAAGAAGGTAGCTCAGCATCACCTTCACAAGGGCAATTAGGAACGGGTAGGAAATACTGACCCAGCCAGCAACCTCATATCCTATAAATGAATAAAAATACAAAGTATAACATTTAGTTTACATTTCCTATCCTTACCCTTATTAGCAAATTATTACTTGGCTTTAAATTCTGTCTGTCACGTGTCTATCCATTCCACCACCAGCCTGTCAATGTCCTTCTAAAATCAGTTACTATTTTCCTCATTGCTTAATACATTTTTGATATTAGTGTTTGTTACAAATTTTGAATCTATAATCTACACAAAACCCACGTCAGTTATACACATTTGTATATATCAGAAGGAGCAATGCCCCCAACAATAAGCTCCTTTATTCTCACAGTTTAATTTTGCTGACAAGTCTCATATAAGAGGAACATATGAGGAATGTTTGAGGACTCTGGGTCTATGCTCATTAGAGTTTAGAAGGATGAGGGGGGATCTAATTGAAACTTACAGAATACTGAATGGCCTGGATAGAGTGGACATTGGGAAGAAGGTTCTATTAGCAGGAGAGACGAGGACCCAAGGGCACAAAGTTAGAGTAGAAGGAAGACCCTTTAGAATGGAGGCAAGGAGAAACTTCTTTAGCCAGAGAGTGGTAAATCTATGAAATTCATTGCCACAGAAGACAGTGTAGGCCAGGTTATTAAGTATATTTAAGAAAAGATAGATAGATTCTTAATAAAAAAAATGAAAAAAACCCTGCAGATGCTGTAAATCAGGAATAAAAACGAAGTTGCTGGAAAAGCTCAGCAGGTCTGGCAGCATCTATGAAGAAAAAATCAGAGTTAACGTTTTGGGTCCAGTGACCCTTCCTCAGAACTGAGTGACCTGCTGAGCTTTTCCAGCAACTTTGTTTTTGGTCTATAGATAGGTTCTTGATTGATAAGGGGAACAAAGGCTAGAGGGAGAAGTCAGAAGAATGGAGTTGAGAAACTTATTATCCATGATTGAATGGCAGAGCAGACTTGATGGACCAAATGGCCTAATTTCTGCTCCTATGTCTTATGATCTTATAGTCTTATGGTCTAATACTGGCATATATACACAAAGCAACCACTCTGCACTCAGCAAACTCCCCATCAATTCATCACAGAAATCACTTAAGTTCATTAAACATGACTTGCCTTTATCAAACCCATACTGCTTCCATTTATTTATCCATGTTTTTTCAGCTATCAGTTTATCCCAGTTAATGTATCTAAAAGCTGTTACACTTCAACCCCATATCTCCAAGCATTGATCTTCGACTGACTGTTCAAAAACAAGGTGGGGAACAAAATTGCTGATTACTTGATCCAACAGGTCTTCTTGATTAAAGTTGATTTGATTTATTGTAGTCGCATGTACCTAAGTACAGTGAAAAGTTTTGCTTTGTGAGTACAGGCAGGTTATAGCAAACAAGGACATACAGATCATAAGGTGATTAGACAGAGTGAGGCATACAAGGTTACAGCTGCACAGGAAGTGCACAAAGCAAGATCAACATTGCAATGCTTTCAGGAATTTCATTTGGTTGATCTTATTCATGAAAGAATGTTCTTATGAGGACGTGTTGAGAATGTTGGTTCTATACTCGTTGGAGTTTAGAAGAATGAGAGGCAACCTCATGGTAACATATAAGAATCTGAGGGAGCTTGACAGGTTAGAGGTTACTTTCCCTCATGGGAAAGTCTAGGACCAGAGGGACATAATCTCAGAGCAAGGGGTCAGCCATTTAAGACAGAGATGAGCAGGTTTTTTTAATCTCACGGAGGGAAGTGAATCTTTGGAATACTTGTCCACATAGGGCTGTCAAAGTTGGATTGTTAAGTATATTCAAGGCTGAGATAGACAGATTTTTAATCAGTAAGGAATTCTACAAAAACAAATTGTTATTGCATGCTTGCCTATTCCTGTGGATATTAAAGATCATGTGTTGCAAATTAATGAACAGGGTCCTTGCTAATAATTCTTTTCAATCAATTTGTTCTGACATATCTCCAGACCAGATGAAAATTGAAACCAGACTTGCAGGACCTTGCTAATATCCACAGTCAGGCATTACCCCACAACTGGATAAAGTGGACATCCATCTCATTATTTTGTCTTTGAATGTTGTTGCTGCATAATAAACTGACACACGGTCGAAAGTGCTGCAGTCAAGAAACAATTCACTGTAGGAAACACTTCAAGGCATTCAGTGTGAGAAGGTGGTATACACAATGCAAATAGTATACATTTATTTTGTGCCAGTACTGGAATTAGATTTGAAAAGGCCCCTCAACATACTGTACATACTGTCAATAAGACTGGAACTGCCAAAATCATTCCAGCCACTGGGCAACTAATCAGTCTATTATTCAAACTGAATCCTGATTTGATTAACAATTCTGAATCTGTCGGTGACTGGCAACAGATGCTTTCAGGCCTGCTGTGAACAATCATCCAAATATTGATTAGGTCTCTTTTTAATACACTGCTTTTATTGATAGAAGAAGCCTGAAGGCTGAGATTGCTATTGAATTTGCCTAATCTGCTAATCATTCCTGCGCTTAACCTGCTGAAACCACATTAATACTGATTAAATTGCAGGTTATTAAGGAGCTTAATTTTTTTGAAAAGGAAGTTATTCATTCATTGCTCATCCATAAATGGCAGGATGGCCACAATAGCTGGATTGATGATAATTATTAATTTGTGAGCAATTTAACATTCTATGTATAAGAAGGGTTTGGATTTAATTTCAATTAGTTTATGTGCTTACTGAATTTATTGTATTCCACATAGGACTAGTCTCAAAATTACTTTTTCTTTTCTTGCAAACAACAAGAAAAGTCTAAATGAGAAAGCGCCACTAAACATTATTGTGTTATATCATTATTCTAGTTCCCATGTCGGCTCAACAGAGTTAATGTTTTGAGTCGAGTCACCCGAAGTTCTGAAGAAGAGTCAACTGCTTGAAACATTTCTGTCTTCATAAATGCTGCCAGATTTGCTGAGTTCGGCAGCAATTTCTGTTTTTGCTTGTTTTAGAATGCCAGCAGTTCTTTGTTTTATTTTCCTTGATTCCACGTTCCATTTTATGCTCCACTCACTTCACATTATCACCCTATTTCAATTCAAGTTCCTTACTTTGTAATGTGCACACAACCAATGCCAATGTCTAATGTATATTCCTTCCAGCTTGTACCTTGTGGGGTCAGCAATGGTAGACTGTTACTTGGAGATGGTCATTTATGTGGCAAATTTGGATATTCTCCAGGTCTTCCTGTGTTTGGGCATCAATTGCTTCAGCATCTGAGGAGTTGCAAATGGTGCCGAATATTGTGCAGTCATCAGTGAAGATCCCTATTTCTGGCCTTATAATGAACAGCTGATGATAATTGGGCCTAGGACGCTACCCAGAGGAATGCCTCAAGAGATGTCCTGGAGCTGAGAAAATTGAGCTTTGATAACAACAATTATTTTCCTTTGTTTCAGGTATAAATCCAATCAGTGGAGAGTTTTCCCCCTACTCCCATTGTCTCAATATTTTGCAAGGGCACCTTGATGCCACACTAGATCAAATGCAACCCTGATGTCAAGGGCATTCATTCTCACCTCAGGAATTTAGTTCCTTTGTCTATGTTTGGGCCAAAGATGTAATGAAGTCGGGAGTTGAGTGGCCCTGGTGGAACCTGCGCTGAGTGTCACTAAGTAGGTTATTGCTAAGCAAGTGCTGCTTGTTGATACCTTCCATCCATTTTACTGATGATCAAGAGTAGACCAATGTGATAGTAATTGGATGGGTTGGATTTGTCCTGCTTTTTATGCACAGGACATTAACTGGACAATTTTCCACATGATCAGGTAGACACCAGTGTGGTACTGTGATGAAATAACTTGGCTCAGGTTGTGGCAAGTTCTAGACCACAAGTTTTCAATACTACTGCCAGAATGTTGTCAGAATCCATTGCCTTTTTAGTATACAGAGCCTCCAACCATTTCTTGATATTAAGTAGAGTGAATTGAATATTCATACTGACATTTTTATCTACATTTGATATTTCTTTTAGGCCAAATGTCATTCTAAATGCTGAGTTAATTGTTTAAGAAAGCCTAAAGAATATCTTCATCTTTCCACGCGAACCTTGAGTAAACTTCCACCATGTAAAGACCAGAACAACAGTTTCTGAGGTTATTCATCGTGTTTGAATACAATTCTGTTACTGCTGTTGGCCAATGACATCTTATGTCTGCCCAGTTTGAACGGTTACATTTATTTTGTATTTATCCCATTTAACATTGTACTGATGCCATACAACAATGTGAAGGTGGAATTTTAGCTCCTAACAAATCTTGTGCAATGGACAAGAATTTGTGAATTCCTTCCAATCAGTGCTGGCCCTATTTCTGCCTGGAGAAAGTACCTTCTTTCATCAAAGAGCAGGAATTGTTGGGAATTATCAGTGCTACATTGATCTCCTGGGCTCATCATCTAAGGTTAGATTGGAGAGAAATTTGACAGTTTTTATCATTATTTGACCTTTTCTTTTTCTTGTTGCTTTCGCCTTTCCCAAGATTTCCCATAAGTTTGCTGCCTTGTAGTGTTAAGGACACTGTGAAGCAGTTAGAGCAGCAATTCCTTGTGACAGCCTAGATGGTAAGCAGGACTTTTCCCCTCTATAATTACTGATATATTCATCATAGTTGTATGTTCACAGTTTCAGTATTCACCTATCATAAACACATAAACACACAGTGGATCAGTGGTTAGCACTGCTGCCTCACAGCACCAGGGACCCGGGTTCAATTCCACCCTCAGGCAACTGTTTGTGTGGAGTTTGCACATCCTCCCCGTGTCTGCGTGGGTTTCTTCCAAGTGCTCCAGTTTCCTCCCACAGTCCAAAGATGTGCAGGTTAGGTGAATTGGCCATGCTAAACTGCCCATAGTGTTCAGGAATGTACAGCTTAGGTGGGTTATAGGGGGATGGGTCTGGATGGGATGCTCCAAGGGTCGGTGTGGACTTATTGGGCCGAAGGGGGTGTTTCCACACTTTCTATGATTCTAAGACACGGGAGCACAATTAGAATATATGACTTTGTGAACACGTATGTGATACCATTCACTATGATCATGGCTGATCTGGTTATGCCTTAACTCCACTTTCATGCTCACTGTCCTTAACCCTGGATTCTCTTGCCAATCTAGAAGCTGTCTAACACAGTTTCAACTTCCAATGATCCAGCCTCCACTACTCCCTGGAAAAGAGAATTCCAAACACTATCTTCCCTCCTGGACACAAAATTCCTCCTCATCTCCATCATCTTAAATGAAAGACCCTTCATTTGCTCTCTACTCGTAGTTTCAGCACCTCCTCTGTCAAGCTCCCTCCAAAATGCAAATGCTTCAATAAAATCACCTCTTGTTCTACTAAACGCCTATGAGTATGGTGCCAACCTACTCAATTCTTCCTCATAAGACAAACCCCTTATCCCAGGAATCAGGTTTATAAACCTTCTCTGTACTGCTTCCAATGCAAGTATACCACCTTGACCGCCCGTGATGGACTGGGAATGTTGTCCGCATGACCGATACAAGAGTCCCCAAGCAGATGTTCTATTCCTAGCCTTGAAAAGGCAGGCAAGGCCCAGATGGACACAGGAAGTGCTTCAGTGAAACCCCAAGGCCTCATTGGTGAAGTGCAGCATCCTCACACGATACCTGGGAATCAAAGACCCAAGACTGTGCAAAGTGGAGGAGAAGCATCCGGAAAGGTGTGAAACAACTCCAGACATACCAGCGGGAAAAATGGAGGCCAGGTAAAAAAGCAAAAGTAGCACACTGCCACACCAATGTCCCATCCACCCCTTCCCACGACCACCTTCTGCCCCAAGTGTAACAGAGCCTGCGGAAACCACATGGTAAAGCCAACAACAGACTCACCCTGGGAGTGGAAGAGAGTCATCCTCATCAGTGAGGGACGACCAATGATGATGATGGTCCCTCCTAAGGTAACCAGAACTATACACGATACACTAGACATTGTCTCATCAATTAATTGTACTAATATGTCCCTACTTTTATACTTCATCTCCTTATAAAGAAAGGCCAACAATTCATTTGCCTTCTTAATTACTTACTGTATCTTTTTGTAAGTTATGGATACTCTAATCCCTCTATACCACCGCAATCTAAAGTAATTCTCTATTTAATTAATAACTTGCTTTCCTATTCTTCTTGCCAAAGTGGACAACAACACATTTTTCCCAAATTTTACTCTATGTACTAATTTTTTATCCAATCACTTAACCAATGAATATCCCATTCTAGACACTTCGTAGCTTCCTCACAATCTGCTTATTTACCCATCTTTGTGTTGTCAGCACATTTATCTGTAAGACAATCAGTCCCTTCATCAAAGTCATTCATATAGATCACAAACATTGGAGATTCCAGTATGGATGTATGTGATGTTATATTCATTAGTTTCACATACTGAAAAAGACCAATTTATCCAGACATTTTCTTTCCTGTTAAATAGCCAATTCTCTATCCATGCTAATCATTTCAACAGCTCAAGTTTTCATCTTCTGTAATTTTGTTTCATGTAGCACCTCATCAAATGCTTTTTGGAAATCAAAATATCTTACATCACCAGTTGCATTCATTGTATATTCATCCTGTTTGTTACATTCATAAAGAGCTTTTATAAATTTGTCAAATACTTTTTCCATTTCACAAAATGACATTGATTTTACTTGATAGTGTTTTGAATTTCTAAATATCATGATTCTATCTCTTTATGAATAGGTTCTAACATAGTCCAAAGATGAACATTAGGCTAATTTTCAACCTAACTGTCATTCAACAGCTATCAGTTCTGGATCAGTTACCTATCTCTTATGTGTTTTTTTTAAAATACTGACTTGTACAGTTTTTCTTAATTTACGTTATGTATTTTAGGTCAAAAATGGGTATGTTTGTAGTGATGAAATGTTTAGCTTTTACTTTCTGACTTTAATCTAAAACAAAGGTACAAAAGGTGTTATTAATGGGAGAAATTATTCATATACTTGGAGTATTATATTTCTACATCCCACTTTGCTGACCATACAACTAATTAACATACTGTGTGCTTCTGTATCCTTTTAGTCTCCAACTATACAGCTGTATACAGTCTAACCAATGATACTGGAGAAAATGACCTGTTCTTCAAGAAGTCAAATGTAGTAACAGATCATCACATACTCAGCCAAGTTTGTTAATTACAAGAGCAGAATTCTAAAACAAGTCTTGTCAATTGCAGACAATTATTTCACTAGCTTTGGAAATTGTCCAATGAACTTTGGCAATTACGACTGAATTAATTAATGAGCCTCAACAGTTACAAGAAGTGCATTAATCAATAGGCCTTGTCAGCACCGAGCACCGGAGCAGAGATGATACCTTTTGGGCTATTCAAAAGAACAGCAAAGATAGTGATTGTAACAAAATTCAACCTTTCTTCTGACAACCAAGGGGCTATCAGTCCGATACAAAATAAGCAGAGAATCTCACTGACATATACAAGTTCCGAATATGCTTTCATTCTTGCAAAACACCATCATAGTTCATAAGACCCCAGTTGTATAAAAATAGCAGTAATTCGCTGTCACTAATGACATGTTTTTAATTTACACTACGATAATTAAAATATTACATTTTGGTTTAAGGCAGCAGCCGTGTAATACTGTTGAGGAATACCATTCATTAATGTCAATCATGAATAACTGTAATGAAGCTTAATGAATTCAACACATGTAAAACTAATTTTGAGCCAAGCTGTCAGTTTAGAAAAATAGTTGTATTGGCTTAAAACTGCATGGTTCACGAATGGGTTTGTGAATTTATGCGAAGGTATTCCCATCATCTAACATTGCTTTCAGAAGAATCAATGGCCTGAAGTTCCAGAGAGTGTGCTGCAAACTGGTGGCAAGGGAAGGGGATGGGGAGTTTGGTGGGATGGGATGATTGGCATGATATCCATCACGACTAGAATTTTACTGGGGTCAGGAAAGCTGTCTGTTAGGTCAGTAAAAAGGCAATAAGGACCTTTAAAGGTCTCTTCCTGCTTCTGCTAGTGTTAATCTCTAGCAGGTAGGCACATTCCTAAGAAGGAAATCTACCAGAAATATTCTGGCAGTTTCCTTGCAGATTTTGTTGGGGTGGAAGCGATATATTAGGGTACTCCATAGATCATAATGGCACTGAAATGCACTCCCCACCACCCACCCCCACCCATGATGATAAGGGTTGTCCCTTGAATAGTATGATCCTACTACCCCCTGTCTCAATTGAACCCTCCCCTTCACCAAGACCTGTTGGAATGGTACAAGCTAGCCACACATCACCCACCTAGGCTCCAGAGCTTCACCCAATCAAGTTTCCAACAGTTGGGTATTGTCCCAAAATCCTGTTTGCTCTTAGGTGGAAGGATCTTCTCCTCAAAGAGAAGAGCGTGTTGACTTAAGGTAGTTAGTTGGCTGCTGCAGGTGTAACAATACTGCAGCTTTAAGAGGTGTATTTTGCCCTGTCTCTTTTTCTTGAATAGAGGTTTTGAACGAGGAATGCCAAGCTGTCTCTTCCAAGCCAATAAAGTAAACAGCTTGTGAGGCTGTGTGTTCTTTTAGAGTTGAAACAATGCAAGCAGCATGAATAGGCTCCCTCAGAACCAAGGTTTTGGTTCAGCTTTCAGTTGTTGGGATTTTGAAGTTGATTGTGGAAACTGTAATACATTTTCTCTCTGTCAGAACTTTCTCTTAGTGTTCCTGGACTGGAGAAACATTACGTGTAAGATAATCTATTTTACTGAATTTGCTTTTGCCAAGGGTGCATTTATGGGATGTTACTGTATTGATACAGTTGCTGTTTAGTGGTTAAATAATTGACTTTTCTGTTAAGTTTTCCAGGAGAGTTAAAATTATACCAGTCCTTGTTTCTTTTGCTTGTATTTTAACTGTATGGTAAGAATAAAGTGTGCTTTGCTTAAATTCTATTAGCATAATCAATCAAATTACATCTGGAACACAGCACCTTACACTTGCCTTTAAATAAGATAAAATATAGGGTGTAACTATATCCTTGATATCTTTGAAGGGGGTTTGATCTGGTCCATAACACAAGTGAAACTGAGTTGGGGGTTCCTATAACTGTCCAAGATGTATTGCATCTAAATTCCCTGCTAATGTGAGAGGCTACTGGCAATCCCTTAATATATTTGGAAGTGATTTACTTGGCCTCCTTTCCTTTAACACTCTGCACTCAGTGTTTTCAGTGTGGTATCCTCTACACTTGGGAGGCAAAATGGAGATTGAATGATTGATTTGATGAACACAACCGTTCATTCAGAAAACGTAATGCTGAGCTTCCAGTTATTTGAAATTTTACCTTTCACCTTAGACCCACACTGACCCCATTGTCCTCAGTATCCTATTGTGTTCCAGTGAAGCTTAAGGAACTACACTTCAGCTTCCACACACACTTCCACAGTCAAGATCCAGATCACCAACTTGAGGTCATAACCAAGTTTTCGACTAATTTGTGTCAAAAGGTGCTGGGTAATAATCCAACTATTTTCATCTTCTCCAGACCCACCTTCTTTTTTGTCCCATTACTATTTGTCCCATTTTATCCTTTAGCTTTCCTCCATCATTTGTTCTGCCATCTAGTCTCTTCTGCCTTCTGCCTTTTCCCAGATCTTCACTTTCACTCTATTCTCCACTCTTCACTTATCTCTCTCCTAGAATTTGATTAAAATTAGTTATAATTATAACTTGCTCCACTTCTGATAAAGGGTAATTGCCAAAGGTCGTTGACTTGAATCTTGCTGAGATGTTGTGGATCTCATGGCCTCTTTACGAAGAAGTCCACTGAACCACGAGCTGGTAAAACAGTGAGGCTAAAGGATGGTCTTCCACTGAATCAAAACACCAGGGTCAGAAAAGTTGCCATTCAGAGGGAAGGACTCCAAATCTGCTACAGGAGGAATACCCACGAGGGTCCCAACATTGTGTTGTGTTCATAGCTCACAGATAAATAATTTGAGAAATTGGGATGATTTGCAGTTTGGGCTGTAAGGGAGAGAGCTGAATGTGGGTCAATTACAAAGTCTGCCAACATGCACTACTGCTTTCCAAATCCAACTGCTCATTTCAGATACTTAGTGTCTTTTATCCCCTCCTGAGATGACAAGCTGTCTGCACATGTTTTGCTGCCAGGCATAGCACTTGGTGACAGGCCCTCCCACAACTGCGTTCATCCTAATTACAGTAGGCTGAGGCTCATTAAATGACCACTTAGGGCATCAGTTAGCAGCAGGTTGGGAAGGTTGACCAATGGTCCTTCTGCCCATCACTTAAACCTGCTAGAGGTAGGAAATTCATATATTAGGAAGAGATTTACTTGTACTTGTGTCAGTTTAACACACTGTACTCGCTATTCCCAATGTGGTCTCCTCTACATTAAGGAGGCAAAACAGAGTTCATGTTTCCATTGCCAGCCTCCAACTGGGGTGGCACAGTGGCTCAGTGGTTAGCACTGCTACCTCATTGTGCCAGGGGCCTGGGTTTGATTCCCCCGTTGGGCAACTGACTGTGTGGAGTTTGCACATTCTCCCTGTGTCTGCGAGGGTAACCTCCGAGTACTTCAGTTTCCTCCCACAGTTCAAAGATATGCAGGCTAGGTGGATTGCCATGTTAAATTACCCATAGTGTTCATGGATGTGTAGATTAGGTGGCTTATAGTGGAATGGTTCTAGGTGGGATGCTCTGATAGTCGGTGTGAACTTGTTGGGCCAAAGGGCCTGTTTCCACACTGTAGGAGTTCTGTAATAAATCCCCTTCCCACCTCTGAGCTCACCACCAGATAGAGAGGAAATTCCTCCCAGTCCCTATTTCTCTCACCACAAGATGCTGGCTGACCTGTTGAAAATTTGCTTGTAGCATTTTCTGACGATAAAAGTTTCTTGCTTGTTATCTTAACAAAGATGTTCACTGTTCACATTAAATCATTTTCTCAAAATGGAGGATGTAAAGTGGCTAACTATTAGGTTTTTCTGTCAAATTATTGTAAAAAAACTAGATGCAGAGTTCAGATACAGATCAGGAATTAACTAATTGAAAGGAATGGAAGGTTTGAGGAGCTGAATGCCATGTTGCTGAATGCTAGAATTATATTTTATTGTCCTGTATACTCAAGTATAGGAATACAAGGGTGAAAAGTGAACAAAGCCGCCATTGTCTGGCACCATCTTTGTTACACACTTGATAACAAAACCGGAATAAAACAAAAATTAGAAATAAAAGAAACAAAGTCAAAGGGAACGAAAACGTCCAGACATTAGATTTTTACTTAAGTTTTATTCCCATGTAGGCACTCGGGTCAAGCCCTGGCCTGGAGTTTCAGGAGGAGTGGAATGCTTGCTGCCACTAACACTACTGTCTCCAACTACCCCCCACCACCCACCATTGCTGCTGCCACCTCCATTTCTAGAGCTACTGGCACTGTCAGTGGATCCTGTAACATGCTCGGGCAGGGTCTGTCACTGATGCCTCACTGAAGCAAAAGGTTTTAAAGAAAAAAGGGCAATTTTTTAATAAAAGCAAAAGTAAAAAGAAAGAACAAAAAAAGGAGAATTCAAAAGAAAAAGTTAATGGAAGCGAATAAGCTCAGGAGCTCGAACACAGCACTGCTACTCCACCGCCATCTTGAGAAAGTATTGTAAGTGTTGAGTGTATGTTAAAACTTTTATCTCCCACACTAGCTACATTGTTTCAATCCTCACCTGATTGTAAAATGCTGAAAGATTTTTATTCCCACTTCACATCTAGCTTCAAATTGAAAATTGACCCCATAATTCCTGTATACTATCACATAATCAACAACAAAAATAAACATTGACAGTGTTGGATTTTACAAGCAAATCAATCCGTAAATGTTTTTGCAGTCTTGAAAGTTACAGAAAATGCATTGCTAGAAGGTAGGTATAACTTTGTACAGATTATCCTGGGTTATAAGAGGGAACAAGATTCTGCTGTGCAATGTTAATGCATAATCATAGAATCTGTACAGTGTGGAAACAGGCTATTCGGCCCATCAGGTCCACACCGAAGAGGATGCAACACAGACCCATCCCACTACCTTATCCCTGTAACCTTGCATTCCCCATGGCTCATCCAAATCCCTGGACACTGGGCAATTTATCATGTCCAATGCACCTAAACCGCATATCTTTGTAGTGCAGGAGGAAACCCACATAGACACAGGGAGAATATGAAAACTCCATACACAGACAGTCGCCCGAGGGTGGAATCAAACCCAGGTTCCTAGCACTGTGAGGCAGCAGTACTAACCACTGAGCCACCGTGCCACCAAATCTATCAACAATTCAAAAAAGAGCAAGTAAAAAATATGGAAACTATTTAGTTTTCTAATGATGTCCAAATTTTTTTTTGGTTAGTTTGGAAATACAATGATATATCAGTTTGATTATGCCAATTTAGAGATGTTCCCTTAACAACAATTTATGCTACATCAGTGCTGCAATTAAAGAAACAAATTATATCCAGATGGCATCAGTCAAATAGCCTATAAGATAGTGTCTGTATGTGAGCAAAATCATCTCTTTAAAATCTATTCCTTACAGGCTGGATCAAGGATTAATTCCCACCAGTCAACTACAAGTACCTTTAATTTAAAGAGGATCCCAGAAATACATTTTAATGATTGTCAATGATCCCCGCAGTGTCCATTTCCCAAAAATGGAACAGTCACTACACTTCAAAAATACTTAATTGTCTGTAAAATACTTTGCTGTGTGCCAGGTATATTTTAAATGTCTTATGTAATATACTCTTTTATCATTGCAACTTTGATGTTAAAAAGGACCAAAACAAATTCATTCAGCTAACACAGAATATTTTGAAAACTTTTAAGTATCAAAACACATTTAATTCACAAAGACAATGACTGGTGTACACAAACAAATACAGTAAATGCTTTGGTATTATTTTTACAATAAATTGTTTATGATCTTAAATCAAGCTGCTAACAGGTTTAGGACTGGACTAGAAGAAACATTTACTTTTAATATTTGTGTGCATTTTTCCAGTGACAATGATGTATTAATAAAGCACATATAAAAACAAATTGCTGGTTTAGAAGATCAGGTTCTGAGAAGATTTGGAGGTGTATCATGACATGTCCAAACAGGTTGATTTCCAATAATTTACACACATTTCCTCATTTCTGAGGAAGGGATGACTCAACCCAAACAAAATGTTAACTCTGATTTCTCTTTGCAGATGCTGCCAGACCTGCTGAGCTTTTCCAGCAATTTCTGATTTTGTTTCTGATTTTAAATAATGTTAGCTCTTGTAGCGCTGTCCATTCATCTGGGTCAGAAAGTTAAGCTTCAGTCTCCACCTACTTGGAGGCTTGTGATAACATATTTGACTGGATTAATGAAAAGTATTTAAGAGCAAATTGGTTAAAATAGTCAGCAGATTTAGCAGCATCTGTGGAGAACAAAACAGAGTTAACATTTTTATCAGTGATCTGTTTCATCAGTATTTAATTAAATTGCTTCATTTTACAATTTTGACAATCATCAAGGAATATTTTTAAATAGGAAAAGAAACTGTTATGCTCTATGGCACTGCCTGACTGTCTTGGCAAACGAAAGATGTTACATTTGTGGACAGACTTACTGCAAGTGCATTTTTTATAAGAACTATATCCTTAAAAACAAGATCAAGACTCATCACACAGGGCACCACTAAGGGTAAATGTACCAAGAAAACAAGATAAATGAAGAAGCAATGGTTAGGTTTTGCCAGGGAGGAAAAGAAAGGAAAATAATAATTCCTATCCTATCTGATTTGCTGCTAACACATCCCTTTGAAATTTTTATTTCTTCCAGGTATATTTCCCCCTTATTGTTGCCCAGCTCTTTTCTGAACACGCTTAAACCAAGCACAGTTCAAACAGATAAGATTTCTACCCAACATTGAATTTTTAAGCATATATGTGTATATGTATATATGAATATATATATATATTCCAAGCTCTCAGTGGTCTTTTGAGAGTGAAGTCTGTGGTTCACTGAGCACTACACATTCATGATTGGCTTCCTGGGAAACAAGACCCAAGTGAAACAATTTGAACATTTGCTGACAGTCAAGCAACAGACCGCAACCTGCTTAAATAATGATCTTCCTTTAACCAACAACTGCTGGGAACCTGGACCTTTTCCCTAATGAACCATCAAAATCAGTGGGGTAGATCTTGTCTTTGTGCAGTAATGCAAAACGGGTGATAGAGAATCAGGAGCCTATTTCACATCTACTGATGTTAATGTGTGAAAAACAGAAATTTAAGATAGCCTGCATATTTGTTTTCACCTGTTTAACATTACTGCACAAGTCATGATCTAGCCAGTATCTTTAGCATTGAGATGACTCCTATATCAATAGTGTTTTTAATTTTGAATAGATGCTTGCTCTTTTAATATTTAGTTTTGAGGAAGAGCAGAATTAGTTGAGTTTCCACATAAGGATTCTGGCTAGCCCATGTTACTTTGCCTATATCCGTAATTACACCGGATCATTTCAGCCATTGAACAAAAATAGTATGATATCAATAAGTGTCAGACATATTCAGATATTAAAACCTTTAAACAGCACTGTCATCAAACACTGTCAGGTCAAAAGCAACTTTTTTTTTACAGAGACTGCATGCTTGAGGCGATGAGTTTGAAGCTTTCTTTGATATTTGTAGCGAAAATTGTAAGTGTGAGTATGAAGAATGTGTTTAGCAATCTGATACTGATGAAGATTAGATTAGCTCAGCTCAGTTGGTTGGTTGGCTTGTTTGTTATGCAAGAGTGAGGCTAACGGTTCAATTCCTGTACTGGCTGAGGTTCCCACAAGGACTTTCCTTTTCAATCTCTCCCCTTGCCTGAAATATGGTAACCCTCAGGTCAAACAACCACCAGTTGTCTCTGTCTACTGAAAGAGCTGCCTACGGTCTGGTAAGACTATGGCCACTGACAAAGATTCACTGGAATCTTAATTACTTGATTTCATTAAAATTTCCGAACAGCAGTCAAATGTACTTGTGTCAGTTTTAACATTCTCAATTTGTGCAATAATCTGCAATTTACAGCACAGAGCAGAAAATTCATCCCAACTGGTCTATGCTGGTGTTTATAAGAACATAAGAACATAAGAACGTAAGAACTAGGAGCAGGAGTAGGCCATCCGGCCCCTCGAGCCTGCCCCTCCATTTAATAAGATCATGGCTGATCTTTGAGACTCAGCTCCACTTACTCGCCCGCACACCATAACCCTTAATTCCTTTACTGTTCAAAAATTTATCTAGCCTTGCCTTAAAAACATTCAGCGAGGTAGCTTCAACCACTTCACTGGGCAGGGAATTCCACAGATTCTCAACCCTTTGGGTGAAGAAGTTCCTCCTGACCTCAGTCCTACATCTGCTTCCCTTTATTTTGAGGCGATGCCCTCTAGTCCTAGTTTCACCTGCTAGTGGAAATAACCTCCCTGCCTCCACCTTACCTATTCCCTTCATAATCTTATATGTTTCTATAAGATCTCCCCTCATTCTTCTGAATTCCAATGAGTATAATCCCAGCCTACTCAGTCTCTCCTCATAATCCAACCCCCTCAACTCTGGAATCAACCGAGTGAATCTCCTCTGCACCCCCTCCAGTGCTAGTATATCCCTTCTTAAGTAAGGAGACCAAAACTGCACACAGTACTCCAGGTGTGGCCTCACCAGGACCCTATACAGCTGCAGCATAGCCTCCCTGTTTTTAAACTCCGGCCCTCGAGCAATGACAGACAAAATTCCATTTGCCTTTTTAATTACTTGCTGCACCTGCAATCCTACTTTTAGCGATTCATGCACGTGGACACCCAAATCCCTCTGCACAGCAATGTGCTGCAATATTTTACCATTTAAAACATAGTCCATTTTGCTGTTATTCCTACTAAAATGGATGACCTCACACTTATCAACATTGTACTGCATCTACCAGACCTCTCCTTCCGAGAGGATCCCTAACTGCGAGATCATTGATTATTCCTGTCTCATTACACAGGACTAGATCTAGGATAGCTTGCTCCCTCATAGGTTCCATTACATATTGTTCAAGGAAATTATCACGGATGCATTCTATGAACCCCTCCTCAAGGCTGCCATGACCGACCTGGTTTGACCAATCGATATGTAGATTAAAATCCCCCATGATAATTGCTGTACCATTTTTACATGCATTAGCTATTACTATGTTTATTGCCCACCCCACCATGATGTCATTATTTGGTGGCCTATAGACTACACCTATCAGTGACTTCTTTTCCCTACTATTCCTAATTTCCATTCAACGTTTTGTTCAGTAGAACCTATATCATCTCTCACTACCGCCCTGATATCATCCTTAAAAATCAGAGCAACACCATCTCCCTTACCTTCCTGTCTGTCCTTCCGAAAAGTTTGATTCCCCTGGATATTTAACTCCCAGTTGTGACCATCCTGTAACCATGTCTCTGTAATGGCCACTGAATCATACCCATTTGCCATGATTTGCGTCGTCAACTCATCCACCTTGTTTCGAATGCTCTGAGCATTCAGATAAAGTGCCCTTATGCCAGATTCTGCACCTTCTTTTTGGGTCCTATTACCTCCATTATTAGCAGCTCTTGAGTTCTCCTTCCCTTTAACATTTTTCCTAACTTTCAATGGAGTTGAAGCTTCCTCGTCACCTGCTAACTTGCTGCTTTGCCTTACATTAATTGTTATACTCCCTGTACGCTCACTCCTCCCTTCCCCCCTACTTACTAGTTTAAAGTCCTATTAACCACCCTATTTACCCTTTTCGGCAGAACACTGGACCCGGCCCTGTTCAGGTGGAGTCCATCCCAGCGGTGTAGATCCCTCCTGTCCCAGAACTGATGCCAGTGCCCCATGAAAAGGAAACCCTCTTTCCCACACCACTCTTTTAGCCACGTGTTTACTTCCCTGATCCTCGCCTCCCTATGCCAATTTGCACGTGGCTCGGGCAGCAATCCAGAGATTATGACCCTTGAAGACCTGTTTTTTAATTTTGTTCCTAGCTTTTCATAATCCTAAAACAGGTTTTTTTTCCTAGTCCTGCCTATGTTGTTGGTATCTACGTGGACCACAACATCTGGATCCTCCCCCTCCCTCTCTAGTATCCTCTTAAGTTGGTCAGAGATATCTCGCACCCTGGCACCGGGCAGGCAACACACCATGCGGGATTCTCTATCCTGCTCGCAAAGGATACTGTCTATCCCCCTGATGGTGGAATCCCCTACAACTACAATCTGTCTTTTTGCTCCCCACTCTTGAATGGCCTCCTGGACCATGGTGCCATGGTCAGTTGACACATCCTTCCTGCAGCCCTGTTCCTCATCCACGCAGGGAGCAAGTGCCTCATACATGTGGGACAATGTCAAGGGCTGCAGCTCCTGTGTTCCTGTCTGCAGGGTCCCTCTACCTGCCTCACTCGCAGTCACACACTGCTGTCCCTGCCTGCCGATCGAATTAATATTAGGTAATCTACTAGGTGTGACTGCCTCCTGGAACACAGCATCCAGGTATTTCTCCCCCTCCCGGATGTGCAGCAGTGTTTGGAGTTCGGATTCCAGCTCATCAATTTTGAGCCGGAAGTCCTCAAGCAGCCAACACTTGCTGCAGATGTGGTCACTGCCGTTCTCAATGGGATCAGCTTGCTCCCACATCATACAGCTACAACACATCACCTGGCCTGCCATCTCTACTTAGTTAATTATTTAAAATTAATTAGTTTTTTTTTAATTTCGCAGTGTACTCTCTTTAAGTGCTGTCTGCACCAGTAAGTTTACTCTGTTATATACTCAAACAGACTCCGGTTTTGCCTTGTGAACCGCTCCCAGAGGATTTGGCATCTAGGTGACCTCCCCGAAAGATAACAAAGCGATGAGAAAAAAAAATGCAAATAGCTTACCTGCTCACCACACTTAGTCTTTATTATTAGGTTAGAGGAGATGGAAAGGTGGGAGACCCTACACGTGTAGTGCCTCAGGTATCAGATACTTCCCAAATTTATTGAGTCAAAGATAACCATTACCCAGCCGACCACTCGCGCCTGCTCTGGGACCCCTCCTCCTCTGAACAACTGAAGGTTGCAGTCACGCAAGGTAAGACTTTTATAACTAAAGCTTACCTTCCCAGGCTGCCCTCGCGCTCTCTCCCGGACTCCCGCCACTGAACAACTGAAAGCCACAGTTGTACACAACCCTCCTACTGACTATATTAATCTTTTTATATCAGCGTATCCTTCTCTTTTTGTCTCTCTGTGTAACGATCATCATATGTCCTCATGGAATGCCATTGTTGAATGCAACTTGTCACTCTCCCCTTCCTGTTACTAAAGAGACTATAAGACCGAAAAAAATGGCTGATGTTTAGGAAAAAGGGAAAAGGGACAGATGCAGTTAATATCTCTACTAAAAGTGGGAGATGGAGGTGAAGGTGAGAGCAATGAGTTAAATAATGGATAACTGCTTCAAATTATTACCTGCTCACCCGTCTTTGCATCAGCAAATGTCAAATGGATGACCAAAGTGCAATTGTAGTTACACAAATTTCCCAGAGATTGGAAAAGGGATGTATGAGAAGTGGTAAAGTGAACATTCATGAAATTGGTGCTTGGCATGAGAGGATTGTCCCATGATGAGATTTGTGTAAGTAACCAAAAAGATTGATGAGGGCAGAACAGTAGACGTTGTCTACATGGCCTTCAGTAAAGCCTTTGACAAGGTTCCACAGGGTAGACTAATCAGCAAAGTTAGATCACATGAGACTCGGGGAGCGCTTGCCAATTGCATACAAAATTGGCTTGATAGTAGGAGACAGAGGGTGAAACAGCGTTGATTTTTGGACTGGAGGCATGTGACAAGTGTTGATCCACAGGGATCAGTACTGAGTCCACTTTTGTTTGTCAATTATATAAATGATTTTTAGGAATATAGGGGGCATGGTTTTGTGGATGATACCAAATTGGTGGTATAGTGGACAGTGAAGACGGTTATCTCAAATTACAAAGAGATCTTGATCAATTGGGTCAATGGGCTGAGGAATGGCAGATGAAGTTTAATTTGGATAAATGCGAGGTATTTCATTTTGGTAAAACAAACAAGGGCAGGACTTATACAGTTAATGGTAGGGCCCTGGGTAGTGTTGTAGAACAGAGAGACCTAGGGGTTCAGGGACATAATTCTTTGAAGTTTGCGTCACAGGTAGACAGGGTGATTAAGAAGGTGTTTGGCACGCTTGCCTTCATTACTCAGACCTTTAAGTATGGAAGTTTGAATGTCATGTTGAGGTTACACAGAATGTTGGTGAGCCCTCTCTGGACTACTGTGTACAGTACTGCCTGCCCTGCTATAGGAAGGATATTATTAAATTGGAGATTTACCAGGATGTTGCTGGATAGAAGGGTTTGAGTTATAGGATGGATAGGCTATGAATATTTTCACATGAGCTTAAGAGTTTGAGAGGTGACCTTGTAGAGGTTTATAAAATCATGAGGGGCATAGATATGGTGAATAACAAATGTCTTTTCCCTAGGGTGGTGGAGTTGAAACATAGAGAGCATATTTTTAAGGTGAGAGGAGAAAAATTTAAAAAAGACATGAGGGGAAACATTTTTACGTAGAGAGCGGTTTGTATGTGGAATGAACTGAAAGAGGAAGTGGTGGGTGCAGGTACAGTTACAACATTTAAAAGACATTTGGATTAGTACATGAATAGGAAAGGTTTGGAGGGATATAGGCCAAATGCAGGCAAGTGGCACTAGTTTGGTTTGGGAACATGGTCAGCATGGGCTCATTGGACTGAAGGTTCTGTCTCCATGTTGTATGACTCTATGACTATGAGTTAATTAGGGTTATACTTCCTAAAGTTCGGGAGAATGAGAGATGATCTCATTGACATACACCAGATTCTGAAAGGGTTTAAAGGGTAGAAACTGAGAGGTTTCTTTCCCTGACTAGGTGTTCTAGAACACAAAGACAGCCTCAGAATAAAGCGTCAATCTCTTAGGAAGGAGATGAAGCGAAACATTTTCACTCAGAAAGTTTTGAATATTTGCAATCCTGTGCTCAGATGGTTTTGGATGCTCCACCATTGAATATATTGAGGGCTGGGATAATCTGATTTTTGGTCTCTCAGGGGATTGACAGATATAGGGAGAATGTGGGAGAGTGGAGTTGAAGCCACTTTAATCATAGCTGTCTTGAATTATGGAGTGGGCATAACCTACCAGTTTATTCCTGATCCTATCTTTTGTGTGTTCAAACATTGTTAATTTCACAAAATAAATGCTTGTTTCAACTCTCCCTGTGGGCCCTCAGGAGCATGAAGGCTCTCCTGCCCCTCCTTCAATCACTCTTGCCTCAACGTCCCCAAGTCTAACTTTAAAATTTCAAACCTCTCCTCTCTTGATTTCTGATCTTCTAACCCTCCATCTCCCACAATCGTAGACTATCTCCTTCTATCTCAAATTGTCTCTCTTCACCCTCCTAAACATAGATCTCTCTCTCTTTCTCTCGCTTCCGTTCACGGTATGTCTGTCCCATTTCCGATTGTGGGCACAGTTCTGCTCAGATTCCTATCTATCACTGCTCAGCAAATGCTATCACTCTCCCCACTGTCTTATCTGTGATCTCCTGCTGCTGGCATTGCTTCTCACCCATTCACCAAGTTGACAATTTCACTGTTGAATGGAAACAACACTAAAAACGTGTATCAGGTCTTGCTGTTAAACTCGGCCAGGCCTTACCCTGTCTTCTGAGTTTGTCATCAGGAAGTGGTCATCCGAGCACCCTCCTATTTCTCCGTAAAACTGAATCCGAATGTATCACTGCTCCTTCACTGTCACTGAGTCAAGATCATGGAATTCCTTCCTCAGCAGCATTGTGGGTGTATGTACACTGTCATGGAACAGACCAAAACCCCTCCAAATATCTTTAAAGGAGATAGCCTAGACCTTCACATTTTATATGATTTAAAAGCAAGTGTAAGGCACAGTGTTTCAAATGTGATTTGAATGATCCACCCATTAGGCTTTAAGTAAATCACACTTTATTCTTACAACACAGCTAAAATACAACAACAACAACTAAAATTGGCATAACTTTAAAATATTACAACACTTAATAAAATAATATATTATTTAACTATTAAACATCAACTATTCTAATATGGTGGCATCCCACAAACACACCTTTGGCACAAGCAAATTCACCAACAGATTTTCCTCACATGTTTCCTCCCTTCCAGTCCAGAGAAAGGAACATTGAAAGAAACAATCTGTCAGCCTCTCTTTAAATATCAGGCCTGAGGAATGCAATATTGGTGAGATTCTGGAGGAAAAGAAATGTTAGTTACAAAATATACAAACTACAGCAGTCTGACAATTGACCATTGTAACCCATTATTGGAAATTCTAGTAGACAAAAGGCTATGTAGTACTCCAGTTCTATGTAGACGTAGATATAGATTTCTATGAAGTCTTTTTTTTTTGTCTTTGTATTGATAGTATTAAGAAATTTAAAACAAACCAGTTAACAACCAAATTAAACTCGACCAGCATTTTTATATGCTGTATATGCATTCAGTTTTCAACAATTAATATTGCCAAATAGTAACTCAGACTTCAGTGAAAGAAGTGACCCCCTGTTTTACTGCTAGGTTCTGAATTCCTGATGATATGCAATTATGGATAAATTAAATCTTCAGATGGCTCCTTAACTCTGCTTAAGATACAAATGGACACAAAAAAATCAGTTTTCATTGTGCAGATCAGACAAAAAAAGATTGAAGTACACACTGGCCAACTGTGGCAAAACTAGCCAAGCATAGAAATGTGATCTGAATCTTTATTAGTGAATCAGTAAATCAGCATTACAGGCAATTTACATTTTCATAGCTGATTATCTGCAGTAATGCTGTGGTGAACTGAAATCATGGTGTTCTGCTTGAGAAGTTTTCAGTACCATAACCTTGGAAGTTATGATAAGAGCAGAGGATGCATTGAACATAAATGTAGCAGCACTGATACATTAGCCACAAGGCAGAATAAATCACTGGGTGTTTACCCCATTAACAACATTCCTGGTCTTTGTATGTTAAATATCTTTTCCCTCTGCTAAAGTTTTAAATTTCTGCCTCATTATTCTTTCTTTTAGTGCTTTTTCCACATTACTGCCACTGATTACCTTCCTTCTACCTTTACTATCGACTATACGAGGAGAACCAGGAATCATTGGATCTTTATTCATCACAGGAACATAAGAACCAGAAGCAGGAGTCAGTAATTCAACTCTGAGACTGCTCTGCCATTTATAACTGATCTCATCTCAGCCTCAATTCCACTTCCCTGCCTGCTTCCCACAATCCTTTAATCTAACAATAATTAAAAATCAAATTCCTCCTGAAATTAATCCAGTATCCTAGCATCTACTGCAATCTGGGACAGTCAGTTTCAGAGATTTAAGATCCTTTGAGAGAAGTAATTCCTTTCATCAGCACCAAAGAACTGCAGATGCTGGAAATCTGAAACAAAAACCAAGTGTGGCAGCATCTGTGGCGAGAGAAACAGAGTCAACATTTTAGGTCCAGTGACTTTTCTTCAGAACAGCTCTGTGCTGCTTTCACATCTGTTAGTCACTGAATCTCTGCTGCAGCTCACAATTTCTGTCTGACTTAAAAAAAGAACACTCAGGGAGCTCAAAGCTGTTTACCCGCTGCTTCTGAGCAGCCATTCTTCTATCACTGTGGCAACACCTCTCTGCAAGAGAAACAGCACAGAGCAAACCTCTCTTAAGGATACAGTAACGTCACAACGCCAAATGGACTGCAGCACTTCAAGGAGATAGATCACCACCATCTTCTCACTAGAGATGGTCAGCAGAGTCTGCATGCCATGAAGACTATCAGATCACCACATTTGTCAGATCACTCAGTATCTCATGCTGTCTCTGTTGATACTCTCTTGACCAGTGGAAACGCCAAATAGCATATGTGACCACTGGTATCTCCCAAATAGCAACCAGCTCAGGTGCCGGAGAAACATAGTCTCCGTTCCTCCTTTTTGTTCCTGCCAGTTTCAAGCTCAATGTTGTATAGCCTTGAATTCTCAACTTCAATAATTTTTTTTTGGATTCCAGTTTTTAATTATAGGATCCTGCACATAGGTAGTCTTTCCTCTCAATGGCTCAGGTAGGAATTTGTTTGACTTGAAACAAGTGAGATGTGGCAAGGGAATTGACTAATGAGATTGCTATCACATTCGTTTTAATTCTCCAAAATGTCCTTGTTTCAGGGATGGTCCTGTTACATTGGAAGTTAGCGAATGTAACTTTTTAATTTAAAAATGGAGTTGGAAAGCAGGAAACAACTGGCCAACTAACTTAACATCTGCTAAAGGGAAAATGTTAGAAATGATCAGTAGCAATGTTGTAAAAGGGCACTTGGATAAGTTCAAGGTAATCAGGTGGAGTCTATATCATTTTGTAATAGCAATATCATATTTGTCTGATCTATTGAGTTCCTTGAGGATGTGACACATGCTGTGTGAAAGAGCAACTGATACATGAATTGGTTAATATGCAGCTACAGTAAGTAATTAGGAAAGCTATTAGAATGTTATCCTTTATTGAGAAGCAATTAGAATACAAAAGTTAAGGGGATCATTATACAGGGTACGAGTGAGGCTGCATTTTGAATATTGTGTACAGGATTGATCACCTTATTTAATGAAGGATATAAAGACATTGGATGCAGAGCTGAGAAGATATACCAGACTGACATGTGAAATGAGGATGAATGCGGGGGGATGTTGTTGTATTAGGAAAAGTGGGACAGCACTTGCTGGAATTTGGAAGAGTAGGAGATGACTTCATTGAAACATATTATATTCTGAGGCACTTTGACAGGGTGAATGTTGAAAGGATGTTTTCTCTTATGAGAAAATTTTTAACTAGGGGTCATTTTGAAAATCAGGGATCTCATATTTAAAAACAATGATAAGGTGAAATATCCTCTCTTGAGGGAACATGAGTCTTTGGAACACTCATCCTGGAAGAGAGAAACAGAATCCTTGAATATGTTTAAGATAGAGATAGATTCCTGTCAAGCAAAGGGGTTGAAGGTTATCAGGAACTGGCATGAAAGTGGATTTGTAGTACCAATCTGTTCAGCTATGATCTTATTGAATGACAAAATAGGCTTAATGGGCTGAATGATCTTGAAAGCTTTTGAGAAGATTTATAGCATGAGGTTATAGACATGTTCGCAGAGCCGGTTTGGTTACAAAGGTTTTGTCACCCTGCTAGGTAACATCACCAGTGCATCTCCGGTGAAGCATTGATGTTCTGTCTGGTTTGTTATTTATATGCCTCAGTCTGTTGGGGTGTTTGGTATCACTTCCAGTTCTGTTTCTCAGTGGTTTGTACACAGGGCCTAATTCAATGTGTTTATTGATGGAGTTCCAGTTAGAATACCAGGCTTCTAGGAATTCCCTGGTGTGTCTGTGTTTGGTTTTTGCGAATATTGGTGTGTTGTCCCTGTTGAATTTGTGTCCCACTTTGTCCGTGTGTGGTGAGACAAGTGAGAATTGGTCATGTCTCTTAGTGGTTAGTTGGTTTTCATGTATCTGTATTGTCAGTTTACTTCCGATTTGGCCTATGTAGTGTTTCTCACAGTCCTTGCATGGTATTTTGTATATTACACCGGGTTTGCTGGTTTTGGGTATGGGATCATTTACACTCATCAGTAGCTGTCATAGGGTGGCTGTTGGTTTGTGGGCTAAGCTGATACCTAGGGGTCTGAGTAGACTTGTGGTCATTTCTGAAATGTCCTTGATGTATGGTAGGGTGATTAGTGAGTCTGGTTGTGTTGTGTCTTCCTGTTGTGGTCTGTCTCGGAGGTAATGGCAGATTGTGCTTTTTGGGTATGCATTCCTTTTGAAGACTCCATATACGTGCTCCTGGTTTTTTTTTGCATAGTTCCGGGTTGCTGCTATGTGTTGTGGCTTTTTTAAATAGTGCCCTGATGCAGCTCCGTTTGTGGGCGTTGGGGTGGTTGCTGGTGTAATTGAGTATCTGGTCCGTATGTGTGGTCTTTCTATATGTGCTAGAATTTGCGTTCTACCATTATGTCCAGGAATGGTAGTCGGTTGTTATTCTCTTTTTCTTTTGTGAATATTATCCCAGTGAGAATGTTGTTTATATGTCGGTGGGTTTCTTCTAGCTTTGCGCATTTGATAATCACGAAGGTGTCGTCTACATATCGGACCCAGAGTTTGCTCTGTAGAATGGGCAGTGCTGTCTGTTCTAACAGCATTACAGCTTCTACTGTCAGTCCTGATATCAGGGATGCCATTGATATTCCACGATTTGTTTGTGTATGCCATTGTTGAATGGTCTTCTCCTGCTCCTAATATGTAATTTAGTATGTATTTCTGAACATCTGGCATAATTTGTGGTTAGAGGCTATTTTTCAATGTCTTTCTAGGTGCTTAGCAGAACAGAGGTGATCGAAGCTTACATTTTTCCATGTCGCCTTTGCATGTCTTATGCTCAGATTTTTTCTGCATTTCTGCATTTATTCTGCATACAGCTAGCAGGACATCATCATCCAGTGAGGTCTCATCCCTGATCAACCCCTGTTGCTATCTTGTGGGTTGTGTTTTCTGTGTATTCTACCCAACCATCCATGGATCACTTGCTGAGAGAACATCTGCAACCCTTTGTCTTTGCTGGTGTCATCATCAATAATTGTACTCAGCTTTGGTCATGCTACATTTAGTAAATCTTCATATCCACATTTTTCATCTCACGTTTTATCGTGATGAGCTGCAGTTCTTGGCAACTGCTCAGCCAGAAGAGCAAGATCATACATCTCAGTGATGTAGGAAATACAGTTAACATCTTTTCCTTTCTGTGTCCTTCTCATTTGGGTTGTTTTTTGGCTATGGGATCTCAGTTTCCCCATTTGATATTTGCATGACCTTGTCCAGTTTCAGAGTATCATTTCATAGGAACCATTTCTTTTCAGGTTTCCAGGAAAGATTCGGTATCATCAGAATGAGGAGAAACTCCACAAAGAAATTCAGTGGAGACAATTTTCCTGGCAACGTTGCAATGGGACTGGATACAGCAGGCTGGAAAAATGGGAAAAGAAATACCTGAGGCAGGCCACTGGACATTTTTCTGCTCTCTGCTCTTCAGAGCAGGGAGATAATAAAGATAGGTATGGAGTCAAGTTGAGTGGAAGTTGATTGGAAGGTTTTGAAATGTTTTTCAGTGGTACATCAAGTCCCATTCTAACTGAAGCTGAGAATAGAGCAGGAGGCCAGAACAATTTAAATGCAATGTGGTGCATTTGCAGGAAAATGTTACTGATTCTTCACATGTCTCTCCTTCATGTCTTCTGGTTGTAGCTCAGATATCAAGCTGGCAATGGGACATGAGATCTAACAGGTAATTCTATCAAATTCAGCAATTTGAAGCAATCTGATATTCTATTTTGGGTTCAGTATACATCGGATGGTGAAAATTCAAGCCTTCAGTTTAACCGTTAAAAAGATTTGGTTCACACATTAGATCCAAACTCTTCCATAATCCCATGGATATGTGAAGTAAAAATTATACACATTTTCCTAACCCAAGATCCCCTAAGAATTAATCTTGGTGCACTTGAATTGGGAAATCAATACATCTCCATATTTCTCAACTGTGAGCAAGGCAGAGAAATAACATAGAACCTCAAATTGTACAGCACAGGAACAGGCCCTTCGGCCCGCGATGTTGTGACGAACATGACACCAAATGAAACTAATCTTTTCTGCCTACCATTGATCCATATACCCCCATTCCTTGCATATTCATGTGCTTATCTAAAAGTCCCTTAAATGCCCCTATTGTATCTGCCTCCACCACCACCCCATGCAGTGCATTCCCGACTCGAATCACTCTGTGTGAAAAACTTACCTCCACTAACCTTAAAAGGATGTCCCCTAGTATTAAACATTTAACTCTGGAAAAAAAAGACTTGTATCGAGTCTCCCCACAGCTTGAGCCTCTCAAAAGAAAACAATCTGAGTTTTACTAGCCTCTCCTTATATCCAGGCAGCGTCCTGACAAATGTCTTCTGCATCCTGTCCGAAGCCTCAGATCTTTCCTGAAATGTAGTAACCGGAAGTGCACGTGACATTCTAAGTGTGGCCTAACCAGAGTCTTATAAAGCTGCAACATGACATCTTGACTCTTGTACTTAATTCCCTGACCAATAAAGGCAAGCATGCCATATGCCTTATTTGCCACCCTATCTATTCGAGCGGCTACATTTAGGGAGCTGTTGACTTAAACCCCAAGATCCTTCTGTACTTCAATGCTGTTCAGAGTCCTGCCATTAACTGTATAAGTTTGATCTCCCAAAGTGCAGCACGTCACACTTAAACTCATTTCTCCACCACATCTAAAACTGATCTATATCCTGTGTATCCTTTGACAACTTTTACACTATCCACAACTTCATCAATCTTTGTAACCTTCTCAAAATTACTAACTGACCTATCTACATTTTCATCGAAGTCATTTATATATTTATCACAACAGTAGAGGTCCCATGATGGATCCCTGTGGAACACCACTGGTCGTGGACTTCCAGCCTGGAAAACACCCTTCTGCCAATATTCCCTGTCTTCTCTGGGTCAGCCAATTCTGAATCCATGTCACCATGGATCCCATGCATCTTAATCTTCTGGATGAGCCTACCATGAGGAACCTTGTTGAAAGCCTTCCTAGTATCCATGTAAACAACATCTGCAGCTCTACCCTCATCGATCACCTTGTCACCTCCTTGAAAAATTCAATCAAGTTAGTAAGACACGACCTGCCCTGCTTACAGCCATGCTGACCGTCCCTAATTAGGCCATGCTTTTCCAAATGTGCGTAAATCTTAACACTAAGAATTCTTATCAATAGCTTCCCAACCACTGATGTGAGACTCACTGCTCTGTAGTTTCCTGGATTATCCCTATTTCCGTTCTTGAATAAAGGAACAATATTATCTGCTCGCCACTCCTCACTCCACTGATCAGTTGTCATGACTGTGCTGACGTCTCCCAGAATGCTCAGCGAAGTCTGTCAGCATTCCGTATTGAATCAGAATTTTAAAAATGACAGAAGAAAGGAAGAGAGAAGGAAAGATTTGCACATCTATCTCTCATTCATCATCTCAGAACTATCAGCTTCGCTTTAGGACATTCACTTTTGGAACTGAGTTACTGCCATAATATGGGAAACTCAACTGATTCCTGGGGTCCGAGGTTTATTCTCTGTTTGGATATTTTGGGCCTGTTATCCATTGCAGTTTCGAAGAATGAGAAATGTCCTTACTGAAACAGATAACACCCCTGAAAAGCTGGGTGCTGAAGTAATCTGTCACCCCTGGGAGAGACTGGAACAAGAGGACATAACTTAAAAATAAGGAGTCCTCTCATTTAAGATGCTTTTTGTCTCCAAGGGTCATTAGTCTTTTGAACTCGCTTCGAAAGAGACTAGCGGAGGCACTGTCACTGAATATTTTTCAGGCACAGATGGACAGATTTTTGATGAAGAAGGATGTCAAAGGGTTTTTAATGGGGTAATGGAGCGTAAACTATAATTCAATCATAATCTCATTGACATCGAATCTTATTTACAACTAGTGAAATATTTTTGAGGCATGGTTACTGTCATCATTTAGAAATCCAGTTGCCAATTTGTATGCAACAACCTTCCACATAAGCACCATGATAAATGAACAGGCAAGCTAAATTACTGTAAATTAACATCAGTTGATAAATAAACATTGGTCAGGTGACTGGAAGGAATTCACCTGGTGACATGGAATTGTTAATGCTCACCCAACAGGGTGTTCATTCAGGTTTTCTATTCAGGTATCTGATTTGGGACACAGACCACAGTAACATAATTTTAAGGCGATAATACCAACAGTCACTTTGCACTAAGTATCTACATTTTGCAGGCTGTGAATGCAGCATTAGTTTAATATCTTTGGTCAATCAATAATCTTAATCATGCCCTTAATAAATAGTTTCCTATTGATTCTCTTTGGTTTTGATTTGTCTTTTCTTAAATAAGAGATGTCTGCTACTATTTTGCAAATAATGATAAGTAATTATGAGTACCAAATGCTCAGACTGAATTAAGGAGCACAAACTTAAGCAGAGGTCCTCAGCAAACCTTGTTTGACAAGGGAGAGTTATCTATTTTGTCAGTTAGTTGGAGTACACTGGTATGAAGAATTTATCACAATTATACAGGGCTTTGATAAGATCACACCTGTATGAATATTTATAGCTTTGCTCTTACCAAAGCAACACTCAAACATATAAAACAGGAGTAGAAGTTTGCACTATTCATGCCTGAACCACTTGTGTTTTGAATTCCATAATCCAATCGACTCCTAATTTCTATCCAATAACCTTTAATTCCTTAGTCTAACAAAAATCCATCCAACTTGGCATTCAAAATACTCAATGGCCCATATGTCCACCACTTTCTGAAACAGAGAGTTCCAAAGTCGTATTGTCCATTGAGACAAAAATCATTCTAACCCCTGTCCTGAAAGGGACACATCAAATTTTAAAACTGTGCCCCTGGTTCTGGATTGACACACAAATATAACATCCTCTCCACATCCACCTTCTGGAGACAATTCAAGATCTAATACACTTCAATCAAACCATCCTGTACTTTTCTAAACTCAAGTGGAAACAAATCCAATCTGTCCAATCTATCCTTTTCAGACAACCTGCTCTTTCAAGGTGTCAATCTAGTAAATCTCCTCAAATGCACTTGCATCCTTCCTTATGAGACCAAATTTATGCACTTTACTTGAGTGCCCTGTATAAAGGAAGTATAGCATCCTTAACTAACATATAACTCATCTTGTAATAATGGCAGCATGCTATTAGCCTTCTTTATTATATGCTGTATTTGCATACTTATGTTTTGTGACTCATATACCAAAATACTTAAATGCCTCTGTGTCTCAATGTTCTGCCATGACTCTTCACTTAAGTGATACTTATTTTTGTATTCTTCTTTCCAACGTGAACAACTCCACATTTTCCCACTGCATATACTTCATCTGTCAAATTTTTGGCCACTCATTCAACTTGTTTATATCCACCTGTACTTTCCATATGTCCTCTTCATAGCATTTCTTTCTGCCTATCTTAGTGTCACCAGCGAATTTAACTACAATTTCTTGGCTCCCCTCATCAAAGTCATTGGTATAAATTGTAAAACGTTGAGACCCCAGCTCAATCACATGCGGCACTCCATTTGTCACTTCATGCTAATCAGATAAAGATCCATTTATGTACAGAAAACAAAAATTGCTGAAGATCACAGCGGTCAGGCAGCATCTATGGAGAGAGAGCAAGCTAACATTTTGAATCGACTCATTATCAGAGCGGTAATTTGCTTCCCCATTTATATATACTTTGTTTTCTGCCATCAAGTTGATCTTCTATCCATGCTAATATGCTAGCCTCTACACCATGAGCTTTTATTTACACATTAACTTTTGATGAGCCACCATATCAAATGCCTTCTGGAAGTCCAATGATGGCATGGTTTCAGACTTCCATTTATCCTCAGCATCTGCAACTCTTTACACTAAACTGGTTAAACACGATAGCTTGGATTTTCTGATGGCCAGACAGTTGTTATTCCAGTATAGATGGGAGTGGTGCATGGGGATCCTGAGAAATTCCCATTGTAGCACAATTTGAAAGAATTGCTTGGGAAACCAAAGATTCTGCTGGGCAATTCCTTTATGCCTAAAACTGTGAAAGTCTCCTTTTAAAATGGAGAAATTGAAGGTTTCCATTGAAATTAATAAAATACTTACTCAGGAAAAATGAGTCTAATTCCTGAGTAATTATTACACTGACCTGCATTTATTTCACATAGCCCCAACTACACTACCCCCAGGCCTTGACCTGATGCTACGCCACTCCACCCCGAGACCCAGCACCCCTGCCCCACTCTAGACCTCTGCCCTGGGACATGACCACACCTTACCCTACTCTATCTTCAATCTTACTTTTCCTGCCTTCAAATTCAACCTGAACTGACCCCCTTCCACGACTGCCTGCCACACTCTCCTACCTCTGCTCCACACCCAAACTCCATCTTTGCTCCCAACTGGATCCGAACTCCCTCCCTGCAAGGCCTAATCCAAACAAATCCCAACTCTCCTGCCTGACCAGACTCCGCTTTGGACCCAACCTCCCCCTTTTGCCAGACCCATCCGAATCTAAAACAAAAAGAACTGAGGATGTTGAGAATCAGAAACAAAAACAGAAATTGTTAGGGAAAGTCAGAATGTCTGGCAGCATCTGTGGGGGGAAAGCAGAGTTAACGTTTCCGGTCTAGTGACCGTTCTCCAGAACTGATGGTAGTTAAGAGAAGGATGGTATTTATGCTGAAGATGCGGATGGGGGAGGGGGAAGGAGTAAATGATAGGTAGAGCTAGAACCCAGAGAGAAAGAAAAACAATTGGGTGGACAAAGGAATGAGCGAATGAATAACTGCTGATGGGGACCATTAGTGGCTGACAATGGGTTGTTTGTGGTAGCAGTCCACGTGATGACAAGGCCTGGTGTGTGAAGGTTGGGGTAAGGACATGGAAGAAGGTTTTCAGGTCCTAAAATTGCTGAACTTGATCTTGAATCCTGAAGGCTGCAGGGTCCCCAAGCAGAAATTGAGATGCTGTTCTTCCAATTTTTGCTGAGCTTTACTGGAGAACTGTGGCAAGCCCGAGACAGAGTTTACTTCTCACCACTTATATTCCACTTTTCTGATTGCAAATATGTGGTTGCAAGCCAGGTTTATTTAAGTTTATGTTACTGAGATATATACCTAACCCACTTGGGAATAGGGTGTGTAAAATGGGTGTTCCTCTGAAAGATCAATAAACACTTTCTAAAAGGCCTTGTCAGGCTATCCTTTAAAACTAAGAAATCAAGTGTTCCTCTTTAAAATGCAATATATAACCTACTTAAAATATTCCTACAGCAGCTATTAAAGTTTAGCTGAGATTCTGTAATGCATTTTATGAGCCTATAAAGATGATAAGCTTCGATCTCCTTAGTGCTCAGCATGATAGTTGATTACGTTTTTGTAAGCAATGGTTCTTTACCATTATTGGTAAATTTAAATCAGATCATAGACTTATGCTTCATTCTGCATATACTTAATTTAATATGTTTACTGTGTCAACAGAAATATTTTCATTAACAGCTATAGCTCACACTGGTACACACACTTGAGTTAGAAGGTCAGTCCTGTGCCAAAAAATGTAACAAAACGTAGAGGACAGAGTCCAAGGTCAAGCTGGTATTAATGTGGGTTGTTTTCTATTAACGTTAAAGAGTGGAGAGCAGTCTCTAAAGATAAGGAAATATCCCACACATTGAATAAGTTTGTATGTGAATGTATGTGTTTGTATTCTGCAGCCATATAATTGTAAAATACTAGGGGGAGAAAATAAGACCATCTACTAAGTATGGAAACCCCACAACAGATATAAGCCAGGCTGACACTGCACTGCAGTACTGAAGGAGCGCTAAACTGTTGAAACTGATGAAACATTAAGCTGATGGAAGGAAAAAGATCACATGGGGCCAATTTGAAATAGAACTCTGTCATTATCCCTGGTGTCTGGTCAATATCTATCCCATCAACATGATTCAAGACAGATGCTGTGTTAGGGCTGCTACATTTTCAATGTTATATTAGTGACTACAATTCAAAAATACTCCACTGGCTGCATGATGATTTGAGAAATCCTGAGGTTGTTAAATGTGCTCTGTAGTATTTTTCTTTCTCGAGCAGAACGCTCTCACTGGTGAGAAAAATGCAATTTAAGAAATTTTCCATGTGGGATGATTAAGTCAGGAAAATCTTGTGACAACTTTAGTTCTATAGAAATAAAAAATAAGCAAATGCTGGAAGTACTTGAGCTGAACATAACCTATCTTAAGAATTCTATGGGAATTTTATTCAACTCGAAACTTTAACTGTTTCCTTCCCCATAGATGCTGCCAGACCTGCTGAGTTTCACCAGCATTCTCTGTGTTTAGCCCAGGTTTCCAACATCTAAAGTATTTTACCTTTAAACAAATTCAAGTGTCACTCACTACCCAAAACCTAGGAGTGAAGAAAATGGGAAAGTGGTGAAAAAGAATAACATCTATGTGATCGAAACAAAGTGCTGAAACTAATTTTTACATCACTTTCTTAGAGAATTATTTGTATGATTACAATGCTTTACTCTTCCTTTTTTATTCCTGGCACTGTTAACATGTTGTAAACTATATAGCTTTGGCAGAGGGAGATACAGGTTGCTCAGATTCCTGATCTAAATGTACTCCTTGTCTTGATCAACATCCTCTATATGTTGAGCCGCTGAGGACTTGCTAAAGACTGCTTAATTGACGCCTGTACCAGGATAGGAGGAAGGAACACAACCATGAGGCAGAATGTAAGCTCCAGTCTGAAACGGAACTGTGAGGAACTGTGAGTGCTTTGAGTGGATCTCACTTACATGCCCCCTTTTGCTACCATCCATACCATCACATCCAGTTCAACTTCATTGCTACCACCGTGCTGGAGAGCACTTTGGTGAAGATCAGAGCAGCTAAGCAAAAACCAAGGTCAACTTATTTAACACAGAAAACAGGTGCTGTCCAGTGTTTGCATGAGACAGCTCAAGGTGTGAAAGACTCATTTGGTTGCTGTATTGGGTAGTCTGCAATATGGGCACTGTATCTATGTGCAGATCATCTTATTGACCTGTGACATAGACCCACTCACTGACGCAGACTCCCGCATTCTCTGCAAAGTCGCGGTGCTTACACTTGGTAGAGGTATCAGCCCTTTACATGTTATCTGCTGCTGTTCTTGATGCTTTGTTTTACTCACATTCCCCTATGGTATAGCATCTGTGTCTTGCCAAACAATGTTTGGAGAGGGCTATATCCTGTGAGGTGGGGTTTTTGCTGCTATTCCTGACAACACAGCCAGCAATTCATATGACCATGCACACTATAATGCAAGTTCGGTTTGGTATTTTACTCATTTAAACCAAGTTAGTGAGATGGACTGTCTTATGACAAGTGGTGGCTTTTATTTAATTGTGCCATGAGGTAGCCAGGAGCTTACCACCTTCCAAATCTAAGATCTGCTAATGCATTGATCGTCTTCCAGTGTTTCCTCATTTCTAGCTGTCAGTTAGAAAAATCTCCAAAGATTGGTCATCCCTGGTTCAATTTCACTAATGGGGAGCGTGAATAGGGTGAATAGTCAAAGTCTTTTCCCCAGGGTTGGGGAGTCCAAAACTAGAGGACATAGGTTTAAGGTGAGAGGGTAAAGACTTAAACGGGACCTAAGGGGCAACTTTTTCATGCAGAGGGTGATGTGTATATAGAATGAGTTACCACAGGAAGTGGTAGAGGTTGGTACAATTACAACATTTAAAAGGCATCAGGATGGATACATGAATAAGAAGGATTTAGAGGGATATGGCCCAAATTCTGTCAAATGGCACTAGATTAATTTAGGATATATGGTTGGCATGGACAAGATCTGTACATCTCTATGATTCTATGGTTCCATGAAAATCCCTTGTCCTTTGCTGTTTTCGCCTGCAATAATGAATATAATGGCTTATGCTGAGCTAGTAGATGGAAGTGCATGACTATCAAGGAAAACAGTGAAGTTGTGGAAGTAGAAACGGTGGATAGATAGATGAGGTTACAATGTAGTGTACAGATGGAGAAGGATGCCAGACTTGCAAGCTAACTGGGTGTGAGGAGGATTGTAATATTCTAATTTAAGAAAGTAAATAAGAGGATGGTGTGATGCATATAGTAGAAGATAGATGAATGTGCTTACCTTTCCTGACCTGTGTATGTCACTAAACACCTTCCTAAAGTGAATCCAGAAGGCACCGACTGTTGATTGGGCTACAGTTTCATTTGCAATCTTATTCCTTCC
Source organism: Rhincodon typus (assembly GCF_021869965.1). NCBI lineage: Eukaryota > Metazoa > Chordata > Chondrichthyes > Orectolobiformes > Rhincodontidae > Rhincodon > Rhincodon typus. The sequence continues at coordinate 35,349,017 of NC_063358.1, read as the reverse complement.
AATGCTTGGAAAGAGCATCATTGGCCTACTCCTTCATTCAGAGCGTGGTTCATATATGCAATGGGCTGCTGGAGAAAGTGGTTGAGGCAGGTTCATTAGAAATATTTAAAAAACATTTGGATAGGTACATGGATGAGAAGGATTTAGAGGGATATGGACCAAATGCGGGCAATTGGAACTAGCTGAGTGGGCACTATGGTCAGCATGGACCACTGTGGGTTGAAGGGCCTGTTTCCATGTTGCATTACTGCATGACTCTATGAATCCTCAAAAGCCACAACAGCATATCAAGGGAGGCAACACTAAAACTGGTCACAACTTTCGAGCATCTGGACTCCATTGTGAGACTTTCTCTTCTCTTTCTGTTAACTCCACCTCCTGGAACATCCATCTATGCTAATGTTGAGTGAACAGGAAATTCAGAAGTAAATTGATGATGTAGTGGCTTATTCCCAGTTAAAGGGTGTAAACTTAATTGAACATAATGTAACAAGGAATTTAAACACATATACTGTATGGAGATTATAAAAGAGGAGTTCTTCATTTCCACTGGCAATGAATCTTTTAAAATATTCATGGAAAAGCATGCCTTAGAGGAATTAATTAAGTCCAATGGATATTCGCGCAGTATTGCAGATACATCAGGAGACTGTGTAGTGCTTAACTCATGATCTTTAATGAAATGGGTAATGAGTTTAGTTGGAGGAGCTCCTATGGCTAACTTCCTGTGGCCATATAACACCAATTACCTTGTCATTCAGACACAAAGTGGATCTCCTCTCCTCATGGCCTGTCACACTTACTGATTTTGGTCAGATGGTCCAGATATGTTTCATGCCTCTGTTGGCTCATTTCATAACCACATCCCAATTTTGTTGTTACTATCAGTGTCTTTGGTCTACACAGTTCATGTCCTGGCTCTTTAAAGCTGACACAGCAGTCTGGAAACTCTGCTCCAACACTTGGTTGCTGCCCTGCTCTCTCTTTCTCTCTCTCTCTATGAGGATTTTTTTGGTTCAGAGGTGTTGCTTGTCAGTCTGGCTACCTATCCAAAAGTTGTATGCCTGCTCCAATGATCTATCTTGGCTCTCTAGCTACCATCACTTCAACTGATTCTTCTCATGACTTCGCTTTGCTTGCCCTTCCCAGGTAGCCAAATTCTCTGCTCCTTGCAGGAAGGAGCTCAGAGTAACTGATTTGTGTTCCCCCACCATAGCTATCCGCTGTGGTTGGTTGGCTCACCGAGCTGGTTCATTAGTTCGCAAATGTTTCATTACCCTGCTGAGTAACATCGTTAGTGCAGCCTCTGATGAAGCGCTGTTGCGTTTTTCCGCCTGGTATTTAAACTCTGGGGTCCAGTTGGAATTGATTACCTCACTTCCAGTTTTTCTACACGGTGATGTATACATAGAGTCTAATTCTATGTGTCTGTTGATGGTCTTCTTGGTGGAGAACCATGCCACTAGAAATTCCCGTGCTTGTCTCTGTTTGGCCTGTCCTAGGATCCTGACATTGTCCCAGTCGAACAGGTGGCTCAACTTATCTGTGTGGATGGAGTTAAGTGAATATTAGTTGTGTCTTTTTGCTATCTGCTGTCGAAGGCTTCACTGCAATAAATTAGCTCTGTGTGAGACAGCTGAAATTCACCTTCACATTTCTCATGACATTTGGAGGCACTGGAATAAGAAACTTGTAAATTCTATTTTAAAAATAAAACCCTTTTGATTCTTATTAATATACATTGGTAGTTGTCATGAATTATTTCTGATCTGTATTGCCTGCATGAAGATTAAAAAAAAGTTTGCAAATACAAAGTGCCTCGCCAGACTAAAGGGAGTCACACACATTTGATAAATCAAACCAAAATCTTTAAAAATTAATATTGGACTTTAAAGTGCATCATAATAATAAAAAATAGATAATGCATCAACTTTCCACTTCCAAATGAATCTTTTACAATTCAAACAACAGCTGCAAATCATGTCAAAAATACAATGGTAAATGTAATAATGTTTCCTAATTATAAATTGAAGAAGTATTAATACAATGCTTTTAAATCAGTGTGAGGCTCATCAGAGATGAGAGGTTAAATTAGCTGGTAAATGGTGTCCCTGTGGTTTCAGTGGTGTATATTTGTAATTAATTGATCAATGTAAGAATTGTTTAACGTTAAATTTAAAATTGCAATTGATTTTTTTCAGTGGAGCAAATATAAGGACATTTCACTGTAAGCAGGGAAGCACTGCAAAAAATCATATATTTTTAAGTTATATTTTTAAAGTTCTTAAAGGGTTGATATATGCAATTATACCTACTGATATATACTGGGGTGGCACAGTGGTTTACACTGCTGCCTTACAGCACTAAGTACCCAAGTTCAATTCTACCCTCAGGTGACTGTCCGTGTGGAGTTTGCATGTTCTCCTTGTGTCTGTATGGCTTTTCTCCAGGTGCTCTGGTTTCCTCCCATAGACCAAAGATGAGCAGGTTAGGTGGATTAGACATGGGGAATGTAGGGATGCCAGGGGGTAAAGGTGAGGTGGTCTAGGTGGGATGCTCTTCAGAGGGTCAGTGTGGACTCAATGGATTGAAGGACCTGCTTCCACACTGTAGAGATTCTATGATATAATATACAATTCTCATTCTGCCTACAATCAGCTTCTCAACTTTCTTCACTTTGCATTTCTGAGTTATATTTTGGGGTTTAGGTCCCATGAAAGACATATTTTAAAAATTCATTTACAGGATTTCTGTGTCACTGGCAGGGCCAACATTTATTGCCCATCTCTAATAACTCTTGAAAAGATAGTGGAGAGCCACCTTCTTGAACCGCTGAGTCTTTTTGCAGAGATTTTCATTAAAATGCGTAACCTGCTTGTTGACTGTAAAAAGTCAATCTCAATTGCTGTGAGTCTGCAGTCAGGTAATAATCCAAAAGGAAAAAGGGCAGCAGATTTCTTCTCCTAAAAGATTCCAGTTAACCCAGTTAGGCTTTTATGACAATTTAATACTTTTCTAGACATCATTACAATTCATTTTATTTCTATTTTTTATTTATTTTCTTTATTATTAACTTGATTGAGTTTTTTTTTGATGAGGCATAAGAGAGCATTGATGAGTACAATGCAGATGATGTGGTGAATATGGGATTTTTTAATTATGTTTGATAAAGTGCCAAATAATTGGCCTTTTGGCAAAATTGGAGCCCATGAGATATAAAGGAAAGTTGTAGCATGAATATAAAGGTGTTTGAGTGACAGGAAACAGCATTGTGGTGACAGTTGTTTTTCAGATTGGATGAAGGCATGCAACAGTGTTCCTCTGGGCCAGTACTAGGTTCACTGCTTCATTCCATATCTATTAATGATTACACCTGGATGTGCCGGGCACAACTTAAAACTTCCAGTTGACGCAAAACCTGGAATTAAAGTGAACTGTGAGGAGGTTAGACATCAAGAGGGCTTTCATCAGCGACCACGATTGAAACATTAACTCTGCTTCCCACCTGCAGATGAACATATAGAACTTAGAACATAGAACAGTATAGCACAGTACAGGCCCTTCTACCCAGGATGTTGCGCCGACCTATTATCCTACTCTAAAATCAAGCATACCCTTCATTTTACTATCATCCATGTGCCTATCCAAGAGTGCTTCAATGCACCTAATGTATCTGACTCGACTACAACCGCTGGCAGTGCATTCCACACGCCCACCACTCTCTGTGTAAAAAATCTACCTCTGATATCTCCCCTATACCTTCCTCCAATCACCTTAAAATTATGCCCCCTCATGATAGTCATTTCCGCCCTGGGAAAAAGTCTCTGGCTATCCACTCTATCTACCTCTCACCATCTTGTACACCTCAGTTAAGTTACCTCTCATCCTTCTTTGCTCCAATGAGGAAAGCCCTAGATCCCTCAACCTTTCCTCATAAGACCTGCCCTCCAGTCCAGGCAGCATCCTGGTAAATCTCCTTTGCACCCTCTCTAAAGCTTCCTCATCCTTTCTATAATGAGGTGACCAGAACTGAGCACAATATTCCAAGTGTGGTCTAACCAGGGGTTTATAGAGCTGCAGCATAACCTCGCAGTTCTTAAACTCAATTCCCCTGCCAATGAAAGCCAACACACCACACACATTCTTAACAACCCTATCAACTTGGATGGCAACTTTAAGGAATCTATGGACGTGGACCCCAAGTTCCTCCTGTTCCTCCACACTGCCAAGAATCCTGCCATTAACCCTGTATTCTACATTCAAATTCGATCTTCCAAAATGAATCACTTCACACTTTTCCAGGTTGAATTCCATCTACCACGTCCTTGCTCATCTCTGCATCCTGTCGATGTCCCATTACAACCTACATCAACCCACCACGCTGTCCACAACTCCACCAACCTTCATGTCATCGGCAAACTTACTAACCCATCCTTCCACTTCTTCATCCAAGTCATTTATAAAGATCACAAAGAGTGGGGCTCCCAGAACAGATCCCTGTGGAATACCACTGGTCACCGAGCTCCAGGTTTTCCATCTACTACCACCCTCTGTCCTCTATTGGACAGTCAATTCTGTATCCAGACAGCCAAATTTCCCTGAATCCCATGCCTCCTTACTTTCTGAATGAGTCTACCATGGGGAACATAATCAAATGCCTTGTTAAAATCCATATACACCACATCTCCTGCTCTACCGTCATCAATATGTTTTGTCACATCCTCAAAGAATTCGATAAGGTTTATAGGTATGACCTGCTCCTCACTAAACCATGCTGACTATTTCTAATCAAACGGTGGTTTTCCAATTAATCATAAATACCATCTCTCAGTATCCTCTCCAATAATTTGCCCACCACAGAAGTAAGACTGACTGGTCTGTAATTCCCAGGATTATCCCTATTCCCTTTCTTGAACAAGGGAATATCATTTGCCACCCTTCAATCATCAGGTACTATTCCAGTGGACAGCGAGGACGCAAAGATCATCACCAAAGGGGCAGCAATCTCCTGCCTCACTTCCCATAGCAACCTTGGGTATATACCGTCTGGCCCAGGGGACTTAGCTATCCTCATGTTTTCAAAATTTCTTGCACATCCTCCTTTCTAACATCAACTTGTTAGAGCATATCAGCCTGTTTCACCTTGTCCTCACAAACAACAAGGTCCCTCTCACTGGTGAATACTGAAGCAAAGTATTATTTAAGAGTCTCCCCTACCTCCTCTGACTCTGTGAACAAGTTCCCTCCACTATCCCTGAACAGCCTTACCCTCACTCTGGCCATCCTCTTATTCCTCACATAAGTATAGAACACCTTGGGGTTTTCTTTAATCCTACCAGCCAAGGCTTTCTCATGCCCCCTTCTAGCTGTCCTAAGTCCATTCTTCAGTTCCATCCTGGATACCTTGTAGACCTCTAGAGTCCTGTCCGTTCCTTGCTTCCTCAACTTTAAGTAAGCTTCGTTCTTCCTCTTCTTGACATTGAAGGTTCCTTCACCTTACCATCCTTTCCTTGCCTCAGTGGGACAAACTTAACCAGTACTTGTAGTAAGTGTTCCCTAAACAACCTCCACATTTCTGTCATGCATTTCCCTGAAAACATCTTTTCCCAATTTATGCTCCGCAGTTCCTGCCTAATAGCATTGTAATTCCCTCACCTCCAATTAAATATTTTCCTGTATTATCTACTCTTATCCCTCTCCATGACTATAGTAAAGGTTAGGCAGTTGTGATCACTATCATCGAAATTCTCTCCCACCGAGAGATCGGACACCTGGCCTTTGCCAAGCACCAAATCCAATATGGCCTCCCCTCTAGTTGGCCTATCTACACATTGAGTCAGAAATCCTTCCTGGACACACCTGACAAAGTCTGCTTCATCCAAACTATTTGCAATTAGGAGTTTCCAGTTCATATTAGGGAAGTTGAAGTCACCCATGTCAACAACACTATTACTTCTGCACTTTTCCAAAATCTGCCTCCCAATCTGTTCCTCAGTGTCTTTGTTGCTACTGGGGGGTCTATAGAAAACTTCCAATAAAGCAACTGCTCCCTTCCTGTTTCTGACTTCCATCCGTACTGACTCAGTACACAAACCCTTCTCGATGACCTCCCTTTCTGCAGCTGTGATTCCATCCCTGATTAGCAATGCCACTCCCCCACCTCTTTTACCTCCCTCCCTATTTATTTTGAAAGATCTAAACCCTGGAACATCCAACAGCCATTTCTACCCCTGTGATATCCAAGTCTCCGTAATGGCCACAACATTGGAGGTCCATGTGCAGATCCATGCTCTAGGTTCATCACCCTTATTCTTGACACTTCTTGCGTTAAAATAGACACACTTTAACCCGTCGCTCTGACTGCAACTTTGCCCTATCAACTGTCTATCCTTCATCACAGACTCTTTGCATGCTGTATCTGCTGGTATCTACCAGCTACCCCATCCTCTGATCTGTAGCTCTGGTTCCCATCCCCCAGCCGAACTATTTTAAACCACACCCCACCGAAGTGCTCTAACAAACCGCCCGCCCAGGATATTGGTGCCCCTCCAGTTCAGGTGCAACCTGTCCTTCTTGTACAGGTCCCACCTTCCCCAGAAGGTATCCCAATGATCCACATATCTGAATCCCTCCCTCCTACACCAGCTCTGTAGCCACGTGTTCAGCTGCATTCGCTTTCTATTCCTGGCCTTATTAGCCCGTGGCACCGGTAGTAATCCTGAGATTACTACTCTGCTCGTCCTGGTTGTCAGCTTCCATCCTAACTCCCTATATTCACTTTTCAGGTCCCGATCCCTTTTCCTAACTATGTCATTGGTAACAATGTGTACCACGACTTCTGGCTGCTCACCCACCCCCTTAAGAATCCTGTAGACTCGATCCAAGGCATCCCTGACCCTGGCACCCGGGAGGCAACATACCATCCGGGAGTCTCATTCGCGACCACAGAATCTCCTGTCTGTCCCCCTACCCATTGAATCTCCTATGACTATCGGTCTCCTATTCTCACCCATTCCCTTCTGAGCCACAGAGCCAGGCTCAGTGCTAGAGACCTGGTCGCTATGGTTTTCCCTGGTAGATCACCCACCACCAACAGTATCCAAAGTGATATACTTATTATTGAGGGGAACGACCACAGGGGATCCCTGCACTATCTGCCTATTCCCTTTTCCTCTCCTGACGGTCACCCAGCTACCTTTTTCCTGTAACTTGAGTGTGACAACCTCCCTATAACTCCTCTCTATCACACCCTCAGCCTCCTGAATGATCCGGAGTTCATCCAGCTCCAGCTCCAGTTTCCTAACGTGGTCTGTGAGGAGCTGGAGTTGGGTGCACTTCTCGCAGGTGAAGTCAGCGGGGACGTTAGTAGTGACCCTCACCTCCCACATCCTACAAGAGGAGCATACAACTGTCCTAGCTTCCAACCCCTCTACTCTAGATTGCCAAAAGAGATAATGAGAAAAAAAAAAGCTCACCTTACTGACCCTCCACATAGAGTCTTTTTATTGGTTAGGAGAGGAGGATGGATGGGAAACACTACACGTGTGGTGTTTCAGGTTTAGCCACTGCCCAAATATATTAGTTCACTTACCCAGCAGTCCCTGTGTCCACATTTGCTCCTGCTCAGCCTTCGTTCTGCCTATTCATGAGGCAAGTATTTTATACAGAAACCTTGTCTTTCTGTCTGCCCCCCGGTTCGCACTCTCACCACTCCTGCCACTGAATTGGAGGCCACTGTCTCACGAGGCACATATTTTACGCAGGTGCTGCCGAATGTGCTGAGTTTCTCCAGTAATTTCTGTTTTTGTTTCAGCTCTCCAGCATCACAGTCGTTTTACTTCAGAGCAAAGTAATAATGTCTGGATGATCTGTTTTTGTAAGATTGATTAAGGAATAAATAAAATCGAAGACTCCTGCAATACCTCTCCTGCTCTCAAAACAGAGCCATAGAATCTTTTGCAGCAATCTTAGAAAGCACATGGGCACCATTTCATGGCAAATCAGCAAGATTGCATTTCTGACAATACAACACACCCTCAGCACAGATTCTTGTGCTCACATCCAGCATTGGAACTTCAATCTTCTGACTCATGGTTGTGAGTGATGATAAATGAGCTTTAGTTGACATTTAAGAAGTAACAAGGTGTGGATGAGACCTTAAGACCATAAAACATAGCAACAGAAATTAGGTCATTTGGCCCATCGAGTCTGCTCCACTGTTCAATCATGGCTGATAAGTTTTTAAACTCCATTGTCCTGGTTTCTCCCCCTAACCTTTGATTCCCTGACAATCGAGAACCTATCTGTCTGTATCATTAAGGTTTTTTTGCAGTAGGCAACCTGATATGGGGGCAGAGGTGGACGTTGGCACTGATGATGATGTGACTGGAAGTTCAAAATAAGGCATTAATATTAAGAAAAGAAAGCCTACTCCAGCCTAACACAATCGTTGTTTCACATCACAGCACTCTCCCTGGATAAGTCACTACAAAGTGCGAGCAATGTGAGTTGCGATTTACTGATACTATGCCACAGCTAAGGTTGTTCACTCTGACAGGATGTACCTCCAGAATGTCATCACATGTCTGTCTGCCTCCAATGGCACAATATCCACACTATTTATTGTTTGCTAGGCACGTCCACAATCTTACTCCTTATGTCTTTTCCCTATCAATCAGAGAACAATTAAACTCTTCTTTATCTGAATGGATGACTCTAGATTCTCAAAAATATCTTTTGTCGATTTTCAACCTTTTATCAAATTAATAGACAAAAGGATTGAAGAAAATTAAGACTAAGATACACAATTCTTTAGTGTCCCTATAATTTTCTGGGGGAATATTTTTAATTCCTGAAAACTCCAGGGCACTCTTGATGGGTTGGAAGTCAATCTAATTGTGACTCTTTTTCTACCTTAGTGTCCATGTGCATGAATCACAAAAAGTTGGTTTGCAGGTACAATGGGTAATTAAGAAGGCAAATGGAATATTGTCCTTCATTGCTAGAGAGATGGAATTTAAAAGCAAGGAGGTTGTGCTGCAGCTGTATAGGGTGCTGGTGAGGCCACACCTGGAGTACTGTTTACATTTTGGGTCTCATTACTTGAGAAAGGAAGTACTGACACTGGAAGGTGTGCAGAGGAGATTCACCAGGTTGATTCTAGAGTTGAGAGAGTTGGCTTATGAGGAGAGGTTGAGTAGACTGGGACTATACTCATTTGAATTTAGAAGAATGAGAGGGCATGTTAAAGAAACATATAATTATAGAGGGAATAGATAAGATAGAAGCAAGGAGGTTGTTTCCATTGGCAGGTGAAACTAGAACTAGGGGCATAGCCTCAAAATAAGGGGGAGCAGATTTAGGATGAATTGAAAGAGGAACTTCACTCAAAGTGTTGTGAATCTGTGGAATTCCCTGCCCAGTGAGGTTGCGGCTACCTTGTTTCAAGTTTTTAAGGCGAAGATAGTTAGATTTTTGAACAGTAAAGGAAGTAAGGGTTACGGTGAGCAGGTGGTTAAGTGGAGCTGAGTCCACAAAATGATCAGCCACGATTGTATTGAATGGTGGAGCAGGCTCAAGGGGCCAGATGGCCTACTCCTGCTCCTATTTCTCATGTTCTTATGATCCCCCAAAAAGAAAATTCACTCTTTATCCTGTTTCTCATTCCAACCACTTACTCTATCCATCGCTGCTGAGTTTACTGGACTCCACTTTCAGTTGGAGGACAATTAATTGAGGTATGATGCCAGACACAAATAACTGTAGGCACAGTCTGCTGTCATTGAAGGACATGTACCTCCCATAGGATGGCACAGGAAAAAGTAAATTATTCCCACTGCACACTCAGGACTGGTTATCCAGTATTTAATATGACCTACTGAGTGACAGATTTGTTCCACATACACCATCCTTGCAATACAAATTGAGTGCCTGTGTGTTGGAGTCAGGATTAACAAGGAGTGAAACATAGGGGATGGGGTTAAAAACAAAATCATTTCTGGAATTTCAATCATCAAATCAGACAATGGTAAATCATACCGTTATGAGCACCCAATATCAAAATTATGACAATCAGGAAATAATACTTTTAAACTCAATTAATTCGCTAGAAGGTTTGCTTTTATGCAACCATTTATCCCATATTTGTACAAATGAAAGTATAATTGATACATCAGAATGATTGGTAAATTTATAACTAATGTATAAGTATAACAAATGTATAAAGTAATGTGAATTATGACAAATTTATATGCTAAAATTTTAAGCTTATTTAATAACTTATTGCCTTTTCAAAACAATATTTAGACGATGATTTTTAATATGAGAAGAATGAATGCTTCCAGAATAAGAAAATAGTTGGAACAACTATCTCTTTATATCTGGCTTGTGATCCATAATTTGCAGATTTTTACGTGGTTTGATTCACCCCCAGATCCCTGGTTCTGACATTGGATTTATTTAGGGAATGTGAAATGAAGAAGGCAGTAGACAGGTGTTTCAGGGCAAAAGAATTTCTGCGTTTATTTAAATGCAAAAAGATAAGTATATTACAAGAAATAAAGGCAAGTTTAATGAACAGTGAGATTGACACAAACAATACAGAGGACAGTAATTAAACGCACTATTAAAATTTAACACAAGTTAAGCACTATTAGAAGCTAAACAGTAGCTTTAATCATAGAAACCTTAATCAGGCTTCCTACAGGGTCCCTGCTCTGTCACCACCCACTTTTCCCTTCCGGGCTAGCTAGGTCAGAAACTTTGGGATCACAGGAGTTTAAGCTCACCAGTGGGGAAAAACATGATTTTGAAAAACAGCTGGCTGTTCCCGTTTGCCGTACCCAGTGTTTTGACGAAGACTTTTGAATGGTGTAGGCCTTCAGCCTGGGTTGAGTCCGTTGATGCAGTAGGATGCGTTTTGGATTTATTGGGTGAGTATTTGGTAGTCCTTACTTTGTGGCAGTTTTTGCGAGCCAGATTTCATCTCAGGGTGTGTCTGAGGCCTTTTGGTGTCAGTCAGGTTGGTGGTTTTTGGAGGTTATCGGTTCTTAGATCTGCCAGTCATGTTCAGTTGCAGTTGGTTCCCCTGGTGCAGAACAGGGCTGTGTCGGTAGTTTTCGGAATTGCTGTTGGGATCCCTCTGCTGGAGATAGCGGTGCAGATAGCTTTCAGGAAGATAGCTTCCTGCAATCCCTCTCTTGGAGGTACCTGTGGGGAGTTAATTCTTTTAGGTGAGATTGGGGTCTGCAATTATATTAATTATGGGCCTCTTAACTTCACGCCAAATCTGTGCTTGCCATTGAGTTACTGGTGTTCCCTTTGAGGTCAATTGGCCTACGAATAGTTAAAAGTATGTGTAAATGTATTTTGATTGAGGTTGAATACCCGATATCTCTCTGAATGAATATTGATTGAAGTTGAATGTCTTGGTATCTGTGTAGGTTCATTAATGTCTGGGTTGGGTTAGTCCGAGGGGTAAAAGTTAGTTTTCAGTCTAGAGTATTAGGTCTGGTAGATTGTTCTTTTAGAGTCGAGGTGTGAATTGAATTTTTGGGTTGAACAATAGTTCCAGGCAGTTACCTCTGTATTTGTGTATTTTTCCCAGAGCATAGCCCAGCTGCCTTTTTAACTTTTAAAACCTTTTGAAAAATCCAGGATTTTGGTCCAGTATTTTAGATGATAGGGATTTTTGTTCAATCCTACAATATCAGGAATAATGCAGGTCTGCAGTGACAAGCATGCATGTCTGGAAAACGCATAAAGAATGACTTAACCAGTTTGGATCCCTACCTCCAAGTTCAAATACCTTTAAGAACATGAGCTATCTCTGAAAGTTGAGGTCCAAGAACATTGGATCAGCTTGTTTCAGCAATCTCTGAATACCAATGAGATAATGGATACAAGTCTAAAATGCCCCAAATCCACATGATCTATTTCCTCCCTACTTGCTATATTATTTGATTTTAGGTTTGAGTACATTTACTCAAAAAACAATCTAAAAAAAAATGTCATTTACCAACCTTGCAGAATCCAAATTGAATTTCAGAATTTGCTGGGTGAATGACAGTTCAGGAAAACAACTTTCAGCAGAGAGGCAAAAAAAAATGCAATGGCAGCTGAGGAGAAAATTCTCTCCTTGATTTTTCCTCTATTTGCAGGAGTGCAGGATGGGATATTTTCCAGATCAAGATGACTCATGATTTGTTTAAAAAGTTGTAGGTGTCTCCTAATTTCAGGATTTCCAGCGTTTCTAAAGCTTGCTTCGGATTATAAACCTATAGTTAACACTATCTCCCTGTCTTCCTTCCATTCATAGATTTCACACATTTTGTGTGTTGAGCACATACTGAATAAATACTTTTTGATTTTCAGCCACTTATCTAATCTATCATGGCTGGAGTTCTTTTCAAGCTGCCCTGTCTCACCAGACTCCCTGTTCATTCAGATATTTTTGAGTTTGATTTATATTTCTGCTGATTTTAAGATGCACTGCACAATGTTGCATCTGTCACTCAGAACTGGTGTGTCTGTTCAGGGTGACAGAAGCCTTTGGATTGAATTAAATTTAAATGGGACGAAATAAGGAGCTCGATAAGACCTTGGCATGGCATGCAATTATTCCATCAAAATTCAATTTGGTCAAATAGATGGTTCGCATTCTATACAGAATACATAACAAACTGCTCTGTTGCAATGCAAAATGCATTTTGTTTAATATTGTCAATGCTGTAAGGGAAGATTGTTTGGGAAGCCAGGTTTCCAGTGATAGTACACATCTCTAGAAGCCAATAAAGATGCATTTTAGCTTTCTCTTTCTAAGAGGTATTGTGAAAAGCAGAAAAACGGAATGATTCAAAATTAAAAGAAAAAAGATACTTTTAGATTTAGTTATCTTCAAATATTTCTCCAATTAGTTTTGCATTATATCTACAACCCAGCTTCAATCTAATATTGACCCATGTCTGTTGTTTCACAGCTGTCAATTTGTTACTCATACAAATTCTAGTATTACACCTCCGTTTGATTCAGTCAAATTTCATGTTGATATTTTTTGTGATAATTGAAGAAGTCCAAAATGAATCAATCAAATAGCAGACTGGGGTAAAAGCTACAAATCATGAAATACTGAAGTTGTGGAAAAACTACTAATATAGTGTTAGCAGTCAGGAAAGAGCCAAAACATTTAGCTTGGAACAGAAGGATAACCATTGAAATACTTCTAAACATTATTTGAAAATCTTTTCAATCTTTTCTTTATTTTTAGTCATCAAAACATATTCCTAAAAAACAAATGGTGTTAAAATTGCGCTCCATTTTGCCTGTAGATTCGGAGCTCTGGCTACCAATTTGGGGCCAAGTGCTAATGTAACCCGCCCGTTTAAGAAGGGAGTAAGGCAAATGATGGGAAATTACAGGCCAATTAGCCTGACCTTGGTCGTTGGTAAAATATTGGAGTCCACTGTGAAGGATGAGATTTCTGAATACTTGGAATTACTTGGTAAAATAGGGCAAAGTCACATGATTTCATCAAGGGGAGGTCATGCCTGACAAATCTGTTAGAATTCTTTGAGGAGGTAAGGAGCAAGTTAGACCAAGGACAGACAATGGATGTTATCTACTTGGACTTCCAAAAGGCTTTTGACAAAGTGCCACACAGGAGGCTGCTGAGTAAGATAAGGGCCCATGGTGTCAGAGGCAAGGTGCGAACATGGATAGAAGATTGGCTGTCTGGCAGAAAACAGAGACTGGGGTTAAAAGGGTCCTCCTCAGGATGGTAGCCAGTGACTAGTGGTATTCCACAAGGGTCAGTGTTGGGACCATAACTTTTCACTTTATACCATTAATGATCCAGATGGAGAATCTGAGGGCATTCTGGCTACTTTTGCAGATGATACAAAGATAGATGGAGAATCAGGTTGTATTGAGGAGGCAGGGAGGCTGCAAAAAGATTAGGAGAGTGAGCAATGAAATGGCAGATGGAATACAATATGGGAAAGTATGAGGTCATGTACTTTGGTAGGAAGAATATATGCATGGACTATTTTCTAAATGGGGAGAAAATTCAGAAATCTGAAGTGCAAAGTGACTTGGGACTCCTAGTCCAGGATTCTCTTAAGGTAAACTTGCAAGTTGAGTTGGTAGTTAGGAAGCCAAATGCAATGTTGGCATTTATCTTGAAAAGGCTAGAATATAAAAGCAGGCATGTACTTCTGAGGCTTTATAAAGCTCTGGTCAGACCACATTTAGTGTACTGTGAGCAATTTTGGGCCCCATATCTCAGGAAGGATGTACTGGCCCTGCAGCAGGTCCAGAGGAGATTAATGAGAATGACCCTAGGAATGAAAAACTTAACATATGGGGAACGTTTGAGGACTCTGGGTCTATACTCGATGAAGTTTAGAAGGATAAGGGGGGATCTAATTGAAACTTACAGAATACTGAATGACCTGGACAGAGTGGAAGTTGGGAAGGTGTTTCCATTGGCAGAAGAAAATAGGACCCAAGGTCACAGCCTTAGATTAAAGGGAAGAACCTTTAGAAGGAGATAAGGAGAAACATCTTCAGCCAGATAGCAGTGAATCTCTGGAATTCATTACCAAAGAGGGCCGTAGAGGCCAGGTCATTGAGTATATTTAAGACAGAGATAGATAGGTTCTTGATTGTCAAGGGGATTAAAGGTTATGGTAAGAAAGCGAGAAAATGGGGTTGAAAAACTTATCAGCCATGACTGAATGGTAGCAGACCCGATGGGCTGTATGGCCTAATGTTTTATGGCCTTATGATTATCAGAAATACTTACACTTATATGTAACGGTGCCTCCATATCCCCTTTTACCACAAATTACTGTGACAGCCCTTTTCCACCAATTACTCCCATTGGAGGCACACCAATATTGAAATTCAGGCGACTTCCAGCCTCATAAGCATTGACATTATACCTTTAGAATACTCACCCTGATCTCTACACACTCCCTCTGGAGGTCACAATGGTTGCTGCCAATAATCTCGCCTCCTCCCATTGCCTACCACGCCATCTGATGCTGCTCTGCCTCTACCCCCGTAACCCCGTAATCATCCTTGTCCCCACATCAACACTCGCCTGCTGTTCACCCCCCACTCCAGCTTGGACTCCTCACCCCATTTGGCAGTGCCTATGCAGACCCCTTTATACCCACCACCCATGATGAATGCACACACCCCCAAAATTATATTTGCCCCAGATCTCTGACCAACTTCAAAGAGCATTTCCCAGACATGGCTAACTAGAAACCTGATCACTGACTTTGCAGCTCCCTGACTGATGATACATGGTTTCCCCGATTCTTCTGATGACCCTACAGGACTAACCACTGCCACTGCCTGGACCATAGTCTGACATATCCCCTGAGTGTGAGTGGCCCAAGTGGATGACCGACTGTGGCCAAGCTTCTGAACTGAGTGCAGACTGATGGTATCTGGACCTCCTAACCAATGCTCCCCCCGACCTGTTGATTGGACTGAGGACTAGCTCCATTTACTTTGCAATCAGTCCATTCTGGTTATATAAATGAGCAATTTTTTTGACGTGCAGGCAAATGTCACGAGCTGATGGGGTTAGATTGACAGCTTGGTGTGTTCCATACTGTAATATGTTCTCCCCAGATACATTCCTTCTGACAAGCAACCTGCCTGTGTGCCTGGACAAAGAGAACATCAATAAAACAGTACAAATAGCCTTTAGGTAACACAGTGTGGAGCTGGAGGAACACAGCAGGCCAGGCAGCTTCAGAGAAGCAGGAAAGCTGATGTTTCGGGTCGGGACTCTTCTTCAGAAATTGGCTCATTACTATCTCTCAGATAGGCTTAAGGCTCTGCCTAGAGCACAAAGGAGCTAACAGCCATGGCAATGCATAACAATGCAAGGCATAGCATGGTTGCTGTAAGTTGTTAAGGGAATGAGAATAAAAAGAGTATGCAAACAGCCCTTACATGCAACCTGGCTCAATCTGTGAGTTGGCTGTGCATGCCAAGTGATCCTACAGCAGTCTTTTAATGTTGGATGCTGGTGCCCTTCACTGCAATTCAATACCTCCTGAGTATCCTGCAAGTGAATTGGAAAGGTGTCACAATGATCTTGAGGAATAACATAAGACGCCAATATCTTTGGATGAGGATTGTGTGAGGGTAGTACCCATGGATAGTGCCCTGAGATGCTGTTTTGTGCTAAGCTCTACGGTGGATGTCCACTCCCAGTGGTGGCTGAAGACATCAGCAAAGTACTCTGACTTCCAAGTTGAGAATTCTCAATGTCTTGTTTGTTTGGCGTATTTAGAAGCTGAATATCAATGAAGCGAGATGTGCTGTTAACAAGGCATTTAACAAGTTATAAATCCCTAATTAGGACGTCACTGCTTCAACACCTGATATTTGCATAAAAGGGGCAGTGACTTGCTCCTGACGTTGACTAAAAACCCTACTGGAGTTCTCATCTGATCCTGCCACAAATCTTGCCATAGCCCATGTTACTCAGATTCCTCCCTAAAAATTATTTTCCGACTGGATTTAGAGGAATGTCTAACTCTGCATTTCAAATCAAAATACATGTTACCATGATAGAGTTATAAATATTTATAGATAAATACAAGTATTTTATATATGAATTATAGAATTCACTGATGACCTCAGATATGTTTTGCTAATTTTTGACTTGAATAATTTTGCCACATGCATATACAAGAATCTTGTTCAGCAAATGCTTTCTTTCAATAACAAGGCAAAATTAGCTCATCAACATATCCATCTTTGTCCTGGATTTTATAGCACCCTAGATGCAAGCTTTTCATTGCTTCAGATGAATGTAGATTGATAAATCATCTTGAAGTTATTTTAAATTGGTTTGTGCAGGATAAGAGTGAGTCAGTATCATTGAAACAAAACTAGAATTGAGTTCTAACAGAGAGAAAATGAACCTGTGTTTTTCTTTATCGATGCTGTTGAATGACTTATGCATTTTTGATAGTTAAAGAATTAAAAGTTCAGGCTGGAAATTAAAGTGTGAGAAATTTGTTAGGGCTGAGGAAAACCTTTGCATTTTTCCCCACAGGCTGCAATGCCTGAATGGCCTATTTTTGTGTTGTGTCATTTTATTAAGGCTGCAAAATTATAGAGCCCTTTGTGCCAGCTGTATTTAAGCCAAGGTGTAATGAGGATCAATCTGGGATCACAGCTCATGATTTTGTTTTGCAACGCATGCATCCTCTGAGTGCACCTCTTTGAAATAATCATTGTGGGTCTCAAACTTGTTGAAACAACTTTCAACTGAGAAAAGAAGCACAAAGGGAGAGAAGTGGGGGAAGAGGACTTGGAAAAGGGGGAGAAGGAAGATAAAGAAGAGAAATTGATGCTGTAACCTGTACAGATCTTGCCTGCCCTAGATAAACATGAATAAATAGACCAAACACCAATGACCTCAACATATTTCCCCATTCACTTTATGGTCTTTCACTTCCCGCTGATATCACAGCATAATATGGACAACAAGGCATAAAGAAAAACAATTTATTACAAAATGCATATTCCCAAACAATTGTTTGATTAAATCATGCCATGTATCGCAAACAAAATTGATCATCCTTATGCGTTCCCTCAGTGCCTTTAACTTCTGTGTATCTACTTGTTCCCCAACTCTGTCTTACACCAATGGCTGAAGCATGGTGAGTGAAAACTCTCAGGCATTCAGTGGACGAGACTTCAACTGGCCTTGGAGGAAGTGCAGAAGAACAGAGTACTATCCCTAGCACAACATAAGCTTGGAAGGCAATACACAAGATATCCTTCACAGATGGAATAAAAGGCCAAAGAGCAGATGGAAAACTAGCACAACTATGCACTGGACAGAGTCTGTGAATCAGATTTCCAGTCAACAAATACTAGGATACCAGCTAGGGTTTCTAAAACAGGCAACCAGCCCAGGTCATATAAAGGTGCTGCACTGCGAAGGAACAGAATCTCTGTCAGACCAATGTACAACATGCTAATAATGAACACAGAGAGTCATACAGCCAAACACCACAGAAACAGATCCTTCAGTCCAACCAGTCCATGCTGAACATAATACCAAACTAAACTAGTCCCACCTGCCTTATCCTAGCCCATATCCCTCAAAACCTTTCCTATTCATGTACTTATCCAAATGTCTTTTAAAGGTTGTAATTGTACCTGCATCCACCACTTCCTCAGGAAGTTCATTCCACATGTGAACGACCCTCTGTGTAAATCTCTTTCCTTTTATATCTCTCTCCTCTCACCATAAAAATGTGTCCCCCAGTCTTAAAATCACCCATCTTAGGGAAAAGACAGCTACCATTAACTCTATCTATACCTCTCATTATATTAGAAACTTCTATCAGATCACGTCCCGACCTCCTGCGCTCCAATGAGAACAATTCCAGCCTATCCAGCCTTTCTTCATAACTCAAACCGGCAACATCTTGGTAAATCTCTTCTGAACCCTCTCCAGCTTGATAATATCCTTCCTACAACCAGGCAACCAGAACTGGACACAATATTCCAGAAGAGGCCTCACCAATGTCCTGTACAACCTCAACATAATTTCCCAACTCCTATACTCAAAGGACTGAGTAATGAAGGCAAGCATGCCACATGCCTTTTTAACCATCCTGTCCATATATGATGCAAGCTTCAAATAATTATGTACCTTCACCCCGAGGTCCCTCTGTTCTACAACACTACCCAAGGCTCTACCATTAATTGTCCCAGCCCTACCTTTGTTTGTTGTACCAAAGTGCAATACTCACATTTATCCAGATTGAACTCCATCTGCCATTTTTCAGCCCATTGACCCATTTGATCAGGATCCCTTTGTAATCTTAGAAAAGCCATCAACTTTGTTGTTATCCGCAAACTTACTAACCATCCTTCTATATTCTCATCCAGATTATTTCTGTAAATGACAAATGAAAGAGGACCTAGAACCGATCTGTGTGGAACATCACTGGTCACAGGCCTCCAGTCCAAAAAGCAACCCCTCACCATTACTCTCTGTCTCCCACCAATAAATCAATTTGTATCCAATTGGCAAGCTCACCCTGAATCCCATGTGACTTAACTTTACAAATTAGTTTACCATGCAGAACCTTGAAGGCTTTACTAAAATCCAAATAAACAATGTCTACTGCTCTGCCGTCAATGTTTTTGGTAACTTCCTCAAAAAACTCAATCAAGCTTGTGAGACACATTTTTCCCTGCACAAAACCATGTTGACTATCCCTAATCAAATTTTGCTTCTCTAAATGTCCATAAATCCTATCTTCTATAATCACCTCCAACAATTTACCCACACCAAAGTCAGACTCACAGGTCTATATTTCCCCAGTTTCTCCTTACAACCTTTTGAAACAAAGGTACAACATTAACCACCCTTCAGTCATCAGGTACCTCACCCATAGTTATAGATGATACAAATATTTCTGCAAGGGGTCTCATAATTTCCTCTCTTACTTCCCACAATGTCCTGGGATACATTAGATCAGGTCCCGGAAATTTATCCACCTTTACATTGTCTAAGACCTCCCAAACTTCCTCCTCTGTAATTTGAGCTGTTTTTAAAACATCAACGTTTATTTCTCTGCATTCTCTAGACTCCATTTCTTTCTCCACAGTAAAATCTGACATGAAATACTAATTTGATATCTCTCCTGTCACCTGTGGTTTAGTGAGAAAGAATATTCTGATGCTGATGTGTGATGGCATCATTTGACACCAAGCAATAGCAGGACAATGGAGTTGTCAGTCAATTGTGACTGAGAATTCACATGGTTTTCCATAGGGATGTTTGATCACCAGATAGGGATAAATTTGTCAAACCTCCAAAATGTTATTTCAAAGTTTGAACTATTAATCTTGTTAACTTTGTTCTTTCTCCAAGAGCATGCTTATGATATCATCACCATAACATAGCATGTGATTTCATTATACAAAGGTCTTAGTCTTTACCTTAACTTGCCGCATGACATGCTGAGAGAAGTGTATAACACTTTGTAACCATATTGCTCAGGACTAGCCCAGATGTAGTAATGCCTGTGATTGTAATACAGTACCAGGAGCTGGAGTGAACTTCCATTGAATGATCAAGTACAACTTGTCCACTTCGTATGTAATGGGAGCTAAAGTAAGTGTCACCTCATTAGGTATACATACTTGGCTGAAAGTAAATGACCATCACTGAATCTATGTTAGATTGTGAGGGCAGAAGAGATCCAGTTTAACAATGGAATCCACTTTTTTTTAAGAAATGATTCTTTGATTCCAAATATCACATCCACCATGACGTAACCATATTGTGTAAACTACTTTTTTTGAACAAACTGCTGGTGAAGTTTGCCATAATTAGCAGGTAGCATGAAATTAGTGTGTTTCCAGCATTATAATTACATTTTGAGATTCTGTGCAAGTTTTGGAGGAGTATCCAATTTCACCATATATGTATCAACAAACCAAGATTTCCAACACTCCTTTATTCGATCTAAATTCTATTTCTGATTAAAATGATAGAACTTTTTTTTTCAAAATTGAATGACTTTTTTCATTATTTCACAATCTCCAACAGGTTTTTTCATAATCTTACATTGCCCTAATTTGGTGTCATCTACATGTTTCCACATGATTTCTTAGCCCCCAAGCTGAAAGCTAATGAACAGTGAAAGTGACCCCAGCATAATCCCCTGAGAAAATTCACTCACATACTTCCAATGTGAGGAATTTCTTTATTGACAATTGTTTTCTGGCCTTTTACAGATCACAGCCGATTGAATATGACTAGCACTGATTTATCCCAGGGCTTAGAAATTTCATTCAATATTACAGGTTCCCCACAACTGCACTCACTCAGGCCGACTGGCCTTTGATTTCCCTGGATTAGCACTGTTTCTTTTTTTTTAGAATTATGCATGTCATTTTGCCTCTCGACAGTCCTCCAACACTCAATTTCTACCAATGCTTGGAAGGTGTTCTAAAGGTGTCTCTAAAGGTGTGATTTTGTTTTATTTCCTCGACCCTGGGCCCTTTCCAGAATGTCAACAAGGTCTTGACATCCCATCATGATATATTGCCATGTTGATTCCTAGGCATTGTTATGCTAATTCTCTTAAAGCAAGTCATAAAGAAGCCAAATGGAATGTTGCTTATTATTGAAAGAGTGGTGGAGTGTGAAATTTGGGAAGTCTTGCTGCCACTGTACGGGCCATTGGTGAGGTCATATGTGGAGTTATGTACACTGTGTCTTCCTTATTACAGAAGAGTACGTTTGCAATAGGAAGAATTCAAAGGAGGTAAACTAAGCTGATACCTGGGATAAAGGGCTGTTAGGAGGAAATATTGGGCAGGTTGGGCCTGTACTTATTTAAGTTTAGAAGAATGGGAGGTGAACTTATTGAAAGATATATGATTCTGGATAAACTTGTCAAATGGGGAGCTTGCCAACATTCTGTTTTTAGATTTTAATGTCAGCTTCCCTGTTCCTCTGATGCTGCCTGGCCTGCTGTGTTCCTCCAGCTCCACACTTTGTTATATTCTGCTTTTAGCATTTTTGTTTTATGTTATGCATACATTTCCTCCTTTATCTTTGTACACTTTCGATAAAGGAAAAGAAGATTTTTTCATAGCAAACTTTAAAACTAAATTGGGATTGTCCTAAGCTCATTTAAGTAATGCTCATTCCATAATTCTTGAAAGAACTTCTTTTTTTATGTAATATATTTCAGTTTTATTGTTAAATCCTAATCTGCATTTTTAGCTTAGGTTTTAGTCAAATACCACTTCAGTAACTAAACCAAAAATGGTCTGTCAAACCAGATTTCAGACTGGGATCTGACTTGTCCTATAACAACATTAAGTGAGATCATAATATTTGGAATTCATTTCTTCTTTTAAGAAATGAATTCAAGGAAAAAGTTATGAAACAGTTTTAGAATGGTATTTTTTACAAACTAAAAGATCATAATATATTGACAACCGTTATTTATGAACATGAAATGATTGCATCTGCAAGGAAATGCACAACTAGTTGAATTACTTATTTCTTAGAATTGTACTTCAAGTTAAGTTGACGAAATTTTTGTTTAGAATTTGGTGGAAAAGGTTAAGTACAAGATTAAAATGCATGTATTTGGAAAGAATCCAGCAATTTGTGGTGTGAAGGAAGTACCCTGTGAGCTAGAGATATCCACAAATTGCGAGACAATTTGTGTCCCTCTGCTGTTAGCCTCATGAATTTGAGATCTCATTGTGAAACACGCCATGAGCTCAAAGAAACTGCTGTTTTGCCCTGTTAGAATGTTAAACTCACTATGGAATATTTCGGCTGAAACTGAATGATATAAGAGCCTTTTGATAACATGATTTGTGTATCTGCAATATCACATTAACACACTAATTCAGAAAGGGTGCACTGGAAATTATGGTATCTCGTTTCTGCAGGTAGTAAATTGTTTGTAAAGATCTTCATAAATTAAGATTGAAATTTTTAGAATCTTTTCCTTGCTTTCTATTCAATTTATTTTATTTCCTCCCATCTCCCCACTTAATCTAATAATTTTTGCCCTCTCTGCATTGTTTTCCTGTACCTGATTTAATTCGAATTCACCTGTATTTCCACCTCAGCCATTCTTCGTTTCTTTTTGTTTGCCTTATTGTTTAAGGACAGTTATTACATAAAACAAAATGTTCTGGCTGCCTGGGTCATTATGGTGTATAGGCTCAGGAAAATGAACCTTTCAAAAGAGGCATCCTGGACTGTTACATATTTCAAATCTTCCAAAGGAAGTGAAATTTGCTTTTATTCAAGAAGTATTTAACTGGCTCATGTTTTGAGAGAAGTCGGTCAGATTGTAGTTTGAACTGTGTGCCCATTTTAAGAATAGACATGCTCCGTAAAGCTGATTGCATGGTAAAATTATGATCTAGTATCTATGAGTCAAAATTCTGTAACATTTTCGTTCCATCTATATGCAGATTTGGCTGGATATCTGGAGACACAGTGAAAGAGCACAGCATTGAAAAGGAAATTAACCTTTTTCAGAGAATCTCATTGAACACCGAGTAGCCCTGATAGGTGACCTTCTTTATGTTTAACTGGTTTACAGTCAGCAGCTTGTCCGAAAGACATTTTCTGCCAGAACTGCTATGTTGTGCACTGTATTAACGTTTCATAATGAAACAGAACCAGTGTTGTGAATTGGAAAGATTGGGAATTTATATCCAATTTACTAACCGAATTGGTCATTAAAGAGATGCTCAGGACAAGTGAACCTTATGTCCTCATGCAATATGGAAAACATTGTAAAATTGTTGCTTTGCAACACATGTTAGGTGTCAGAATACAAAGTGTTCTAAATATTTATCAGGTAAAGCAATATGTGTAGAAAGAGAAAAACAGAGTTAAAATAAAATTAAAAATAATTGTAAAATAAAATTCCAAAGAACTGTGGATAATAGAAATCTAAAACAAAAATGAGTCATCAGACTCGAAACATTAATTTTGCTTTCTCTCCATAGATGCTGCCAGATCTATTGAGTCTCTCCAACAATTTCTGTTTTAGGAACAGAGTTAACTCTATAGCACTGATTAAAATATCATACCCTGAAATTTTGTTTTCTTTTCTCTCCAGCAATGTAACCTGACCTTCAGAGCATTGCGTTTTTTCAGTTTTCCAGAATTCACAGTACTTTGTTTATGTACTGGATCTGAGAAAGGTTCTTTGATTTGCAATTTATACTTCACTTACTGGATCGTATGCAACAATCCTATTTCATGACTTATCACATATCCCTTTTTTGAAACATAGTGACTGATTGCTTTTCACTGAAGTTCAGAGCAAGTAGGGTGGTTGATAAACATACATGTGCCCTTTAAGTTAAAACTTTGCAAGACAAGAAAGACTGAAAGTCTGAAAGAAACACCACTATCCTCTTTTGCTCAAGCAATAAAAAGACAAAACAACAACTAAACTTAAACAAGTGCATTGAATCAGTAATCTATTCTTTGGAAAAGGTATTTGATTTTGATTTTTTTTATTTTTGCTTTTAATTTTATTGTCACATCTACTCAAGTACAAAGGTACAAGAGTACTGTGAAAAGTGTATAATGTTACCACACAAGGGACCATTTTAGGTACAAATACTGCCTAACAGAATCTTAAGAACAAACTAGAAAGAAAGAACAAAGTTTAAAGTTTTTTGGTACTAAATCTGGGCAATTCTTAAAAAATCTATTCATAGAATTTGGGCATTGTTGTTGAATGTTGCATTATTGCCTACTCTTGTTACGCTAGAAAGGTGGCTATTAGCTGGAGATACATATAAGCCAGGCTGAATAAGGACAGCAGATGTCCTTCCTTAAAGGATATTAGGAAACCAGTGAGAAGTTTTGAACAATCTGACAGCCCATAGTCACTTTCATCTGCTGGTTAATAATGTTTTAAATATCTTTCTTTTAAAACTGAATTCCAATTCTCAATCCCCAAGAATGAATATTGAACACATAGGGTGAATTTCTTCAGAATACTTCAGCACTAAAGAGCCTTGAGGTTACAAATTTGGGTTCTGGAATTACGACTGTGTTTTAGCCTACTTGTAATGCAATATGTCATCTTGTAGGAGTTGAAATGCAGCAAGAGGGTGAAGGATGGCAAATGATCTTGTTGTATTGCCTACTGTTATGGCTCCAGTTGATGTTCCCACTGGACAAGTCAGATCCCTGAATGAAATCTGACCTGATAGATCATAATTCACTTTCTGTTCATTTAACATGGCAGACTTCCACTGAAGCATATACACTCAAGGCTGCAATATTGATTTTAACAACAAAACTAAAGTACCTTAACTCAAGAGAAATAACAATAAAATAAAACAAATCCAGTTATTTTAAAGTAACACACTCCTTGAAAGATTTCAATGCACCTGAGAAAACAAATTCCCATTGATTCCCCGACACCATCACTTTACAGTTAATCAAAATACAGAGAAACTTCCCTTCACTGTTGAATCTGTAGTTTGGACATAACTACTTCCTTTCAATTCTGGTCCTGTGAGATATGTCTTTTATCTTGAATCCTCACCACACTCAAAACTTAGACTTTTTCAACTTCGAATCACCAATATACATCCAACCAAAAAAGTGCTGGTCTGGATATTCCACAAAATAAACTCTTTCACTGAAATAACTTATTTTCTTAACTGCTGTAAACAAATCTGACTCTCCTAAGAAAGCTTTTACTGGCATTTGACTCCAGTTAGGTCTTCTTCAAAATGGCCAAAAGTTCTCCAATTTCTGGGGTATTCTTAATAAATCCTTTATTTTTCTACATTGAAAAGAAAGCTAAACCCTTTCCATGCTTTCTGTTAAACCTCACAATATAAACAAATTTTCATTAACACCTCAGGAGGCCTTCAATCATCTGCTGGCAAGGGACACACCAATTTAAAATCTGGAAAAACTCATCTATTTATCTTTTAAACATAGATCAAGACTTAGATGTCACACATTTATAATCCAAACTCTTAAAAAAATGAGATTAATATAAAAATATTACCTTCCTTTAACCACACTCCTAACTTTCAAGAAATAAGTTTCATAGCAGTTTGGTGACTAGTACTTAAAGAAAAGGTCCTCTTCTTACATCCAACCGCTGGACATGAGTAAACAATATACTCCTTAGGATTTGGAATGCTATTTAATGCTATATTTGGCTTTCAATGTTCATTTGCTGACAAAGAGGACCTCCCAGGTATGCCGCTTAGGACCAAGAATAGGTCGAAGACATGAAGTCAGGCAGAGCATTAAGAGAAAAGGTGAAGAATGACCTAACAGCTAGTTGGACATTTCCTCAAACCCCTTCGTCTCATGAGTAGAAACCATTCTGCTTTCTCCATACAATGGCCACCATACCTCTTACACCATGTCTGAGAATGTATTCTCTCTGTGTAATCCATAAGTCATTCTGAAATGTTCTGTTATGTGTCACCGAGTGAACCCCACAGCTTTAGAGGAAGTGGGTGTGCGGATGAACGATGAAAAATGGTTCTCATCAATTGATGCCAGAAGGTGGGTTGCTTGCTACAAGTTCATAGCTTCTGACTTGCTCTTGTAGCCACTGTATTTATATGGCTAGTCCAATTTGATTTCTGAATCAAGGTAACCCCAGATGTTGAGTAGCAATTGATTGCCAAGCTTTTAGTGTCGGGGTAGCAATGTCAGGTGAGAGCAACTCATGTCGATGATCAAATAACCAACAATTTCAGGCTAAAATCAGACTATCAAATTGCTTTATCTCATTAGTATAGACCTTAGTTGGAGCCTGTTTTCACTCTTTCATCTAAATCTCTAAGTTACATGCCTGGGAATGAATTTTTATCTCCCAACAATAAGCCAAGCCACATTCAGAGGTCAAAATGGGAAGCATACAGGGTCACATTATTGTAGTTTCCCACCAATTCACTTAGTCTATCACTTGCTGCGTATACTGTTTGGCATGTAAGTAGTTCTGTTTGGTATCTTCATCAGGTTGACGCCTCATTTTCAGGTATGCCCGGTGCTGTTCCTGACTTGCCTCCTGCACTCTCTATTGAACCAGGGTTGATCCCCTGGCTTGATGAAAATGGCTAAGTGGAGTATATTCCAGGCCATGAAGTTACAGATTGTGTTGGAGTACAATTCTGCTGCTGTTGATGGCCCGTAGCTCTTCATCGATGCCAGTCTTCAGTTTTAAGATCTGTTCGAAGTCTGTCCCTTTTAGCACGGTGATAGTGCCACACAAGGTTATTCTCAATGTGAAGGTGAGACTTCATCTCCACAAGGTCTGTGCGGTGGTCACTCTTACCAATACGATCATGGACAGAAAGATCTGCAGCTGGCAGATTGCTAAGGATGAGGTCAAGTATGTTGCTCCTTCTTGTTGGTTCTCTCACCACCAACTGCAGACCACAGTCTAGCAGCTATGTCCTTTAGAACCCAACCAGTTCAATCAGTAGTACTACTGCCAAGCTTCGCTTGGTGATGGGCATTGAAATGCCCACCCAAACTACATTTTGTGTCCTCGTCATCCTTAATACTACCTCTAACTGTTGTTCAACATGGAGGAATACCAATTCATCAGCTGAGCGAGGATGGTATGTGATAATCATTAGAAGGTTTCCTTGCTCATGTTTAATCTGAAGCTACAAAGACTTCATGACTTCTGGAGTCAATGTTGAGGACTCCCAGGAAAACTCCCTCCTGACAATATAATACTGTGCCACCACCTCTGCCAGGTCTGTCCTGCTGGAGAGACAGGACGTATCCAGAGATGCTAACGGTGGTGTCTAGGACATTGTCTGTAAGGTATGATTCCATGAGTATGTCAATGTCAGGCTGTTGCTTGACTAGTCTGTGAGACAGCTATCCCAATGTTTGCATCAGCCCCCAGATGTTAGTAAGAAGGGCTTTGCAGGGTCGACAGGGCTGTTTCTGCTGTTGTCTTTTCTGGTGCCTAGGCCGATGCCAGGTGAGAGATAGTAGGAACTGCCAATGCTGGAGAATCTGAGATAACAATGTGTAGAGCTGGATGAACACAGCAGGCCAAGCAGCATCAGAGGAGCAGGAAAGCTGATGTTTTGGGTCTGGACCCTTCTTCAGAAATCTGACTGGAGAGACAATGGAGAAAGCCAAGCATTCTGGAAGGCACATTCTGTGGACTTTGAGAAACTGAGTTTTTTTTTTTTTTCTTCTTCCTACTTAGGTTATATAAGTGGAACTTGTGCTTATTGGAATAGCGTACCAGTAGAATTTTGTTCAGTTCTAGAATAGTTAGGAATTGGGAGGAACTGTTCAATTTTTTAGTATTTCTATTAATTTGTTCACTGTTGGGGTTAAATAAATAAATTGTTACTTGTTA
>NC_063358.1:35288024-35320688 GCF_021869965.1 Rhincodon typus | reverse complement strand
GGTTTCATTTCTTTGAGACCTTGTAGCCATTTGCACAATTGAATGAATTGCTTGGCCATTTCGGAGGGCAAATGGGGCAGAACCACGTTGCTATGG
The DNA here is from genome assembly GCF_021869965.1 of Rhincodon typus. NCBI lineage: Eukaryota > Metazoa > Chordata > Chondrichthyes > Orectolobiformes > Rhincodontidae > Rhincodon > Rhincodon typus. The sequence continues at coordinate 35,320,592 of NC_063358.1, read as the reverse complement.
GTTTGGAATCACATGTAGATCAGACTAAGTGAGGATAGCAGATTTCCTTCCTTGAAGGATGTTAGTGACCCAAATAGATTTTTCTGACAATTGACAATAGTTTCCTGGTCATTAGTAGATTCTTAATTCCAGATTTTTTCATTGAATTCAAATTCCACCATCTGTAATCGTGACAGTTGTACCCTAGTCCCCAGAACATTAGCTGAGTTGCTTGATTAATCATCTTGTCTTTCTAAAAGTTCAAATATTCATGAAAATTAAATTTCCAGTTCTGATCTTCCTGTAACCGCATCTCTGTAAAGGCTATGAGATCATATTGATTTACCTTGATTTGTGCCAGCAGTTTGTTTGCCTTATTCTAAATGCTACCTGCATTCAAATACAAACCCTTTAGGCTTGCCTTTGTGCTATTGCAGGGGTACCATGATTGTGATGAGGGGTTGGCAAGCATCAGATTTGAATGAAGATGGATGGGGAGTGGGTGTAGCTGGCACCCATGGATCATGCCATTAAATACTATTTGATCCTCAGCAACTTGGAAAGTCCTCACAGACAGCGGTGAGCCAAAGTCACCAGGTATACACTCTGATTTTCTTGTTGGAATTTCTTGATTTCTAGCTTGTTCAGTAAGATAAGAAGCTGAATATTAATGTGGTGGATTATGTCTTTAATAAACACTTAATCAGTAATAATCCCCATTTATCAACATTTCACTTCTTACTTGTGAGAAACTTGCCTCACCGCCATGCATAAATGATGATACTATCTGTTCCCGATGTCAAGATACACCTCACTGGACTTCTCATCTGATTTAACCTCAAATCCTGCCGTAACCCAAGTCATTTAGAACTCTATAAGATTCCATCTGTAGTTTTACATGTCAAGATCAGATCACAGTTCAGCAGAGAAGGGCCCACCGTAGAGGCTTACTCATTAAGAAATGTGCCTATGGCAACAACAACAACCAGAGACATCTATAGAGATTAGAAAGCTGTATGTGTAATATTCCTTCATGCAGTGAGAGAAGTTTAGCCTATTTCCTTCTTTGTATATTGGTGTCAAATATTTACAAGCATTATGACCTCAAAGGAACTTTGAACCAATTTTTCTACAATCATCCTTAACCCACTGCCAGAATTGGTATAACCTCCCCACAATCCAGTCATACCCTCGGTAGTCAGTAAATACCATATTGCAGAGTGCGTCTGACTTTCTGAATGATTTCAGAACTTCCTTCCTAGCCAGATGTTTATCAACAATACAAAATTCTGGGAGTGCTGAAAATCAAGTAAGTGCATAAAATGCAGTCAGCTAGTTCAGACTTTTCAGGTATAAACAGGTAATTAGTGAGCAATGAAAAAGGACAGCACAAAGGAATAGAGGAGGATGAGAAATCACACAACATCCAAAGGAAGGGACATAGAAAGAGCTCTAAAATGCCAACATGGGAATTGAGAAATGCTCAAAGGGCAGAAATAACATGTAAGCGAGGCAGTACAAAGGAAATCAAAGAGATAAAAAACCTATACAAAAAAGTGTGAAAGGTAAAATTGGATTCAATACAAAAAAAAACAATTCACAGAACTTTTAATGAATTAGATATAGCCTCATAAACATGATGGATAGCAACATGATGGGCAGTATTTGAAAGCATTAAATTATGAAAAAATAGTAATAGATTAAGTCAATTGGATAAATATACAAATAGCTTTTAATATTAGCAAACGTGAAGTCATCTACTTTGAGCCTATAAGATATTTTATATGTGGTGATAAAGCTAGAAAGAGTGAAGACCCAAAACCTTGAGGATCCACATGCATAAGTCATTAAACTATCATGAATAGCCACAGAAAAGAAACAAAAAGTATAATGAATTTATTTTTTATTTCTAGACAATTAGAATAAAAGAGGGTAGAAGTCACACTTCAACTTTTTTTTTGTACCCACCATCAGATCTGTTTGACTAATTAAAACGTTAACACATTGCAAGCACTGCCTACCAGAGGCAAATGCTTCAACTATTAAAAAAACCTCCTCAATTGTCAACACCTGGAGTCTTTTGGATAGTTGAGGGTATTATGCCTTAAAGATACTTTGGCCTGTTAGACTGCAATGTAAAAGTTTTGCAACACTACCTTGATTCAAAGTGTTATCTTATCAGGAGAAAGTAGATTTCAGAAGGTTTAAATATAAGGTAAGGAAAGAAATTTTTTTAAAAAACTATTTCATTTGACTGGGGACTTGAGAACTGGATGCATCGCCTACAAATTAAAGTTGTATCTTTCAGAACGAAATTAGAAATTCTTCCCCTTCCAAAAGTGTTTGAAGTTTGAGACTGTCTTCCAAAAATCTCAATTTGACATTGGATCCATTGTGAAATGTAAATCTGAGTTTGATAGCCATCATGTTAACTCAGGATATGAACGAATATGAGTGAAAGTTACTATGTGGAGTTAAGTTGCAGCTCAGCCCTTATCTCCTTGAATGATGGAACAGGTTTGATGGGATGAATGGTCTACACTTATTCTAATGTCCATAGAAGATACAGTGAAAAGAAGCAGGTGGCAGCATTCTTTTCATTCAATTTAACAGAAAATTAAGCTAATGATTTACTACTGGTTATATAGTTTTTGTATTAATTGCATCATTCCACCAGAGCAGTTTCTTAGAGCAATTGTTGACATTCTGACCAGTGATGGACAAATAGACAATCACCAACATCCATTCTCTACATCGTTTTAAAATGTTCCCAGCCCACTCGCACTTCCCCTGCCAATTTCAACCATTGAGTCAAGTTAAATTATGACAGTGAGGTAAGGTGATGAAGTTAGAAAGAGCGAAACTGTAGTAGAAGAACTTCAGGCAGCTATCAATGAATGGACTAGATTTTCTTGATAAGACAGAGGGGACCAGAGCATTGAAACATGCAACAATTAATGTTAATATGGGAGAACCTCAGTTTTCAAAACAAATGAATGTGATAGAATGGATTGAATCATCTTTCTCAAAATTACTGGCTCAATACGGGGACATGTAATAATTGTCCACATGTCATTCTCAGGGATACCATTGCATATTTACTGAGAAAATTATGGAGTTCAAACTTTAGATTATAACTATCCCATTAAGGCAGTGTCTAAGTGAAGACTATGCCTCTCAGGCAAGAAGGAAGAATTGAAGTCATGGGACAGTAGTTTTTAATGGATTCTTTCACTTAATATATGAAAGCTACAAAAACTTTCTCTTACATTCTTTTGCTGGAGATCAAGAAACTTATACACATTAAACCAGACCTCAATTAACAGACAATAACAATATATGCAATTGAGAGAGGACAGAAGGAAAATCTGCAAAGTTACGGTGGAAGTGTGTGGCAAATGAGCCCCAAGTTGTATGTTAAATTGTAATCTTCAAAATAAACCTATTAGGTCTGTCAGGTTTCATTCATCCTTGCAGCAAATGCACATTTTAACTGTACTTGACCGTGCCTCTTCAGCAACTCAATATGGAACGGCAGCCCATGTGAGTCAGATCTTAGTAATATTCATAGGATAATAGAATGTTTTGGCTCAAAAGCAGGCCATTTAGCCCACAAAAGTCTCTGCTTATGCTTTTCTGCTCCAGTTACCAAATCCTTACTCCCCGGGCCCTTTAATATTGCTTCTTTGTTGAGCAGCTATTTATTTTCTTTCTTAAACAAAAGCATAAAAAGATTTTCACAGTTGAATCATCTCCTGTATAAATAATTATTCTGTTTTTAATCCTTTCCTTAATTCTTTTGAGCCCTTTAATCATCTCACTGGCCAATAATACATAAATTTATCATTTTGGTTTAGTAAAGTTAGAAGACAAAGAACTCCCCTCTGTATGGGGGGATAAAGTTGTTCATGCTGCGAACCATTTGCATAACAGGATGGTAGTATTCATCATTAGGAATATGATGGGATATAACTCAGAAACATTCCTTCAGATTACATGTGGCAAACAGAAAATACTAATTATTCTTTTGTTGAAACATTTGAGGTGCAGTCTCAACTATCATTTAGACCTCTGACACATGAGAAGAGTTGGTTTACACACAAATGTGCTCAGTTGGGTGCACTATGTCATGAATCTATGAGCATATATCTTACTGTCAAGAGCTCAGCATCTGTCTCCATTCTTTGGGGACAGACACAACTTTTCTGTTAGTTAATATCTGTGAATGCTTCCTTTGTGACAAAAATAAAAAAATGGTGGATGCTGGAAATCGTAAATAAATTACAGAGAGAGAGGGGGTCATATCGGCAGCATCTGTGGAATATTACAAATGCACTCTCTGAAAGCAAAGGACAAGATATTTCTGCTTGAAAATCTGTACATTACAAATGAAAAATCTGTTCGAGATGGTGGCCACAGTAGGTCATGTCTGTTGCTGTGGAAGGTTTCAAAGTCTGTTGAACTATGTCTCACTCTTAACTCACAAAAGGGAAACTTTTAGAATGCACCTAACTCCGGGTAACGTAATTGCTCCTTCTGAGGTATGGAACAGTGCTTCAACAGACACCAAAGACTTCAAATCAATAGCTATTGAAGATTGCCTCAGCCAAAAGACATTACGTGAGTCTAACGCCAAATTGTGGCCTAATCAACCTCAAGTGGAAAGATGATTCATCAGTCTGGAACAGGATGTTTTTATATTTGAATATTAAAACTTCTGAGTCATCTTGGGGCTCTCCAGGAAGCAGGTTCCGAGGTTGAAATGCAAAGAGGGGAATTTGGAACAAGGGGAGAATAACAAAGCAAAGCAACATAGGAATCAAATATGATTCTGTTAAACAAAATCAGGTATAAAGTGGCAAAATCACAGAACTAGTGAAGAGTAAGGAACTTTCTCTTTTCCTCCCAAAGCCTGCAGCTTTGAGAAACATACCCAAAAAAGAAAAGACAACCTATACAAGAAATGAAGCTATTGCAGCTGCCGATATGAATTCACATATTAATATTTTTGCTACAAAAATGAGAACATTTAGCAACAGGCCCCAATGGAGAATTTCATCTTCTTGGTATCGTCTTATGTCTGTAATTGTTTCAAACTTAGTATCTGTAACTTCTTATTCATACCTTTATATCTTAATTCTTAAGGAATATTCAGTAATAACTTATAATACACTACTCTTTAACAGCTAGTGGACTTAAACTAAAATTATTAAAAAATTAAAAGGGAATTTTTGAGCTGTAGCCAACAATTCACTCATCATGTGGTGGACATACCAGGTAGCTGTAACAGGAGTGATAAATAAAGGTAATGCCTCAAAATTGAATAGCACTCTTCTTCTGAACCTCATTAACTCTGTTTCATTCTTTCAAGTCGTCTTCCATGCAGTAACTAATTCAATTACGTTTTCTTCATTAGCACCAGTCCATTAGATCACCAGTGTACTCCTATAAATTGTTTCTATGTATTGGGTGATCTTTCAAAACTACATTGGCAGCACCCAACATTACTATCAGTAAATTCCCCATGTAAGTATCTGAGGGGGTCACCTTTTACTAGAAGCCTAACTGGACCAGAATCATACACGCTATGGAAACCAGAACAGTTTTGATGCTGCATATTCTGCACTGAGTGACTGACTTCCTGATGTTTCAACACCTCTACATCATCTATCAGGCATTAGCCACAGGGTGATGGAATAATCTCACTTTCCTGGATGAATGCAGCTCCAACAACAGTCAAGAAGCTCAACACCAACCAGGATGAATTAGTTCACGAGCTGGCACCTCACCCAGCACATTAAACATTCATTTCCTTCTCTACCAGAATACCATGATGACCTTGTATTTCAACTATAGTTGCACAGCAGCAGCTTTTTAAAACAGGACTCGACCATCTGGTATTTTCTACAATAATGGTTCTGAAAGAGTTAATATTGGTGCTGAATTAAGCTCCAACCAATCTCCTGATTCATTCAATATTTGGGAAGAGAAGACCAGCTAAACCAGTCTAGTCGGAGGTCACATTAGAGACAGAAGTGTCATTTTTGGTTCCTGACAGGGATCATTACGAAGACTAACTAGTTAATATAACTTGTACCTGTTGCTATTGTGTGCTAGATTATATCTTTACAGAATCACAGATGTATTACAGCACAGAAGGTAGCAATTCTGCCCTTTAAATGAGCAACATTAACAAGTGCAAACCACAATTTCTTTTTCTCCCATCCTCTTACACATTATTTTTATCCAAATAATTGTCCAATGCCCTCTTGAATGCCTTTACTGAACCTGCTCCACCACACTTCCAGGCAGTGCATTCCATATCCAAACAATTCAGTGAGTGAGAAATTATTTTTCTTGTATCACCTTTCAGTAAACCAAGTGCTACTTCATGTAAAACTCAACAGTGGTTTATCATCCAATTGGTTAGGCCCTTAAAATCAGTATAGAAATGCAAACTACAGGAGGTGATAGCATAATAGTGAAAATGCTGCTTTTGCAAAGAAGTCTTTTGTGAGGCATTCATAGTGTCTCTACTGCTGAGCTCAAAAGCAAGGGTTCAAGTCCCACTTATTCCAGAGGTGTGTAATAAAATCTCTGAACAGGTTGGTAAGAAATATCTTGAAATGAGAATTGCTTGCTTCTGTTATTATGCTGCACAGAAAGGCTGGTCAATCTGTTTAAAGTTCTTTTCAAGAAAGAGAGTATGAAAGAGATTTGGGGTCTTGGGACACAGTGGCAATGTCCCAGGAGGCCTGTGTTCAAGGCCCACCTGTTTCAGAGGTATATCATTACACATCTGAACAGAATTGATTTAAAATAACTAGAAATATGAATCAGTGGTCGCACTCTATCCCAATCACAAGTCAGCAGGAAGTCTCCTCTAAAATAAGCAGCAGATGCTAGTTCAATTAATGACTTTAACCTGAGATCAAGGCAACATGTAATATCCTGAAATATAAACCCCCATGCCAACATCACCATATTAAACCTCCATGCCAAATGACCCATCGGCCTCACTTGGAAATATATCACTATTGCTTCAACATCACTGGGTCAAAATCCTGGAACTCCTTATCTAACAGCACTGTAAGAATAACTTCACCATATGTAACACAATGGTTAAGGAGAACAACTCAATATGTCTTTCTGAAAAGGTGATTAAAGCTGGGTAATAAATGCTAGCCTCATCCCTGATGCCCACATCTCTGAGATTTTTTTTAATTACAGAGATGCTGAGAGGTTTACTTTCGGAAAACCTTAGCAGATGGCTCCAAAGGAGACTAACTGTGAAGTCATTTATTTTGAACCAAAGCATGACATTTTCAAATGAGAAAAAAAAATCAGAAATAACGAAGGTCCAAAGATCTTAAATGAACATATGCACAAAAGACTAAAATATATTTGTCGGGTATAAAAACATCAAAATGGCCAATGATTGTGAACATTTTATTCATAAAACTACTAGAATACAATTGGTTGTAACTGTGCGATACTTTGGTTAGACAGCATCTGGAACTAGGAGAGTCCTGGGCATTACACCATAGAAATAATGAACTGGTCTTAGAGAAAATGACTCACCAGGATTCCACTAGGCCTCCAAATATTAAACCAAGATGAGAAATTACATAAGTAGATTCTCTGAAGTATGGAATGTGAGTCAGTGATTTGATTGAGATTTATAGGAATTGGTAGTGTGGAAGTAAAGAAATTTATCTGCTGATTTGGGGGAAAAGTAGATAAGGGAAAACAATCTAAAATCAAAAAGCAAGTGTTTCAATTGATAAGGTATGTGATGATGCTGTGGCTGTGTCCTGTCTTCTTTTGAGAGAGAGATTTGCGGACAGGTGAAAAGCAGTCTGAGAAGATAAACAACTTGTGAGGCTTTGGGTGTTTATTTAAGTTGGAAAAATAGAAGCAGCCTAAGTAGGTGTGGTCAAGCTCTCACAGATCTATGATTTTTAGTCAGCTTTCAGCAGTTGTTGTGGGCTTGAAAAAGTGGAAGCTAATTTCCCCTCTCTCGATTACAGCCAGAAGCTGAGAGTTCTTTTCCAAGGCTGCTGGATTGCATGTGAAACAATCTGTTTTCTGAATTTGCCTTTTTGCCAAGGGGTGTGTTTATTTAATGTTTCTATATTGGAACAGTTAATTAGTAATAGTTACTGTCTCTATTAACTTCTGTTAAGTTTTCCGATAGAGTTGTTGTTCCAAATTGTTATTTCTTTTGTTGTATTTTAGCTACAGTGTTTGAATAAATTGTGTTTTGTTTAACATTGAGTAGTGTGAAGAGCCGAATTGCATCTGGAACACAGCACATTACATTTGGCTTTAAAATAAGAAAAAGTTAGGGTCTGGGCTACCTTCTTTAAAATGTTTTGAGGGGGTCTGGTCTGATACATAACACATGTAAGAGTGTCTAAAAGAAGCAGCAGATGCTAGCTCAATTAACAATTTTAGCCTAAGACCAGCAGTATTTTTGCAGGCCAAAGGTATTAAAAGCTATGGATCCAAAACAGGTTGATAGCGTTTGGATTCAGATCAACACTGCTCACGGAACAGTAGAACAGGCTGGGGAGGTTAAATAATCTACATTTTTTTCTATGCTTCTACTTAAGTACAAGTTAGTTATCAAAAAGTACAGTAGGTGAAGATTACAGAATGATTTATACAAGAAACTGTGAACAACTGAGTTAAAGGGAGGTGACATCGTTGAAGTGAAATGTTATAAAGGCTCTGAAAGGATTAAGATTAATACTTGATTGAATGCATTACACACTACTCACTTTGCTATCACAGGCACTTAGAAAAGGAGGAGCTGCCAGGATGCATACCTGAGGCAGTATGTTCTTCACTGTTTCTGCAGTAATGCAGGTCATTTTTCTGTAACCCTATAAATATTGTTGCATTGCAATAAAAGTCTTATTGTGCGTACGACTGGATTCCTTTAGTTAGGCCAGAAACATGGCTACTATATACACAACATTGTAAGCAGCAATTGCAGGTAATGGTGAATCCAGCTATAACTGACTAACCAGTGGGGATAAGCACTATTTATAATTTAAAAGAAAACAAGGAATTAAAACAAGCTGGTGACCCTCCCTACTTCTGGGCAAGGAGATTGTTAATGACAACAAGCCCTACAAAATCTTGTTGAAACATTCAGCTGTGAGGAATGCTTCAAAGAATGACACAGACAGCATTTCAGACTCAGCAGAAGATGTATAGGAACAGAAGAAACCTGGAACTGTAAGGAAGAGCTACAGGCTGCATTGCAAAATGATAATCTGTAAAAGTGCTCCCAAATCCAAATTGAGCTGGTCAAAGGTCAGACATTGAAGATTAGATGAGTCAAAAATCAAAAATCCTTTTGAACAAAAGTGGAAACTTTAAACAGTGCAATAACTCTGGTTTAACGGGTAGTAATTTAAAAATAGCTGGCAAACCCGAATGTGTATCAGTTCCAAAGCAGATGGCACCATGAGCAAAACTGGAAGTAAACAAGCTGAAAAGGGCCATGAGACAAACTAGGAGGTAAAGAAATATGACAAAACAAGGGACGAAATAGCAGGGATGCTAGTAATAATTTTCCATTCCTCTCTGGCTATCCTGGAGTGTCTCCTGTGGCCAATGTGGTACTGTTATTCAAGAGGGGGCCAAAGGACGAATCAGGAAACTATAGGCCAGTCAGTCTAACCTCAGTGATAGGGAAACTATTGGAAGTAATTCTGAGGGACAGAATTAATCTGAACCAGGAGAGGCAGGGATCCACCAAGCACAGCCTGCATGGCTCTTTTAATGGGAGGTCATATCTGATCAATTCAAATTTTTCAACGAGGTGATAAAGTTTATTGATGAGAACGATGCATGAGATATAGCCAACTTGGACTTCAACAAGGCTTTTGATGAGTTCCCGCATGGGATGCTGACAGAAAGGTTTGGCAAACTGGATCCAGAATTGGCTGAGTGACAGGAAGCAGAGGTTGATGGTCAAAGGGGTGTGTTCTCTGACTGAAAGCCTGTAACAAGTGGGCTTCCACAGTGATCACTTTTGGGGCCCTTGCAGTTTGTGGCGTATATGATTTTAAACTTGAATGTAGGAGGGGTGATTAGTAAGTTTATGGAAGATATTAAAATTGATAGAGAGGTAAACAGTGAGGAGGATAACCTTAGACTGCAGGAGGATATATATGGGTTGGCTAGATGAGCTGATCAGTGGAGAATGGAATTCAATCTGAGTAAGTGTGATGTGATTCACGTGGGCAGGACAAACAAGGTATAAAATACATGATGAATGGTAGGACCCTGGGAAACACTGAGGATCAGAGGAACCCTGGTGTATGTGTACACCAGTCTCATAGGGTATCAGGAAAGATGAATAAAATGGGTAACAAAGTATATGGTATGTGGCTTTATTAGCTGAAGCATTGAATTTAAGAGCCAGGCTATGCTGGTACCATATAAAACGTTAGTTAGGCCACAGCTAGATTATTTTGTGTAGCTCTGGAATCCACATTATAGGAGAGACATGATAGCATTGGAGACCGTCAGAGGAGATCAATCGGGATGTTGTCTAGGCTGGAGAGTTTCAGTAATGAAGAGAGATTGGACAGGCTGGAGGAGTTTTCCTTATAGCAGAAGAGATTGACAGTGGACATGATTTGAAATATAAAAGATTAAGAGGGGCAGAGAGAGTCATCAGGAAAGATCATTTCCATTTGATGGAGGGATCAATGACCAGGGGCATCAAAATAAAGAAAGGGAGAAAAGAGTTAGAGGAGATGTGAGGGGGGGAAAAGAAAAACTTTGACCTAGAGGATGGTGGGAATCAGGAACATGCTACCTGCGAGGATGGTAAAGGCAGAAACCCTCATAACATCTAAGAAGCATTTGGATGGGCACCTGCAGTGCCAAGGCATCTAAGGCTATGTGCCAAGTGCTGGAAAATGGGATTAGATTAGTTTTTCTTTGACTGGTACAGACCTGATGGACCAAAGGGCCTTTTTTCTGCACTGTAGACCTCTATGACACTTTATCCTGTGAGTGGAACGGCCAGGAAATCATTTAATTGAACTTCTAAACCAGTGAAATGTTGGACAATTTAATTAACCATGTGATTCAGTTTTAACCACATTTTCTCTAGAAAACCTCCAATGCAGCTGCACAGCGAAGGAAAATCTCTGGCACATCTGTGAAAGGCAGGAAAACTGGCGTCACAGCAAGGCAACGTGTGGAAAAACAGCCACTATATCAGTAAAGCATGGGACAACCATCATTATTAGAGAGTAAAAACATTTTTTAAAAAAGTTAAGATACTTCTTCAGATTCAGAAGATCTGGCATCAGAAATAGTATTGCCAGGAAAATTTAACTTCAAAAACATATCAAGTAGAACATAAAATTGGACATCCTGCAGAAGAGAATTATTGTTGCATGAAATAACTTCAAAATCGGGTTGTATGAAAAAAACTGAACAAATCAATTACACAATTAGGAGTATAGCAGATTATGTTAATGTTCACCAAGGGATGAAATGAAACATCAGACAAATTCAAAGAAGGACTCAAAGTCTTTGACAATTATTTCAACTCCAGGGCTCAAAATTCTTGAAAGGGCATCACACAATAAAATAATGCAACATCCAGGTGAATCCATAGTTGATTCCATTAAAAGTCTCTACAGCCGAGTGGAAAGATACTTCTTTGGTGACTTAGAAAGTAGAACTCATCAGAAAATGGATTGTTGTTTGCATTAGTAATGAGGCTTTGTCAGATTTATTCCAGTCCTAAGAAGATCTAACTCTAGAAAAAGCCATTTAGATTGCCAGTGAAGCAGAGGTCTGAAAGCAAAACAGATCTATCCAAAGAGGAGTTGTTAAAATGTAGCAAAGGAGATCAACAGAATTTATTCATTCCTTAAGGTAGAAAACTACAAAAGACACACTTGGTAAGCTGCTGTAACATGTAGAACCACATGTGGACGAGGAGATATTCTCACTAAATCTGTGGGGCAAAGAAACCTCACAGGCAAGAACAGTGTCCAGCTTTAAAAATAATGCTTTCATTGTTAGAAAGTAGTCTATTTCAGTAAACGTTGGCTTCATGTGAGCCACCACTCTCTGGAATTGCTGATGAGAACTAATTGCTTGGAGTCTTCTAATTGCAGCAGTTGTGTTCGCTGGAAGTGCTCCAGGTGAGATTCACCAAGATGTTGCCTGTGCTAGAGTGATTCACCGATGAAGAGAGATTGGATAGGCTGGGGTTGTTTTCCTCAGATCACAGAAGATTGAGGGGAAGCTTGGTTGAGGTGTAAAATTAATGAGAGTCTTAGGTAGTATAGATAGAGAAAAACATTACTCCTTAGCAGAGAGGTTAATGAACATTGGCACAGTTTTAAGATAAGAAGTAAGAGGTTTAGAGGGAATTTTAAGAAAATCCTTTGACACAGAGTGGTGGGTATCTGAAGCTTGCTGCCTAAAACTATGAAAGAGGTAGGAATACTGAAGATATTTAAGTAGCATTTAGATGACCAGTTGAAATGCAATAATATTTAGTGCAATGGACCAAGTGCTGGAAAATGGGATTGGAATAGATAGATGATTGATGATTGTTGCAGACACAGTAGACCAACAGGCCTCTTTCTGTGCTTTTAAAAACCCTATGACTCTCTGAAGCTACATCTTCTGCTTTAAAACTCTTCCAGTTCCAAACTGCAACTAACTTGTCTCAGCAAATACACACCCAGATACCTTGAAACTGGAGAACCTTCTTCAAATCTATCCATCTGTGACACATTTGGTCCAGGCTGTCTTTAGCCTAAAATTTAGCATTTACAGTATGCTTTTCATCTAATCTAGCTTTAACTCCTTTGAGTTACTATTACTGTAAACTTTACAGATGCCACATGTCTAGGAATGTATGTACACTTTATATAGCTCCAACTCTTTTATTCTGAGAAAAAGATTCCTTTTAAATTTGCATGAGATATTCCGACAATTGCCAAAGCCAATCATTTTACTTACCTTGTGTTTCTAGCTGTTAAGCACTTAAAGCAAGCATTTTAAGTGCATATGATTTCAAAGTGCTTCAGTGTTACTGGATTGATAGTGCAGAGCGCCAGGGTCCTGTTCAGAGACCATGTGCTTGATGCTCACCATGAGAGATGGTGCAATTTGAACTTAATAAAATCTAGAATTAAAAGTGAGTTGAATGGCAACCATGTAGCGATTGTTGATTTTTGTAATATCCTCTAGGGAAGGATATTTACCATCTTTACCTGGTCAGGCTTTCATGTAACTCCAGACTAACAGCAAAATGTTTGTCTCTTACCTGCCCTTTAGAATGGAACTCTCAGTTCCAGGGCCCTTCTGAGGAAAGGTCACCAGACCCAGAACGTTAACTCTGATTTTTTTTTTCTTCACAGATGCTGCCAGACCTGCTAAGCTTTTCCAGCAACTTCTGTTTTTGTTCCAGGGCAATTAGAGGTGGGCAACAAATGCCGGCCATGTCAGCGATGCCAACATTTCATACAGGGTTAAAAGAAAACTTGCACACGTCCATTTTCCATTGTTAAACATGAATAGCCACAAAGAATAAATACATACCAAAAAGCACAAATTGTATGTTTGAAACAGAACTCACCATCTTTCTAAACCCATGTTTCACATTATGTACAGAAACAATGAATCCCATACTGTTAATGATATGTGTAGAATTTCTCAGAAAAAAATACCCATTTACGAATAATCTTTGGAAAAGAACTGTTGTTCTGACAACCTTATCAAAGTGTCAATGAGACAGACCATTAAAGAAGCAGTAACAGAAGCTTTGAAACACTTAACACCTCTTAATCTTGTTAAATATGTATGTAGACATTGACAAAAGAGATCACAGAGGACTGGTGTAAGTCTTTTCACAAGAACTGCATGGCCTCATTATTCATGCTTGGCTGGGAGCCCAGATTTTATAAAAGGACATTTTTAGCAAGGGTAATGTTTTGGCAGCAGGACAGATGATTGATTCTGTTTGATTAACATCTTAAAATGGTTAAATTACTTATATCTTTAATGATCTCACTTGAAATGGGGCCTGGGAATGGAGTTGCACACCAAGTCCATTGATTGCAATTCAGGCAGCATGCTAACTGTATGTTGCATGGTCAATTCAATTATTTCAGCATCCACCCAGTGTGTGTCATACTACTGACTGGCTTTACGCACATGTGCGAGATGCACACCAAAGACCCCAGCCATATGATCTGCATGTTACCTAGATATGCAGTAATGTCCTTTTTGACTTGCTGCTCAGCTCAAATATAAACTCATACAATGGTCTGAGATAACAAGGTGTAGAGCTGGATGAACACAGCAGGCCAAGCAGCATCAGAGGAGCAGGAAGGCTGACGTTTTGGGCCTAGACCCTTCTTCAGAAATGGGGGAGGGGAAGGGGGCACTGAAATAAATAGGGAGAGAGGGGGAGGCGGATAGAAGATGGATAGAGGAGAAGATAGACGGAGAGGAGACAGACAGGTCAAAGAGGCGGGGATGGAGCCAGTAAAGGTGAGTGTAGGTGGGGAGTTAGGGAGGAGATAGGTCAATCAAGGGAGGACGGACAGATCAAGGGGGCGGGATGAGGTGAGTAGGTGGGAGATGGGAGTGGGGCTTGAGGTGGGAGGAGGGGATAGGTGGGAGGAAGGACAGGTTAGGGAGGCGGGGATGAGCTGGGCTGGTTTTGGGATGCGGTAGGAGGAGGGGAGATTTTGAAGCTTGTGAAGTCCACATTGATACCATTGGGCTGCAGAGTTCCCAAGCGGAATATGAGTTGCTGTTCCTGCAACCTTCGGGTAGCATCATTGTGGCACTGCAGGAGGCCCAGGATGGACTTGTCATCTGAGGAATGGGAGGGGGAGTTGAAATGGTTCGCGACTGGGAGGTGCAGTTGTTTAGTGCGAACTGAGCGTAGGTGTTCCGCAAAGCGGGTCCCCAAGCCTCCCCTTGATTTCCCTGATATAGAGGAGGCCACAACAGGAGCAGCAGATACAGTGTACCACATTAGCAGATGTGCAGGTGAACATCTGCTTGATGTGGAAAGTCTTCTTGGGGCCTGGGATGGGGTTGAGGGGGGAGGTGTAGGGGCAGGTGTAGCACTTCCTGCGGTTGCAGGGAAAAGTGCCGGGTGTGGTGGGGCTGGAGGGGAGTGTGGAGCGGACAAGGGAGTCATGGAGAAAGTGGTCCCTCCGGAAAGCAGATAAGGGTGGGGAGGGAAAAATGTCTTTGGTGGTGGGGTCGGATTGCAGATGGCGGAAGTGTCGGAGGATGATGAGTTGGATCCGGAGGTTGGTGGGGTGGTACGTGAGGATGAGGGGAATTCTGTTTTGGTTGTTATTGTGGGGAGGGGGTGTGAGGGATGATTTGCTGGAAATGTGGGAGACGTGGTCGAGGGCGGTCTCGACCACTGAGAATGGGAAGTTGTGGTCCTTGAAAAATGAGGACATCTGAGATGTATGGGAGTGGAATGCCTCATCCTGGGAGCAGATGCAGCAGAGGCAAAGGAATTGGGAATAGGGGATGGCATCTTTGCAGGAAGGTGGGTGGAAGGAGGTGTATTCTAGGTAGCTGTGGGAGTCGGTGGGCTTGAAATGGATATCGGTTTCTAGGTGGTTGCCAGAGATGGAGACAGAGAGGTCCAGGAAGGAGAGAGAGGTATTGGAGATGGTCCAGGTGAACTTAAGGTTGGGTGGAAGGTGTTGGTGAAGTGGATGAACTGTTCGAGCTCCTCGTGGGAGCACGATGCAGCGCCAATACAGTCATCAATGTAACGGAGGAAGAGGTGGGGTTTAGGGCCGGTGTAGGTACGGAAGATGGATTGTTCCATGTAACCTACGAAGAGGCAGGCATAGCTTGGGCCCATACGGGTACCCATGGCCATCCCCTTTGTCTGTAAGAAGTGGGAGGAATTGAAAGAGAGAATTGCAATCGGACCCCACCACCAAAGCCACTTTTCCCTCCCCACCCTTATCTGCTTTCCGGAGGGACCACTCTCTCCGGGACTCCCTTGTCGGCTCCACACTCCCCTCCAGCCCCACCACACCCGGCACTTTTCCCTGCAACAGCAGCAAGTGCTACATCTGCCCCTACACCTCACCCCTCAACCCCATCCCAGGCCCCAAGAAGACTTTCCACATCAAGCAGATGTTCACCTGCACATCTGCTAATGTGGTATACAGCATCTGCTGCTCCCGTTGTGGCCTTCTCTACATCAGGGACATCAAGCGGAGGCTTGGGGACCGCTTTGCGGAACACCTACGCTCGGTTCGCACTAAACAACTGCACCTCCCAGTCGCGAACCATTTCAACTCCCCCTCCCATTCCTCAGACGACATGTCCACCCTGTGCCTCCTGCAGTGCCACAACGATGCTACCCGAAGGTTGCAGGAACAGCAACTCATATTCCGCTTGGGAACCCTGCAGCCCAATGGTATCAATGTGGACTTCACAAGCTTCAAAATCTCCCCTCCCCCTACCGCATCCCAAAACCAGCCCAGCTCGTCCCCGCCTCCCTAACCTGTCCTTCCTCCCACCTATCCCCTCCTCCCACCTCAAGCCCCACCCCCATCTCCTACCTACTAACCTCATCCTGCCCCCTTGACCTGTCCGTCCTCCCTGGACTGACCTATCTCCTCCCTAACTCCCCACCTACACTCACCTTTACTCGCTCCATTCCTACCTCTTTGACCTGTCTGTCTCCCCTCCACCTATCTTCTCCTCTATCCATCCATCCGCCTCCCCCTCTCTCCCTATTTATTTCAGAACCCCCTTCCCCTCCCCTATTTCTGAAGAAGGGTCTAGGCCCGAAACGTCAGCCTTCCTGCTCCTCTGATGCTGCTTGGCCTGCTGTGTTCATCCAGCTCTACACCTTGTTATCTCAGATTCTCCAGCATCTGCTGTTCCTGCTATCTCTGGTACAATGGTCTGTTGAGCAACCTAGTGCATTGTGACACTGGGTATTGACGTGCATGATTTGTTGCCTATGGTCACACAACAGTTGGATGTTGAGGGAATAGAATCACTTTATTTTCATTGAAAAGGTAGAAATGAAATATCGAACTCATGAAGTGACCTGTGTACATTTGGTGTCATGCTGCACCAAGGAAACCTACATTCCTAATAAAGCTGCATTCTTGCTTTTCCTGTTTCTTTTTGGTAAATGAATAAAATGTAGCAAAAGATATGAAGTTTCCCCAACTTCCTTTATGTACCAGTGAATGGTAAATTGTGAGATTTGCAAATATTCCCAAGCTCAGAAAGTACTATAAATAGAAGTTAGTTGCCACGGTCACCCTTATAGCCATCAGAACTATGATCTTTTCCGTGCTCCAAGGTATTTTGGAATTTGAAGATTACTTGAAACACCCACAAAAAGCATTCAATTTCTCACCCCGCGAATTTTAAAAAGGATTATTACTGCTTGGCCTAACGACAGCAAATAGATGAATACTTCAAATTACGTTAAAATGCTGTTAAAATGTAAACGTCCAGAATCCTTTAATTTTGCCTGATAGCAAATTACTAGAAATATACTGCTGTGGTGCCAACTGCAATCAGCAATGATGAAATTTCTTTATTGGGTGATATATTGAGCGATTTCATTTCCATCGGGGCATCTCATTTAATAAGATTGATTTGTACCAGCATTTTGTCAAATTGCTCTTTTAAAAATGGTCATTATAAATTTACAATGCCTGTATATGATTTGTATAAGATGTTGGGGGCTAAGAGAACCACTTAAATTGATATCCTCATCATATGACATTCTCCCTCAGTTCAGATCACATTTGCCTCCTGTGTAGCAGGAGCTTTCAAAATAGAATGTCACTACAAAAATAACTAATCAAGATGTCACTTCCTAACACCTAGTACTTTTGATCTGTTCCCTTTTTTTAGGAGAACTGAATGGTTTGCTCTTAAATGAAAAATTAAGTCAAAAATTCAGCAAATTTCAATGCAAATGTCAAATTGAGAATTCCTGATACCTAGGGAGGCGAAATAATTATTACGTCCTGAATGCAAACCAACTTCACAAAAGCAATCCTCTCTCCTGTAGTTATCTCTATGAGAAAACATCAGACCTTCACAAGGGGGCATCCTTCAATAGCAGCATGAGACCTGGTTAATTTGTTTGAACTGTGACATCTTGTGACATGACGGAGACTGGTAATTTGCAGAAGTGTGCAAGTCTATGTCAAGTGTAATTTGACCTCCTATCATCAATGATGGGATTTTGATGTGAAGTTGGCTATCTAGAAATGTTACCAAAGCGGCATGCACTTACTGATCTGTATGGCATTGCTCACGTTTCAATCTGGGATCTGAAACCTTATTTTAGAGAGCATAGCATAGCCACTTGGACAGATGGGACACTTGGAGGGTGTGGTAGAAAGATGTCAGGGGAAGCAGAACATTATTGTGTTCTGAGGAAGGGTCACCGGATCCAAAACGTTAACTCTGTTTTCTCCTTCACAGATGCTGCCAGACCTGCTGAGCTTTTCCAGCAACTTTGTTTTTGTTCCCGATTTACAGCATCCGCAGTTCTTTTGTTTTTCTTTCGTTATTGTGAGATGATTTTTAGTATCTATTAATAAACTCAAACAACTTCGTGGAGAAGTATATAACACCGCAGTTTATCCAATGCAAGCTTAATTCTACTTTGGTCAGATTCTCCAGCAATTCAAGATTAATCTTTCTGGATATCCTGTCAGCAATCTTGAAGAAAAATGCATGATAATTTTAAAAAGTCGTTTTTTTTTGTTTGTTTTCTTTGAACACCTTAGCTTACTCCTTATGCATATACTAGACATGTATACAAAGGCTATTTGACTGGCCACTGAGAATCATCTAATCATGTCTATTTGTTATCATGGGAAGGCGAGGCTTTGCCAGAGGTGTGTGCGTGTAATGTTAAACAGTGAACACTGGGAACATAGGTGAGAAGCGGCTGGGGGTCAGAAACTACATGATGAAACCTCCAGTAATTACTCTAGTCAAAATGAACAAATCTGAGTGTGGTGTCCAGTGATGATGGAATTCTAAGACAAAGTTTGATTTCCCTGAAAATTTGTGTGGGAGAAAAGTATTTTTTGCTTGTCAGCGTAACTTTGAAGAAGGGGGGCGGCACGGTGGCTCAGTGGTTAGCACTGCTGCCTCACAGTGCCAGGGACCCAGGTTCGATTCCACCCTTGGGTGACTGTCTGTGTGGAGTTTGCACGTTCTCCCCGTTTCTGCCGGGTGCTCCGGTTTCCTCCCACAGTCCAAAGATGTGCAGGTTAGGCGGATTGGCCATGTCAAATAGTCCACAGCTTTCAGGGATGTGTAGGTTAGGTCCATTAGCTATGGGATATATAGGGTTAGGGGATGGGTCTGGGTGGGATAGGCTTCAGAAGGTCTGTGTGGACTTGTTGGGCCGAAGGGCCTGTTCCCACACTTTGGGGATTCTGTGAACAGTGTTTTCATTGTAGTTGCAAAACTTGCCATCTAAAGATTGAGAAATGACTTCCTGTTGTAAATTTACTGCTGCTGTTCTATCCCTATCATAGGCGCAGAAGGTACGTCTTATGTTAAATAACCAGCCAAGTGTCCTTCTCAGATGGAAGTTGAAGCTAGTTTTGGAATTAGAGTAGGATTCATAAACTGAAAGAAAAACTGATGTGTGTCATCAAATGTTAGTAAAACTTTACAAAGGATTCTAGTTTTTCTTTACTGAAGACCTAACTTCAGAAAACCCTCAAAAGCTAATTATGCTCTCCTGTTCTGACAGGAGGCATCTATTTTCTCTAACCTGTCATGTCCCTATGATTTTTTTCTAAGTTCAAGTGATGCTCAGCTGCACAAAGCAAATATTGCTTGTGGGTATATTTCACTGAACTATATATTGGCGTTCAGAATTCAACGATGAGTCACAAGATGACTAACAAGGCTAAAAAGTCAAGCCCAAAGGCTTTGTGTCTTAATGTGTGGAGCATTCGTACTAAGGTAAATGAATTAGCAGCACAAATTGATCATATATGGTTATGATATAGTTTGGTTACAGAAACATGTTAGAGAGTGACAAAGGATGGGAACTGAACATCCAGATGTATTCATTATTTAGGCAAGACAAACAAAAAAAGAAAGAAAGGTGAGGTGGCATTATTCGTAGAAGATTACGATGCAATAGTGAGGAATGATATTGGCTCAAAATCCTGATGTGGAATCTGTATAGGTGGAGATAAGAAACACCAAGGGACAAAAAAAAAGCATTGTTGTGGGTTGTCTATAGGCTGCAAAACAGTAATGGAGCTTTAAGAAAAGGTATTGAACAAAAACATGTGCTTGGAGAGAAGATTGTCTAACCAGTAGAAAGCAGGGTGTCTGGATATATGGGTCTTTTTCTGGTTGGTAAGATGTAACTTGTGGGGTGCTACAGGGTTCAGTTATCAGGTCCCAACTACATACAATATGTATTAATGGCCTGAGATGCAAGGACAGAATGTAATACAGCCAAATTTGCAGATGACACTAAGAAACGTGGGAAAGTAAGTTGCAATGAAAAAAAAAATTACCAATGGATATGGATTAGGTTTGGTGAATGGGCCAAAATTTGGCAGATAAGTGTGAGATTATACATTTTGGACAGAGGAATAGAAATTCAACTTATTATCTAAATGAAAATAAATATCAGAGTGCTTCAATACAGAGGGATCTGGATGTCCTTGTGCATGAATCATAGAAAACTAGACTGCATGTAGGAAGGCAAATGGGATTTTGGCATTTATTGCTAAAGGAATAGAGTTAAAATATAGGGAAGTGTTTCTGCTACTGTACAAGGCATGAGTTAGTCTGTACCAGAATATTGTGTGCCATTTTTGTCTCTTTTTACTTGAGTGGGTATGTGGCAGTTCAGAGAAAGTTCACTAGATTGATTCCAAAAATTAGATAGAGCCATAGAGCTGTACAGCTTGGAAACAGACCCTTCAGTCCAACGTATCCATGCTAACCAGATATCCTAAATAAATCTAGTCCCATTTGCCAGCATTTGGTCCAGATTGCTCTTAAACCCTTCCTACTCATGTACCCATCCATATGCCTGTTAAGTGTTGTAATTGTACCAGCCTCCAGCACCGCTGCATGAAAATAGTTGCTCCTTGGTCTCTTTTAAATCTTTCCCCTCTCACTTTAAACCTCTAGTTTTGGACTTCCCTACCCTGGGGAAAAGACTATGTCTATTCACCCTATCGATGCCCCTTGTGATTTTATAAACCTCTATACGGCAGCCCCTCAGCTTCCAGTGTTCCAGGGAAAATAGCCCCAGCCTCTTCAGCCTCTCGCTATCGCTGCTTGTCTTATGAAGAGAAATTGAGTAGTTTGCCCTGTTGTCTCTAGAGTTTAGAAGAATGAGAGAAGATCCAATTGAGATGTACAAGATGTGAAAGAGGATTGACAAAGTAGACGTAAAATATTTTATCATGTCATGCAATTTAGAATGAGAGTTTATAGTTTCGTGATGAGGAGTAAGAGATTTTAAACAGAGATGAGGAGGAATTACTTAACGGGTCTTGAATCTTTGGAATTCACCACTCCAGAGTGTACTGGATGCCAGGAGATAGAAAGATTTTGAACTATTAAAGTGTCAAGTGTTGCAGAGAGCAGGCAGGAAAATGAGGTTGAGGCCAAGATGAATGATCATCAGCCATGATCATTTCAAATGGCAGAGCAGGCTCAAGGGGCTGATTTGCCTACTCTTGCTCCTAGTTATTATGTTCTTATGTTCTAAATCATAGATGTATGCAATAAGGATATAACTATAATATTTGGGTAATTTACATGTTGATTGGGCAAAGCAAACTTACAATGATATTGTGATCTGAATGTGATGGGTTTTTTTTAGACTAATAAATTCAGGGACCAATCAGAGGCACAGACAATTTAGACTGAGTACTGTGCCATGAGAAAAGGATTAGTTAACCATCTTGTTCTGCAGGGTCCCTTGGGGAAGAGCAATCATAGTATGATAGAATTCTCCATCTTAATGCAGAGAGAAACATAATTAGTTGCTTGTCCTGAGTCTTCAGTTGTTTTCTGAATTCTGACAGGCTCCCAGTGTGTTACAGCAGCATCTTTTTGGAATGGAGCCTTTTCTCCCTGCTCTTAGGTATCTGACAGGCTAACAGTCTGCCAATAGCAAACATTCTCCTCTGACTGATTCTACTGAGTTGTGTAAAACTTGAACTCTTTTGAGAAATCTATTAAAAATGTAACAATAAACTCCACCCATATTCATAGACAATATTGTATTTAACTAATAATTTAGAGTATTCAATTGCAACATCTTCTTGGAACTCTGTTTCTTGAGTGTTAGTTTTCACAAACTGCTGGCTTACAATGTAGCCATTGCATACAACACAATGAGGATTTTATAAACAGCTGCAGTCAACATAAACCAATTAAAACTAATGTGAATTGTATGGAAGATAATGATAGATATTAATAGGATATAAACAGAGTGGAGCAATTGTTAGGCACATGATAACTTAAACCCAATGTTGGGAAAGGTAAAATGATACATTTTGAAAGAAAGTGTGAGCAAATGCAATACAAAATAAAGGATAGGCCCTCTCATGGCACAGTGGTAGTATCCCTACCACTGGAATGAGAGGCCTGATTTCAAGTTCCACCTGTTCCTGAGGTGTGTATTAACCTCTCTGAACAAGTTGATTAGAAATTGGTATAAAATAAAGAACACACTTCTAAAAAGGTTACAAGTTTATAAAGGGACAGGTGCATGTGTATAGATTGTTTTATAAGGTAGGGGATTTGAGGAAATGTTTGAAAAGACATAAGATTCTGGTCTCTATAAATGGAAGAATTAAGTTTAAAAGCATAGATGTTAGATGATGGAGCTTTAAAAAAACACATATTGAGCCTCTACTTGAGTATATTGTTCAATTCTAAGCATTTGAAGGATATGAGGACTTTAAATCATGTGTGGGGAAAAGTTGGCAAAAATGTTTCCAAGGATAAAAGATTTCAGTTACACAGCTAGATTGTTAGAGAAGTGAAAGCTGGGATAAGATTCGCTAGAGTTGCTCAAAATTAGGAGGGTCTTGTACAGAGGGGACAGTAGAAACTCTTAACATTAGGAAGAGTCGAGAACAAAGTTTACAGTGACTGGCAAAAGACCTAACACTGCGAGAGTGTGTGGTGGAAGCAGATTCAATCATAGCTTTCAAGAGGAAACTGGATGAGCCCCTGACAAGAAACAAAATGTGGTCATTTACTAAAAGAGTACAGTACTGGGGTTAATTAACTTGCTGTTGCAGATTAAACTTGAGTGAAGTGGTCTCCTTCTGTGCTTTGACAATCCTCTGAATCTATGAGCTGGATTTAGTGGTGTATTGGAGCCCACAGATTGTCCATCTGGGAGTGAGCCCATTCCCAGCAGTGCCACGAGGACCGATGACCCCAGATGAGATTGCCTCCTCTTCCCAGTGGCAAGGAGTCATGGAGTTGAGGTTAATGCTAATTTGTGGATAAGGAGGATGGTGGTTCTAGACTAGCTAGTCCTAATGACAGAGGTTTAGTGGAGTGGGAATATGTATGGACAGACCAGAATGGTGAGGAAATCAAGTTGGGGTGGAAATATATTGGTGAGCAGGTGGGAGGGTGCTGTGGTTGCTTTGGTGTACCCAGGGAGGCTTTAGGGAAAAGACAACGCGTGAAAGCGGGAACTGAGTCTTATTTATAACACACCTCCCGCACTACCAACCCATCAACCTGACTCCAAGGAAATCCTGAACACTCTCTTTCAATTTCTTTGTTGCTGTTTACTTTGCTTGGCCACAATTCTGCCTTCCCCCATCCTACAGCACCATTGAATAGCATCTCAGGCAATCAGTTAACAAGGTGTTAATTTCCTTTTTATAGTTATAACATTTAAACTAATCACGCAAATGTAATGGAACCCCAACATGCATCTTGCACATAGATAATTTGAGGTAGAAGTAGGGAATGCATAAATCATATTGGAGAGCAAATCAGAGGAAACATTCCATAGAGATGTGTTGGTCAAAAATGAACATGTTCCACTCACTCTGAAAACACAAGAACCGAATAGAATAAGTGTTTCTCCCAAGAAGACTTTCAGTGAAGTCATCTTTTATGATGGAAATTGCTGGAAAAACTCAGCAGGTCTGGCAGCAACTGTGGAGAGAAGTCAAAGTTAATGTTTCGGGTCCTGTGACCCTTCCTCAGAACTGAGTTCTGAAGAAAGGTCACTAGGCCCAAAACATTAACTTTGACTTCTCTCCACAGATGCTGCCAGACCTGCTGAGCTTTTCCAGCAACTTCTATTTACTAATTTACAGCATCCACAGTTCGGTTTTCATCTTTTATCATTTTGTACTTTTATTTTGAGGAAGAATGAAGCATTGTTTTCAATTTAATTCAGAGAGCAATACAGTGATAAGCAAAAATTTAAATTTGTACACTTTGGGAAGTAAAATACTAGTTTTGCAGGCGAAGTGATTGGATTCTGTCAATTTATAATGGCGTAAGGGGTGACACTGAGGTTATTCCTAAATGAGGTCAGTCCGATGCAATTTATAAAATTTTCATAATAATGGGCTAGAAATTACTGTAGGGGATAATAGTTGGAGTAGGTTTAATGCATTTGTATGAGGTTTAATGGAGGTATTAACCCATTTAACACTCACCAGTAAAAGCTAGCTTCATACAATGCATTATTTGTCCTGCTGTATTCTTATGTTACATGCTGATTGTATCCAGGGCTGAAAATGTACAGTCATGTGCAGCAGGGCTATTAATGCTTTCTGACCCTAGGTTACACTTTCAGCAAATTCCACTTCTTCCTCCAACCTCCAAAATGGCTGTGGATTCCATTTCTGAGAGTAGCTGAATTCTGTAATGCATTTCCCAATGTTGTTGTTCAGGTTCTGAATTTCATAGAGGGATGGTTGGCAGACATGTGACCCTGTTAGCATGATGTATGAACATGTTACTCATGAATTGCTTGTCTGGGTTTGGTCAGTTCAACATCCCCGGGGAGTTTGAATAGCACTTGCATGCACATGCATTCATTCACATGAGGTTAGGCAGGAAGCAAACAGTACAGATCAGGGTTGACAGTTTGTCCAACCGGCAAATCTAAGGTTCACCAAGCTGCCTGGAGTGTGAGACATTGATGTTTTGCTTCAGTACAAGTACCACATCGATCCTTGTCTAATAGAAAGTGGCCTGAGTTATCCAAGCTTTGCTTAAAAATTGAAATGCGTGCTACCCAACAGCTGAGAAGCAGTATTGTGGCTAAGTCATATGTCACAAAGGACTCAGATTCCCCAGCCAGTGTAGAATTATTCAATTCATCTAAAATCAGGTCAAGAGATTTTTACAAGTACAGTAAAGGGCATTGAGGGTTATGGAACAAAGACTGGAAAAAATGAAATGATGATGAATTATTGGCTGAGTGGCCTCCTCTTGTTCCTGTATTCCTCTCAGTAATGAATCTGGCAGATTGTTTGTTTGTTTGTTGCTGAGTGATTTGTTTTAAATGCATGTTCGGGCTTGAATTGAAATCCTGCTCAATGTAATCACTTATGAAGAGCAAGATGTGCTTACCACAAGGTGCCATGGTAGTGGCTATGCTGAATTTGTGGCTCTTGACAAAGCAATTTCTGTGAAAGGATAAAGC
Organism: Rhincodon typus; assembly: GCF_021869965.1. Lineage (NCBI taxonomy): Eukaryota > Metazoa > Chordata > Chondrichthyes > Orectolobiformes > Rhincodontidae > Rhincodon > Rhincodon typus. Next base: position 35,294,878 of record NC_063358.1, on the reverse strand, counting down.
TTTGCAACTGCATTATTGAGTAAAATCAATCTGTGGGACAAACTGTTGGAGAGGGGCCCACTTACTCCGATCTCAGGATATAATATTCACGAGATTGCAATGCCAGAACACCAATTTTGATTTACCTGCCTCCATCAATATAAGTTGCAAATGTGCAATAATCAAAATTAGAAATCTCAAATTTTACAGCGCAAAAAGAGTTTGTGTTGTCCCATCATGAATTTGTCAGCTCTTTGAAAGATCCATCTAAATAGTTCAAAAACAAAATACTGTGGGTGCTGGAAATCTGAGTTGTAAACAAAAAATGTTGGAAATGCTCAACATAACTGGAAATCATTTAAGTACAATAAATCACTAATTTGCCTTTCCATGCCAAAAAATAAGTAACAACAGAATTCAACCTCCGCGGGCAAAAATTGCATATCTGTGACTTTTTTCATCTAATTGTAAATGGGATCTGCACTCGTGAATTTCATCATTCATGGAGTTTCTCAGGAACGGAAGAATGACTGTATCAATTATAACAACTTTCATGAGGGGTTTGACTCCAAGTTCTAGCAAGCTTCCTTGTTCTATGTTGCCAAATTTCCCTCATTACCCACGCTCCATTCCCTGTGGTGCCCTGTCCAGCATACTTTCCCACTCACTACATGTAGAAGTACTCGCCAGAGCCAGGGCTCCCAGGATTCTTGGCACCAGTGCCACCTTTAAGGCTTAGCCATGCCTGGTCCAGTGCTGGCAGTCTGGAAGTCTTTTGTCAGATGCCCCAGGCCTGTTAGGCAGAGGGAAATCGGAACCCTGCTTTGCTGACAGGAATCTAGATGTCCTGTTGAATAGGGGGTTCGTGTAGTCACTGCCCATAGAGTACGTATTGAAATATTGGTGTCTGGTGTTCAAGATATAGGGCTAGAGGAGCCTGTGCTGAGCTAGAGTTGCCAAGTTACCACTCTGACTTCCATGTTGAGAATTATTGCTGTCTAGTTTCTACCCAGTGAGTGGGAGAATGAGAAATTGTTTATCAATGAGGTCAGATGATATGACAATGAGCATATTACATAAGAACATAAGAACTAGGAGCAGGAGTAGGCCGTCTGGCCCTTTGAGCCTGCTCCGCCATTAATAAGATCATGGCTGATCCTTTCGTGGACTCAGATCCACTTACCCGCGTTCTCACCGTATCCCTTAATTCCTTTCTTGTTCAAAAAAAATCTACCTTTTCTTTAGAAACATTTACTGAAGTAGCGTCAACTACTTCACTGGGCAAGGAATTCCATAGATTAACAACCCTCTGGGTGAATAAATTCCTTCTCAGTTCAGTCCTAAATCTGCTCCCTCTAATCTTGAGGCTATGCCCTCTTGTCCTAGCTTCACCTGCCAGTGGAAACATCCTCTCTACTTCTATCTTATCTATTCCCTTCATAATTTTATATGTTTCTATAAGATCCCCCTCTCAATCTTCTGAATTCCAATGAATATAATCCCAAACTACTCAGTCTCTCCTCATAAGGCAACCCCCTCAACTCCGGAATCAACCTAGTGAACCTCCTTTGCACCCCCTCCAGTGCCAGTACATTACTGTTTGCTAATGCCTGAAAACAGGTCTGCCATTGTTCACTCGTGAGAATCTCATCTTGTAATTCAATGCTTGGTTGGAAAATTGGATGTTTTGCCTTCAATATCAGGAGTCTCTTTACTGCTAGTTCATGTGATTCTCCCAACTTTCTTACCATTGTCCACTTGTTCAGTATCTGGAAAGTTTCCACCCATATGGACGAGTGTTTACCGTGCCTTGTGTTTTACTTTGCTGGAACAGATTGCTAGCCTGAAGTTATAGCACAAAGGATACCACTTCACAACAAGCAAGGCAGGCCCAGGAGTTTCCTCTGCTCTTACTGCCTACCATTAATTGTTGGAAGGACTTCCTGCTTGATAATCATCATGGTTGGCTGCAGTATGAGTAGACTTGGCCATCAAGTCGTGGAGTATGACTCAAGCCCAGAGCTTTGGGCTCGGAGGCAGATGCACTACTCATTACACCAGAGACTTCCACTAGATTATACAACTTTGATTTAGAAATGTATGGCTGAGACACTGGAGGTGTCTTTGGCTGCAATTCAGCAACCCTTTGTACATTACTGATTTGAAAATTAATCAAGATGCATAATGAGCGGCTGAGCTGATCTTGCCCCTCTTATACCATTGCCATGGCAACTCACTACAATACTTGCCCAGAAGTGGAATCATCTAGTGGAAATGTATGGTCCAAGCCATGGAAATGAGGATTGGAGAAAAGACAGATGGAAAGATACTATTGCTCAAAGCTAAAGTAAACTGTCAGAGTGAGTCTTTGTCGTCTATTAATTACTCTCATAATGTCACTAGGTACTTTACTTTTCCAGAATACACACAAAACCTCCTTGTATACTGCAAAAGAGAGGTGCACCAATGATATGACACAGAGCTCTGGCTTTAAGATTCACGTCCCAGTAAGGGTTTTCTTCCACATGTTAATCTCTGAGCAGGAGAGATTCCAGGTCAGCCATGCTTGATACAGAATGGTTTCTTTCGAGCCATAGCTTCAGCCTGACAACATGATCCCAGAAAGGAAAGGCATAGAAAACAATAGTGAGCATCTACTTTGTCTGCCTCATGTTTCTCTGGACACAGCATGACATCCAGTTTATAATGACTTTATGCTTTGGGGAGATGAGCAGCATGAAATGTCTGCAACTCATGGAATTATTGAGTCCCACTTTCTATTTAAATGCCACAGTGTTTTTCTAAATTTTCTTTGAGGCCTGATCTGGCCATTGCTCATTACATTCAATAAAAGAAATGAGACACATTAACAACTCCTCACAGATCTCTTCACACTCATAACATCACAAACAATATGTTGGGTTTAATGCATCACTCATTTGGATTAAATATTCCTTTGTTAACAGATGGTTAAGAACACAATGTTTAAGTTATGACAGGGTATAAGAACACTGAAATTTTCATATTTTACATCATGCATCTTTAAGGGAATTTCTTGCAACTATTTTGGGGAAAGAAGAATAAAATGAGTTCTATAACTCCTGCAATTTTGGCAACGTAGGTGTCATTTTTTCATGCAGAATACATTATTTGAAGTCCGGCACACTCTCAAAGAGAGACCTGTGCTCTCCTGGCACAAAGAACATCTGTCATCTCACTAATTCAGCACTGTACAGTGAACAAGGTAAGGAATAAGAAAGTAGTACAGCCTGGAAACATTCTGATACAAAGAAATTCACGATTGTGGTCATTTCATTCCAATTATACATTGTTTATGAACAGTGTGAAAATGACAGTTCTGGGTGCGAGAGGTGACGAATTTCTGTAAGCAAACCTCTGTCCAGTGCTGACAATATGTGCACAACTCCCTCACTGAGTAGCTAATGCTTGTATTTGCTCTCTCTGCTCCTTCACCCTCTAACATGGCAGCCCAAGAGGAGTTTTGACAATGACATCCTTGACTCGAGGGTTGTGTACGCTTAGAGCCTTGCAGTTACAGCCACAAACTGTAGACAACTCCTCAATCAAGGGAAGCAATGGTATTATCATTAAACTATTGATCCTGGATGTCCGTAAGGGAGGCAATAGTTTAGTGGTATTATCGCTGGACTGTTAAGAGGATTGCAACCCACATAATGTTCTGGGGACCCGGGTTCGAATCCTGCCGTGGCAGATGGTGGAATCTGAATTCAATAAAAATCTGGAATTAAGAGATTAATGATGACCGTTTCTGATTGTTGGAAAAATCCATCTCTTTCACTAATGTCCTTTAGGGAAGGAAACTGCCATCCTCACCTGGACTGGCCTACAAGTGACTCCAGACCCACTGCAATTTGCTTGACTCTTAACAATAAATGCTGGTCCAGCCAGCAGCTCCCTCATCCTATGAATGATTTAAAAACTATTGTTTTGGGGTTTGAATGCCGCTACTGCAGATGTTGGAATTTGAATCTGGTTTTGCAAACTGGAAAAATAAGTCTACTAATGACCATGAAATCAGTATCAGAAAAACCCATCTGGTTCACTAATGCACTTAAGTGAAGGAAATCTGCTATCCTCACCTAGTCTAGCCTACATGTGACTCTAGACCCATAGTAATGTAGTTGTCTCTGAGATGGCCTAGCAAACCACTTGGTTCAAGGACAATTAGGAACATGCAACAAAGGCTAGCCAGCTATTGATGTCCACGTCCATGAGTGAATAAAAATAAACATCAAAAATTTCCACAGCCTCAACAGATCCAAAAAAACGAGATAAGCGCTGAGCTGCAAGTTGTTGTTGACCATGTTAAATAGCATTGTTGGTGATATCTTTCTTATTATTGAACATTTTCAGCTTTGCCAGTTTAAGATTGTATGTTGGCCAGAGCAATGAGACCCAAAATAGCACTGCTGCTGGCAACGCAGCATTCTTGTCATAATCTCCTAAGTTTCCAGTCAACACTCCAAACACATGCGTACACACTGCATTTATGGAACTAATCTGATACTCTTAGCTCCTGTTGTAGCAAAAGGGGCTGCACAATAGGTTTCAATTTTGAACACCACAAACATCAGATCCTGTCTGCATAAAATTGCCCACCTGCAACAAATGCTGGCCTTGCCAGTAACCCCTACATCCCATGAACAAACGGAAAAAGTACAAAACCTGATTTTTAAAAAAAAGTCCGTAATGTCTGAGTCATAATACGATACCACAAGTGGATTGGACTAAAGTTCTGTAGAACTGAACTTGTTCTTTGACCTTTTTATACAAAACCCTTGAAACAAAGGATATCAATCCTTGTCCTTCTTCCTTTACTTTTTGTACCTGTGTATGATGGTTTGTGTATTTAGATACGATATTCTCTGAGAGGTCACAGATCTGAAGTTTTCTTTCTGTTTCTCTCTCTAAATAGATACTGAACAGCTGTGATCTTTGCAACATTTTCTCAGTTGTTTCAAATTAAGTACCACAATCACTTTCCTGTACTACAGGATATCAGGGAATTCATAGTAACAACAATGTGCATTTATATAGCACCTCTTAATGTAGTAGCACTGCAGAGGAGAATTAGGAAACAATATTTGAAAATAGGGGATACTCAAGAAGGTCAAGTTGGAGGAGCACAACAATCTCTGACAGTTGTAGGAGTGGAGCAGGTTTTGAAGACAAATGGGAAAATTGAGGCATTGCTAACAGTGGATCACTGGAGATTATTAAAGTCACAGGTGATGTATGCAGAGAAATGGGTTAGTGAATATGCAAATGAGTTCCTGAGGTAAACTGTGACCTTGGTAGTCATGTGTCAGAGACTCCGTTAGAAGTTTGGAACTAGCGCAGCTCAGACCTGGGAGCTCTGTTGCCTCATTGTGTATAGATTGCTGATCAGTATTGTTTAAAATATATCAGGAGATCTGCCTTAAGCTTGTATGAAGACCAACAAATCCACACTAAGAGTTGGGGAATAGAACTTAGCATGCATAAGGATACCGGTTTTACAGTTTTGGATACCAAGCACAGAATACAAAGATAAGTGCAAATGTTTGGAACAAATAACAAATGAATGTAAGTTAATCTCAGAATGTAACACAATGTCATGAAAGTATGTTAATCTTATGTTGTTCAATGACCTGCAGCTAAGTTGCTGTGTGGTACGCATTGGGATACATTGGATCACTGCGGAGTGAACTTGAGCTTCTCTCCCATGGAAATAGCAAGCCAAAGGCAAGCTTTATTTAGTATTCTGGAAATGCATTCAGTCCAAATGTCGTCTTCAAATGAGTGCAGTGTGCATTTACAAGCACATTATTACTTTTTGAAAGAAACAATTTTTCTGATTTGGATGAGAAATCTCCAACTTTACTGGGGATGACAACTGTAATCCTGTGATATTCTATTGTGTCAATTGGATTGGTACTGGAATTGATAAGTAGAAAACACTGCTGTGTGTCTGACTTGGGGCAAGAGCATTCGTGGGTTATTACAATTCTTACTTAGAGATAAAGCAGTCAGAAACAATACTCATGTCCTTGTCAGCAGAGGCCTGCAGCTCTAAGTATAATCAGATCTTCTCAGATAACCTGAATGAAATGAACAGTTAACATTCTTTGTTTACATGGTTACATAACAAAAAGGTTAACAGATACCGGCATAAAGTGTCTCATGTACACCTTGCATTAAAGCAAACAGGATTAAATAATCCTCGAAAGCGAGATGGAAAGAATAAACTCTGATCCCAGAATATTAGGATACAGAAATTGTGGTTAAGTCTATCAGACAGATATACAGTGCTATCTTTATGCTGTTGCAGTTTAGAGAGTAGGCTCCTGTCAACTTAAGTTACAGATTCTAGGACTTGAATACATAGTGGTAGCTTTGAGGAAAAACTCATAGATTACAAAGATATGACGCAGCATATGGTTACTGTTCCTCAGCTGCTTTCTCCTCCTCTCAATGTGCTCATTCTTTCTTGTGGTATCCAATCACTCCAGTTTTTAATGTTTGACCTTAATTTAGTTTATGAAGTAGTGAGTCATCTACTAAGGTATTATATGTTTAAAAACTGCATTGGGTATTCAGCTAATTCCAATTTGTGCAGCTCCTTCAGATTTTGAAGACACAGAAGACAGAACTGAGCCAGCCAATCAGCTCTGCGAGCTTGTTCTACCATTCAATGAGATGATGGCTGATCTGTGCTGTACAACCATTTGTCTATCTTATTTCTACAACCCTTCAAATATTTACTTGACAAAAATCTATCCAACTCAGTTATGAAATTTTCCTTCATTGAAATTAAGTCTGAAGAACTTTAATTCCAGATTTATACTCCCCCT
>NC_063358.1:35239625-35287624 GCF_021869965.1 Rhincodon typus | reverse complement strand
ACGTTTCGGGCCTAGACCCTCCTTCAGAAAATGAAGAAGGGTCTAGGCCCGAAACGTCAGCCTTCCTGCTCCTCTGATGCTGCTTGGCCTGCTGTGTTCAACCAGCTCTACACCTTGTTATCTCAGATTCTCCAGCATCTGCAGTTCCTACTATCTCACTTTTTTTTAGTTTTTGTTTGAACTATACCTCCACTGGGGATGGTTTCTCTCTATCAACAGAAACAATTCTTTGATCTTCTTAAATGCCTTCATTAACTTACTACTTAATCTTCTGCGCAGAAGCCTCAGTTTACATTTGCACGACTTTTGCAACCTTTAGCTGTCTGTTAATTTCTGAAATCTGTGAAAGCAATCTTCAAGATCACCACCTCCCCACCACCCACCTTGCAGAAGTGTAGAACTCTGGCTGCCAGAGGACAATGCCAAATCTAACTGCTCAGGTCCTTACCATGCCAGAACCATTCATTCCATGAGAACATCTCAGAACCAGATGAACTATTTTGGTTGATTCTATACATGTTTCACAAATGACGATGATAAACCTCTCCATCTGTCACTGTAATTCTGTCTACTTCAGTTCTTGCACCATATGTTAATCATTAATCCTTGATATAGCTGTAGCTTAACCCATGTAAAGCTTAGGACCTGCTGCAGTTTGACTGTAACTATGATTTTTGTGAAGCCAATGAATTTTGTTTTCATAAAATATTAAATTTGAATTGCTGAATGTCATCCGAAAGTAATTTCCAGAAACTCAACAGAATGTCACTCACTCAATTCCCTAGAAGTGGAGACCTTCATAATAGACTTTTATTGTGGGCTATTGCTCAATTAAATGTTTCTGTTTGTTACTGAACAATTGTTCAGTATTTCTGAGTTTTCTGAATTCCGGCTTGTCTCCATAGCAGTGGCATTGAATAACATATTTAACCAGTGGAGAAAGGTTTGAAAAGGACATGAGGGGTAACCTTTTTTTCACAAAGTGGTTTGTGTGTGGAATGAACTTCTAGAGGAAATGGTGGATGCAGGTGCAAATGTTTAAAAGACATTTGAATAAGTACGTGAATAAGAAATATTTGGAGGTATATGGTCCAAGCACAGGCAGGTGGGACTAGTTTAGTTTGGGATTATACTTGGCATGGACTGGTTGGACTGAAGGGTTTGTTTCTGTGCTGCATAACTTCATGGATTTTCTAGCTAAGATGCTATATAAATGCAAGCTCCTTTTCTTTTTTCATTCCCCAGTTAAAACCATGTCTTAAGTAAAGCAGCTTTCAGTCTTTTTAGTAAACTTATTTTGGGAAGGGAAAGAATTACACTGCATACAGAGCAAGTGTCACTATTGTGAAACGCTAGCTGTTTGGTTTCAAAATAGAGCAAGGAGATTTATCACTTTTTCCAATCAATTATTAGATTGAAATAACTCTTCAGAGGCCAGCATCCCATCAACAATACTCTTTTATTTACAAATGCACGGTCTTTGACAACAGCACCATCTCTCACTGAATCAGGCATTCAGGGAGCCCAATATCCCTGAGATTCATCCTTTTATGTCACCCAGTGCTCCCCGAATGGACCAGATTAACAGCTCCAAACAGGGAACTCTTGAGGTCTGAAATAACAAGGTGTAGAGCTGGATGAACACAGCAGGCCAAGCAGCATCAGAGGAGCAGGAAAGCTGACATTTCGGGTTGAGATTCTTCAGGATCGGCAGTTCCTACTATCTCTGTAACAACTCTTGAGGTCTGGCTGGTTGACCTCATTACAGTCACTACAGAGATAGTCTACTACATGGAGTACAACAAAAGAGATGGGCCTAATTTGGAGTAGTACCAGAGATCACAATTAAGTCAGAGATTCATGCTATATGTGTATAGGTTACAAATATAGTCAACACAGTCTTCTTAGCTGATTGAATTTTAACAAATTGAAAGTGTCAGGTGTAATGACTTGGCATCCCACCAGTACACAAGGCACAAATCCTAAATGTACAGTGTACGCAGTAGATGTACATTAGTATTTGATGTATCCCTAAGGGGGTACAACCATGCAAAACATGGAAGTATCTATTATCCCTATTTCCCACATTTTTAAGCTTTACAATTCTAGCTGATGACATAATAAACAATATTAACGTGGCTGCCTTGCAATAATGGTACATAGTGGCTTGTGATTCTCAGCTACAGTTTACTATCTTCTCATTTGATTTCCAGACCAAGGTAAATCACAGTCACAACTGATCATGTTGAAGTGTTGCAATTTGAGGAGGCTACACCATTTGGGACTATGGTCATGGAAGGTATAAACGAAGACATGGTACTGATTGGTTGATTAGTCAGCTCTGATTGAGAATACCTCGACCATTCAACTTTCATTTCTCATGCAATGTAGATGAGGATAATACTGAAAGCATACTGTAGTGATTATAACGAGGGCAGCTAGATGGACCTCCTAATTCCTGAATGGGGCTGCTAATCTGGTTCAATCAGGGAGCCCTGGCTGACAGAAGAACAGGAGTGTCAAACATTCTGTTCTCTCTGAGGGAGCTAGGTCAGTGTCATGTCATGTGTAAATAAAGGGTGACTTGGTGACAGAATACCAGCCTTTGTGGAGTTATGTCAGTGATGTTGAGAGAAAAGCAGGCTCCTGAAGAAATTTACTTGCAACAATCATCTTTGAGTGGGGGTAAGCATTTCTGGCATTATACCATTATTTGAAAAATTATGCATGTGGAAAGAATGCATTATTATTTTCCAGGCAAATGACATTGGGGCAGATGAAAAGCAATGAGTAATTCTCCTGACAGCTTGTGGACCCACAGCCTTTTCAGTTATTATGAGCTGAACTTTTCCTGGCGTACCAGATACTACAACCTTTCAAGAGTTGACAGATTTAATTAAGGAATATTACAACCCCAAGCCTCCTCTAATTCTGAGATGCTATTGGTTTTACTTAGCGATTCAAGAACCAAGGAAATCTGTCTTGGTATTTTTGACCAGGTTAAGATGACTGGCAGAGTCATAGAGTGATAGTTATAGAGTCATAGAGATATACAGAAACAGACCCTTCAGTCCAACTTGTCCATGCCGAGCAGATGACCTAGATAAATCTAGTCTAATTTGCCAGCATTTGGTCCATATCCCTCTAAACTCTTCCTATTCACATGCCCATCCAAATGCCTTTTAATTGTTGTAATTGTACCAGCCTCCACCACCTCCTCTGGCAGCTCATTCCATACATACATCATCCTCTGCATGACAATGTTGCTCCTTGGGTCCCTTTTAAACCTTTCCCCTCTCACCTTAAACCTATGCCCTCTAGTTTTTGACTCCTCCACCCCAGAGAAAAAAAATCTTGTCTATTTACCCTATCCATGCCCCTCATGATTTTATAAATCTCTAAGTTCACCCCTCAGCCTTCATTCCAGGGAAAATAGCCCCAGCCTTTTCAGTGTCTCTCCATAGCTTGAAAACTTCAACCCTGGTAACATCCTTGTAAATCTTTACTGAACCCTTTCAAGTTTCACAACATCCTTCCTACAGCAGGGTGAACAGAATTGCATGCAGTATTCCAAAAGTTGCCTAACCAATGTCCTGTACAGCCTCAACATGACCTCCCAACTCCTATACTCAATGCAGCATCCAATAAAGGCAAGCGTACCAAATGCCTACAAAAACAAAGTTGCTGGAAAAGCTCAACAGGTCTGGCAGCATCTGTGAAGGAAAAAACAGAGTTCACGTTTCAGGTCCGGTGACCCTTCCTCAGAACTCTGTTTTTTTCCTTCACAGATGCTGCCAGACCTGCTGAGCTTTTCCAGCAACTTTGTTTTCACTCCTGATTTACAGCATCCGCAGTTCTTTCGGTTTTTATTTTGCCTTCTTCACTACCCTGTTTACCTGCAACTCCACTTTCAAGGAACTATGAACCTGTATTCCAAGGTCTCTTTGTTCAGCAACACTCCCCAGGACCTTATCATTAAGTTTATAAGTCCTGCCCTGATTTGCCTTTTAGAATGCAGCACCTCACGTTTATCTAAATTAAACTCCGCTGCTCAGCTACTGGCCCATCTGATCACGATCCCACTGTACTCTGAGGTAACCTTCTCTGTCCACTACGTGTCCAATTTTGGTGTCAAGTGGAAACTTATTAACCTTACTTCCTACGTTCACATCCAAATCATTTATATAAATGACGAAAAGCAATCGACCCAGCGCCGATCCTTGTGGCACCACTGGCTTTGGTTTAACCCTTAATGAGATGTAGAGAGACCATCTGGTATGTGGGGATTAATGATGTAACCATGCAAAAGCGCCTACTAGCTGAATCCCAACTGGACTTCGAACAGGCACGACAACTATCATTGGAAAATGTGGCAAGTGGGGCGTGTGAGTTGCAGGATATTCTGATGGAAGCGAACACCCTCACCAGTCCAAATGAGCTTGGGTACATCATTTGAGTGAAAGTAATTGCATAGCCTCACTTAAGATATATCCAGAACAGAGGGACTCCAGGTCAGACCACAGGAAAACCCCAAAGCAAAGCCAAGCCTTGGCCAAACGGTTTCAAATTTTATTCGGGATCTGGACGGACAAGCCATTGACGTTGCTGCTGGTATGTGCACTCAAGACAGCGACAGAATCCCACTAGTCCTAAATTAAACTAGCAAACTCTGACTATAGTGGCTCAGTGATTGGCACTGCTGCATCACAGAGTCAGGGACCTAGATTCAGTTCCACCCTCGAGCAACTGGGAATTTAGGGTGATATATAATTGTCATACACAAACAATTTACATCAGAGGCTGCCAGAGTTGATTTAAGTGCACTTCCTCATTGGTGTTTGCAACTATTCAAACCTGCAGAGAGAAAAAACACTTGATTTGACCTGGTATAATCTTGTTAGGATAACAATGCCAAGCACAAAGATATAATGCAAGAAAAATCTCAAACAAGAAGTTGCTTTTAAAGCAAATGTGTTGGTTAGACCAATGGCCTGAATTTAGTTAGAACAACCATGTATTATGGAAGAATTGTGAACAATAGTAGCTTGGTTAACCTTATTTTAACAGTCTTAAATTGTAATAAATAATCCTTATAAGTAAATAAACTGATGAATAACTTTAAAAGAAAAGTTTCTTGCTACTTATGTTTACGGTTATCAGAAACTAGCCTCCAGTCACTTCATATTTCAAGCATGGGGTGGCACAGTGGCTCAATGGTTAGTACTGCTGCCTCAGTGCTAGGGATCGAGGTTTGATTCTAGCCTTGGGTGACTGTCTATGTGGAGTTGGCACATTCTCCCAGTGTTTGTGTGGGTTTTGTCCGGCTACTCTGGTTTCCTCCACGGTCCAAAGATGTGCAGTTTGTGAATTGGTCATTCTAAATTTCCCAGCATAGTGCAGGCTGGGTGGATTAGCCATGGGAAGCACAGGGATGGGATGTGTCCGGGTGGGCTGCGCTTCAGAGGGTTGGTGTGGAATCAATGGGCTGAATGGCCTCCTTCCACAGTTCTATAATTTAAAGGCTAGATTTCTCAAAACAAGAAAAACTCTAGCCTTGATTTTCCATGGGCTGGATGTTATAGTTTCTCCTTGCTGTCATACTTAAAATGGTGGGGAGCAGGAAGATTGTAAACTAACCAGTCACCTGCTTGCCACCTACCTACCCACTCCTAACCACTCTCTCATATTACAAAGGGCTCTAAAGGTGCCAGGTAGTTGGCCCACCCATTGACATATTACTGCAGGCCAGCTGGGTTCTGGGTGCGTGGACTGACCACAGATCAGTCAGACAGGGAGCGATGCAGAGAATTCCCCTCATAAAATCCAATTCCAAGAGACTTAAGTACCACGATTGATTGATTTCAGTTGCAACAAGCTTTGACTGACAAACACACATCCAAGATTTCTTTTCGTTTGTTGTCATTGTAAGCAAAGCTTGCTTGATACAACTGAACACATGTTCTGTGATTTCCTTTTTTTTCTGTCTTGTTTCTCTTGCATTCTACATTCAATTCAATGGGACAGAAAAAAACAACTTGGGCAATAGTGCTCACTGGTCAAAATATGTTATCTACTCTCGTTCACTTTTATTGATGTCAATAGCATTGAATATAGAATGGGGTCAATAATAGAGAATAAGAATTTTTTTATTCAATGAATGTAATATCCCAAGGTGAATTTCTACCCCAATATGCCTAGAGCTTAATGCAGGTAAATTACAAACTGCATATTAATAATGTTTTCCAAACAAGAGTAAAAAGTGAGCAAAGTGGTACAAATCTAATTCCTTCTCCATAAATACTACAGCTGAGCTATTTCCAGCATACTGCGTTTTAGACCAAAATGATGAATTTCTTAAGGAAATAACCATACTGAATGTGACCATCAGTTCCTCCGTTGTTACCAGTTGCTGGGTTTACATAGCAATGTTTCCAAAGGGTCAATTGTGTTTACTCCTGTGTTCCAAAAGCTGCTTGCCTTGTTCTTCCTCACTTAACAGACAGTCATACTTTTACAATTCATAAAAAGTGTTGTGTGTGTTGCCATTACTATCCTCTAATTATGTGGTTTCATTAGGGACTTGGGTGGTCTCATATGTGCAATGATGCCTGACAAGAAGAATTTTGTAAAGTACACAAGATGTAGCTTATTAAATCTCAGCAACTGTTTACAGTTTATAGGACTATGATCTACATAGTGACAAAGGCTATCACCACCTTGCTTATCCATCTACCACCACCTTAAAAGTATTCAAACGCCCTCCTTCTACTCCTTTTTCAAGGAGAGATTTTGAAAGACTCATCACCCTCTATAAGAAAGATAATTTCGCATGATCCTTTATTTTTAAACAGTGGCCCATAATCTTAGATTTTCCCACATGATGAAGAATTCATTTCATAACCATTCCTGTTAAGACTCCTCACAATCTCATAAATTTCAATCAAACTATTTCTCATCTTCAGAACTCATGCAGTCCAGTCCTGAAGAAGGGTAATACTCGAAACATTGACTTCTGTTTTTCTCCAGATGCTGCCTGGCTTTCTGTGTTCTTCCAGCCTCCTGTTTGTCTACCTTGAATTCCAGCATCTGCAGTTTTTTGTCTCTAACCAGGCACAATATGAGCCTATCCAAACTTTCCTCATAAGTGAACCCATTTATTCCATGAAATAATGTATTTAACCTTCTTTGAACTTCTTCTAGTGCATTTACATTCTTCCTTCAATAAGGAGAAAAATACTGTACACAATATTCCAGATGAGAACTCATCAATGTTTTCTATAGCTGAAGCATAATCTCCCTGCTTTCGTGTTCGATTCTGCTCTCAATAATATTCTATTAGCTTTCCTAATTGTTGAGAGACAATGTATCAAGAACTGATTTGTGAGGAAAGTTATAGGTTATGGAATAAAGTAATAGCAACAGGTTACAACATTGATAGAAAACAGATATTTTTGGGCTGGAGGAATATTTGTAGTGGAGTTCCAAGGGATTGGTTTTTGAACCCTTGCTTTCCTTCATATATATTACTGATGTGGACAATTTCAAAGTTTGCAAATGGCTCACAACTTGGATTAATTGGCCCCCTCACAGTTTACAATCTGAATTCCATAAGGACTTTAACAACATGGTGGAGTAGCTGGATAGGTGGGAGAAGAGGTTCAAGGCAGAGACGTGTCAGGTGATCAATTTAGATAGGAAGATCATGAAAAGACAATATAAAATAAAAGTTACAAATCTAAAGAAGGTGCATGAGTAACTGGACCTGTGTGTGTATGGGCACAGACCAGTAAATGCAGCAGGACAGGTGGAGAGAGCAGTCAAGTGTCCTCAGCTTTGCAAATAGAGTCATAGAGTACAAAAGCAAGGAGATGATGTTGAACTTGTATAAGACACTTATTAGATGTTGCAAAGTTGGTATTGTACTTGAAGGCAGGATGTTAGAATTCAATGTTTATTTGTAAAATGATGGGGGGGAAAGAGTCCATTGTCCCTTTAAAAGGTGTGTTTTCAGGCTTGGAGATTAAAGAAAAACATGTCTGCAGGCAGCAGCAGATGCACAGAGTTCTTGAAATTGAAACATTGTATTAAAAGGCTATACTTTTAGTTGGCGAAGCAGCAATTTGCCAAGGTTTTGAATTTAGCTACTTAATTTACACTAGGCCCTAGATAGAAAACTGCAATTAAATCTAAATCTGATGGTTTTGACAACATAGAGCCAATCCTATTATAAGGAGTTAGGCCATCCAGGGTGTCAAAGAAGAGAGCATTTGAAAATTGGTGTGAAAGCAAACTGCCATCTCTGAAGAGAACAACTCTTGACAGCCATTAGCTGTAAAGAAAGAAAATCATTGGCTCTCTCAGAAATCTTTAAGATCTCAGAGAAAGCACCATTTAAATAAAGGTACTATGGCACTTTTAGTTATTATTATTGACACAAGTATTTGAGGGAGAAAGGTGTTCGTGACTGGAGGACAGCGGTGAAGGCAAAGAACATTCTGGTAGGCTTATCCTGGCTGTAATTTTGAGATATTAAGCTTTAATTTATTCTTTTTATTAATTTTAGTTTACATGCGTGGGATTTGTATGTAACGAAACAACAGACAATGATAATTTTGTTTCATTCAGGAATAGTTAGTAGTTAAGGGGGAATTGTTCAGTTTGTTAGTAGATCTGTTAATTTGTTCACTGTTAGAGTTAGATTAATAGCTATTTGTTGATTATAGAGTGACTGTTGGGAGTTCATTTCATATAACCTCCCTGTAACATTAGACTTTAGATGAAGTGTTGTGTACAGTTGTGTGTGACACATTATGGGAAAAATGTGAATACATTGGAGAAAGTGCAGAAGTGATTGACAGGAATGGTTCCAGGTATGAAAAAAATTCAGTGATGAGGATAGATTGAAGAAATTGGGATTGTTCTTCTTGGATTAGAGAAGACTGTGAGGAGATTTGATAGAGGTTTACTAAATTATGAGCAGGGTAAATTAAGTAGACAGGGAGAAGCCCTTTCTGCTCTTAAAATGAACAAGAATGAGAGAGCATAGGTTTACATCGATGTGTGAAAGAAGCAAATGTGTTTTGAGGGGAAAAGTACTTTTTCATACAGTGAGTACTTGGGGTCTGGAACACACTGCCTGAAATATGATGGAGACAAGTTCAATTGAGGAATTCAAGAGGATGTTGGACCAGTGACCTGCATTTTTAAAGTAGACCAAGCATGAGATCCAAGAAACATTTTCACTGAAAAAAGCCACAGGTTTCCAGGGACATGGATAAACGGCATTTGAATTCAGTATATAAAGTTATAACAGTAGTACAATCTATAATACATGCATGGCTTTCAATGCGAAGTTGGGTACAGTACTTGTGGTTTGGGAGGCAGGAAGTTAGAATTTGACACTTGTAAAATGCTTGGCTGGGAAAGCATTGCATGGTCCCTTTAAAAGATGATGTGCTTTTTCTGTGCTTAGACTGAAAATGAATGTCTGTGAGCAGCAGCTTAGAAGTTTTCAAGTACACAGAGAGCACCGGAATTGAAACATTTTGTAATGAAAAATTTTACAGTTAGCAGGCCAAGCAGCAGTTTTTACCAAGACAACAGGCTTTTGAATTGACCGAATCAATTTGAAGCAGGCATTTAGATACCAAAAATCAATTAAATTTAAATCTGATCATTTTGACAACATAGGACTAATCCTGTGGATGGTTTCCTGAAATTGCTCACTTCTTTTAATTGCTCAATTCTTGTAAGACCATCAGTAACAGCAATAGGAATTGCCCATCTGGTTTCTCAAACCTGCTCCACCATTCAATAGGATCATGGCTGATCTGATATTGCTATGGACCAGACCAAACCCCCTCAAAATATTCATAGGATAGTGTAGACCATAACTCTTTTTCTTATTTTTAAAGATAGATGTAAGGTGTTGCATTCCAGATGCAATTTGATTGTTCAAGCTACCAGATTTAAAGCAAAACATACTTTATTCATCCACTATAGTTCAAATAAACAAAAGAAAGAAGGAATTGGAATAACAACTCTCCTGGAAAATTTAACAATAATAGATACAGAAACTATTATAAAGCGACTGTTTCAATACAGTAAGATCCCATAAGCACACCCTTGGGAAAAGGCAAATTCAGAACACAGTTGTCTGTCTCACATGCAACTCTCAAAGCAGGTAAACAGCCCGCAGCTTGTGTCTTTAACCAAGAGAGGGAAAGAATAGCTTTCACTTCTTCAAGACCCCAATAGCAACTGCTGAAAGCTAAAACTAAAAATCCTGGTTCTGTTGGAGTTTGGCCACACCCATTCTATCGTTTCAATTTTTTAAAAAAATCCAAGGCCACTCGAGCTGTTTATTTTACTGACTTTCAACCTAGACAGCTTGTTACCACTGTATTTAAAACCTCCCATTAAAAACAACCAGAACAAAATAACCTCTTAAAACCACAGCATCTCATAACATCCCTCACATCCTCTTTTCTACATTTTCTCCCTTATCCTTGATTCCCCAACTAATCAAGAATCTATCTAGCTCAGCCTTAAATATACACAAGCACTCTGCCTCCGCAGCTCTAAGGAGTATGGAGTTCCAAAGACTTGTAACCCACTGAGAGAAGAAATTCTTCCTTATCTGAATCTTAAATTTGCATCTCTTTATTCTGAGACTGAGTCCCCTAGTCCGAGACTTTCCTACGAGGGGAAACATCCTCTCAGCATTTGTGTTGTCAAGCTCCTTAAGAATCCTATATGTTTCAATGAGATCACCTCGTATTCTTTTAAAGTCCAGTGAGTAGAGTCCCAACTGTTTAGCCTTTGCTCCTTCTCTGAACTGCCCCAAATGAAACTATTTTGCTTTAAATAATGGTGTTGATAATTTCCCCTGCCCTCTGCTTCCAAATTGCGCAATCTCCAATAGTTGTTCATTTGCCAGCTGAGCTTGTCCTTGGAACTACTCCCAGAGAACAAGCAATGCAGTTGTTACTTCAGCCTTGAAGCTGCAAATTTGTTCTGCTCTATCACATCTCTTATCAGACCTGAAATCCTTTCTGTCGTTCTTTGAAGTATTCCTCGGTGCTAAGTATTAACACAAGGATTTAGTTTTCAGCTGTTGGCAGGGAGAGAGTTCAGGGGTGGATGGTAGTTGTGTTTATCTCCCTCAGCAATCAGCAGTATCTGTTTTTCTTATAATCTCCTCAGTTCCCAGCATGTTTGCCTCATTGGTGCTTACGCTGTTACGAAATTAAATATCCAGAATCCCATCTAAATCTCCATAATGAGTGTGCAGACATTCACATCTTCGAAGTGTATATGTTCTTGAGTGATTTATTCTGTCTAGTGTGTGCAATTGGATCTAATAAGAAGGGTCTTTTACAGTAAACAGTTGGTACTTTATTGCATCTCTGCAACTACTTACAGATTATGTAGATAGGCTTTGCATTACTGCAAGGACTGTGTGGAAGATCAAGATAAAATCTGTCTCTCATGAGATCCTACTT
This sequence comes from Rhincodon typus, assembly GCF_021869965.1. Classification (NCBI taxonomy): domain Eukaryota; kingdom Metazoa; phylum Chordata; class Chondrichthyes; order Orectolobiformes; family Rhincodontidae; genus Rhincodon; species Rhincodon typus. The sequence goes on along the minus strand of NC_063358.1, from coordinate 35,276,120 downwards.
GATTTTCCGTGCAAGTCCTCATGACATCATCACTGTTGGTGGTGCTTGTTGCATCTATCAAGTATTAATGTTTCTGAACTCCTACACAACAGAATAGTCAGTACTGAGGTGTAAAAGTATATATCTCATAATTGCGGTGAGTGTCAAACTGACTCTGGGCAACGTATGGAATCTATTTGTATTGGAGCCTAATGTACACAAATTCTACCGATTTGTATAATTCCTGGGAATTTTATAAGATGGTTAGAGCTTTTGACAATGAAATAATTCTTTAATTGAGAAAAGCTAAGGAAGGAACAATGTCAAAATCTCCCAAAGGGCCATAAACTTGTTTTTTTTAAGGTTGCTCAGAATGAAGAGTGTTGTGAACGTTTATCTGATGTACTCCAGAGAAAACCAGTGAAAGATATTCTCATCTGAAAAGACTAAGAACAAATGAAGACAGTAATGGTTTCTAAGAATTTATTAGAATAATTCTTATTCTAAACATGAATTTATAGAAACATGAAATCTATCTTGTGACCAAGACAGGAGGTTTGCACTGATTCTATTCCTAGTCCACCAGTCATAAAAAAAACACTTTTTTAACTAATGCAGTAGATATTGCAAATTAGTATTAGACTTTAAAAAAAGTTTATTTAGAAATAGATCAGTTAGGTTTCTCCAGTTATCAAGTAATAGGTTGTTTAATAGCAAAAACCTACTCAAACAAAGATATAAGGATATGTTCTAATATCTAGAGTTCGCATGAGGCGCATATTGGCATAAAATATACTGTTATAAACAACCCACTGAGCACATGACAAAGCAAATGCCAGACATGTGCCACAGATTTTTCAACAGCACCACATTCCCCCACCCAGTCCCACTCCAGATGTTAGGGATGCTGTGGATCTTCCAATCTCATGAAGACTTTACAAGGGATTTCAATCTTCTTTTTTGAAGACTTAGCTTCAGGCTTCCCTCAAAAGCCATTCCACATGGACTGCCTCAATGATTGCTCATGTTGCAACACTTTCCTTTCCTGGACTACAACCACGTCATACCCGAATTCTGGAAACTAGTTCAACACCTAATCATTGACACATTGAGCTTTTTTATAGTTTCACCAAACTATCATTGCATCTAGCTATCAAGCCCACAATTGGGACTTGAACATGGAACTCCGGCTCAGAGGCAGGGGTGCTATGTAATGCACAGCAGGATCTTCCATTGAGGAGTTATCATTGATAATTTTGTTTTTCCTCTCTGTAGGTTATTTGCAGTAAATTAGCTTGTTCTGATAATTCGGAGGACCCTGCATCAATGGTGTTGAAAGAAGGCTGCTCAATGTGCTTTCCTGTGGTTCCAGTCAGTTCCCACTTCACTGCCAGCAAGAGCTAAAGTACAGAAACAGACACAAACAACTCCACTTTAATGGCTGGGTGTAAATATAACAAAGGGAGTAGTTACCCAAGTCATCGAGTCATACAGCATGGAAACAGACCCTTCAACCCAACTTGTCCATGCCAACAAGCTTTCCTAAATTTTAGCCCCATTTGCCTGTGTTTGGCCTATATTCCTTTAAATGTTTCCTATCCATGTACCTATTCAAATATCTGTTGGATGTTGTAATTGTACTCACCTCTACCACTTCCTCTGGCAGCTTGCTCCATGTACACACCACCCTCTGAGTGAAAATTATGTCCCTCGGGTCTCTTTTAAAATCTTTCCCCTCTCAAATTAAACCTATGCCCTCGAGTTTTGGACTCCCCTACCCCAGGGAAAAGACCTTGACTATTCACCCTATCCATGCCCCTCATGATTTTATAAAACCTCTATAAGATCATCCCTCAGCCTCCTACACTCCAGGGAAAGAAGTCCTGGCCTATCTAGCCTCATCTTATAGTGTGAATTGTAGTTAGGTGACCTGGCCAATTTTAGCAGGCAAGATTCATTATTAGCGCACTGACTAAGCATCCTGAGAGCAATCAAGTCAGGGGGTATGTGTGAAGATGCAAACAGGAATTTAGAGGAGTCATGCCTACCATAAGGGTAAGTGTTTCCAGAGAAAATGGCAAGGAGAGAGATGAAAGAGACTTTAGGGGCTAGAGAAGCACTCTTGCTTCTCCTGACCCACAAAGATACTGAGGGAACAAAAGTTTATTTGCTAGGCATCCTGTGGACCTAGCTGACATTCATTTGAAAATGTGCCTACTGGTGAAGAAAGAACTTCTCCCCTGCTTGAACCTCTGATTAAAATAGCAGAGGCAGGTTTGGATTGTGTCATTGAAATTCTTTTTTTATTCATTCGTGAGAAGTGGACATTGCTGGCTGGACCAACATTTAGTGTCCATCCCTAATTGCGCAGAGGGCAGTTAAGAGTCAACCACATTGCTCTTGGTCTGGAGTCACATGTAGGCCAGACCAGGTAACGATGACAGTTTCCTTCCCTAAAGGACATTAGTGAAACAGATGGGTTTTCCCCCAAGAATCAACAAGGAATTCATGGTCATCATTAGACTCTTCTTTCCATTTTTTAAATTGAATTCAAATTCCACCATCTGCCATAGCAGGATTCAAACCCAGGTCCCCAGAACATTGCATGGGTCTCTGGGTTAATATCCCAGAGATCATAACCACCAGCTATCGCCTCCCCAGAACTTAATCCGCAGATTTATAAAAAATCCTCCAGCAAGTTAGAGTCATAGAGTTATAGAGATATACAGCACGGAAACAGACCCTTCAATCCAACTCATCCATGCCAACCAGATATCCTAAATGAATCTAGTCCCATTTGGCCCATATTCCTCTAAACCCTTCCTATTCATATACCCATCCAGATACCTTTTTAAATGTTGTCATTGTGCCAGCCTCCACCACTTCCTCTGGCAGCTCATTCCATACAAGCACAACATTCTGTGTGAAAAAGTTGCCCCTTAGGTCCCCTTTAAATCTTCCTCCTCTCACCTTAAAACTAAAACCTTTAGTTTTGGTCTCTTCCACTTCAGGGAAAAGACATTGTCTATTTACTCTATCTATGCCCCTCATGATTTTATAACTCTCAATAAGGTCACCCTTCAGCCTCTGATGCTCCAGGGAAAATAGCCCCAGTCAATCAGCCTCTCCCTATAGTTCAAACCCTCCAAACCTGGCAACGTCCTTGTAAATCTTTTCTGAACCCTTTCCAATTTTGCAACAGCCTTTCTAAAGCAGGGAGACCAGAATTGCATGCTGTATTCCAGTAGTAGCCTAACCAATGTTCTGTGCAACTGCAACATGGCCTCACTACTCCTACACTCAATGCACTGACCAATAAAGGTAAGCATACAAAATGCCTTCTTCACTATCCTATCTACCTGCAATTCCACTTTTAAGGAAATATGAGTCTGCACTCCAAGGTCTCTTTGTTCAACAACACTTCCCAGGACCTTATCATTAAGTGCACAAGTCCTGCCCTGATTTGCTTTTCCAAAATGCTTAATGGTCTATTATTGCGATGTGCAAGTTTAAAAGTTGCAATAAACCAGATCAGGTTAATGCAAGAAAGGAATGGTTTCTGCAAAATTGGGGGTTTGGGAGGACTGGGAATTAAAATTGACCCCAGGAAATCAGGTGTTTGAAATAGAAGGCTCTGAATAGTGAATAGCTTCAGCAAAAGTCTTTGGGAATGAACTGTGCAGAAGTTAACAAATGAATCTGTCAGTTAAAATGATCCATCTACTTTTGTAGCATGGCATGTTTGCTATTTTTGTTTCATTTAGAGGAGAAATGTTGTATCAATAGTCTTTTTTAAATCTGTTCATAAAGGTTGTTTTGCATGTTTATGTTCTGTCAAATAAAGCAGGTAACGATTCATATCAAACCATATCTCACCAACTGTTTCTTTTGGGGGAGATTGCTTTTGCAAAGATTTAATAGACACTTGTGCAAAATTACTAATATTTCTTATGTAGTGTTGTTACAAGCTGGGTTATGGTGTCGTAAAAGTAGCTACAGTGCAGCATGAGCCATCTGTTATAAAGGTAAGGCACATCCAGGTATAACAAGCACCACATAACCTTGTAATTATCTCTGGCAGATCTGAATTGTAGCAGTGACAACAGTGCACCACCTACAAGCATCAGATTATAAAATGCTAAGAATGTAGTGTTTTTTTTTGAAATTGTCAATGGGCTATTGGATTGACAAGATGGCGTTTTAAAACCCTGTCCAAATTGTAACAAGACCCTGTTACTTGTCCATAAGTTACAATATTGAATCACTAGATGCTTAGCCTAAGGCCACAGCATTCTCGCTCAGTCAGGATTGACGCAATTCTATGTCAGTTATTCTCCACTTGTATTTCATAACTCATTATTAGTTAAATATTCTGAATCTGAAACAAATGCTTGACTGCTCTGGTACTATGATGTAAATGTCAGTTTATGGTAATTGAAGCAATACAAAAAAGGAGCTGCATCCTGTTGGATTGCCCTCAGCAATAAATACATGATGAGCACTGTACAGAGTTCATATATTTCTCCTGAATTTGTACTTGCTGTACAGATAATAAGCACAGACGATAAAAATGTATTACCAATACCTACAAAGCTGCCAAGCATGGTTGAAACCTTTCCGATTTAAATACAGCGATTTAGTAAAATCCTTAAAGAGCAGGGCAAACATTTTCATTCCCATCTCACTGCATCTGTTTCTTCAAACTGCCGAGCTTTGACATATCATGTTGCTTTGCTGAATATTCAAAAATTATGTTTCTTTTCATTTGTGTGTGAACAGTTTCAATTGCAACCACGTACAATGGAATTCTGTTTGTCTTTAGACGATAGTATACACGGGGCAATATCAGTGAAAAGACCTTTTGGAGCACCTCTTAACAGCTGAAATCAACTGCAATCAGTTTCAAGTCAAGTGATTAATGGATATCAAGTTGTTCTCACCTAATTTACATTTGTAATGAAGTGGAGATCAACCCCCATCCCCTCCCTCTGATAACTAGAACCGAAACACCCAGAGAAGCTCACCTTGCCTCCTACTCTGTCAAAGGAAGTGTGAAAAGTAGTATAGCCTGCCTCTCATGCCACCCAATCTGTTATAAAAGAGTGGTTAAATGAAAGAAATCCCTGATAATTACTTAATAATCAACAAGTAACAATTTATTTATCTAAATCTAAAAATAAACAGATTAACAGAACTGCTACAAATCAAACTATTACCCCTTAATTACTAACTAATCATCAATCAAACAAAAGTGTAATGGTATGCTGTTCCAATAAATACAACTCCCACTTATATAAAGCAAAGTAATAAGAAAAATAAATAATTAAAACTTAGTTTCTGAAAATTATATCGAAGATAAGTCTTCCGGAATATTCTTTGCCTTCTCTGCTGTTCTCTGTCAGGAACACCATTCTCCATCAAATTCCTCTGTCAGGAATGCCTTTCCCCATCAAATTCTTGTGTCAGCAATATTAGCTACAGGTTCTGTAGTACCTTTTATTTAGATGATGCCAACTCTGAGAGCTTCGAGATTTCTGTGAGAGCCAATGACTTTCTCTTTTTTTTCAAGCTGATGGTTGTTGAGAGCAGTTCTCTTAACAGATAGCAGTTGCTCTCATACTGATTTTCAAATGCCCTGTTCTCTTATACACTTGATGACATATTAATTGCTTACAATAGGATTGGTCCTAGGTTATCAAAACCGTCAGATTTAAATTTGATTGGGTTTTAGTATCTAGGGCCTGGTTTAAATTAATTGACTAAATTCAAAACCCTGTTGTCTTGGTAAAAATGCTGCTTTGCTGCTAACAGTACAGCCTTTTGGTACAATGTTTCAATTTCAAGAATTCTCAGTGCATCTGTTGCTGCCTGCAGACATTTTTTTAATCTCCAAACCTACAAAAACACACCATCTTTTAAAGGGACCATGCACTCTTCCCCATATCATTTTACAGACATCAAATTCTAATGTCCTGCTTTCTAATCCACAAATACTCTACCCAACTTTGCAATACCTCCCCCCTTTAAAAAAAGTGATGAAATGGTGCATCACATTTTTTCTAAATCTTATCACTATTGCTGCTAGATCCATAGGTTATTGATCTAAAGTTACACATTTCATACTAATTCTATATACATGTATAGAACATTGAACACTACTGTTTGTATCTTATATGTTTTTCTTTTAAACCCGTGGTAATGCATCAGCAACAACATTTTCATGACACGCAACATGTATAATCTGTAAATTAAATGCTTGTAACATAAGACTCCTCTGAAATAGACTGGTGTTCTTGTCCTTAAATGTTTGCAAAAATGTCAGAGTTTTGATCAGTGTACACAACCATCTCTGATACATTGTTTGCAACATAAACAGTAAAACATTGTAAGGCCAGTACCAAACTCAATAACTCCTTTTAAACGGTTGACATTAAGTTTCTTTGGAAAATAACCAATTGGCCTTTCAATTCCTCAATCATCCTCCTGTAACAACTCAGCTCCAACCCCTACATTGCTTGCATTGATAGCAACTTTTAAAGGGTTTCAAAAAATTTGGTCTGGCTAAAACTGGTGTGGTGGTTAACACTGTTTTTAAATTCTCAAATACCTCCTGTATTGTTCTGTCCACCGAAATTTTGTGTTCTTCTTCAACAAATCCATCAGTGGTGCCAAAATTTGGTACAAACTTCCAGTAGAATCTGCTCAGTCCCTCAAAATCATATCACTTTGTTCCTCGAGGATGGTCTTGAAAATTCCTTGATGGCTATCGTCTTCACGTTCCTCAGTGTCTTCCGTTCATGCCTGTTGTGCCCTAAGAACATCACTTCTGCCTTCAAATTCTGTTTTTGCCAAATTTATGACCAACGTTTCCTTCTGTAGTCTCTCAAAAAGCTCTGTCAATGTTCATGTGATCTTTCCACGAGTGGCTAAAGATCATTAAATCATCTGTATAGATGGCACAATTAGTCAATCCTGCCACAACTTGTTCATAAGTCTTTGAAATGTAACTAATGCATTCTTCATTCCAAAGGGCATTACTTTAAATTGATAGATCCCATTTGGGTCTACAAACACAAACTTCTTTCACGGTCTCTGACAAAGGTACTTGCCAGAAACTACTAAGTAAGTCCAACTTTGTGATGTGAGTGGCTTGCCCAACCTTTTCAATATAGTGCTCCAGCTTTGAAATTGGTTGTGCGCCTGATTTAATCACAGTGTTGACCTCCTGATAATCTGTACAGAATCATTGAGTACCATCAGGTTTGGGAGCCAACACAATCGGCAAACTGTACACACTTTGACTCAAATCAACGTCTTCTTGGAGCATCATATCCACTTTCTTCTGTACCTGTGCTGCTTTGAAAGGACTAAGCCTATAGAGGTGTTGTTTTATTGGAACAGCATTCCCCACATCAACCTCATGCATTATGGTATTAGTCCTCCCCATTTTATTTCTATACATGTTGCAGCACTATGAGGACAAGTCTTTCAATTCAATTCTCTGTTCCTGAGACAGAGCATCCTACCCAATCCCATTGTTTGAGGACTTCCTCAGTATTCGATTTATTCTGAGGCACATAAAAATCCAAATCATCTGGATTTGATTCCTCACTGATCGGCAGTAACTAATACCTGTTTCACTGGTTTTCTTTCACTGTTATAGTTAGGTTTCAGCATGTTCTCATGATATACCCGATAATTTGTTTTTCTGTCTGGCATCTTTACCAGATAAGTCAGATGAATTATCTTCTTCTCAATCCGGTAGGGACCACTAAACCTTGCTTTGAAGGGATCTCCTACCATTAGTAACAATCACGGGCAAATGTAAAAATTTTAGATTTCTTATCTGCTTCTTGCTTCATTTGATGCTGTGCCACCTTTAAATGTTGTCTAGCTAATTCACCTACTCTGTTTAATCTATCTCTCACTTCACATACATAATCCAACAGTGAGATCTCTGACTTCGGAGCTATCAACTTTTCCTTAATTAATTTTAAAAGGCCTCTTACTTCATGTTTGAATATCAATTCAAATAGAATGAACTGAATTGATTCATTTGGGGCATCTCTAATAGCAAATAATATAAATGGGATACATTTAACCCAATCATTTGCAAAACCCTGGCAATAAACCCTTAGCTTTAGAGTCTGTCTTTAGAGTCTGATGCCATGTTTCCAATGCTCCCTGAGATTCAGGATGGTGTGCACTTTAAATAAAGTGTTTGAAGACTAAATTACCCATGAACTCCTTTAAATAATTTGACAGTAAAATTTGACCCTCGGTCTGACTGAATCTCCCTGGGTAGTTCATAACGGATAAAGAAAGCAAGCAACTCTTCCACAACCTTTTTTGCCATGACATTCTCCAATGGAATTACCTTCAGAAGTCTGGTAGATGCTTCCATTATGGTTAGCAGATACTCATTCCCGCTTTTGTTTTTAGGAAGGGGACATTCACAATCGATCATAACCCACATGAAAGGTTCTTCAAATGCGGGAATTGGCACCAAAGGTGTTGGTTTTATTATTGGCTGTGGCTTTTCTACTAACTGACATGTATGATAGCTATGGCAAAATTGAATGAACCACATCTTTATGTAATCCAGGCCAATAGAAATGCTTTTGTATTTTAGCCTGAGTCTTCCTTATGCCCAGATGACCTCCTACAGGTAATTTTGTGCTACCCAGAATATTTCCTGTCTGTAGGCTACCAGCAGCGCAATCTGATGAACTTCTGCCCATTTCTCCACTGCACTAACTGGCCAAGGTCTCCATTTCCGCCTTAAGATTTTATCCTTAATGTAATAACATTCTGGAATACATTGATTCCTTCTCCGAGCAGGCTTTTATGATATAGATATTTTATTGTCTCATCTTTTTGTTGCAATTCCATTAATCTTTCAGAACTAAACACCTCTACCTGATCCTCTGTCTGCTTAGGTTCTTCCTTTACCATTTCATCAAACAGGATGCCATGTAACTGGACTGCAACTCCTTCATCTTTCTCTTTTGTTTTCCCTTCTTGCTTTAATCTATAGCTATGGGATCATGTCACTACACAGTCTGGAAAAGTTCCAGGGTATTTTTCTTTTAAGTCCTGAGTTCCCTGGTTTTCTTTCTGCTTCTCTGTTACAATGGCCATTATGCCCACCTTTGATCTGGCTAAGTCGTTTCCAAGAACAAACCGTTTTCCTGGAATAGACACTCTTTCTTTCAATCCCTCTCACTGTCACTTCCTCAGTCTTGTTTGGACTTTCCAGCCTTATCTCACACAGGGGAACATTAAATCTTTTTCCGTTTATTCCACAGATTATCACTTTCTTGGATAACTTTTTAGAAGGAGTGCAAATACTTTTCATCTCTTACTATTAGAGACTGACCAGCTCCCGTATCTCTCAATATTTTAACTTCTTTACCTTCTCCCCTTGTTCTTCCTGAGTAAACCTTACCTACAAGATGAAGTCTTTGAAGAGATCGGGCACTATCTCACTATCCAGCCCATGACTAGTTTGTGCACTCTCCTGCAGCTCCTCATCTTCTCTTGGGATTTCCTTCACTACCTCAACTAATCCCACTGGTTTAGCCTCTTTTACCACATCCATTTACCACATCCTCTTAATCCACCAGCACTGACTTTGCATGTCCCCTTCTATTATGGTGGAAGCACCTGAGGTCTTTTCCATCCTCTTGGGTTTTTTTTTTCACATGTGGTAAACTGTTCCCAGAGTGATCTACTTTTTGTTTCTCATTGAAAGATCTTCCTTTTTCCAATTTCTATCCCTCACAGAATGAAATTGCTGTCAGAAGCTAGATTTTGATTTATGAACTAACGCGTATTTATCCACTATCTATGCAACTCTTCTCGCTGTTTTAACTTTCTATTCCTCAACATGAGTTCTTATCATTTCTGGAAATGAGTTTTTGAACTCCTCCAGCAGAATAATCTCTCTAAGATCCTCATACATCTTGTCTGTCTTTAATGCTCTCATGCATCTATTGAAGTTGCTCTGTTTAATTCTTTCAAATTCAACATAAATCTGACCTGGTTCCTTCCTTTATATTTCTGACCCATTGCCTATGTGCTCCTGGTACCAATCTGCAAGCATTCAAGACAGCCTGTTTTACTTCTTATTCTCTTGACACCACATCTGCCAGTGCTGCAAATACCTCACTAGCCCTACCCACTAACTTGGTCTGAAATAACAGTACCTACATAGTCTGTGGCCAGGTCATCTGTTTAGCCAATTTCTCAAAGAAAATTAAAAAGGCTTCTACATCTTTGTCATCGAATCTGGTAATATTTGCATTTGTATATATCCCTGCCAGGTCTTTGGCTACGATGAGTTTGGTCATCATCGCACTCTTATTAAGCCTATCTTCTACCTTCATTTCTATCCTTTTAAAATTACTTTCCTATTTTAATTTGCAATTTCTGAATTTCACACTGTCTCTTTCTCCCTTTATTCTCTCCCTCTCTCTCTCTATGTCTTTCCTCTGCTTGTAACCGTAATTCAAACTGTTTCAATTCCTTTTCTTCTCTCTCTCTTTTTTTCCCTTTCTAACTCCAATTATTTAATTTTCAATTTAATTTTTTCTAACTCCACAGTGCTTGCCTGTTTCTCTGATATACCTAAATGCTTAACCAACTCTGTTACAATTTCAGCTTTCCTCTTATCCCAAGTTCAACACAATTCAAGCCTGTTTGCTAAGTCTTAAAGGATATCCCTCCTCTGTCTTTCTAAACTTTCTTGGCCAATTTGGGAAGCACCTTCAAACCCCAGAACCTCTTTAGCAATGTTAAGAGCCACTTCCCCCACTTTTGATTTAACCAACGACAAGTAACCGAAATTAAGCAGATTTTTCACTTCTCACCTAACTTTTATTGTGAAGACCTAGGACACTAATCACCATATCTGTTTAAATCTCCTGCGACCTTTCTGACCCTGAATCTGTTCAAATCTGTCCAAGTCCATTCAGATCCTGAACGCAAAATGGCCAGATCCTGGACTCGAGCCCAAAATCTGTTACGAAGCATGGGTTAAAACTGAAACATGCAGAGAAGCTTTCCTCACCTCCTAATCTGTTAAAGAAAGTGTGAAAAGTGGTATAACCTGCCTCTCTTTCACACACCGTCCCCCCCCCCATTTCTTATAAAGGAGTAGTTAAATGAAAGAAATCCCTGATACACACTTTATAATCAACAAATAACAATTCATTTGCTTACTGTTAGAGTTAGATAAATAAACAGAACTACTAACAATTCCCCTTAACTGCTGACTATCCCCAAATAAAACAAAAATTCTGATGGTATGCTAATACAATAAATACAAATCCCACTTTTATAAAGCAAAGTTATAAGAAAAATAAATTAAAACTTAGTCTCTGAAAATTATATCCAAGATAAGTCTTCTGGAATGTTCTCTGCCTTCTCCGGTGTTCTCCAGTAATGGATGGCTTTCTCTGTTGAATTCATGTGTCAGGGATATTTGTGAAGAGTTCCAGAGTACCTTTATTTAGATGATTCTTACTCTGAGAGCTTAGAGATTTCTGTCAGAGCCAGTGACTTTCTGTTTCTTTGAAGCTGATGGCTGTTGAGAGCTGTTCCCTTAATAGGTAGAAGTTGATCTCATGCCAATTTTCAAGTGTCTTTTCTTTCATACCTGTGATAAATTAGTAATTTCTTAGAACAGGATTGGTCCTAGGTTGTTTAAATTTATTTGGGTTTTAGTATCTAGGGCCTGGTTTAAATTATTTGGCTAAATTCAAAAACCTGTTGTCTTGGTAAAAATGCTGGTTTGCTGCTAACAGTACAGCCTTTTGGTACAATGTTTCAATTCAGGAACTCTCTGTGCGTCTGCTGCTGCCTGCAGACATTTTTTAAATCTCCAAACCTACAAAAACACACCATCTTTTAAAGGGACCATGCACTCTTACCCCCTATCATTCATTGTACAAACATCAAATTCTAACATTCTGCCTTCCAATCCACAAATACTCTACCCAACTTTGCAATATATTATGGTGCCAAATCTAGGAAAATTGTTGAGGTTTAGCCCTGCAGGTTTGAGCCCTGATGACTATAGTTCCTGGCTTCTGTTTTGAGTGGCCTTAGTAAGGAGTAGTTTGCCCCCTGGGAACAGAAATATTTTGTGCCGTCTTAGAAGTTCCCTGTTCATGGACAGGGAGGCCTGAGTTTGAGTCCCACCTGCTACAGAGGTGTGTTATAATATCACTGAACAAATTGATTAGAAAAATAAGCTAGATAAAAGAAAAATAACTACCAAAGTCTTGGAACTATTTAACTATTTTTGTGCAAACTTTCCAATTTCTGACTTGAGGGAGATGGTGGTATTATCACTGGACTGGTAATCTAGAAACCCAGGCTAATAACAGGGGGTTGCAGGCGTAAATCCTCCCACCACAGTTTTTAAAAAAATGAAATCCGGTTCACTGATATCTTTTAAGGAAACAAATATCCTGTTTTCACCTGGCCTGATCTAAACATGACTCCAGATTCACAGTAATATGTTCTTAACTGTCCGTTGAAATCTTTAACAAGCCATCAAAGGAAAGTAGGGGTGGGGAACAAATGCTGACCTTGCCAGTGATGCCACATTGCATGGAAAATTTATAAAAGTGGTATCAAGAAGCAAGAGGTCACCATTGTTGTCTATAATATTACCTTCCATTTTCAGCAGATTGTGAAGTTGCCTAGAGCTCTCTATGTTGTTGTCCTTATGTTTGTTCAGGTTCAGAATCAACTCAGTGACATCAGCTACCATATTCTTCATTGCCCAGCCACACAGTCAGTGTCACTTGCATATTCCTATTCTCTAATTTACGCACAATCAACTGGAAATTCACTTGTGCCTTTATAAAAAGGAACAGACTGAAACGGTGGTTGTTGGTTGAGGAGGTGCACCTCTGTAAATAAATGCTTATGAAACTGAAACAGGAAATTAGGTCTATTGTAGCAATGTCTAGTCTAGCAATGTGAGCATTGTCCCTAAATATTTGGAATACTATGCCTTAGTTTATTTTCGCCCTTCCTTAACTCATCAAATTATAGTCGATTTTAGAAGTCTTACTGATACATGATTTGAGATCTGAGCTTATAAATTAGAATCACACTAAAAACTCACAACACTTTGACCCTAGAAGTGAACGTGATTCATCTTGAATCACAGTTGGAGATAAATGTGGAGGAAGCAAGGATTATATCACCTCAGTGTTTACATCATCTCAAGTTTCCATTATCTCACAGAACATTTCCTTCATAGATGGGGGACACATCATTCAATGTATTTCTTTTAGCTGTTACTCTGCTCCCTATCCTCTTAATTCTGTAAATATTTAAATGACAATCTTTGCTCTTGGCTCTTGGATTTAATTCAATATCCTATTGCTGATTCAAAGCTTAAGGCAGCTCAGCAGAGAAGGAAAATTCACAATCAATGGCAGAAGCCCAGAACTGTACTTTGGGAGCCAACGTTCCCATTTGAATAGCTTCGCTATTTTCCTTATCTTAGCCCCTGGAAGAGTAGAGGAATAACTGATAGCAGTGGGCAGGCATAGAGGGGAAAAATATATCTGTTGAGATTGCTCTTAATGAATTTGATGCAAAGCATATTGTAATCTTGCCCCTGAACTTTTACAAGGATTCATAGTATTTTTTTGTTTTCGCGGTAGGAAATTGTCTTCAATATGGCTCATGTTATACATGATAATTAATGAAAAATGAATAAATTCAGTCCCTAGTTTTAGAACTAACGTTCCATCAGTACTGCTTCTAAATCAGCTTCTTAGTTTTTTCCTGCTAGATTGTTTTACTATCATTTTATGCAGATGTGATTAAGTTGTAATGACTGTGTGGTTTTATTTGCTTGATTCTCTTGAGAAAGAAGTGAACAAGAGCAGCTACAATCTCTCAGTGATGTGAAGTAGTGAGATAGCTGATGAACTTCAACTATCATGATATGATATTTGTGTTAGTCTCTGTAACATGATAAGACACCAGTCACAGAATGATAAAACATTCAATCAACTTTTATTACAGCTACATACATTATAGTTATAGGTACTTGCCTATCCAATATCAAACTAAGCATATGGATACACTGCAGTTTCTTTCACTCCACCCTTCTCATTCTGTAAGAAGACAGAGCTCAGTGAGATAGAGACGGCAATCTTTATATCATTAGGTCACATGCCATGAGACGATGGTTACATCATGAACATATCCCTTAAAGTATGTCACAACACAACATGAGAAATTTCAGTTAATGCAGCAAATTACCAGTAGATATTGCAATTGTTAAGGTTCTGGAAGTGAAAGTCGGAAGGTTTTAGTAATTATGGCTAGCAACAAAGAAAATCATAAGCTGCCAGACGTTTATTATTTAAAGTCAATCCAACTCAAGAATGCCATCAAGTGATGAAATTCTTACCATGGTCTGGTCTTCACATGCCAGCAATTCCACACTACCTAACTGATCTGATTTAATTTATTATTGTCACATGTACCGAGATATAGTGAAAAGTATTGTTTTGCATGCTAACCAGATAAATCATACCTTATGTAAGTACATCAGGGTAATTGAACAGAATGCAGAATATAGTGTTATAGCTGCAGAGAAGGTACAGAGAACTCTATTATATGAGAAGTCTATTCATAAGACTGATGATAGTGAGGAAAAATCTGTTCTTAAATATATTAGTATGTGGTCTTCAAACTATTGTATCTTCTGCCTGATGAAAGACAGTGGAAGAGACAATAACCAACTTCATTAACTCAGTATTTTCTCAAGTGGCTTAGAAGGTCTCTGGGTGCACAAACAGTGCTATTAAAGGGGAAAGATTCACCAGCATATTTTCACAGGAACTAAGAAGGTCGAATAAATGGCAGTATTGCCTATATTCCAAAAACATGAATAGGCTCTTATAGAGGGAATAAAACACTTTTCAGGTCTGTCTAAACAAACTTCTCTTCCAGCAAACAAAAACTTGGATCTTTAAACATGATATTAGTCCATAAATGATGCTTTTAAAATGACCACTACTAATGATTCCATAAGAGCTATGGATAACTGTGCATGTTTAACATACAAACATTTGCATGTTTGAAATTCTGAGTATATTAAAAAATTTACCAGGATAGGACTTCTGGTTACACCATTTAAGCTGTGTCTGATGAATTTAGGTGAAGATCAGCAAAAAATGCGATTGGGGAATCTGTCAAATTTATGCAAGATTACCGCTGGAGTTTAATATGTTAAAATTGCATTATTTATCTGAAGGAAGTATTAATACCCTCTTACTTTGGATTAGCTGGTATACTTGGGGATTATATTTCTGGATTACTTGAAGTAGAATGGAAAGGATCCCTGTAATCCATCCCTGTTACTGGTTTACACCTCCAACTGCTGTACTTCTTTTTGTTGTCAAGTGGCCTCTAAGGTAGGCAAAGGACATGCTTACATTAGTTTCCATTGCTGGTTTTTCCCTGGACAGAAGGCATACTGCAACATGACGACACCACTTTCATGAAACGCAGCTGACCAGCAATCTCTCCCATTCATACTTCCTGCCATTGGTGTATTTGAAGGATTTGCATATTAATACTCAACCTTTTTGGGCACCTTTATAAGTGGATCTTTTACGAATCAAGTCATGGATTGTGACCTGAACCCAGAGCTTTTGCTTCAGAGGCAGTGATCTGTTGACTATCTGTGTCTCAGACAACAGTTACTTTCAAGTGAAAGTGAGTATAAAAGGCGTTAGAGTATTTTTTAACTTAATCAATTCACTCTTGAGACTTTTGAGAATAGAAAGGTATCAAATATCAAAAAATCAAGTGTCAAAGTAGCATAAATATCCAAATATCAAACTATTCCCAAATACAAAGGAAACAACACTAGTCACCCTTTGCTAATCTAATACTGCCCTTAAATGGAAACACATCACCCAGGAATGTGTAGCTGGCCAGGCTGTGCAGTTCCTTTGATCTCTTCACCTTACCTGTGAACAACGGATAGCTCATGTGCTGTCTCTCAGGGGGTCACACTAGCGGGCTTTAAATGATGCTGGTTTTATCCCTGATCTCTTAAGAGTTTCCATCCAATCAGAGATGTCTACATCATGTTTCAAAGCACTAATCCCTCCAGTCAGGTACCGGAACTGTTTCCCTTGTCCTTAACTGGTCTGAGCAGTAGCCATTGCGAATGTGACTGTAGCATGTCGATTCGTTCAGCTTGAGCAACTCCCAGAATCTCCATTCAAGCTTTAACCCTTTCCAATCCTGCCCAACTGACCCTACCCACTGCATCACAAGACTGCTTCTCCAGGTACCAATACTGATCCCCAAAAGACATGACACTCAAAATTTAATTCAGTAAAATTATGATAATAAAATGTTGGGTATGCAGGGTAGTTTGATCTTGGAATAGGATAATAGGTCAGCACAACATTGTGTGCCAAAGGGCCTGTACTGTGCTGTACTGTTCTATGTTCTATATTCTGAAGTAAATAAGTGGATTGACGTAATGAAAATGAGTGAATTTCACATCAATAGACTGTAAATAGCTTCACATTTGGTTTCCATGTTGTCCCAAATGTGTCATCCTCATTGAAATAAATGAAGATATTTAATGGTGTGCAAGGTTATATTCAAACAGTATTAGAGAGACAAGTGGACTTGATGAGGCAGGTGTCTGATTTAGGTAAAAATATCTAGCTTAAAACAAAACCTTTTGATATTTTAATTATTTTCAAGGCAGACTTTGAGGAATACATGGAACCATGATGCAAACCACTTTGGGCTTTCCTTCACATTTAATCCTCATTAACATTTGGAATAAATACAAATTTGTCATATAAATGTGATACATTGTTGTTGACCAAAGAGAAATGTTGTATGGCTCAGTTTCTAATATGGAGCCTTGTTTATAATAGAACCTCATCACTGCATGAAACCTCACCCCCATCTGGTAAAGAGCCATTTGGGGGAATTCGTTTTGAAAATTCACCTTCACATGATTGCAATCTGCTGCAAACCTGGATATTCAGAAAAACACGCCTAGAGTCAAAATAGCTTAAGGTTTCTGCACAAAACAGCTTTTACATAAAATTGTCAAGAAATGGAACCACTCGTCATACTAATTGAATGTATACCATGCTATGGACGGTATTCTGTTCAGCTCATACATAGAAGAACTGAACGTAATCTTGTGTAATGCAGATTGCTGAATTTAGCCACACTGCCTCTCAAACCATGGAAATAGAACTGGCAGCAAGTTCACAAAGGTATTCGTGGTGTTCCCTTTTGCATCCTAAGTTTCAAGGGCGAACTGTTTGAACGATAGTCTGCCTTAATACAGAGTCATGTCACCCCACCACCATCATTAGCTCACTGAATTATGTCAAAGAAAATTTATATTAAATTCATAACTTCACTAAAAACGTCATTTCTTATCGGGGTGAGGCGGGGGGGGGGAGCGGACTAAAAAAGAATTAGGTTAACAAATACATCGGAATGGTCCTTGACTTTATTAATGTAAGTTTATTTCAACATCTAAGATCGGCTACAGCCTTGTAATTGAGATTTGAGAAATGGATTTTTCCCTTCAGTCTGCATCGCAATCTGAGTTAGAATGGTTTGGATTAAGAGTATGGAATTGCAATATTTACTCGGGATCCTGAAGCATTGATCATTTTATATTTCCCCTTTTCAAAAAAAGACTTTTGCAGATCATCAAATTCCTTCCGACCACCGATTTGGATGCAAGCTGCTTTTATTAGGAACTCTGCTAATCCATTTTAATATTTTGAGGGAAAAATAACATCACATTTCTCTCTGTTCATGAAGATGAAGCTGGACTTAATTTTATGCCTTTGACCACTTCTTTCTCGGCAATTCTAGACATTTAGTATCTCAAGAGCCATAATTTGTGAAGTCATTTTTGAGATATGGGGTGAGACGGGCAGGGGAGAGAGGTGGGCAGGTGGGGGGAAATGAGGCTCTAGTTCCAAACAATAATTAGTCAGAACTAGAAACTGCAGGACAGAGGGATCTTGTAGATTCATAGATGTGAATGAAACTGCCATTTTGTTCAGCAAATGAACAGTACAGTTCATAGAAGATGAATCCATTTTCTTCTAAATGGATGTAAAATATGTATTCAGGTTTGATTGTTCAAATTGCTACCTTTAAGAAATAGCTTGGAAACATTGGCCAATAAATTTGATGGTGTCATACCTAGAGTGTGGACATAAAATGGGCACCCAAGTATCCAGTATGGAAAGTGGGCTTCACATGCTTATTTCATACCAAAAGTATGCCATCTGCCGTCTTGGTGAAAGCATGTGTCAAGGATCTTCACCTGTAAAACATATTAGGGCAACAGGGGTTTTTGCCGAGCTAAAGTATCTTTTGCTAAAATGAGCTGCCCTGAATGCTATTGTAATTGAGCTGCTTGTTTTCAGAGAAAAACATGGTTTATATCTAACATCTGAAGACCACCACCAAAAATCCAAACAGAATAATTTTCTTAAATAAATGTGGCTTTAAAAGAGGAAAATACTTCTTAATTATTTTATTACTAGAACAGTTCTATTTTTCTCTACTGTTCTATTTTTTTCAGTCATAATGTATCAACCAATCACTTTAGCACCATCTGTTAAAAACTGAAATGGATATAAGCTAGTTTCCAAATATTGCAGAAAGTGTATTGATTTAGCATTTCATTAACACCAATTAAAAGACTACATTCACACGCTAGCAGATGATTCATTATCACCTTAATTAGCCAAAAAAGGCACCACAGTCATGATCTCAAGAGAGATCAGTAACTTATAAAAAGAAATTTAAATTCCCAGTTACTAAGTAAAAGAATAATGCCACAATGTTCCATGTTTTAATCAAAAATTGGCACTGTACAACAGTTAAGCAAAACAAGTTTGTAGCCAAGCACTATATATTTCATAAACACTGTATGTCTGACTAATTTATTATAGTCTTCAAGGAAGTCTCAAACCTAATAGATACAGGGGAACCAGGAGATGTGTTGTATTAGGATTTCAAGAAAGTATTCAACAAAGTACCTCACAAATGGTTAAGGCATAAGATAAGGGCCCACTTATTTGGGATAGTATGTTGGCATGGATGGAGAACTGGCTTATGGCAGGAAAGAGCACTGCTGGGACTGCAGCTGTTTGCAATATATATTAATGCTTGGAGGAAATAAGTGAATGTCATCTGCAAATTTGGCTAAAGTATACAAAAATAGGTGGAAAAGCAAGTTGTGAAAGGGATACAAACTGTTTGGAGAGATATAAATTGATAGGGTAAGAAAGTAAGCAAAAAGTTGGCAAATGGAGTTCTTGTGTGTGTTCACGGTTGAGATATATTCTTAATCAGTAGGGAAATCAAAAGTTAAGGGAAAGGACAAGACATGAGGAATACTGGAGCCATAAACCTGTTGAATGGAGCAGCAGGCTTGAGGGGCTGAACAGCCTGGTCCCTTTCCTATTTCTTATGGTCTGACAATTTAAACTAGAAAATCTTATCATACCACTTCCTGTTCGGCTTTAGTTTCCATTCAAGTTCCCCTAAGTGTTACAAGATCTTAAATGCTCTTTCATTTCTCCTGTGATCAAAACAAGATGTGTCATGGCTCTCAAGGAATCACTGATTCTCTTCAGAGTACCAATATTCTCTGAGGGTAGGATTTTTTTTGGGTCGTTCCACCAGCATATGGTTAGGTGACTCTACAACTCCCCTCAAGCATCTCATGATTGTAGACACCCAGCTCAAACATTGACTTTTCTGTATTCTTGTGCATTGGCTCCAAAATCAGAAAGTTCCTCTAATTTCTGATATCCCTTTTCTTCTTATTTGCAGCTTTTGGCTAAGCCTCTGCCTGAGCTCAAAACTGTGGTCAGCAAACTACTTGTATAAAAAATTATACTGAAAAACCAAAGACAAAAGGGAGTTTTCTATAGACCTCCCAATAGCAACAGAGACACTGAGGAACAGATTGGGAGGCAGATTTTGGAAAGGTGCAGAAGTAATAGGGTTGTTGTCATGGGTGACTTCAACTTCCCTAATATAGACTGGAACCACCTTAGTGGAAATAGTTTGGATGGAGCAGTTTTTGTCAGGTGTTTCCAGGAAGGCTTTCTGACTTAATATGTAGATAGGCTGATGAGAGGGGAGGCCATTTTGGATTTGGTGCTTGGCAACGAACCAGGCCAGGTGTCAGATCCCTAGGTGGGAGAGCATTTCGGTGATAGTGATCACAGCTCCCTGCCTTTTACTATAGTCATGGAGAGGGATAGAAACAGATGGTATGGGAAAGTATTTAATTGGGGGAGGGGGAATTAAAATGCTAATAGGCAGGAACTGCGGAGAATAAGTTGGGAAAATATGTTCTCAGGGAAATGCATGGCAGAAATATGGAGACTGTTTAGGGAACACTTACTATGAGTACTGGATAGGTTTGTCCCACTGAGGCAAGGAAAGGATGGTAAGGTGAAGGAACTTTGGATGACAAGGCTTGTGGAACACCTAATCAAGAGGAAGAAGGAAGTTTACTTAAGGTTGAGGAAGCAAGGATCGGACAGGGCTCTAGAGAGCTACAAGGTAGTCAGGAAGGAACTGAAGAATGGACTTAGGAGAGTGAGAAGGCAGTATGAAAAAGCCTTGGTGGGTATGATTAAGGAAAACGCCAAGGTGTTCTATACATATATGAGGAACAAGAGAATGGCCAGAGTGAGAGTAAGGCTGATCAGGGATAGTGGAGGGAACTTGTGCGTGGAGTCAGAGGAGGTAGGGGAGGTCCTGAATGAATAATTTGCTGCAGTATTCATCAGTGAGAGGGACCTTGACGTTTGTGAGGACAGCATGAAACAGGCTGATATGCTCAAAGGAGGATATGCAAGAAACTTCGAAAAACATGAGGATAGATAAGTCCCCTGGACCAGATGGGATATGCCCAAGTTTACTGCAGGAAGTGAAGGAAGACATTACTGCCCCTTTAGTGATGATCTTTGCATCCTCACTGTCCACTGGAGTAGTACCAGATGATTGGAAGGTGGCAAATATTATTCCCTTGTTCAGGAAAGGGAATAGGGATAATCCTGGGAATTACAGACCAGTCGGTCTTACTTCTGTGGTGGACAAATTATTGGAGAGGATTCTGAGACATAGTATTTATGATTATTTGGAAAACCACAGTTTGATTAGAAATAGTCAGCATTGCTTTGTGAGGGGCAGGTCATTCTTAACAAGCCTTATTGAATTCTTTGAAGATGTGACAAAACACATTGATGAAGGTCGAGCAGTGGATGTGGTGTATATGGATTTTAACAAGGCATTTGACAATGTTCCCCATGGTAGGCTCATTCAGAAAGTAAGGAGTCATGAGATTCAGGGAAATTTGGCTGTCTGGATACAGAATTGGCTATACAATAGAAGACAGAGGGTGGTAGTAGATGGAAAGTATTCAGCCTGGAGCTCGGTGACCAGTGATGTGCCGCAGGGATCTGTTCAAGGACCTCTGCTCTTTGTGATCTTGAGAAATGGCTTGGATGAGGAAGTGGAAGAGTGGTTTCGTAAGTTTGCCGATGACACGAAGGTTGGTGGAGTTGTGGACAGTGTGGAGGGCTGTTGTAGGTTGCAACGGGATATTGACAGGATGCAGAGCTGGGCAAAGAAGTGGCAGATGGAATTCAACCCGGAAAAGTGTGAAGTGATTCATTTTGGAAGGTTGAATTTGATTGTAGAATACAGGATTAATGGTAGGATTCTTGGCAGTGTGGAGGAACAGAAGGATCTTGGGGTCCACATCCAAAGATCCCTCAAAGTTGCTACCCAAGTTGATAGGGTTGTGAAGAAGGTGTATGGTGTGTTGGCTTTCATTGGCAGGGGAATTGAGTTTAAGAACTGTGAGGTTATGCTGCAGCTCTATAAAACCCTGGTCAGACAACACTTGGAATATTGTGTTCAATTCTGGTTGCCTCATTGTAGGAAAGATGTGGAAGCTTTAGAGAGGGTGCAGAGGAGATTTACCAGGATGCTGCCTGGACTGGAGGGCAGGTCTTATGAGGAAAGTTTGAGGGAACTAAGGTTTTTCTCTTTGGAGTGAAGAAGGATGAGAGATGACTTGATAGAGGTGTACAAGATGATGAAAAGCATAGATAGAATGGATACTCCGTGACTTTTTCCCAGGGCAGAAATGACTATTATGAGGGGGCATAATTTTAAGGTGATTGGAGGAAGGAATAGGGGAGATGTCAGAGGTAGGTTCTTTACACAGAGAGTGGTGGGCGTGTGGAATGCGCTGCCGGCAGTGGTAGTGGAGTCAGATACATTAGGGACATTTAAGCGACTGTTGGATAGGCACATGGATGATAGTAAAATGTAGAGTATGCAGGGTAGTTTGATCTTACAGTAGGATAATAGGTCGGCAAACCATTGTGGGCTGAAGGGCCTGTACTGTGTTGTAGTGTTCTATGTTCTATGTTCTATGTTCTTTCCTGAAGTCTAAGTTCATGGCAGCTTGGTATTTCTAAAATTGCTGAAATAGAGATTCCAACTGATTGACTTCCATTCTAAAACTTGTCCTTTGATCTAAAATGTTTGTGGATACTGTAAAATATTGGCTTGCTTACCAGTTACTTATCAATATTTCCTTGATCTGGGAAAATTGCACAAATAATTTATATTTCCAATAGGGATACCTCTATTATGAAAAAACTTAGCTAACCATTATTTGTTTATTTTTCACACCTCTAAAGAGGAACCTTTCTTGAAATTGTACTTATCTTTAAGCTGTTTACCCATTTTCTACATAAGGTGTCCCATCATCTTCCATTTTAAATTTCAATAACAAACTGAAAGTTATGCTCGTAAAAAGTTTGCTGTATATTCTTATTAACCAACATTTATGGGACCAGGAGTGTGCTGGTTGGTCGAATATTCTAGTTGATCAAGAAGTCCACAAAATCAATGCAAAAGCACAACTAAATAATGTAGGGAGTATACATATCTCTGTTGTACTTTATTGACAGCATTAATTACCTAAATAATAATGCAACTTTGCCTTAAACAAATGTACCAGCATTCAGCCTTGTCACTCATGCCCTCAACTGACTACTCAGACATCAGAGACTGCAATAATATAGTAAACTTCTGGTATTTGAGGCATATAAATGTTGATTTAGCGTGAATTCTGGTTCATAAGATGTCAGTTAAACTGTTGTAGATTGTACAAACACTGACTAAAAGTCTGCATCAATATTTGATAAGATTATGGCTGATCTGATTGTAAACTGAAATTTCCATTTCCTGCCTATATTTGATAACCATTAACCATCTTATGAACCAATAATCTATGCACCTCTGCCTTAAAAATATTTAATGACTCTGCTCCCACCATTTCATCAGGAAGTGAATTTGAAAGACTCATGATTGTTTTTAAGAAAAAAAAAGCCTCATCTCTGTTTTAAATAGGCAACCCATGTTATTATTTTATTCATACACAGGATGTTGATGTCTCTGGCTAAGCCAACATTTATTACAATTCTAAATTGGCCAGAGTCAACCATGTTGTTGTGGGCCTGGAGTCACATATCAGACAGACCAGGTAAGGACAGCAGTTACTTTCCCTAAAGAACATTAGTGAAACAGATGGATTTTTCCTGACAATCAACAATGGTGTCATGGCTCTTAATTTCAAATTTTATTAAACTCAAATTCCACCATCTGCTGTGGTGTGATTCAAGCCCAAATCCGCAGAACATTACCTAGATCCCTGGAACAATAATCTAGTGACAACACCATTAGGGCATTGCCTTTGTTTTGAAACAGTGACCCCCTAGCCTAGAGTCTCCTGTAAGAGGAAATTTCCTTTCCATATTTACCCCGTCAAGACACCTCAGAAACTTGTATGTTTCAATTAAATCAACTTTTACTCTTAACTCCAGAAAAGTCTAGCTTGCCAAATTTCCTCACAACACAACATTCAGGTATTAGCCTAATAACCTTTCTCTGAACTGCTTCCAATACATGTACAGTCTTCTATAAATTAGGTTGACTAATACTCTACACAGTACTCTGTATTTAGTCTTACTGGTGCCTTGTACAAACTGAAGCATTGCCTCACTATTTTTGTATTCTATTCTCTTCATTATAAATGGTAATATTCCATTTAAATTCCTTATTGTTTACTGTAGCTGCATACTAACCTTTTGCCACCCCTTATAAACCAGGACACTGGATCCTTCTGCATCAGAACTCTGCAAACTTCACTATTTCTATAATATGTTTCTTCTCACAATTTCACATTTTCCTATATTATATTTTATTGCCAGATATTTGCTCACTTACTTAGCATGCCTATATCTTATTGCAGCCTGCTTACGTCCTCTTCACAACTTACTTTCCTACCAATATTTGTCATTTGCAATTTTGACAACCATGCCTCCTATCCATTCATCCAAGTCATTTTATGAATTGTAAACAGTTGTTACAACTTGCTGTACTTCATTACATTTTTCCAAACCGAAAAATGCCCATTTATGGCCACTCTCCACTTCCTGTAAGCCAGTCAATCTTCTATCCATGTTCACATGTTACCCCTATACCATGAGCTTTTATTTTCTATAATAACTATTGATGTGGCAATTAATTTAATACCTTCTAGTATTGATCATAGAATCCCTACAGTGTGGAAACAGGCCCTTCAACCCAACAAGTCTACACGGAACCTCAGAGTATCCCACCCAGACCCATCCCCCTGTAACCCCCCTAATCTACACATCCCTGAAGACTGTGGGTAATTTAACATGGCCAATCCACCTAGCCTGCACATTTTTGGACTGTAAGAGGAAACCAGAGCACCTGGCGGAAACCCACGCAGATACGGGGAGAATGTGCAAACTTCACACAAGGCAGTCACCCGAGGGTGGAATTGAACCTGGGCCCCTGGTGCTGTGAGGCAGCAGTCCTAACCACTATGCCACTGTGCTGCCCCACCCCTGTGCCACTGTACCGCTCCACCCCTGTGCCACTGTACCGCTCCACCACTATGCCATCCCAAGTAGTCATGTACAGTACACCCACTGTTCCTCTTTATCTGCAGCACATTTTAGAGTCATAGGGTCATAGAAATCTATATGTGCCTTTGCCCCGTCACACCTGTGTCAGTCATAAACAATTACCTAACTCTTCTAATTTCATGTTACTTCTAGTTATTTAGTACTACAGTCTTTTTTTGAAGCAAATACACATGTTACTTTCTCAAAGAACTCTGGTTAAACATAATTTTCTTTTCACAAAAGCATGTTGATTCTGTCTGATTACCTTGAGCTTATCTGAGTGCCCACCTGTCACTTATTCATTAATATTTCATACTTGTTTAATTTACCTGCCATCTCTTTAGTTTCCATCCTTCATTTGTCTTTTCGCTAACTCCTTTGTTTTTATTTAAATGCTTGTAGAAACCTTTGAGTATACATATTTATATTTCTGGCTACTCCACTTTTGTACTCTTTTTTTCCATTTCATTAACTTTTTAGTTACTCTTTGCTGTTTTTGATATTCTATCCAATCTTCTGTAGTGCTCAACTATATGCTTTTTCTGCAAGTTTGATGCAATTTTTAATCTTTTTTTAGTTAACTACAAATTATGGGTCTGTTTCTTGGAATTGTTCTCACTTGTTGGAATGTATCTATTCTCTGTATTCTGAAACATCCACATAAATGACAGTCATAGCATCTTTATTGACCTAACCTTCAATTTAATGCACCAGTTCATTTAAACAAATCTGTTTATTTTGCCATCATAATTATCCTTATTTAATTTTAAAAGATTCTTGGACCCACTCCTCTCTTCCTCAAACTAAATGTAAAATTCAATCATGTTATGGTCTCTGTTACCGAGGGGTGCCTTCACTCTGAGATCATTAATCCCATTTTGTACACAATATCAGTCTTTGTATAGCCTGATTTCTGTAAGAAGCTTCAATTACATTAATCAGTGACAATTTCCAAAGAGAACTTGAAATGGGTTCAAAGTTTTTGCAAAGATCTGCAGCTCGGGTTGTGGGTGAGGTTGTTGACTTGCTCGCTGAGCTGGCTTGTTCTCATTCAGACTTTTCATTGCCATGCTAGCTGACATCATCAGTGAGGCCTCCATTGAAGCGATGTTGTTCTACTCTGCTTGGAATTTATACTATTTGGTCCATTATGAAATGGGTGTTCTTTTGATCTACAGAAACAATGTTAGAGAATAAAAATATTTTAGGGAAAATGAAATTAATCAAACTCATTCTGAGGAAAAATCTTGAAGAGGAGCTTCAAACTGTAAAGGAGAAAAAAAAATAGCGTATTTCTGTCTATCAGGGTACTTGAATCTAAATGGATAACCAATGGGCCATTGCATGTATTCCCTCTCCTGAGTTTGGACTCTCGATAGCTTTCGCAAGTAAAGATGGGAATGACGACATCAGTACTGCAATGGCATCCAGTGATGATGCTGTGTCTAATGGGTATAGGTGCTCATCCCTAAATTCTCTGACTCTCATTATATCGCAATCATCTGAAGCATGGTAATAGCGATAGTCGGGTTTTCCTTTGTGACCTTACATATTTCAGTTTGGACTTCATAAATGTATATTGTATCTAATCATGAGCTTTGATTATATATTTTGCATTGTGAAGCAAAGGTAAATTAAAGAAACTCAAACGGGTCCAACTCATCTCCAGCACTTCTGCCCTTACCCCTTCTTCCCTCAAACAACAGCAATAAGGTTCCCCTTGTCCATACCTACCATCCTAACAGCATCCACATCCAGGAGATCATCAGGTGCCGTTTCTGCCAACTCCAGCAAGATGCCACCACCAGACACATATTCCCCACCAACCCCCTTGTCCGCCTTCCACAGAGACCATTCCCTCCGGGACATCCTTGTCTACTCTTCCTTTGCTCTCACCACACCCCCACAGCCCTAAGGTACCTTCCCCTCTAACCGCTGAAGGTGTAACACCTTCCCATTTACCTCCCTCCCCAGTATCCAAAGGCCTTATTATCACATAGTCTGCCACTACACACTACCTATTGTTAACCAATAACAGTCTCCATTAACAGCTGATCACCATCCTAGCCAAATCATTATCCATTCCTTTGTCTGCCCTTTGGTCTTCTCTCTCTTTAGGTTCTATTCCCACATTTCATTTACTCACCTGCTCCCCCTACCCTTCTTCTGTATATAAACTAACATTTTTCAAGCTACTGTCAGTTCTGAGGAAGGGTGACTGGACCTGAAACGTTAACTCTGATTTCTCTTCACAGGTGCTGCCAGACCTGCTGAGCTTTAATTTTGGAACTGAGAATTGGGAATTTGGCACAAAAACCATCTCCAGATAAGGAAATGAGCAGATGTTTTCACATGCTAAAGCCACAATGCATGCATGGGTGCTAGTTCTGCTTTCTACTTTTACTTGTTTTTCACACCATATCGCTCCAGATCCCCTACAATGCGGTGTCAGCAGGGAGAGTCAATGCCTATGTTTGTTCAGTATTGTCTAAGCATCGTCCTCGGCATAATTGAGCTGTCATCATTATAGAAGCAAAATTGAACCAACTGAATGCATTACTCAGCTTGCAACCTCCACTCTGAAATGGCTCACAATGTAAGCATTGAACTTTGGATCAATTGCACAGCTGCAGCCCTTCTGGTTTAGATCCTTCCACAACACTGTTAGGTACAGAGCTCAGGATTTTTAAGACAGTGATGATAAACAGATAAGCTTGTACATGTAAGTGAAAAGGTGAGCCAGGAGTGAGGATGGGCTTTGTTACACAGATCCTATAGTGACACCTTGGATCTGTGAGCTCGCAAGGTATGTATGGAGCAGATACTTCAGAAGCATACATCTCCTTCACAAGGGACATCGACTCCCTCTACAGCTCCAAAACTCACCAGCACTCTCTGCTTCTGATTTGAATAAAGACCCAAATGGCCTCCTCCTCCACTTGCTGAGCTTGTAACATATTTGTCTTTAAATTTCACTTCCTCCTGTTAACTGATGTGCCTTAGATATCACATGGGACCAGGTTATACCTGTCTCTCTTTGGGGTATGTTGGATATTCCTTACTGCAGTTTGACTCAGGGTCCCCTCCCACAGCTCTTTTACACTATATCAATGACTATCAGTCCCACTTCCTGCTCTCATCTGGAACTGGAGAAATTAATCACTTTGCTTCCAATTTCCATCTTTCTCTCGCCTTCACTTGATCAAACATTTCCCTTCCTTAAATATCTCCATTCCGTTTTCCAGGGTCACCCTATTTATTGTATCTGTTCCAACGATGCTTCTGACATGTCTTCTAACCTCAATGCAGATCCCTACACACTGTGGTGGGCAAGAACCTTAGCTACGTTTGACATAGAGTCATAGAGCTGCACAGCATGGAAACAGACTCTTCGGTCCAACTCATCCATGCTGACCAGACATCCTATATTAATCTAGTCCGTATCCCTCTAAACCTTTTCTTTTCATGTAACCATGCAGGTGCCTTTTAAATGTACTTGTACCAAACTCCTCCAACTCTTGTGGCAGCTTATCCCATGTATGCACCACTCTGTCTGGAAAAAGTTGTCCCTTAGGTCCTTTTTAAATCTTTCCCCTCTCATTTTAATCCTATGCCCTATAGTTTTGGACTCCAATATCTGAGGCATAAGATCCTGGCTATTCACTCTATCCATGCCCCTCATGATTTTATAAACTTTTATAATGTCACTCTTCAGCCTCTAATATTCCAGAGAAAATAGCCCCGGTCTATTCAGCCTCTCCCTACAGCTCAAACCCTCAACCCTAGCAACATCCTTGTTAATTTTTTCTGAACCCTTTCAAGTTTCACAACATCCTCCCTAAAGCAGGGAGACCAGAATTGAATTCAATATTCCAAAAGCGGCCTAACCAATGTCCTGTGCAGCCACAACATGATCTCCCAACTCCCACACTCAATGCATTGACCAATGAAGGCAAGTGTACCAAATGCTGTCTTCACTATCCTTCTACCTACAACTCTACTGTCAAGGAACTATAAATCTGCACTCCAAGCTCTTTGTTCAGCAGTATCAGTACCTTACCATTAGGCGTATGAGTCCTGCCTTGATTTTTGTATTTCCAAAATGCAGCACCTCACATTTATCTAGATTAAATTCCTTGGTCCACCAGCCCATTTGATCAAGGTCTCATTATATTCTGAGGTAACCTTCTCAGCTGTCCACTACATCACCAATTTTGGTGTCATCTGTAAAATTACTAACCATGCCTCCTATATTCACATCTAAATTATTTATATAAATATCAAAAAAACAATGGACCCAGCACTGATCCTTGTGGCACAGTGCTGGTCACAGGCCTCCAGTCTAAAAAGCAACCCTCCACCACCACCCTCTGTCTCCTATCTTTGAGCCAGTTCTGTATCCAAATGGCTAGTTTTCCATGTATTCTGTGTGATTTAACCTTGCCAACCAGTCTACCATGCAGAACCTTGTCGAATGCTTTACTGAACTTTATTTCCACATTTCTGTTTTCACCCAATGCCCTCTGTCCTCGAATGGTCACAGTGTTCTCTATGTCTTTACATTCCAGCTCACTAGCCTATATATTCCAAGGACTATGCTCCACCATTCCACCTTCAGCAGGATATCAAAACCAAACACCTCTTCCCCTCCTTTCCTCTGTTAGCAGTTCAAAGGGATTATTCACTCCATTACACTCTGGTCCACTCTTCTGTTACCAAGCAATACCTCATTCTCCCCTTTTAATCCAATTAACCATAAGAAGTGAAGTATTTCAGATTTACCTCCATCTTCCTCTCTGTCCAAAGCCCCCAAACACCCTTCAAGTTTTTCTCTTATTCACTCACAGGATGCGGGACATGGGCACGGTTAGCTGGCCAGCATTTATTGCCTTTCCCTAGTTGCTGTTGAGAAGGTGAGCTGCATTCTTGAACCTGTGGTCAGGTGGCAATAAACCACTTCAGTTCATGCACTGTAGGTAGACCAACTATGCCATTAGGGAGGCAATTCCAGGATTTTGACCCCACAACAGTGAAGGAATGGGAACATGTTCCCAAATCAGGGTGGTGAGTGGCATGAAGGTGAACTTGCAGGTGGTGGCATTCTCATATAAATGCTGCCCTTGTCCTTCTAGATGGAAATGATCGTGAGTTTGGAACATGCTGTCTAAGGATCTTTGGAGAATGTCTGCAGTGTGTCTTGCAGTTAGTAGACACTGCTACTACTAAGCATCTAAGGTGGAGGGAGTGGAGGTTTGTAGATGTGATGCCAATCAAGCAGGGCTGCCTTGACCTGGATGGTACCAAATGTCTTGAGTGTTGTTGGAGTTGCACACATCCATGGAAGTGGAGAGTATTCCAACAAACTCCTGACTTGCATCTTGTAGATGATGGACAGGATCTGGGGAGTCAAGACATTGGTTACTTATCACTGTATTCCATAACTCTGACCTGCTATCATGGTTATTGTATTTTATAGCAAATCCAGTTGAGCGTTCATAGGTGATTCAGTGATAGTTGCACTACCAAGGGATGGTAGTTGGATTGTCTATTATTAGAGATACTTATTACCTAGCCTTCATATGGTGTGAATATTACTTGTCACTTGTCAGGCCAAGCCTGGACACTGTCAAAACCTTGTTACATTTGGACATGGACTGCTTCTGTATCTGAGGAATCACAAATTGTGCTGAACATTGTGCAATCATCAGAGAACATCCCCACTTCTGACCTTATGATGGACTGAAGATCATTGATGAAGTAGTTGAAGATGGTTGGGTCTTGGACATCACCCTGAGGAACTCCTGCAGAGATGTCATGGGGTTGAGATGACTGACACTGAACAGCCACAGCCATCTTCCTATGTGCCAGGTCTCCAACTAGCGGAGAGTTTACCCCTGATTCCCATTAATTCCAGTTTTGCTTGGGCTCTTTGATGCCACATTTGGTCAAACGCAGCCTTAGTGTCAAGAGCTGTGACTCTCAGCTCACCTCTAGAATTCAGCTCTTTTGTCCATGTTTGAACCAAGGCTGTAATGAGATCAGGAGTTGAATGGCACTGGAAAAATCCAAACTGGGCATCACTGAGCAGGTTATTGCTGAGCAGATGCTACTTGATGGCACTGTTGACATCTTCCATCACTTTACTGATGACTGAGAGTAGACTGATGGAGCGGTAATTGGCCAGGTTGAATTTGTCCTGATTTTTGTGCACAGGATATACCTGGGCAATTTTCCACATTGTTGGGCAAATGTCAGTGTTGTAACTGTCCTGGAAGAGCTTGGCTAGGGGAGTGGCAAGTTCTGGAAGACATGCCTGCAATACTATTGCCAGGCTGTTGTCAGGGCCCATAGCCTTTGCATTATCCAGTGCCTCCAAACATTTCTTCATATCATGTGGAGTGAATCGACTTGGCTGAAGACTGGTATCTGTGATCCTGGGGACCACTGAAGGAGGCCGAAATGGATCATCCACTTGGCACTTAGAACATAGAACATAGAACATAGAACATTACAGCGCAGTACAGGCCCTTCGGCCCTCGATGTTGCGCCGACCTGTGAAACCAATCTGAAGCCCATCTAACCTAAACTATTCCATTATCATCCATATGTTTATCCAATAACCATTTAAATGCCCTTAAAGTGGGCGAGTCTACTATTTTTGCAGGCAGGGCATTCCACGCCCTTACTACTCTCTGAGTAAAGAACCTACCTCTGACATCTGTCCTATATCTATCACCCCTCAATTTAAAGCTATGTCCCCTCGTGCTAGCCATCACCATCCGAGGAAAAAGGCTCCCACTGTCCACCCTATCTAATCCTCTGATCATCTTGTATGTCTCTATCAAGTCACCTCTTAACCTTCTTCTCTCTAACGAAAACAGCCTCAAAACCCTCAGCCTTTCCTCATAAGACCTTCCCTCCATACCAGGCAACATCCTGTTAAATCTCCTCTGCACCCTTTCCAATGCTTCCACATCCTTCCTATAATGCGGTGACCAGAACTGTACGCAATACTCCAAGTGCGGCCGCACCAGAGTTTTGTACAGCTGCAACATGACCTCATGGCTCCGAAACTCAATCCCTCTACCAATAAAACCTAACATACTGTATGCCTTCTTAACAACGCTATCAACTTGGGTGGCAACTTTCAGTGATCTATGCACATTGGACACCGAGATCTTTCTGCTCATCCACACTACCAAGAATCTTACCATTAGCCCAGTACTCTGTATTCCTGTTACTCCTTCCAAAGTGAAACACTTCACACTTTTCCGCATTAAACTCCATTTGCCACCTCTCAGCCCAGCTCTGCAGCTTATCAATGTCCCTCTGTAACCTGCAACATCCTTCCGCACTATCCACAACTCCACCGACTTTGGTGTCATCCGCAAATTTACTAACCCATCCTTCTACGCCCTCATCCAGGTCATTTATAAAAATGACAAACAGCAGTGGCCCCAAAACAGATCCTTGAGGTACACCACTAGTAACTGAACTCCAGGATGAACATTTCCCATCAACCACCACCCTCTGTCTTCTTACAGCTAGCCAATTTCTGATCCAAACCGCTAAATCACCCTCAATCCCATGCCTCCGTATTTTCTGCAATAGCCTACCATGGGGAACCTTATCAAACGCTTTACTGAAATCCAAATACACCACATCAACCGCTTTACCTTCATCCACCTGTTTGGTCACCTTCTCGAAGAACTCAATAAGGTTTGTGAGGCACGACCTACCCTTCACAAAACCGTGTTGACTATCCCTAATCAAATTATTCCTTTCTAGATGATTACAAATCCTATCTCTTATAATCCTTTCCAACACTTTACTCACAACCGAAGTAAGGCTCACTGGTCTATAATTACCAGGGTTGTCTCTACTCCCCTTCTTGAACAAGGGGACAACATTTGCTCGTCTCCAGTCTTCTGGCACTATTCCTGAAGACAATGACGACATAAAGATCAAAGCCAAAGGCTCTGCAATCTCCTCTCTAGCTTCCCAGAGAATCCTAGGATAAATCCCATCCGGCCCAGGGGACTTATCTATTTTCATACCTTCCAGAATTGCTAACACCTCCTCCTTATGAACCTCAATCCCGTCTAGTCTAATAGACTGTATCTCAGTATTCTCCTCGACTACATTGTCTTTTTCCTGTGTGAATACTGACGAAAAATATTCATTTAGCACCTCTCTTATCTCTTCGGACTCCATGCACAACTTCCCACTACTGTCCTTGACCGGCCCCAATCTTACTCTAGTCATTCTTTTATTCCTGACATACCTGTAGAACGCTTTAGGGTTTTCCTTGATCCTACCTGCTAAAGACTTCTCATGTCCCCTCCTGGCTCTTCTTAGCTCTCTCTTTAGGTCCTTCCTGGCTAACTTGTAACTCTCAAGCGCCCTCACTAAGCCTTCACTCCTCATCTCTACATAAGCCTCCTTCTTCCTCTTGACAAGAAATTCAACTTCTTTAGTATACCACGGTTCCCTCGCTCGACCACTTCCTCCCTGCCTGACAGGTACATACTTCTCAAGGACACGCAGTAGCTGTTCCTTGAACAAGCTCCATATTTCAATTGTGCCCAGCCCCTGCAGTTTCCTTCTCCATCCTATGCATCCTAAATCTTACCTCATCGCCTCATAATTGCCTTTCCCCCAGCTATAACTTTTGCCCTGCTTTATATACCGATCCCTTTCCATCGCTAAAGTAAACGTAACCGAATTGTGGTCACTATCACCAAAGTGCTCTCCGACCTCCAAATCTAACACCTGGCCTGGTTCATTACCCAGTACCAAATCCAATGTGGCCTCGCCTCTTGTTGGCCTATCTACATACTGTGTCAGGAAACCCTCCTGCACACATTGGACAAAAACTGACCGACCTGAACTATAACTATAACTCGAACTATAGCGTTCTGGCTGAAGGTGCTGCAATTGTTTCAGTCTTATCTTTTTTGCACTGATGTGCTGGGCTTTTCCATAGTTGAAGGATGAGGATATTTGTGGAGCCTCCTCCTCCAGTGAGATATTTAATTGTCCACCACCATTCACAACTCTATGTGGCAGGACTGCACAGATCTGATCTGTTGGTTGTTGGAACGCTTAACTCTGTCTTTCACTTTCTGCTTATGCTGTTTGGCGTACAAGTTATCTATTTGATAGCTTCACCAGGTTTACACCTCATTTTTAGGTCTGCCTGGTGCTGCTCCTGGCATGCCCTTCTGCACTCTCCATTGAACCAGGGTTGAGTCCCTGGCTTAATGATAATGGTTGAGTGAAGGATATGCTGGGCCATGAGGTTACAGATTGTGCTGGAATACAATTCTGTTGATGGCCCATAACGCCTCATGGATCCTCAGTCTTGAATTGCTAGATTTGTTCAAAGTCTGTCCCATTTAGCACAGTGATTAGTGCCAAACAACACAGTGGAAGTTATTCTCAATGTGAAGGTGGGACTTTGTCTCCTCAAGGACTCTGCGATGGTGACTCCTACTGTCATGGATGGATGCATCTGCAACGAGCAGATTGGTAAGCATGTGGTCAAGTTTTTTTTGTCCCTTTTTTTTGGTTCCCTCACCACCTGCTGCAGAGCCAGTCCAGCAGCTGTGTCCTTTAGGACCCGGCCAGCTCGATCAGTAGTACTGCTGCCGAGCCACTCTTGGTGGTGGACATTGAAATCTCCCACCCAGAGAGTATTTTGTGCCCTTTCCATCCTCAGTGTTTTCTCTATTTGTTGTTTAACATGGAGGAATACTGACTCATCAGCCAAAGGAGGATTGTACTTGATAATCAGCAGGAAGCTTCTTTGCCTATGTTTAACCTGAAGCTATGAGGCTTTGTGGGGCTTGGAGTCAATGTTGAGGACTCTCAGGTCAACCCCCTCCCAACTGTATACCACTGTGTCACCACCTCTGCTGGGTCTGTCCTGCTGGTGGGACAGGGCATATCCAGGGATGGTGATGGCGGTGTCTGGGACATTGTCTGTAAGGTATGATTCCGTGAGTGTAACTGTGTCAGTCTGTTGCTTGACTAGTCTGTGAGACAGCTCTCCCAATTTTGGCACTAGCCCCCAGATGTTTGTATGAAGGACTTTGCAGGGTTAACAGGGCTGTTTTTGTTGTTGTCTTTTCTGCTGCCTAGTTCAATGCCAGGTACTCCATGCAGTTTGATTTCTTTGTTGAGACTTTGAAGTAATTGATATGACTGAGCAGCTTGCCAGGCCATTTCAGAAGGCAGTTAAGAGTCAGCCACATTGCTGTGCATCTGGAGTCACATGTAGGCCAGGCCAGGTGATGCTGGCAGATTTCCTTCCCTGAAGGACATTAGTGAGCCAGTGAAGCAGTGATTTACTTACACTTCTTTCAATCTACTCTACTGCATTCCCTGCTGACATTATGGCCCCCTTTACATTGGTGAGATAAAATGCAGACAGAGTTATCACCTCGATTAATAAGCTAGCAATCACTTGTTATTTCAATGTGTCATTCTACTCTTATGCTTTTGCCTAGACCTAATGCAGCGTTCAAATGAAGCCCAACACAAATTTTATTTTCTGTTTCAGCACTCTACAACCTTCTGGACTTAACATTGAATTGAATAACTTCAGACCATGAACACTGTGCTAGATTTTATTTTGACCACCTTCTTCACTTCACCCTCCAAATGTCTTGTTTTCTTGGTTTGCTACCAGCAGAGCTCACCTTCATTCTGCTCTTTACACCTTCTATTAGTAGAGACAACAAGGTGCAGGGCTGGATGAACACAGCAGGCCAAGCAGCATCATAGGAGCAGAGAGGCTGACGTTTCAGGCCTAGACCCTTCATCAGAAAAGGGGAAAGGGAAGGGGGTTCTGAAATAAATAGGGAGAGAGTGGGAGGTGGATAGAAGATGGATAGAGGAGCGGATAGGTGGAGAGGAAACAAGCAGGTCGAAGAGGTGGGGATGGAGCCAGTAAAGGTGAGTGTAGGTGGGGAGTTAAGAAGGGGATAGGTCAGTCCAGGGAGGACGGACAGGTCAAGGGGGCGGGATGAGGTTGGTCGGTAGGAGATGGAGGTGCGGCTTGAGGTGGGAGGAGGGGATAGGTGGGAGGAAGAACAGGTTAGGGAGGCAGGGACGAGTTGGACTGGTTTTGGGATGCGGTGGGGGGAGGGGAGATTTTGAAACTTGTGAAATCCACATTGATACCATTGGGCTGCAGGGTTCCCAAGCGGAATATGAGTCGCTGTTCCTGCAACCTTCGGGTGGCATCGTTGTGGCACTGCAGGAGGCCCAGGATGGACATGTCGTCTGAGGAATGGGAGGGGGAGTTGAAATGGTTAGCGACTGGGAGGTGCAGTTGTTTGTTGCGAACCGAGCGTAGGTGTTCTGCAAAGCGGTCCCCGAGTCTCCGCTTGGTTTCCCCGATGTAGAGGAGGCCACA
>NC_063358.1:35200457-35239525 GCF_021869965.1 Rhincodon typus | reverse complement strand
GGGGAGTTGAAATGGTTCGCGACCGGGAGGTGCAGTTGTTTGTTGCGAACCGAGCGTAAGTGTTCTGCAAAGCGGTCCCCGAGTCTCCGCTTGGTTTCCCCGATGTAGAGGAAGCCACACCGGGTACAGCGGATGCAGTATACCTCACGTACCACCCCACCAACCTCCGGATCCAACGCATCATCCTCCGACACTTCCGCCATCTGCAATCCGACCCCACCACCAAAGACATCTTTCCCTCCCCACCCTTTCCGTAGGGACCACTCTCTCCGTGACTCCCTTGTCCGCTCCACACTCCCCTCCAGCTCCACCACACCCGGCACTTTTCCCTGCAACCGCAGGAAGTGCTACATCTGCCCCCATACCTCCTCCCTCACCCCCATCCCAGGCCCCAAGAAGACTTTCCACATCAAGCAGATGTTCACCTGCACATCTGCCAATGTGGTATACTGCATCCGCTGTACCCGGTGTGGCTTCCTCTACATCGGGGAAACCAAGCGGAGGCTCGGGGACCGCTTTGCAGAACACCTACGCTCGGTTCGCAACAAACAACTGCACCTCCCAGTCGCGAACCATTTCAACTCCCCCTCCCATTCCTCAGACGACATGTCCATCCTGGGCCTCCTGCAGTGCCACAACGATGCCACCCGAAGGTTGCAGGAACAGCAACTCATATTCCGCTTGGGAACCCTGCAGCCGAATGGTATCAATGTGGATTTCACAAGTTTCAAAATCTCCCCTCCCCCTACCGCATCCCAAAACCAGTCCAGCTCGTCCCTGCCTCCCTAACCTGTTCTTCCTCCCACCTATCCCCTCCTCCCACCTCAAGCCGCACCTCCATCTCCTACCGACCAACCTCATCCCGCCCCCTTGACCTGTCCGTCCTCCCTGGACTGACCTATCCCCTTCCTAACTCCCTACCTACACTCACCTTTCCTGGCCCCATCCCCGCCTCTTCGACCTGTTTGTTTCCTCTCCACCTATCCTCTCCTCTATCCCTCTTCTATCCGCCTCCCACTCTCTCCCTATTTATTTCAAAACCCCCTTCCCCTCCCCCTTTTCTGATGAAGGGTCTAGGCCCGAAACGTCAGCCTCTCTGCTCCTATGATGCTGCTTGGCCTGCTGTGTTCATTCAGCCCTGCACCTTGTTGTCTCGGATTCTCCAGCATCTGCAGTTCATACTATCTCACCTTCTATTAGTAACTGTTTTGGACCTATCTCTCTCCTCTCTAATGACTGTCACTCCCTTTGTCTTTTGCTCTGATCTCTAATCTCCCTCACGTTTAAACTTCTCCTTCTCTCCCACTTGCTTCCCCAACTTTTTCTACAGTATAAAACCTATCACTTTTCCACGACACTTCAGTTCTGAGAAGATTCATACTGGACTTAAAAAGTGAACACTGTTTCTCTCCCCACAGATGATGCTAGACCTGTTGAGTTTCTCCAGCACTTTCTGTTTTTAATCACACACACTGTTCCTTCAATTGTCAGTGGGTCACAATCCCTTCCTAACAGCACAACGACTGTACCTGCACCATAAGGACTGCAGTGTTTCAAGAAGGCAGCTCACCACCATCTTCTTAAGGGCAACTAGAGATGGGAAACAAATGCTGGTTTGGCCAGCAGTGTTCATATCATGTGAAAAATGTTTTTTTAAAAAAATGCATTCATGTTAGGGGAGATTTATTCAAAAGCAAAAAGCCCTGGAAATACTTGTGAAGGAAAATAGAAATACAGTTAATGTTTCAGGTCTGTCACTTTTCAAGCCAAGGGAGATAAACTGCTGAATGCTTGCAATCACTGAATTTATTTAGCTTTTTTTAAAAATATATGTTGATTCTCAGCAATATTGCTGTGTTGTCTCAGGTATACTGTATCTGGTAGTGGCGAGTCGTGTGGTTTTCATAGCATCTTCATAGAAACAGAGCAGGATATCATTTGGCCCATTGTGTCTGTGTGATCTGTTTTGAAAGCATTACAAGTAGCCTCACCCACCTCCATCCTGCTGTTTTCTCCATTGCCTTGCACTTTATTCCTTTTCAAGTAGCAGCAATGCTTGAAACAAAGGACAAGACTTGCTCCATTCACTGAGTGTACTGTGCCTGATTATGAGGCTTTTATTGAAGTGACAATTGATGTTAACTACAGTTCGAATAAAAGCAAATTACAACCAACTACAGGTTTATTTTAATGCAGTGAAAAACCAAAAAAAAAAAATTCATAAAACATTACACCTAAATAACAAGTTTTGACAAATCCTGAGTATTAAACAAAGGTGATTCAAGTACATGAGTATTTAGTATTTGGAGGTCATGGTTGCACAAATTGCTATAAAATTTGTGCCCATAATTATAACATCAAGGGTACTGTTTCTGAGCCAAAGTTGTGTCTGTGCTGAGTGCACATGATTATGGTGCAGTCCATTCCACACACTATTTTGGTGAGACATCAGTGCAGGTGCTAGGTTTATACACCATATGAATGCAGAGGAGGTAGGAAGGGATGGCAGTCAGCATTTCATGCTGCTTAGAAGCCAGCACTGCCATTTACAACCTCAGCATCCCAGCTATCATCCTCTGTTAAACAGGCGCAGCTTTATCAGGAAGGAACCCCACACTAAAGGCTATTTAAAGAGATTATCAGCCATTTTCATTTTAGTGCTCATTGAATTTCACCAGCTCCATTGGCTTCATTGAAATACTCTGAGATTTCTTCGCTTGGCTAAAATTAGTGAAGTTAACAGGGAGTGGGGCAACTTGTAGCCAAGACCTTGGCTCAGGGACCACCTTGCATCCCATCATGAGTAGCAACATACTTTTGCATCTATTTGGGGACATGCTTTATCAACTATTGTTACCTTCCTTCTGTTACTGACTATCGTTGAGACTTCTTGGTTACTATGTGGCAATGAAAGCCATCAGAAAATATTCTGAATGAAGTTTATCCAACAAGCCACTTGATAATACAAGCAAAATTCAACTAATATGACTTGTGTGTTCCCTTAGTGTCTATCCTACTGTTCTCACAGGGCTACCCCAGCAGCTGCAACGTGGCTGATGGAATGACATTCATTGGAAGGGACTGCAGATAAAGGCATCATGGTGGCTCAGTGGTTAGCACTGCTGCCTCACAGTGCCAGCGATCAGGGTTCGATTCCACCCTTGGGCAACTGTCGGTGTGGAGTTTGCATGCTGTCCCCGTGTCTTCTTGGTATTCCTCCGGGTGCTCTAGTTTCCTCCCACTGTCCAAAATTGTACAGCTTGTGTGGACTGGCCGTAGGAAATGCAGGACTACAGGGGTGGGTCTGGTAGGATGCTGTTTGGAGGGTTGATGTGGACTCAGTGGTTGAAATAGCCTGCTTCCAAGCTGCAGGGAATGTATAATCTTGCTGGCTAACTCTGGCCTGAAGGCTCAAGTTCAGGCTGCACCACCTCAGCAGCACTCTAGGCTGGTTAGCGGACAAGCAATGGCAAAGGCATTAGCAGAGTAGCAAGGGGTAGAAGGATAAATGCTGACGTCCTGAAAGAGGGCAACATGTACAGGCTCCATGGAGTGGCTGTCATTATCCTGGGGCAGTGTCTTAGTATTCTGAATAAACTAACAGTGGATAAATTCCTGGACTACTGTGATACTCTGCACCTCCACTTGAACACTGCTATCCAAAGCTAAGACCTGAATAGCACCAACTGAGATTGCATCGGACAATATGGAAGAACCTGTTTTGTCCTTTTGGGACATTTTCTCTCTTTGTGCATGGTCAGAGTTGATATTACCTCTAAGTGGTATGGGTCATCTTTATTAATTTCCAGCCTTGAATAAACATGACTCTTCCATTGTGGCATGTCACCACTCACCATTTTATTTTAAATCCTGGACTGCAAACCACTATCATGTAACGTCATCAGAATACATGAAGTTTGCACTGTACCTGAATTCCTTGAAGCACTCAGACATTTGGACGTTGCTACTTCTGCTGTAATAGGGAATGAGATACAGCCAGCAAACACTTTATCACGAAGTTCTGAAGAAGAATAATAGTAAAAAGTCAGATTATAAACAATCATAACACTACTAGGCAAATAATGCACATCATTTTCAGACTTTCACTTTCAATACACTCTTACCTTGTTTCGATAGAAGGGACAAGCATTGGGCTTCAGCAGCCAGTTTTCCATATTACTAAGGTTATATAGTCCATAGTTCGAATCTCCACAATGGTCATTAGAATATTGCCCTTCCTTCTATCCCCATCTCTGTAACAACTGATATGTCTCCTGCTCTGTTGTGACTCTCTGTATGTGCAGTTTCCTTATTTCCTCAAATCCTAGGGCACATCTTGCTCTTGCATTGTGTTATCATGTTTGTTGGGTCAGCTTGCTGATCATCCACACTAATAGTTACTGGTTCAGCAGTGGCTGAAGTGTGACGATGAAAATGTACCGTTTGGTATTGAAAGAGACTGTTGCTAGGCATGGGGAGAGTTAAGTTGTGAATGGAACAGTTTGTGAAGTTTCTTGCTCAGTTGTGAAGATTTGGCATTTGAAGCTGTATCAGTGACCTTGATTACTCATGTGAGATCATTGAATTTCTTTATGCAGTACTTGCACATCAGTGTGGTTAGACTGCTTGTATTGACAGTGATGGCTCTGTGATCCCATTGTTTGCTCAGTGTCTGTCTGGATTGTTCCCTGGCCTCTGGACTTCCCTCCCCTGGTGGCACCTACTTTGTACTTTTGAGATATTTTCTCCTTTTTATTATGAGCAGTCAGACTTGATGTTACCTTTTTAAGTGGTACAGGTCAGCTTTAAGTATTCCTAGCCTTAGGAAAACATAACTCTTTTGTTACCACTCTCCAAATTATTTTAAATCCTGAACTGCATGCCAGCATCATGTAAAATCATCAGACAAAATGGAGTTTGCATGCCACATGAATTTCAATGAACGGACATCGAATAATCATGCCTCATCATCCATAGGACCTTTTTATGAAGTGGAATTCCAGAAGTAGATTTAAAGTTCCCCTATTTAAAGCTCCAAACGTCTCTTTTAAAATATCTGGCAGCTTCTTTTTTTGCAAGCATTCACGTATGATCTATAAAATGGCCTAGTTGGTTTAATATGGGAACTGCCTAAAGGGAACTCTATTGCTGGGCCTTAGGGAGCTTCTTTCAAATGAGAAACTGTGATTGTACTGCATAACTAAAATTTTCAATTCTGACAAAAGACAATTGGCCTGAAACATTGTGCTCAATCTTACTTTCTTTACTGGGAAAATCCAAAATGTGTCCATTTTCTTTTTGGAAGACTTCTTGACGTGAGACCTAGTGAGTTTTTTCTCACCCTGTATTACTGATCTCGCCTCATTAATGACCTATTGCACTCCCCCCCGACCCCCTCAATGACATGCCTTGTGTCCAATTCCAGCCCAATCTCACCACACACCATTCCCAGATCAATTCACCACACAGTGGAATTCATGCCCATTCCATTTTAAAGCAGTTTGTACCTGAGCAGGAGTTGTCAATCCACAGTTGTCCTGCATGGCTCCTGACGTTTGTTTGGGACATGATAGGCCGGAGGATTTCAGCTCTTGTCGTGTGGACAGCAACCCTGGAGATCCTGCTGGATAGGGTGTTGCTGACAAAGTTTGTCCTCTTCCCCCAGGATCAGCATTGGAGGCCATGACATCTGACAATACCAGTCTGTTCTGAGGTGGTCATATTGGCTAAAACACTCAGCCACTTGGATGAATGTCCTTCTTCACTCTACTAGGGTCAGAGCCGCCATCTTCTTTCTGATGCCTCACACTCATTCTATCTCTGCTACTGTACCCATCTCCCACCAAGGATCCTACCACTCAACCACCCTCACTATTGCCTGCAACATCTTCCCTGCTCACTTGCTGTCACTCACCCCAATCTCCTTCATCTCTAACCCTGAATGACCCCTGCTAGTGCCAATGAAGCAACCCTGGGATGTTGGTGTCCAATATCCAAATGGAGATCATTTAGAGCAAGTGGCAAGCTGAATTTGTCAGGTGTTTGCTCTGGTTTCCTTGCTAGTTTTCCTGATGTTGACCTTGTTTGGTAAACTTGGTAAAATGAGAGTCTGAACATTAATGAGTCAAGATATGGAGTTAGCAAAGTGTTTGATGAGCAATGATGACCATCAACTGGCACCTCACTGTTGCCTAGCGAGAATTTTGTCACACAACATATACATGATGGAGCGAGATGGTTTAAACATCAAGATGGGCATTGCCTCACTCGTTACCCAATTCTACTTCACATCTCACCATGGCCATGTCACTGGGATCCCTCAAAAATTCTACCCATTAACTCTGCTCCTCTCTCCATAGATGCTGCCTGGCTTCAGTAATAGCAACACTCTGTGTTCACCATTTAGATGGAGCAGCTAAATTGAATAGACACCTGTTTTGCTTCTCTATTTCATCACTATCCTATCTTGCCTTGCATTGTCATCCACATTTCCTTCCTTTTCCTTTACTCTTTGGGTGTTGCCAGGCAGACTAGCATTTGTGGTCCTTCCCTAGTTGCCTTGAACTAATTGGCTTTTTCTGGCATTTTAGGGGTTAGGTGAGTGTCAACTATATTGCTTTGTGTCAGGAGTCACATGGATGTCAGACCAGATAAGCAAGGCACATTTCCTAAAATACATGAGTGAACTATATGTCAGAAATAACACAACGGGCAACCCAGACCTGGTTCCTTTGAAGCTTCCAGCCTCTCACTAATGAGTTTAATCTCTTCACAGAGGCTACGTGTTTTTCTCAGCATTTCAAACATTTCCACTTTTATTTCAAATTTCTCAAATATGCTGTGTTCTGCTTTTGTTTTTGTGGTTATTTAGACCAACATTTACATCAGTGTTAAATGATTAAAGACCTCGTAATCTGGTTTTTTCTTTTATAGAATAATATTTTGATTCATATTATGGGCTGTATCCATTCCATTTAGTGTGTTAAAAGAAGAACAACAATGAAAAGCTTCAGGACAATTGAGTCCTGGTGAAGATTCCCAAAATTGCTCAAGTTGAACACTTCGATACTAATTCAACTCTATAACTCAGATTTTTCAACTCAGGCCAATACTGTCCTATGAATGATTTATTTCTTTCTTCGTAGGCATTTTCTCACGATTGAGGATGACTTGGTTTTTAGTCCAGTTTGAGTCCAAGATGTGTAATGACTAAAGCTAGAGAACTGTGAATCTATCACAAGTCCCACAACTCCAAAGGTCACAACTTAAATATAATTGCTTTACTTAATTCCCAATTTAGCCAATCATACTTTTATTCCATAATGTGCTTAAAATAAAACAAAACATTAATCAGGTTTCCTTATAAGCATAAAATTTTTCATTTTACTTTCAAACAAAACTTATTAAATGAAGTTGCAAAACTGCCTCATACGGTTAGATTGTAATATGAAAATTTAAATCTTCACACCTCTGAACAATTCAAAAACAAATGAAAATCAGTTGAAATGAAACTAAAATGAATTTTAGCTGCAGAGATTCACTTTGTGGGGGAGAAAAAGGCACTTGAAAAATAAACCTTAGTTCTTCCAAAGAAAATGCTATAAGGTATCGAATGTTCAGGTATCTGTGTCTGTGTAGATAGTTGTGTATGTTTCATGGCACCTATCTCTGGGATCTTGGCTGATGTAACTTCCTCATGAAATATATTATCAAGAAATCTTCCTGTGCCTTCAAGAGGACTATCATTTTTCACACAAGGGTGCAGGTGAGATAAGAGATGTGAGCTGAGCAGTCTGTTCTATAATTGTTTTTTGTTTTTCATTTGGTTGGAGCCAATCTGTTCAAACACTGTTGAAACCGAACACCTATAAAACTTAAACATAAAAGCAGCCAAATGTTTTCCCTGAAGTGAGTTTTAGCAACCAATACCAATAATTATCTGGAACCATGTGGGTTCCAAGAAATATTTTTTTCTAAGAAATGTTCTAATCTTTCCATTCAGTTATCCCTTTTTAGAAAAAAAATGCATTAGTCTTCATAGTCTTTCAAACTCAATCCCCCAAAATGATTAAGTATGAAGCCATCACAACAGATGGATGATGCATCCAATGTGTGATTGGCAAACTCTGCCATATGCGGAATGGTTGGTTCTTGGACAGTCAGATAATTGAACGTTTTAGTGGTTAGACCACACTTTCCAATGTCTCGATGTTCCTACTGCATGTTCCTGAAGAAACTGTTCAGTGTCTTTTGTGCCTTCACTAATGGATTT
This sequence comes from Rhincodon typus, assembly GCF_021869965.1. NCBI lineage: Eukaryota > Metazoa > Chordata > Chondrichthyes > Orectolobiformes > Rhincodontidae > Rhincodon > Rhincodon typus. Next base: position 35,231,253 of record NC_063358.1, on the reverse strand, counting down.
TCTTTAAAATGGTCTGTTAAAACCCATGGATTTCCATGAGTTGGTAAGGATATTTGATCTCTTGAGGGATACCTTGTATCTCAAAAGCATTCCTACTATCCTTTTCAAAGTTCTCTGCCATGACTGAGATCTGAGGAGAGCAGTTGCTTTTCGCTCTAAAGTCAAGTACATGAGCAGCATGCCCTGACCAATGGAGCTGTGACCAAATGACTAGCCCCTCAATACTGAGCATGTTGGTTTGGGGAAGAATGTTCCTTTTGGACTAGCCTTTTTATCAATATTCTGCTCTGAAGTTCCACATATTGACAAATTTACTTCTGGTTTTAGAAGTCACTCCACTCATGGAGGCCCACACAACAAAAATGTGTCTATTGCTTCTAGCCATGTGATTTGGAGGATCTTGTAAAAGCACTGCAGCTGATACTTCCCCAAATGCTTTGAGATGACTGCTGCAGGTTGTCTAAGATTCCAAAGTGTATTGGAGTACATAATGATTAACCTAATTCCTGGGTAGTATCAAAACCATTGAGCGAAATAAAACATTTAATCATTTTCCTCTATTGCTTTCCTGTATTGTTGAATTCATTTTTTAACTGATGTTTATTCATGTCTTGTTGAAAAGAATTAATTAGGCATAAATTTACTTTTCTTGATTGTAGTTTTGGAGAAAGGGAGAGAGAGACAGACGATTTATGAATCTTTACTGGAAAGTTGTTATCTTGTACTGTGCCTTCTAACTCTGCAATCATTCAACCTTACTGTCTGCTAATTAACTAATTCTGGTTTCCTACTCTTCATAAATCTAATATAGCCTCTTCCCTTGTCAGTTCTGACACAAATTGTTCTGGAAAACTGTCATGAGTAGACGTTATAAATTTATATATTTTATAACTTCAGCTACTTACTCCAGTCTAGGATAGAAATTATATGCAACATTCCCACAATTTTCCAATATGCTTTGTGTATTTAATACACAAACCAAAATGGTGATGCCACAGCAAAACAGATTGGGGGATAAAGTGTTACCTGCACAAGTAAATCTACAGAGATCCAGGGTGTGAACAACATTTACAAAAACACCCACCTTCTGGTTACTGTGATGAACTTTTGAAAGATTCAGGCATCATTGAAACATGTCACCTGTCCCGTCCACTGGGTAAATATAAATGGTGCTGTCAGAACGTAAGAACTGAGCAAATGCAATAAAACAGGTATGTTTCATGTCCAATCTTATAGGTGTTTTTGCCTTGAGCTTGGTTTCAGATGTTCAAGGCACTATTTTGCTATTACAGAATGGGGTAGAATTCATCTGCAGTAAGAATAATTATGCCACCTCCTTAATCTCATTACTATGAAAGACAAAGCCGGTCTTATCAGATTAGCATTTATAGGCAGTTTCTGGTTAGAATGTGGGAGTGTTTGGGACATGGGTTTACCACAAATGGATATAATTCAGAGAACTGAAAGCCCTACAAACACCCACCCTACCAAACATTTATCCCTCTCTCCTTATGCTTTAACATAGTTCTTAAAATGTTCCTCCTACACCAAATGTTTGGACATCTGACCAAATATTTTCTTACATACCTTGGTACCAAACTGGTTTTATAATGCTTCTTGAGATGGTTTGCTCCATAGAACATGCTATGTAGTTGCAAATTGTCGTTGCTTAATGAACAATTCAGTGGTCTGCTTGTCCAGAATTAGATTGATAATAAATGATAAACAAAGGTAAGGATTAGATTGTATAGTTTTCAAGTCATTACAAGTTAACAATCTTCAATACTTTGTAAGGCTCCTTTGGTTCATTTCCAGTTAGTTAATTGTAAATTTAATTTTGACTTAGGTGAGCTGACTATTAACTTTTTTTTTGCTGCCAATCATTTCATTTTAAAACAAATGTTTTGAAAGTTGTGATGTGCAACATGCCAACAGCATTCCAGTTAAAATATATGATAAATAGAGAATGAAGTATCCGAGACATTTTTGGAGTAGCTTCCAGTTGTCAGTTTAAGAATCTTTGGTTAATTTTGCACAGTAGAAAAGTTTGGAACGTGTACAGCTTTCCACTGAAAATTGCAGACTCAATCTAACAGCTAGCAGTGGGCTTTGATTTTCAGATGTAAACAATTGCTATAATTAGTAAAATTATTTGGCACAGTTTCTATCAACTCTATAAAAGCAGTTATTTTTTAAAAATTAAGCCCCTTGTCTTTGCTGCATCAAAATTTTCAATGAATGTAATTTGTCATTCACATTTATTTTTGGTTAATTTTACACTTTAAACTTTTCTAATCTAGTTCTCTTTCCTGTAAAATATTAGCCCTATCACAGAAGTTAATGTTCCCTTCATGGTTGTCCTGTATAACCAGAGAAAAAGGATTCCAATTGTGTAACATTAAACAAAGCTTTTTATGTTTTCTCTTATTAATAAACGTACAGAAATTTAATACAAAATACCAATATAAACATGAAACTATTTTTAAAAGAATATTTTTTAATGTTTTGTGCTTCATATATGAGATTGTTTGTTTATTTGTTTGTTTGTTTATCTGGAGGTGCAAAGCAGTGAATTTTCATTCAACACATCTGCAGATCTGGAAGTTAAAGGCTAAGGATCATCAAATTACTTTTTCGCTGCTTTGGAGGTGGAGTGTCGAGCGATGTTGAGCCTTAACTGAGACAGTCAATGGCTAAAATGAGCTGAATGAACAGGAACTTGGCCAGGAATGTGTTTATCCCTCCGTGCTGCTGGGAGTGAGGCGATAACAACACTATTGCATTCTGTGGGGAAATCAAGGACAAGTTTCAGGCTAACGAGTGGCAGATTTAAAACAAAGATGAGGAGGAATTACTTCTCTGGAAGTGTTGTGGATCTGTGGAATTCGCTACCTTAGAATGCAGTGGATGCGGGAAACCAAACAAATTTAAGGAGATAGATTTTTAATTAGTAATGGGTTGAAGTGTTAAGGGGGTATAACAGGAAAATGGAGTTGAGGCTGAGATGAGATTAGCCGTGATGAAATTAAATGGCACAGCAGTCTCCAGAGACTGAATTGCCTACTCCTGCTCCCAATTCTTAGATTTTTTTTAACAAATTAGACACGAGTTACTGGAATGATGGATTGTAAATTAAAAACTAATTATGACGAAACTGAGCTGATTAAAACTGTTAATTGAGGACTAACTATAATTAATTTTTAATCCCAATCTGCTTTAAATAATGGCGTAACAAATTCAGTCTATGTAATGATTCTGCCAATCAGTTTAACAAAAATTTCCTCTGTTCAGTTTTCCAGCTGCAACTCTTCTTGATTCCACTAACCTCTTTATTATAGAGGACTTTTAGCTCTTTATTACAGACTAGAGAAACTCTTGCCTTAATGTACTGAGCCTTAATCTTGGAGAAGCATATCGCATTGCAGTGATGTGGCATTATTAGAATTCAGATGAGGCCTCACCAGCTACTCTGAAAGGGATTGCTAATTTGGTATCAGATTATAAACAGATACCCATACTGACCATCAGGATCGGCTGAAACTGACACAAATAAACTTAATTTAAGATTCCTAGTATATATTTTTCACACAGAATTGATAATGGCAAAGCCTGTGGGGGTAGGTTCAGTGTAAGGTTCAAGGGAGCACAAGATCTAAATTTGAAAAGGAAATCCCTTTTCAAAGAATTGGCACATGCATTGTGGATCAAATGGCCTCTTTCTGAGCTGTACAATTCTATGGCCTAGATTTTCACTAGATTCAACAAAATTTTTAAAAATAGTTCCCTCACATGTTGAATTTTGGTCAGGGGAGGGATGTTGGGCTGGATTGGGGGTTGGTGACTTTGGAGGAGGCAGGTGGGGCAGAGTAATTGAGATGGAAAGCCTACCTTGGGGATCGAGCACTGTGTCAAAGTTTAAAAGTGAAAAATAAAATATGAAATATCCCTCTTCACTCCTCACATTCCACAAACACTCACACTCCTCATGTGCCATTCATGCCAATCCATGCTGTTCACACTACCAATTGAAGCCTCAATGGCCCCTTATTTTCTCCATGCCATGGTGTACCTTTCCGCCCATATCACTGTGGGCCTTCATTCCTCAATGCCAACCTTTGCCCCTCTACCAAATGCTATGGCTTTTTAATGCCCTAATGCCAACCTAGTGTCAACTTCAGTCAAACAACCTACTGCCCTTTGCCCTTAAATCTCCAATGCCAACTCAGCCAATATTCACCATTACCTGTCCTCACAGTGCATGTTAGGAAGCAAGAAAACAAAGTTATATTGGGGAAAATCTATTATTTTGTAGGATTCACTCAACTAAATGAAAAGGATCTATTCACTTTAACCCATTTATATATTTATGATCCATCAATTACAAAAAGCCTATTAACAATAAAAATTTCCATCAAGTGCACAATCCCTTTTATCAACAAGTATTGGAATTTATCAGTCCTCAGTCAAAGAGCATATAACCAATTGTAACATTCAAACTATGAAATGTCAGGCATCCTATTATGATAATGGGCTGTTGTGAAATCACTCATGCAGCAGTAATCCGGCTACCATGACTCTCAGGCTTATGTCAACAAACAGATTGAAATAGTAAACAATCATGTTTTAATCATTTGAATTTTTTTTTCAAACATTTAAAGAACAGAACACCTAAATGACCTGCAACTTGTCAGCTCCTTTTCATAAAAGGTCCATTTAACAGGTCCCTTTACACTTTTGATGATTACCTTTGAAAGATTCCTTTGGCAAGTCATAGAATCATAGAATCTCCACAGTGCGGAAACAGGACATTAGGCCCATCGAGTCCACAATGACCTTCTGAGGAACATCCCTCCCAGATCAACACCATTCCTGTAACCCTGCTTGTGGTGGTTTTGGTCATTGATTTTTGACAGGTCTATTGACCAAGCTCTGACTTAGTCTTGCGAGTTCTAATCTGCCCACCTTGGGTTTCACACTCCAACACTAGCGAATTCCCACATCAGTGGAGGAAGCTGATGATTTAAATAGCCAGCCACATTTATAAAATGCCCACTTGAGCAAATCTTGATCCTACCCCATTCCCAAGCCCACAAAAATGATAGTTTGGGTGAGTAGAAGCAGAACTTACAATTTCTGGATGTGTCTACCATTTTTGCCATGATGTACTTACAATAACATGGTGAACATACAGACAGCCTCTGTGTAAAAGAAAAAGGAGTGGCCTGGTGGCTCAGTGGTTAGTATTGCTGTGTCACAATACCAGGGACTCATGTTTGATTCCAACCTTGGGATTGGCCATGCTAATTTCCCCCATACATAGCAAGAACTGCAGATACTGAAATCAGAGTCAACACAGTGTGGAGCTGGAGGAACACAGCAGGTCAGGCAGCATCAGAGGAGCAGGAAAGTTAATGTTTTGGGTTGGGACCCTTCATCAGAATTGGGGAGGGGGATGGGAGCTGGGAAATAAATAGAGGGAAGATGGATGGGGCTGGAGAAAGGTAGGTGGGATGATGACAAGTAGATACAAGTAGGGAGTAGTGGAGATTGGTCAATGGGAAGGGAGAGGCAGATAGGTGGGGAAGAAGATAGACAGGTTGTGTCAGGTCAAGGAGGTGGGGATGAGAGGATGGGTTGGATGTGGAATGAGGCCAGGGGTGGAGAGATTTTAAAACTAGTGAACTCTATGTTTAGGCCATCGGGCTGTAGGCTTTTCCAAGGCAGAACATGAGGTTTTGCTCCTTCAGTTTGCATGTGCCATCATTGTGGCACTGAAGGAAGCCCAGGATGGACATGCCACCCAGGGAGTGGCAGGGGCATTTAAAATGGTTCGCGACTGGAAAGTGTTGTTGATCACAGCGTATGGAGCACAGATGCTCCACGAATTGGTCACTGAGTCTGCACTTGGTCTCACTGATGTAGGGGAGGCCACATCGGGAGCAATGGATACAGTAGACCAGGTTGGAGGATGAACAGGTGAACCCCTGTCGGATGTGGAAAATTTGTTTTAGGCCTTGGATGGAGGTGAGAGGGGTGGTGTAGGGGCAGGTGTAGTATCTCCTGCGGTTGCAGGGAAAGGTGCTGAGTGTGATGGGGTTGGTGGGGAGTGTGGAGCAGACGAGAGAGTTGTGGAGAGAGCGGTCCCTACAAAAAGCAGGTAGGGGTGGAAAGGGAAATATCTCTGGTGGTGGGGTCATATTGTAGGTGGCGGAAGTGGCAGAGGATGATATGCTGGATGCGGGTGGTGTGTGAGGAGTGGGGTCTCTGTCATTATTTTTGTTGGGCAGAGGGGGTTTGAAAGCAGAAATGCGGGAAATGCAAGAGATGCATTTGACGGCATTTTTGATCACCGAAGGAGGGAAGTTGCGGTCCTTGAAATAGGAAGACGTCTGGGATGTCCGGGAGTGGAACACTCCATCTTGGGAGCAGGTGTGGTGGAGACAGAGAAATTGGGAATAAGCGATTGCATTCTTGCAGGAGGGTAGGTGAGAGGAGGTGTAGTCAAGGTAGCTAAGAGAGTTAGTAGGTTTGAAATAGATGTCAGTGCTGAGGTGGTTACCAGAGATGGAGACGGACAGGTCCAGGAAGGGGAGGGAGGTATCGGAGATGGTCCAGGTGAATTTGAGATTGGGGTGAAAGGTGTTAGTAAAGTTGATGAACTGTTCAAGCTCCTCGTGGGAGCACAAGGCAGCGCTGATACAGTCATCAATGTAGCGGAGGAAGAGGAGGGGAATGGTGTCAGTTTACCAGTGGAAAAGGGATTGTTCCATGTATCCTACGAAGAAGCAGGCATATCTTGGGCCCATTCGGGTGCCATGGCCACCCTCTTAGTCTGTAGGAAGTCAGAGGAATTAAAGGAAAAGTTGTTGAGGGTAAGGACAAGTTCTGTTAAGACAATGAGTGTGTTGATAGAGGGGGACTGATTGGGCCTGTGGGAGAGGAAGAAGTGGAGGGCTTTTAGGCCATCCGCATGGGGGATACAAGCATACAAGGATCAGATGCCCATGGTGAAGATGAGGTTTTGGGGGCAGGGAATTGGAAGTCTTGGAGAAGGTGGAGGGCACGGGTAGTGTCCCAAATGTAGGTGGGGATTTCCTGGACTGGGGGGGAAAGGCAGAGTCAAAGCAAACAGAGATAAGTTCAGTGGAGCAGGCGGAGATAATGGGTCGGCCGAGGCAGTCAGGTTTGTGGATTTTAGGATGGAGATAGAAACAGATGGTATGGGGTTGTGGAACGATGGGGTTGGAGTCTGTGGGTGGGAGGTCTCCTCAGGTGATGAGGTTTTTGATGGTCTGGGAGATGATGGTTTGCTGATCAGGGTTGGGGTCATAATCGAGGGACCAGTAGGAGGTGGTGTCAGAGAGTTGGTGCCTGGCCTCAGCGATGCAGAGGTCAGTACGCCATATCACAGCTGTGCCCTCCCTTACCCACGAGTTTGATGGTGAGGTTGGGGTGGGAGCAGAGGGAGCAGAGGGCTGCACGTTCTGTTGGGGAGAGGTTGGAGTGAGTGAGAGGGGTGGAGAGATCGAGGCGATCGATGTTGCAACGGCGGTTGGAGATGAAGAGGTCGAGGGAGGGTAGAAGGCCGTAGGGTGGTGTTCAGGAGGATGAGGTTTGTTGGAGGTGGGAGAAGAGGTCTGTAGAGGGTGCGTTAGACTCACGGTTAAAGAAATAGGCACGCAGGTGGAAACGGCAGAGAACAAATTGAATATCCAGACGTGAACGGTATTCATTGATATGTGGGCAAAGGGGAATGAAGGTGAGTCCTTTCAGGACTGACCGTTCATCCTCAATGAGGGGAAGGTCTGGGGTCGGGAGGGGTGGTGAATACTTGGCAGGGCCTGGGGCTGGTATTGGGTGTAGACCTGGGAATGGGGATGGAGTATGTCTCGGGAGTGAGAGTGTGTATGGGAATAGTAACATAGGTGGCAGCGGAAGTGACATAGTCGATGGCATCAGCAGGAGTGGCCGGGGTGACCACATGGTTAATGGCATCGGCAAATTAAGAATGAACTCGCGGATAGGGTTAGGGTCTAGTGTGGTGGAGGAGGTCTACGTTTGGAGGTAAGCACGAGCATGTTTGATGTACTTACAGTCCTTGATGTCTGATAGGGCAGAGTGAACGTTGTTTGGAGTCCATGGGGTATGAGCCGGCTGTGCAAGCAGGTACTGAGAAAGGAGGTGTCGCTGTGGTAACGGGTTTGTCTCAGTATGTGGTTGAAGAGCTTCAGGGTAGAGGAGATCATCAGTAGGTTGCAGTGGGAGAGAGGTCCACTGAGATCTTTCCAGAGGGAGGAGGTGGGTATCTTTGGAACAGCCTTCACAGTGGGGTTTTAAGTCAGTCAGAGATAGTAAGAATTGCAGTTGCTAGAGTCAGAGACAACACAGTGTAGAGCTGGAGGAACACAGCAGGTCAGGCAGCATCAGAGGATTTCCACAAAAATGTCCAAAGATGGGCAGGCTAGTTTTGTTAGTCATAGTAAATGCAGGGTAATGGGGCTAGGATAGAGGGCTGGGTCTGAATGGGATGCACTTCAGAGGGTCAGTGCAGACTTGATAGGCTGAATGGTCTCTTTCCGCACTGTAGGGATTCTATGATTCACTCCAAGCATATGAATTAGAGGCAGGAGTAGACCACTCAGTCCATCAAGACGTTTCCACCTTTCAATAAATCATGGCTGATTTGATTACTCCACACTTTTAGCTTTCCCTAATAATTTTTCACCTCCTTGCATATCAGGAATCCATCTGTCTTAAAACATTCAAGTACTCTGCTTCCAGCCCTTTTGAGGAAGTCAGCATGTCTGTCAGAATATCCAGGCCTGTGATTCTATGCCAGAGTGGAACTCTTCAGTCAAGAGGTTGGCTTGGGTCCAAACCCAAGTGTCTCAAATGAAAGGGAAATCTTCAAGATAATTGCATAAGCTTTCTCAATGATCCTTTCCTTCCATGTCTACTTTTGCTTTATTCAGTCCATTCTTGAGATATGAGGCGTGTTAGTAAGGTCGACATTTTATTGCCCACCCCTATTTGCCTTTGAATCACTCTAATCCATATGGTATGGATTAAGAGATAGTGTGGTTATTAGTGTGATTATTAACAACAAGCTAGTTGTTTTGGAGTTACCGGATTTTGACAGTAAACTGTTTTGCGGACAAATGGATGTGTGGCATAGACAGGAAATGCAGGGGATGCTGTTTCTTAGGCTTTTGTCATTCTAGATGGTAGAAACTGCAGATATGGAAGGTGTTGTCAAAAGATCCCTGGCGTTTTGTTGCTGTTCATCTTCTAGGTGGTACACATTGCTGCCAGTGTTGCCCAATAATGGGCGGGGACAATTTTTAATGTGATGGATAGGGTACCGGTCAAGAGGACTTAGATGGTATTGATGTTCTTGAACTGCACTCATCCAGGCAAAGTGGACAGTATTCCAATGCATTTGCATTACAAATGTTGCATAATTTCTGGGAGACAAAAGATAAGTTGTTTGCCATAGAATTTCTAGATTCTGTTTTTGCACTTGTTGATGTTGTATTTGTTGATATGGTGCAGCCAGGTCTCTGGGTCAATTAATATGTTGACAGTTGCGCATTCTGCAAAAGTAATGTCATTGGCTGCAAATCTCTGCTTTCCAGCTAAGTGTGTGATGGACCATGATCAGTGACAACTGACTCCTCCACACTCAGAAACCTGGCTGCATTGCAAGCCCATCAGCTGGTTAAGAGCTGATCACCAAGCTTCTCCGCCTGCCATAGGCCACTACAGTGGAGCTCTCCCTCATTAGAGACTGACGGCCAATCAGAAGTCACCATTGTGAGTTCTCAAGGTCATTCAGTCAAGCCTTAGACTTCAGCGGATCCAAAGGCAAGAGGTTATGTAGTTTGATTTTGCTTTTCATAGGGTGCTGGGTCACAGGGGTATTTTCAAGAGGCACCCTCTTGACTCTATCTGTGCCTCTGACCGCTGTCAGATTGGGGAAAATGTAAGCTGTCTTTCTTTCAATCAGCTGGTGATTCAGCCTGGGTTCCAGCTGGAAAATCAGGAGTGTGGCAAGATAAGGCCCTTAAATGGTTAATCACAACCACTTTAAGAGCCTGCATTGTTAATTTGTTGAGAGAGTCCCCAGTGGTCCTAAAGTGGTGAGAAATTTCACGAATATATCTGTTTGGAGCCAGCTCACACAATTATTTCTGCTTGTCGTCATCTCTCTTGTCCTGTCCATCTCCAGTGAGGGAAAAGTTCCATTCATTGAATTCAAGGAAAAATGCTTGGATTCTCTGTTCCCAGAGACGGTCAATGCCTGGCACTTGTGTGGTTCGAGTGTTACATATCACTTCAAGCCCAAATGCTACCCCAATTTTTTCAATATGTGGGCATGGATTCTTGCAGTATCTAAGGAGTTAAAAATGGTACTGAATACAGTATAATTGTTAGCAAACATCTCCCATTTCTCATCATATGTTGTTCCTTGTTCTACATGTTGTAAGAGGAAAGATTAGATTTTTTAAAGTCTATCAATTTTTAATAGCTTTCTTAAAACCACAAAAGATTCTTCTTAAGGTGCTAATTCCTTAATGACTTTTTGATCATAATATTCCACAGTTTGCCTGTATTAAAAAAAATACCTATTCCAAGGCATTTGATGATAGATTTAATTAAATAGATTGCAGACCCACTCTCTTTCATTTTGATACTGTCATTATTCAATGTTGTTTAACATCTCAAAAGCTTATATTTCATCCTTTAAAGGATCATTTAAAGTCTTATTCCCAATCAGTTAAGTATTTACCTTCTGTGCTGGTCAAAAGTCATGGATGTATTTTCTAAATGTTACAACTAAAGATGAAAAAAGCCTAATTGCAATGTATTCCTTAGGCACCTATCTGTAATGGATTTGTGGAAATAAATGTAACATTTGTGGTGAAACTGCAATGTGTAAATGACAATTCATCAAAACTGATAAATTATAACAAAATGTGGCCTTGCACATGATAATGTATCGAATCCACATAGAGGCAGCAAGACATTGCGACAATTCATAGCATTTACCTGATAATGGGGTGTAAAATCTATAATAATTATTACATAAAATGAATATAACTTCAATAATGACAGTTCGTCGCATCCCTCCAAGAAGTATAGCATGCCCAAGGGTGGGTTTTAGTTGATGATTGCAATGAATCTTTAAATGAAACTGGCATAATTTACTTATTAAGGAGGAAGTTAATTTAAAATCTTTCCACCATCCACCAGGCACAGTTAAGTCAGCGTTTTGAAGGAGCACTCTCCATCTGCAACACCAACAATTCTCAAGAAGCTTCATTGTCCAGGACAAGGCAACTCACGTGATTGGCATCCCATCCACAACCTTCAACATCTACTGCCTTCACCACCAATGCACACTTGGGTGGTGTGTGTACCATCTACAAGATCAATGACAGCAACTCAACAAGATGGCACCTTCCGAATTTGTAGATGCCTACCATCTAGTAGGGCAAGGGCAATAGATGCATGCAAACACAACACAACATGCTTCCCCCTCCAAGTCACACTGCATCCTGGCTTGAAACTATATCAGTAAACCTTCACTTATCTCTGGAACTCCCTCCCTAACAGCCTTGCGAGAATGAAGGACAGGTATGGCAGGTTGTGTGAACTATAAAAAGCAAGAGGATAGCTAGGCAAAGGGTTGACTCACTCAAGGACAAAGGAGGGAATCTATGTGTGGAGCCAAAAGAGGTATTTGAGGTCTTAAACAAATACTTTGTGTCAGTATAGTTAATGTTGTCTCATTGTTTAAAAAGGGTAGCAGGGATAATCCTGAAAATTACAGGTCTGTGAGTCCCAAGTTGGTGGTAGGGAAATTATTGGAAAATATTCTCAGGGACAAGATCTATACACATTTAGAAATAGATGAACTTATTAGCTATAGACAATGTGGTTTTGTGCAGGGGAGGTTGTGAATCACTTAATTTGCACACGTGGATTTGAATGTCACTCTGGTCGCAATTTTTCACTGTTAGGGGCGGCACAGTGTCTCAGTGGTTAGCACTGCTGCCTCACAGCACCAGGAACTTGGGTTCGATTCCACCCTCGGGTGACTATCTGTTTGGAGTTTGCACATTTTCCCTGTGTCTGTGTGGGTTTCCTTCGGGTGCTCCGGTTTCCTCCTGCAGCCCAAAGATGTGCAGGTTGGGTGGTTTGGCCATGCTAAATTGCTCGTAGTGTTCAGGGATGTGTAGATTAGGTGGGTTATAGGGGATGGGTTTAGATGGGATGCTCTCAGGGTTGGTGTGGACTTGTTGAGCCAAAGGGCCTGTTTCTGCACTATAGGGATTCTATGATCATTTTCCGAAGAAGGGTCCCGATCTGAAACACCAGCTTTCCTGCTCCTCTGATGCTGCCTGGCCTGCTGTGTTCCTCCAGCTCCACACTATGTTATCACTTACTTAATCGAGTTTTTGAGGAGGTGATGAAGATGATTGATGAGGGAAAAGCCGTTGATGTTGTCTACATGGACTTCGGTAAAGCCTCATAGCAGACTGGTACAAAAGGTATGGTATCACAGGTGAGCTGGCAAGATGGATACAGAACTGGCTTAGTCATAAGAAAAAGAGGACAAGCAGAGGAAGGATGCTTTTCGGAATGAAAGGCTGTGCCCAGTGTTGTTCCACAGGGATCAGTGTTGGGCCCTCTTCTCTTTGTGTTCGACATAAATGATTTGGAGGAAAACATAGCTAGTCTAATTAGTAAGTTTGCAGACGATTCAAAGATAGTGGAATTGTGGATAGTGAGGAGGATTGTCAGATGATATAGCAGGATATAGATCAGTTGGAGGCATGGGCAGAAAAATGGCAGATGGAGTTTAATCCAGTCAAATGTGAAGCGATGCATTTTAGAAGGTCAAGTACAGGTGGAAATTATATAGTAAATTACGGAACCCTTCGGATTATTGATATGCAGAGGGATCTGGATGTGCAGGTCCACAGATCACTGAAGGTGGCAGCGCTGGTAGATAAAGTAGTAAAAAAGGCTATAGCATGCTTGCCTTCATTGGAAGGGACATTGAGTATAATGATAGACAAGTTATGCTGCAGCTTTATAGAACTTACGTTAGACCACACTTGGAATATTGCGTACAGTTCTGATCATCACACTACCAGAAGGATGTGTATGCTTTGGACAGGATACAGAAAAGGTTTACCAGGATGTTGCCTGGTATTGGGGCTTTTAGCTTTCAAGGAAGGTTGGCTAGACTGTTTTTTTTTTCAATGGGATGCAGGAGGTTCAAGGGTGACCCTACAGAAGTTTATAAGAGTGTGAATGGCATGGATAGAGTGGAAAGTATGAGGCTTTTCCCCAGGGTGGAGGGATCAATTACTATGGGACACGGGTTCAAGTTGTGAAGAGGGGAAGCTTAAAAAAGATGTGCGAGGCAAGTTTTTCACACTAAAGCTGGTGAGTGCCTGGAACGCATTGCGAGAAGCGATGTGGAACCAGACACAATAGCAGCATTCAAAAAACACCTGGACAAATACATTAATAGAAAGGCAATAGAGGGATACAGATTCTGTAAGTTGTAGTATGGAAGGGCAAAATTTGTCGGCAAAGGCTTGGAGGGCCAAAGGGCCTGTTCCTGTACTGTTTCGTTCTTAGTTCTTCTTTGTTCTATCTATAACACATTAACTTTAGTGGTTTTAAAAAAGCCCCTCACCACCACCTTCTAAAGGGTAACTGGGGATGGATAATAAATGATGGTCCAGTCAAAGAAACTCTCATCCTGTGAAATAATAAAAATAAAAATTAAACTAGCAAATATTTATTTCAAATATAAATTTAAAAACTGGCTGCATGTACTTGGTTTGGAAATTATATCATTCCTGTTCCTGAATTGTACTAATCTCATCAGTTACTTGAGAACTGAGTAGACAAATGCAGATGAATTTCCATTCTGAATGATACAAACACAACAGCAATAGCAATAACACATATTAAAGCACGTTTAATATGGTAAAATGTCCCTAAGAGGTTTTCCAGGAACACTATCAAACAAAACTACAGAAAACCATTAAAAAGACTTTTTTCAAAAAGGTAGATGAGTAATACTGAAATTAGATATATTATTAGAGCATTTCACCTTACATTAATTTGGACAATTTGCAAGTGTTAAGTGATGGAACAGGTTCCCTTGGGAAGTCAATGCAATCCATTATTATTGATAATGCAAATGCAATGTGGATTTATTTTAGGAAGTAAACTTCTTGATGTACAATTATGATGATACTGTGGTTTTGATGACTATTTTGTCCTAATTTATTTTATCAAGAGGGGTTTTAAGGCAGAGTGGATGAACAGTCTATCAGAGCCACTAGAGTAAATGGTTTGAGAGGCTTTGGCTTTTTTTTTAAGTTGGAACAATAAAAGCTCCCTTGAATGGGTGTAGTCAACCTCTTACAGAACCAGGATTTTTAGTTTTAACTTTCAGCAGTTGCTCCTGGTGTCTTGAAGAAAGGGAAGCTAACTTTCTCCCCCTCTCGGTTACAGCTAAAAGTTGGAGGTTCTGTTCCTGCAACTGGAATTGCATATGAGAAAATCTGTTTTCTGAATCGGACTTTTGCCAAGGGTGTGTTTATGTGGTGTTGCTATATTGGAACAGTTAATTATTAATAGTTACTGTCCCTTATTCTGCTAAGTTTTCCCATTGAGTTATGTTATTCCAACTCTTCCTTTATTTTGTTATATTTTAACTACAGTGGATGAATAAAGTGTGTTTTACTTTAAATTTGGTTGTTTGACAATTGAATTGCATCTGCAATGCAATAAAAAAAAGAAAATGTTAGTCTATACACTATCTTCTGAATATTTTGAAGGGGTTTGGTCTGCTCCATGTCAAATATATAGATAACTTGAGATATGACATTGGTCAATGTAGGACTGTTGTGAGATACAGGTAACAAACACTGGTTCACAAAGTTCTCTACTACTGGTGCTTCTTTCATGTCATGTGGGGCTTTTAAACCAACCATTGATAGAGATTGATCAGTGTGATCAGTTAAAAACTCTGTTAACATTGTATCATCCAGCTACCAGTCAGTTAGAAGGAAAATCAGATGGTCCAGAGTTCCCTAGAATTTTGATGATCCTGGTAGGGCTGCTCTACAAGGCATGGCAATTATTTTTATAGAACTATATCAGTTTAAGTATCAGTTATGTATGCCCACATGGGTGAAAGCTAATACATCTGTTCATCATCTCAGTCCTTCTTTCATGCCATTACACCCTGGGAAATAGTGAGGTGAGGATAGCAGAAACAGGGAGATACACTCTGCTTTGCTCATGCATTGTAAGCTGCAAGGGCCTATATTTCATCCAATTTTATAAATTATGTATTCTATCTGATGCATTTTCTGCAGTAGAGAAATAGTGTCTTGTATTTATATAGAGCCTTTCATGACCTTCCGTCATCCCAAACTGTTTTACAACAACCTCCGTTGCTATAACATATGAAGAATTTACGAAGTCTAATTACTCTTGTGAGGTATCAAATACAACAGCCAACTTCATACATGTCCCGCAGACAATACTTTCATAAATGACCAGATCATCTGTTTGATTGCATGATGTTGTGTGAATGATAGATATTGAAATGAGGACACCAGTGAGAATTATCCAGCTCTTCATCAAAGTAGTTCTGTGGGATATTTTACATTCCCAATAGAAGGAACTTTATTCTTTGCTTTGGATTCTCTTTGGGAACTTAGCATATCTGACAGTGCAGTATGCCCTGCAGTACTGCACTGATCTATCTGGATTTTGTGGTCAAATCTTGAACCTTTTTGAAAGGTGAAAGTGCGACTAACTGACCCATGGCTGACCGCTTATAATATCAGTGATTGAGCCATCAACAATTGCAAATTGAAACTTGTAGCTAATATAAATATAATACAGCTAAAATATTATATAAGGGCCATAAGTTACAACCCAATGATTGGAATAACTCTTGTTTGTTGACTTAAGTGTTGGATGGAAAGTAATAAATTGGCAGTTACAGAGTTACAATCCAAAATATAAAATATAATTTCTCACATTATAGTTTGCCTCTCAGGATTAAACCGAGATTTTTTTTGAAGCTTAGGTAGAATTAAGCAAAGAAAGCAGCTTAGTAAAATCAATATGGACTCTGTAACTTTACTCCATTCGGCCTAACTACTTTCTGACTGCAGAATTGATTTTAATTAGAATTAATGTAATTCAGTTTGTGATAGAAGAGAGACTGTGAGTGAAGGCAAGAAATTACAGATGTAATGACTGCCATTTTGAGCAGACTTTATGTATGTAAACTGGGGAGTGTGCCAGCAGTCTAAATGGAAAGAATGATAAGATGCAAGTCTGCTACGTCTAGGAATAAATGTTTTCTTTCTCCCTTGCTTAGTTTACATTGACTCTGCTATTTACAGTTAATCAATTAAGGATCATATTTGGGACAATTCCAGTAATTATACTACAAACCTTAATCCTGCAGTGCAGGCTACACTGTGCATACACAGCACTAGTACAAACTCAGCGATCCCATGCACATGAATGAGCTGTACTTGAAACCAGAAACATGTTTTGACACTTTTGCTTTTCAAACTGTTCTTCCTGTGAATATGATTTCTCTCTGGCAGCATAGATTGCTGCTACATATTCTATGGAGTGTTCATAGAATACAGCATCTGCCAAAATATACGTTAGTACCAATAATAGCAGGAGCCCCCATATTAGAATAAAATTCTCACGAGCCTCCCCCACCCTCAAAACCTCCCAAAAAATGCTCAATATCTGGGAAATAAAATAGATGCAAAAGCAATGATTTCAATGAAGTATTTTCATCAGGGGTTGCTAGTAATTTGCAATTATGAATTAAACTTTGTGTACTAGTTTGTAATGCATCACTGTGTATTAAGAAATAAATACACAATTATTCAGCATCATTCATGAACTTAGGATATCCAAAAATATGTTACAGATGATATTTTTTTGATGAACAATCATATTGGAATGTTGGAAACATGGCAGTTGTTACACCAACAGCAAGGTCCACAAACAGCAATGTGAAGGACCAGGTCATTTGAATTAGGGATAAATGTTGGCCTGGATACCTGAAAGACACCTTTGCCATATTTGAAACAGTTGTCTGAAATCCTTTTCCACTCAGCTGAGGAAACCTTGTTTTACTACTTTATCCAGGCGATAGAATTTCTGACAGTGCATCACTGCAGTGGAGCATAATACTATGTGTTTGAAGCATTAGCCTGGGATTTGAACAGACCAGTTTAAAACCTGTAGGGAAACGTACTACCCATTGAGCCACAACTGACACCTAACAGCTCATCTGAGCTCTTTGGTGAGATTATTGCCCTGAAATATTCATTAGTACCCATTTCACTGCCAATCCACATACAATCAATCAGGACGGTCAACCAGAAATTTTTTTTGTGGCCAACTGTTCAATTGAACCACCTAGTGGCAATAATTTGACTATTAGAAACCCATTTAAATTCAAATTTTGATAGAGACATTTCAGTCCTGTAGAAGAAAATAATTACTTGGCCTGGGAACAGTGCCAGGTGACATTTGAAAGCAAATAAAGGGATTATTTACAGGCCTTGCTAATTGAACATCTTCAGAAAAGAGTTGCGAATAATAAAATTGCATGATCCTAGCAGACAGGACAATGACAAAAATATGTTACTTCTGTGGTTACAATTATGTGGCTTTTGAGGTCTTCTTGTTTGCCAATTTAAAACTACAGAATTATTTTCACTTCAATGCACTTTCCAATTTGCAAACCCATTTACTTCATTTTAGACTAATTCATAAATGTCATTTTGCTAGATGAATGGAAATAAAGTCTTGACATTAGCAACATTAGAACACTCTACCCACTGCTTCACTTAGGCCGTGACAACATTAGTGGGACATTTGTTCACTGTTGCCAATTTTCTGTAGACTAATTGAAATGGGGCATTTGTTTCACTTCTAACACTAAACTTCTGGTGAGAAGTCCTTAAAGGTGTCAAAGTCCAGTGCTAGAAATTATTTGGATTCACACACAAATTTCACCATGACAGAAAGTAGGCTAACTGTTCACCATCAGGTAAAATTCAGAAAGAGACAGCCAAAGCCCCATATTGACTAATCAAAGGTGGATGACAAAAAGGCTTGCACTTCCATAGCACTTTTTACAATCACAGGACTTTCCAAAGCACTATAGTGTCAGTGAAATATTTTGAAGTGCTTTTGTAAACTCCCCAAACAGCAATGATAATAATGGGATAATCTGTCTATGATGTTGATGAAGGAATAACTATTGTACAGGGCATGGGTGACACCACTGTCTTGTTCTTCCTCAAAACTACATTGAATATTTTTTTTAACATTTGCCCAAGAGGGAAGACAATGCCTTAGTTTAACATCTCATCCACAAGGCAGCATCGTCTACAAAGTATCATGATCATGTGGGTAATGATGATATGCTAAGGTTCTCTCAAAGCCATACAGAGGCTTCTAGCAGACTCTATTAGTCCAGTCCTACAATGATGGAGAATTGAAATTGGGGACAGGGGACAAGGTTGTGAAACCAGGAATCTCCAGTCAAACCCAACTATCTAAATATATAACACAGTCTGAAGGATCTTAAAACACACAACAAAACAAAGTCTCATCCATTATCCAACACCACTGGGGCAGCACAGTATCTCAGTGGTTATCACAGCGCCAGGGATCCGTGTTCGATTCTAGCCGCTGGTGACTGTCTGTGTGGAGTTTGCTCATCCTCCCCCTGTCTGCATGGGTTTCCTCCAGGTGCTCTTGTTTCCTCCCATAGTTTAAAGATGTGCAGGTTAGGTGGATTGGCCATGTTGAATTGCCCATAGTGTCCAGAGATGTGCAAGCTAGGTGGATTAGCCATGGTAAATGAGGGCTAACAGAGATAGGGCAGGGAGTAGGATCTGGGTGGAATACTAGTCGGACTTGATGGGCTGAATGGCCTGTTTCCACACTGTGGGATTCTATGATGACTTTACAGTGATTCAAACATAGAAAAATTATCCCTAACTCAATGTTTAATAACCTGCAAATTTCTAAACAAATACCCCTGCGCTGGAAGTTGCCTAATATGAGCTATTGAGATAACTGTGCTTTCCATGAATTATACTACTTTTCTAGGAGAAAGAGTACATTTGCCTCTGATTCCAGTCAAATCTCATTCTACTGCCCCAAAGTTTTTAATCTTTGGCTTTTCTAAGCTAAAAATCAAAACTTGGTTATTCAGAACCAAGAACAAAAGAATGGCCCTCAAAGTTTATCCCACCTGCTGTAAACCACCACGGGGGGAGCGGTGGGGAAATAACATTCCAGTGAATCTCTGCTCTCTGACTAATACTGGTTGAGCTCACTGTCCTGGAAGGACTGTCTAATCTTATCTTTCATTTTTCATAACTTTTTACAGCATGAACCAATGCCATATGTCATTATTTTAGAATCCAAAACTCTGAAAATACGATTTTTTTTTACACATATAAAGCATTACATTGGGAATGCCTCTCCCATCAGTTACTGGATTCCTTTCTGTGACTCATTGCAAGAGAAAACTTGTCATAGGTTTTGGGGAGAAGGTCAAGACCAGGGGTGGGTTCATGTAAATTAAACCCCTTATCGCATATGAGCAGGAAACATTGGTGTTGGCTAGAGATGAGGGCATCCCCCCTCCCACCCCCATGTGAAGATGCCTAAAAGTTCATGAGCAACCAACCAAGTAAGCCCTCATGGTGCTGTGACATGGTGCTGTGACATGGTGCTGTGACATGGTGCTGTGACATGGTGCTGTGATATGGTGCTGTGACATGGTGCTGTGACATGGTGCTGTGACATGGTGCTGTGATATGGTGCTGTGACATGGCGCTGTGACATGGCGCTGTGACATGGTGCTGTGACATGGTGCTGTGACATGGTGCTGTGATATGCCGCTCTCTCTCAGCTGCTGAAAGCTTTGCAATTGCCAGAACTCAATCTGAGCTCCACAGCTACCAGTGCTGACTCTGAGCTGATAAACTCAAGATTGAGTTTTGAAATCACACTTCCAACCCACAATCTGGGAAGCCCTGAGCTGAATAAATCTAGGAGATCGAGCCCACCCCACAAACTGGTCACATTCATCAGTTACAAGAAAGCATCAATGCAGTATGAAATTCCCTGCATCAACATTGTGCCTTAATCTGAAAGAGCATTCCTTATTGTTCCATATCACATTTCTAATATTCCACGATCAACATGCTCATTTGAGTTCCCCAACTTATAGTTAGAATCATATATTGTTCTGTGCTTTGGATGTGTATTCATTGCAAATTGGGTTGAAGCTATTTTTCTTTGAAACCCTACAACACGTGGTGTAAGAATCCTTCCACTGAGACAGGTTAAATTCAAGTTTTAAAGTGTAAAAAGACCTGAACAAACTACACTAACTAATTTTCACAATTGTAGGGCCTTCAGTTCTAAGCTGTGGTCAACTTCTGAACATATTTTCATTTTTTTCCTTGGGCAAAGAAGGTTGATCCTACCTTTGAGTCACTGAGGTAGAAAGCGGTATTAACTGTGCCATTTTTCAGGCATAAAATAAGCACAGATATTCCAGCAATAGCACACCCTCAATCTGCACAAACTTTGGTTCACTGCTATATTTATTTGTGGGTCTCAGTTTTCCAGATGGCTTTAGCAATGTTCTCCAGCAGGTTATTGCAACTGTAGTGCCTGTAGAAGGATCCTCGAGTAGATTTAGTTTTTAATGAGTGTGACGGGTATTGAAGAATGCCAGGATTACACAGTGGAATGTAGAACATAGAATATAGAACAGTGCAGGAATGGGCTCTTCAGCTCATGGTTTTGTACTGTGCATGATGCCAACTTAAACTAATCCCCTCTGCCGGCCTGCAGTCCATATCCTTCCATTCCTTGCATATTCATGTACTTATCGAAAAGCTCCTTTAACGTGCTTTTTGTATCGATCTCTACCACTATCCCCGGCAGCACGTTCCAGACTCCTACCATTCTGTTAAAAAAAAACTTGCCCCTCACATCTCCTTTGAGCTTGCTCCCTCTTACCTTAAATGCATGCCCTCTAATATTAGACATTTCAACTCTGGGGAAAAGATTCTGACCATCAACCCTATCTATGCATCTCATAATTTTATAGACTTCTATCAAGTCTCCCCTCAATCTGTGCCACTCCAGAGAAAACAAACTGAGTTTTATTAGGCTCTCCTAACAGCTCATACCCTCTAATCCAGGCAGCAGGCTGGTAAACCCTTTCCGTACCTCTCCAAAGCCTTCACATCCTTCCTGTAATGTGGCGACCAGAATCAAATGCAATTGTGTTATAAAACTGCAAGCAATAATAAAGGCAAGCATGACGTACTCCTTCTTTACCACCCTATCTACTAGCGTTGCCACTTTCAGGGACCTATGGACTTGAACCTGGAGATCCCTCTATACATCAATGCTGTTCAGGGTCCTGCCATTAACTGAATACTTTTTCTTAGCATCTGATCTCTCGGGCAGCACCTCTCACTTACCCAGATTAAACTCCATTTGCCATTTCTCCATCCATATCTACAACTGATCTATATCTTGCTATATCCTTTGACAACCTTCTACACTATCCACAACTCCACTGATCTTTGTATCATCTGCAAACTTACTAAGCCACCCATCTATATTTTCATACAAGTCATTTATATATATCACAAACAGAGAGGTCCCCGTACAGATGCCTGCTGAATGAAAAGTAAGTTTTTAATTTTACTTCCTCGAATAGTCAAGAGGAGCAGGAGTCCTTCTCCTCAGCTCCAGTCTTTCCTTTTTGCTCCTCGACCTTGCTCCTAGACAATCTATTGGCTTTTCTGTTTAAGCCAATGTCTGGAATATTACTGAATTACTTGCTTGTAAAATTAAATCATTATCTCACATTTTAACCTGAATATTGGCAACAACTGGACTTTTGGCTACAGAAAGATTCATAGCAGCAAGTGTAGTAGAAGGGAAAAAGTAATCGAAGTTTTAAAAAAACATATCTATGAGAAAGTAGTGTGTGATATTAGTGAACAGATGATTTGACACAGTCTACTTTTGTGTTTTTGTGATAATATCAATTCATTGAAACAAAACAAGATAAAATAAATGCTGGAATTAAGTAGGCAGACGAAAATGACAAAGTTTTAAATGTTCATGCAATGTTATATCCAATTGTAACTTTAAGATTTATATTTTCTGAATGTGGAGAGAAACAATTTGGAAAAGGTTTTGTCACAATAAAAGAAAATGAACAGATGTGCACCTTTCAGGCAATTTCAAGTGACGAATGTGAGATTATGGCTTTTTGCTTTTGAGATTTGTTATAACATATTGTCATAGTACAATACAGGCATTAATCCTGAAATGAATTGTGGCTCTGGATTTGCTGAAGGAAAGGCTCACTAACAAACATTGCAATTAAATAATACAGACATCATGAGGTCAGTGAGCTGCCTTTCTCAATCAGTGTCTTCACAAAGGATGCGTTAAAACAATCAGCATCCAAAGATGAGAAGTCTGAGGGATAAGATGGAAATTCTCTGCACTGAGATTGAAAAGCAATGTGCTCACCTTCCACATTCATATTTAACACAAGAAGCCATTGTAAACAGGGAGATAGAAGCACAAAGAGACAGAAAGCAATTTGCTGCAAAATAATAATGTGAACACGGAGGCACTGATATGGCAAACACCTCAATTTAAAGCTGCATCATCTCCTCCTGCTTAAGAAGTCAAAACCAGGAAGGTTGCTGTGAAAGTGAAAGAGGGAGTTGATTCTTGCTTGACCTGAGTCTGCTTCAGTTAAATGAATTGTGTCGGTTTTCAGCAAGGCACAGATGACATCTTCTTATAGTGACTAATTACTGAGCCATTTTTGGCATCACTTCAACAACCCCAGTTCCCGGCTGATTATAGTGTTATATTAATGGAGGTCATCCAAATATTTGAATACCTATCTTGAACTAAATCCGATTGAAGGATCCTGCATCACAAGTAGGAAAATGCAAAGATGTATAGGTATCTGAGGTACTTAATATGTCTAATCTTTCTACATAAGTCATAAACAATAATCAGCACTATCATAAACTGAACACAAATATTTAAGGGTCTGTTTTAATCTAAAATTAGTAGCGAGGTTACTTGATTTTTGGAAAACGCTCATTAATTACTTCAAGATGACAAATTCCAGTGTTAAACCTGTACAAACACAACTTGCATCTGTTCCGCTGTGATGTACAGAGTTTGGTGCAGATAACACTAATTTTCTTTGTCTATGCCATCGCTCAGCAACAACAGCTTGAAAGTGCCTGCCTCATGGACAGGCAGCTCAACTAGATAACATGGTGAAAGATGGAACAAATAACGCATATTTAATCCCAGGGGATCACATGGTATTGGGTGTGTTTGAGATTCTATGGTGGCACTAGTACAGGTCCATTTGTGACCAATCACAGAAGTATACCAAACAATAACATTATTTAAAGGCTCAGTCATCCAAATGATAGTTTTTAACTTATAGGGCTGAGTATTACGTTTCCCAGAATGGGGTTGGGGGTGGGTTTGGGTGTGAGAGAGACGGAATGGAAAATGAGTAGTCTGTTCACTTCCATTGTTGCCCCATTAGACTGTAAACCAAATGCTGACAGACCAATTAGCAGCCACTGGCAGGAAGGTGGCTAGTAAGAAGCGCAAAGGGTATCCCTTCACCCAATCATGAGACTAGGCCAGGAAGTCTTGCGGGACAGGGGTCATACTGCAGGCAGGAATTTGGCGCGCTGAACTCCTGCTCTTTGAATCTGTCTTTTTTAATCATTGAAAAAGCCCAGAAAAGTCAAAGAATTAACTTAAAGTTCATTCAGATTCCACTTTCACCAGCACAACATATTTAATCATTGTGTGTGGGCAGCTTTGGCTGGGCCAGCATTTATTGCCCATCCTTAGTTGCCCTTAGGAAGGTGATGATGAGCTGCCTTCTTGAACTGCTGCAGTCCATTTAGTGTAGATTGACTTGTAATGTCCTTAAGGAGGCAATTCTAGGATTTTGACTGAGTGAAATTGAAGGAATGGCAGTATATTTCCAAGCCAGGCTGGTGAGTGGCTGGGAGAGGAACTAGCAGGTAGTGGTGTTCCCACATATCTGCTGCCCTTGTCTTTCGACATAGAAGTGGTCATGAGTTTGGAAGGTGCTCTCTTAAGAGCCCTTGGTGAATTTCTGTAGTGCGCCTTGTAGATGTTACACACTGCTGCTACTGTGCATCAGCGATGGAGGGGGTGAATATCTGTACATGTGACACAAACCAAGTGACCTGTTTTGTCCTGGATGGTGTCAAGTTTTTTGAGTGTTGTCGGAGCTGTACTTGTCCAAGTAAATGAGGAACATTCTGTCACACTCCTGACTTGTTTCTTGTAGTTGGTAGCTTTTGGGGAGCCAGGAGGTGAGTTATTCACTGCAAGATTCTTTGCCTCTGGCCTGCTCTTGTAACCATCTGTATGTCTTGTAGTCCAGTTCACTTTTTGATCACTATTAACAGCCAGGATGTTCTAGTGGGATTTCAGCAATGGTGATGTCAAGGGTCAATGCTTAGACTCTCCTTAGTTGGAGATGGTCATTGTTTGTGTGGTGAAAATGTTACTTGCCACTTGTTAGCCCATGCCTGGATAATATTCAGGTTTTGCCACATTGGAAATGGATTTCTCAGGATTTGTGAATGATGCCGAACATTGTGCAAATATTAAGACACACCGCCACTTCTGAGGTGAAGATGGAGGTAAGGTCATTGATGAAGCAGCTAAAAGCAGGTTGATCCGGGTACATCACTCTGAGGTACTCCTGTAATGATGCCCTGGAGCTGAGAGAGCTGATCTCTAAAACCACTGACCATCTTCCATGATGCCAGGTATGACTCTTACAGAAGGGAGTTTTGCTCATAATTCTCATTGACTCTAGTTTTGCTCGGGGCCATTAATACCATACTTGGTCTTGCA
Source organism: Rhincodon typus (assembly GCF_021869965.1). Classification (NCBI taxonomy): domain Eukaryota; kingdom Metazoa; phylum Chordata; class Chondrichthyes; order Orectolobiformes; family Rhincodontidae; genus Rhincodon; species Rhincodon typus. The sequence goes on along the minus strand of NC_063358.1, from coordinate 35,206,158 downwards.
GTGAAGGGTTGTCTTTCTAACCTTATTGATGGAATTCTGCTCTTATTTCCTTGTTTGAACCAAGGCTGTAATGAAGTCTGGAGAAACATGACTCTGGCAGAATCCAAATTGAGCGTCAGTGAGCAAGTTATTGCTAAGCAATTGCTGTTTGATTACAGTATGGATGACCAATTCCATGAATTTACTGGTGATCGGTAGATTGGTGGGACAGTAATTGGCCCTGTTTTACATGTGCAGGGCACACCTGGGCAATTTTCCACATTGGACAATTGAACATGTAGCTACAGTCCCAGTGTCAAGACTTTTCTATCACCTTTGCATTGGCTCCTCGTACTCTGAGCCTACCTAGATGCTCACAGCCTTGAATTGCCTTGCCTTGTCTTTGTGAACACTGTCTCATCAGGTAGAGCTATTAGTGGTATGTTATTCTCTTGTACCATGCTGTTCAACATAAACACAAAGGCAGGAAACTTCTCCTTGCTGTCAGCAGGCCATGGTCAAGTCCATGGGGATAGCTTTCATGCATGAGTTCCCAGAACAGTCAGTAATACTCACACAAACTCTGGCTGTGGGTTTCCTCATAGAGTGTGAGAGAGGCAGGCTTTAGGGTAGATGAAAGTGAGTAGCACAGCTGTTACTGATGGAAATGGGAAAATTTCCCAAGCGAGTGAGTAAGTAGGTAATGCTGAGGGCATGCAATGTTAGTCATGTTGGGGATTGGTGTCGGTGTAAGTGAGTGGGGAAGATGTTGCAGGTAATGGTAAGTGGTAGATCATGAAACTTGGTGGGAGGACGGTACAGGAGCAGAGATAATGTGAATATTGCATAACAGAGAATCGAAAATTCGCTGGTGGAGTAGAAAAGGACATTGACCTTCTTCCTATAGCTGGGCATTCCTCCAGATGGGCAAGACTGGATTACCTGGCAACCTCAAACCAGTCCAGCATGGACTGGCATCGTGGACTTCACTGCTGGTTTTGGGAGTCAAGGAAGTTCCTCCTCTGCACAATCCTGTCCAAAAGAGCCTTCTGGTCACTGCCCAAAGTAGGGTGACAGTTTCCATCTGTCTGACATGTCTGGGGAAAATGGCAGGAATCATGCAAGGCACGTTTGGACTGACAGTGTTTGTTCTGTTACATAATGGGTTTTTGATGATGCCACAAGAGAGGCCATTCTTTTAATGGATATCTCATGAGTGGAGAGTTGTACCTGAACAACACATAATAAAATGGGGTTAGAATTAGATTTGAGGAATACCATAGGGCTAGGCTAAGTTGTTGGCAATGTACGGCATATAATCTTTCTGAACCTTGCGACTAAAATTCCTCCGAAAAACTTGACACAACTTGCGATCAAATAATAAAACATAAGAGTCAGCCCATGATGTTGCAACAAGAACTGTTCCTTTAAATTAAAGGTTAAGGTGTAGTTGCTGAACACCCATCTGTCTGTTACCTAGCGAGATAGCTCACACGCTGACATTCAATACAAAGTTCAATAAAAACGTAAGTTCTTAGAAGAAAACATTCACCTCCTGACTCCTAACCTGATACATGGGTGCAAGCAGTAGTTAAATATGTTGAGCTATCAGAAAGTGAGGATTGAGAAGTGGTAACTCAGAACTGTAGCTCAGCTCTACTCAGCAAAGACATCAATCATCAAGTCTGTGCTGCTGGTCACTTGAATTAAACAATGTTCAATTTCCTAAAATCAACAGATTTTTTAATCAATTGGGAGCTAGGTTAAACAGCCTCATCCAAAAAGTGACAACTTAACAATTTAAATAATTAGTCGACATAAGTCTGCATCATCGAGATCCTTTCAGCAGGGAGTCCCATTGAAAGATCCGCATTCCCAAAATTGTCCCAGTTCAATAATTAAATCACTGCAAAAATTGTTGTGTTGGATCTATCGTGATTTAGAGTGCAATAGCGTTGCTTTCAAGAAAGGAAGAAAGTCTTTTTCAATTAATTTTTCAATCAACTTCTTCAGACATATTATGTTAGCCTTCTGGAACAGGTGGGATTTGAATTGAGACCTTCTGGCCCAGGGGTAAACGACACCACGCAAGCCCCATGACAGAACTCTGGGGCAGGTAAGACTTGAACCTGAACTTTCCAGCTTAGAGGTAGGGACACCAACACTGTACCACAAGGGTACTCTTTATCCACAACCAAACAGACAGAGATCAACTAAAAGATTATTTAACAGGGAATGTCACGCGAAATTCAGGTAGCAGTGGAAATAAAGCCTTAGTTTTACTAAATGTCATCCCCACCTGCATTACATTGTCTTCTCACTATTATCAACATGGTTTGCACGATGGTGAGTGATGATCGATCCTTGACGACAGAGGCAACAGTAATCACAACCTAGTTTTATACTGGGGATAGGAAGAACTGCAGATGCTGGAGTCAGAGATAACACAGTATGGAGCTGGAGGAACGCAGCAGGCCAGGCAGTATCAGAGGAGCAGGAAAGCTGATGTTTCGGGTCAGGACCCAACCCGAAACATCAACTGTCCTGCTCGTCTGGTGCTGCCTGGCCTGTTGTGTTCCTCCAGCTCCACACTGTGTTATCTCTAGTTTTATCCTAGCCACCCTCACAATCAGTTTAATCTCAATACAAAATTCAGCAGTGGGGGAGGGGTAGGGCTGGAGGGGACTAGTGCTGGAGGTATAACAGGACAGCAATCAAGTGTAGGAAAGCTTGTTTGACTTTTCCATCCCAGCAATGACAATCCCAGCATCTCAGAAGTCACCTTAACTGGATTCAAGTAAGGCAGCAAAGAGCATGGACTCAAATTGGAGACTTCCAGGTCAGTATCACTGAGTGCTACACCACACAGTGCTTTTACAGGAGAGGCATTTTAATTCACTGTCAACACAGGAGAAGGCCCGTCAGCTATTGTGTTTTCATTAGAGGCACAGAAAAACATTGCAGGGATATTGTTATCTGTACATGAATAAAAGAATTTCTTGAGGTTTTGTCACATTTTTCAAAATGACTGGACTTTACGGTCACTGGTGTACTTTTAATGCATAGTGGCCTTTGCAATGAGGGAAATTTATTGCCATCAATTTTCTAGAATCAGCAATGTGATAATGAACAGATAATCTGTTCTTCCATGATGTTGACTAAGGGATAAATATTTGGCAAACCACCAGAGCTATCTCCCTGTTCTTTTCAGTAATAGTGCCATAACGCTGGATTAAACCAAGAACCTGGCAACACCCTCAGTGAACAGTGAAATGACATCAGCTACCCCAACAGCCTTGGGTGCATGTATACCCACAATCACTGCCGCAGATGTTAGATCAGCCTTCTTGAGAATGAACCTACGGAAAGTAACTGGCCCAGATGGAGTCCCTGGTCATGCAGTCAGATCCTGCATGGGCCAGCTTGATGTGAGCATTTGCAGACATCTTTAACCTCTCCTTACTACGATATCGAGTTCCCACCTGCTTCAAGAAGACCATTATCATCCAGGTGCCAAAGAAAAATCAGGCAGCATGCCTTAATAACTCATGCCTGGTCCAATTTGGCAAACTCTCACAAGGAGGATTTCAAAAGTGGGAGTTAGGATAGAAGGACCACGGTGTGGAAAAAAAAATTGTGGGGTGGTGGTTCATGTAAGGAGTCAAGATGTCCTATTACCATTAGAACATAAGAAATAGGAGCATCCCATCAAAAATGTTTCACCATTCCATGAGATCACGACTGATCTGATCATCCTCAACACTACTTTCCTGCCTTTTCCCTATAACCTTTGATTCCCTCACCAATTGCCATTTCTAACCGCTCTGATCTTTATGAATCCTCTTATGCAGTTTCTTCAGTAGGCTGGATGTTACTTGACCACTGCCCATATCATAATTGGACCAGCAGAGGTGGGTTGGGTAGCCCACCTACCAGAGGGCCAATTGACTGTGTTAATTTGGCAATTAATGCGCACCGACACTGGGATCTAACTGTTGGCAAGAGACACTCACATCAAGTTTCCCAGTGTGGGCTGGTAGCAAGCTGTGGGTGTCCCATGTATACAAACCTCACTGAACCAATGGTAGGACTGCACCACCCCAGGTTTCCCTTTCCACCTTCTCATACATTGATCAGGTGACCCAGATGGGAAAGCCTTCTCGAACCCTGCGTCCAGGACCAACAGTAGCTACAGCTTCCAATGGCAGAGTCAGAACTCAATGGCTAGCAGCACTTGGAAACAGTACATCTTTGTCCCTGAGAGAGGAGAGCAAGGCCACGCCATGTCACATAATGGCCAACTGTCCATTAAACTGCTACAGGGCCGTCACTCATTTCTGGATAGGGTCCTCCTGACACTTTAGCTGGAGAGGTGGGGACAATGGCACGCTGTAAAATTCAATCCAGTGTTTCTGTATTCCTTTTGTTACATGTAGGCCAGAAGTATGTACAGTATTCTAAGTATGGCTTACTCCAAATTTGGTTTCACATCTTTTTGAAAGTAAGACATTATTGAATGAGGGGGGCCCTGATCCAAACTCTTCTATTTAATTTAGAGGGAATTAAGTCCAAGAGTATTTCCTGTTGCCTTGTGAAATGGACAGATAGCGAAGGACAGAGAGGTCAGAGTTGGAGCAAGGTAGAAAATTAAGAATACAGGTGACTGGAGGCTTGGGTTAAGCTCAGGAATGGAACAATTTTACCATTCCCTGCAGCTCAAGGTTGATGCTATCACTGAACATAACTTCCCCTCCTCATTCTTTCAGCATCCTGAATGGACCTTTCACTCCACACTTCAATCCTCAATCACCCTCATCACTTCCTCACATACCTACTGCACCTTTCCATATTCAAGCACATTTTGTAACGTCTGTTCTTTACCCTTACCTTACTCCCTTTCCAAGGCCCCAAACTCTCCATCCAAGTGAAATTTGTAGTCTTTTCAACTTAGTACACTACATTTGCTACTCACTGATCTCCTTTAAACTGAGGTGCCAACACAGACTGGATGACTGCTTTCCAGCATTCTATTCAGTTCACAGGAATGACTCTGAGCTTCCAGTTGCTGGTTGTTTTAATTCTTCACCACACTCCAGCACTGAACTTGTTGCCCTCAGCTTAACATTGTATTCCAGCGAAGAAAATATAAACTTGAGGAGCAGCACTTCAGCATTCTACTGGGCACTTTACAACTTTCTGAAGTCAACACGAAGTTCAACAATTTTAGATCACATTCTCCGCTTCCATTTTGTTCTGCTTATCTTTGCTTCATTGTATTCTTTTAAAAGTACTTTGCTTTTCAATAGCAACTATTCAAGATCCTATTTTTCACACCTCATCGGAACTGGATATTTGTTTGTTTGGACCTCGCACCACAAACTTTTTATGTCTCTTCTTCCTTGTGCTATTTTACAAGATGATCATTCCTGGCACCTTGTGGTATTTGTCACTTCTACCAGTGTGTGGTATTGGCTGAGAATTGTTTGAGGTAGTTTGCTGCCACCAATCTCCTTTGTCTTTGCTTTATCTTGGGCCTCTCTAACCATTAGTGGTAGAGGACACAGCACTAGAGAGTATCTATCAAAAAGTTTCAGAGATAGTAGGAACTGCAGATGCTGGAGAATCTGAGATAACAAGGTGTAGAGCTGGATGAACACAGCAGGCCAAGCAACATCAGAGGAGCAGGAAGGCTGACGTTTCGGGCCTAGACCCTTCTTCAGAA
>NC_063358.1:35153332-35190457 GCF_021869965.1 Rhincodon typus | reverse complement strand
GCTCCCTGCTCCTCTGATGCTGCTTGGCCTGCTGTGTTCATCCAGCTCTACACCTTGTTATCTCAGATTCTCCAGCATCTGCAGTTCCTACTATCTCTGGTAATAGCAGCTATTCAGTTGAATTTTAATATCAAACAACACTGTTTTTGGTGTGGGGGTGCAAAAAGGTTCCATCCTGTAGTGTCTGTGCAGTTTTGTTAGCCATCACGCCTGACTGCACGTTTGAATGGAATGTCGGTCTTGTTTAAATGGGGTTGTTTATATAGTGCGTTATGGATGAGTACACTTTCAAGTGGGGTGTAACTGCAAATTGATGTGGTTGTAACCTGATACGGTAGCGAGCCCCTGAATTAGTTTGAATGGGGGCTGGCTGGTACATGGAAGTCAGCAGTTAGTATTATAACCACGAATTAGTGGGTTAATGGATTAATAGACATGATTTATGGAGTTATATTAAAAGTTGTTAACATCTTTGAACTCTAATATATCAGAAACATGTCTCCAACAGCAGAGCTTTTTCCTCAATTCCTAGTACCTTCACTTTCGCCGGGGCTGTTTGATACCACACTTGGTCAAATGCTGCTTTGAAGCTGTGGTTTTAATCAGATACATGTGAACAAATTCAATGTGGTTTTAAATGGTGCATTCACCCTCTGAGTGTTATGCCCACCAGGATTCCTCTAAAGAAGATCAGCTGGTGGCTTTTGGAGTCGTCTTTTACACGTTGAACTTTTATTGCTCATTGGGTTACATTATCTGCTGTAGAACAGAGGATTAGTTAAATATCCCCTTGTGTGGCAAACTGGGTTTCGCTGTTCGTTATCACACAAGAGCAGACAATTCTGGCTGCCCCTGGCCTCATTCGGCACCTCCTCCATGAAGTTGTCTAACTCTGGAATCCTTTGAGAACTGTGCGCTTCTGTATTTCTGGCCTATTAGCCACCTTCAATTTTAGCCTGGCTGCTCCTTCCCTTTCCTGGGCCCTTAGACTCTGAAATTTCCTCTCTAATCTTCCCTACTTCTTCAACTCTTTTGTCTCCTTCAATATCTTTAAAGTGTCATTTTATCTCCTATCCTAACATCTCTCTGCCAAGGTTCAGTGTCAAATAACGTTTGCTAGCACTCCTTTGGAATGGATTACTATGTTAACGCGAGCGAGGGTGCATTCGGGAAGGTAAGGCTTTTTCCCTATAAAAAACTTACCTCATGCAGCAGCGGCCTTCTTGCTTTCAGTGGCAGGTGTGTGGAGAGGACGCGAGCCAGGAAGGAACTAATATATTTGGGCATTGGCAATGACATTGGTACCAATGACATAGGTAGAAAAAGGACTGAGAATATGAAAAATGTGTACAGGGAGTTAGATTGGAAGCTGAAGTCCAGGACAAACAGAGTAGTTATCTCTGGATTATGACCAGTGTTACGTGATAACGAGGTAAGAAATAGGGAGAGAGGGCAGCTAAACACGTGGCTACAGGGCTGGTGTAGGAGGGAGGGCTTCCATTATGTGGATAATTGGAGCACATTCTGGGGAAGGTGCGACCTGTACAGTAAGGACGGGTTGCACCTGAACCGGAAGGGCACAAATATCCTGGGAGGGAGGTTTGCTCGAGCTATCCAGGATGGTTTAAACTAGATTGGCAGGTGGTGGGGAACCGGATTTATAATTCAGAGATAAGGTATTCAGCTTTCCAACAGACACAAGAGGGAGTGAGGTTGTTTATAAAGAAATGCGGTCGATGGAGGGAAATTGTGGACACAGGGATGGTTTGAGGTGTGTATACTTCAATGCTAGAAGTATCAGAAATAAGGCAGATGAACTTAGAGCACGGGTCGGTACTTGGAACTACGATGTTGTGGCCATTACAGAAACTTGCGTAACTCAGGGAGAGGAATGGTTGTTGGAAGTTCTGCAATTTAGGTGCTTTAAAAGAATTAGGAGGGTGGTAAAAGAGGCGGGTGGGGTGGCATTCCTAGTCAGGGCTGGTATAGCAGCTACTGAAAGGCAGTTCGAGAATGATATGTCTACAGATTCAATTTGGGTTGAGGTCAGGAACGAGAAAGGAGCAGTCACTTTGTTGGGGGTTTTTTACAGACCCCCTAATAGTTGCAGAGAAGTGGAGGAGAAGATTGGGAGGCAGATACTGGAAAGGTGCAGAAGTCACAGGATTGTAGACATGAGTGAATTCAACTTTCCAAATATTGATTGGAAACTTTTTAGTTGTAATAGTTTAGATGGAACGGATTTTGTCCAGTGCGTTCATGAAGGATTTCTGACACAATATGTAGATAGACCAACACGAAGAGAGGCCACTTTGGATTTGGTGCTTGGCAATGAACCGGGCCAAGTGTTAGACCTGTTGGTAGGAGAACATTTTGGCGGTAGCAATCATAACTCTGTTACTTTCACAATAGTCATGGAAAAGGATAGGTACATACAGCAGGGTAAGGTTTATAATTGGGGGAAGGGTAATTATAATTCTGTTAGGCAAAAATTGGGTAACGTAAAATGGGAACAGATGCTGTCAGAGAAGAGCACTATTGAAATGTGGAGATTGTTTAAGGAATGCATACTGTGTGTGCTCGATATATTTGTCCCTAGCAGGCAGGGAAGATGTGGTCGCATGAGGGAGCCTTGGTTCTCAAGAGAGATCGAACGACTGGTTAAGAGGAAGAAGGATGCTTATATAAGGTTTAGGAAACAAAGATCGGAAAAGGCTCTAGAGGGATACAAGTTAGACAGGAAGGAGCTGAAGAAAGGGCTTAGGAGAACTATAAGGGGGCATGAGAAAACCTTGGTAGATAGGATCAAGGAAAACCCCAAGTCTTTTTTCACATACGTGAGGAATAAGAGAATGACCAGAGAAAGGGTAGGGCCGATCAAGGATTGTAAAGGGAATTTGTGCATAGAGCCTAAAGAGATAGGAGAGGTCCTTAATGAATACTTTTCTTCGGTATTCACAACTGAGAGGGACCTAGTTGTAGGGGAGGACAGTGTGAAATAGGCTGGTAGGCTAGAGGAGGTGGATGTTAGTAGGGAAGATGTACTAGGAATTTTGAGGAACTTGAAAATAGATTAGTACCCCGGGCCTGATGGGATTTATCCAAGGATTCTATGGGAAGCGAGGGAAGAGATCACAGCAGGGCCTTTGGCAATGATCTTTCCATCCTCACTGTCCACGGGTATAGTGCCAGAAGATTGGAGAGAGGCAAACGTCATTCCCTTGTTCAAAAAAGGGAATAGGGATAACCCCGGAAATTGCAGGCCAGTTAGTCTTACTTCAGTGGTGGGCAAATTATTGGAAAGGGCTCTGAGAGATAGGATTTATGATCACTTGGATAGGCACAATCTGATTCATGATAGTCAGCATGGATTTGTGAGGGATAGACCATGCCTCACAAACCTTATTGAATTCTTTGAAGAGGTGACCAAACACATGGATGAAGGTAGAGCAGTGGATGTGGTATACATGGATTTAAGTAAGGTGATTGATAAGGCTCCCCATGGTAGGCTCATGCAGAAATTATGGAGGCATGGAATAGGGGAAATGTGGCAGATTGCATTCAAAATTGGCTGACCCTTAGAAGACAAAGGGTGGTAGTGGATGGAAAATATTCAACATGGTGCTCAGTTACGAGCGGTGTATCACAAGGATCTGTTCTGGGTCCTCTTCTATTTGTGATTTTTGTAAATGATTTGGATGTGGGAGTGGAAGGGTGAATTAGTAAGTTCACGGATGATACGAAGGTGAGTCGAGTTGTGGATAGTGCAGAGGGCTGTTCTAGGTTACAAAGGGACATTGATAGGATGCAGAGCTGGGCTGAGAAGTGGCAGATGGAGTTTAACCCTGAAAAGTGTGAGGTGATTCATTTTGGAAGATCAAACTTGAAAGCAGAATACAGGGTTAACAGAAAGATTCTTGGCAGTGTGGAGGAGCAGAGGGATCTTGGGGTTCATGTTCACAGTTCCCTGAAAGCTGCCACCCAGGTGGATAGAGTTGTTAAGAAGGCGTATGGTGCATTAGCTTTCATTAATAGAGGGATTGAGTTCAAGAGCCGTGAAGTTATGCTCCAGCTATACAAAAGCCTGGTTCGGCCACATCTGGACTATTGTGTCCAGTTCTGGTCGCCTCACTACAGGAAAGATGTGGAAGCGTTGGAAAAGGTACAGAGGAGATTTACCAGGATGTTGCCTGGAATGGAGGGAAGGTCTAACGAGGAAAGGTTGAGAGAGCTAGGGCTTTTCTCTTTACAACGACAAAGGATGAGAGGTGACTTGATAGAGGTGTACAAAATGATCAAAGGTATAGATAGAGTGGACAGCCAGAGACTTTTTCCTCGGGTGGAGGTAGCTATTACAAGGGGGCATAGTTTTAAAGTGAGTGGAGGTAGATCTAGGGGAGACGTCACAGGTAGGTTCTTTACTTAGAGAGTGATTAGGGCATGGAATGCATTGCTGGAGAGGGTAGTGGAGTCGGCCTCATTAGGGGCATTTAAGCAGCTATTAGTTAGGCATATAGATGATAGTATAAGGTAGGGGTGGAAGTTAGATAGACCTTAGGTTTAGGGTAAAAGTTTGGCACAACATCATGGGCCGAAGGGCCTGTACCGTGCTGTACTGTTCTATGTTCCATGTTCTATGTGAAATGTTGATATGTTTTACTTTGTGGTGTATCCCACAAAAATGTTTGCAATGTAATTGTGTCTGTTGCAGTACCACTCATTAAAACATCCTTTGGTTTGGTTTGATCGCATTTTCAATGGATTCCAGCAGAATATCCTACATTTGCACTGTAATTAGTGTAATTCTGTTATGATCTGTGTACCATCTAATACAGGGAGACAGTTTTAAATGCAGATGTTTTCACTATATGTCTAATGATCAAATAAAATGGATACGGCAATGAATCACATAATGAATTTCTACTGTAATAATCTATAAAGAAAGTGTTCTGTTGCAAAATTACCTTCTGTGACATGACCATCTATCCAGCGAATGGTCCCAAAGTGTGTTTTTAATAGAAAGTGTATGGGTGGGGGCTGAATGTGAAGTGACCCTCAAACACCCTTGAGGTCCTCTTTTTGTACATAACAGTATCTCTGTTGTTTAAGGTCCAGAGCTTTTGCAAGGAATCCAGTCTCTTGGGTACCTATATGATAACATGAATGATGGATCAAGACACCATAGACTCAAGTTTGCTGATGACACAGGAAATGGTGCAAATGGGAGCTAAATGTTGCAAAAGGACTTGATAGTGTATCATTACCTCAATGGGTTGGTTTACTGCAAACAGTAAACACATTTTAATTGATGAATCAAACAATAGTACAACTGATTTCTGTAATTTCAGCTTGCAAACCTATTGAAGACTAAATGTCCAGGCAGAGTGTGATGCAAACTGAGGAATTTATGCACATAATTTTAATATTACTTGGTGAGATATTGGGGCTAGTTTTTGAGTTAGTATGAGGTGAGTTTTTCTTTGTGTATCTGAAGTCAATAGTTAACTTGTAAGTATTTCTGCAACCATGATTATTTATTTTATAAACAGTTTTGTTGCCTGCCAGTAGTGTCAATGAGTTTGTGTACTAATGAACTTCTGTTTATTTTACAGTGTTTGCAATACAGCATGGTAAATAATGGGGTCTCAGAGGGTTACCTGTTTGTCCTGGAAATGAGTTAAAGGTAAAGGTTAAGCCGTCCTAGTCTTATTAGACCATAGGACCGTTTTCTCATTGGAGTGAGAGATGACTGGCAAGCTTAAAAGAAACACCCATAACTGAGATTTTGACTGGTTGACTGGTTTGGTGTCGAGCAAGAGAAGCAATGATAAATATAGTGAATTAGATTATCTTGGAGTGAAAAAGTTAGTGTTAGTTCCAAACCAGAAGTGCTGGGATAAAAAAAAAACCCTGAAGTGATTATTAAAGTTGAGTAGAGTGAAGTTGAGGTGTGGGTAGCTCCAGGAAGAAGCTATTCACAGATCCAGCTGAAGTTGCAAGTGACTTAAAGATGCAGCAGTGTTAGGTCTAGAGACTCTGGTGTCAGTATTATACAAATGGTGTTTATGAGAACTGTACCAGGAGTGGTGTTTTTGGTACTGTGCAAAGGCTGTTTTGTTTCATTTCAATTTAAAGCAATATTTTAAGATTAATTGAATTATATGTTTACTGTATGTTTAAAGCATTTGAATTTGTATTAAAAGTAGATTAGGTTATTTTATTTTATCTTCACTTCTTTTGTTAATAAACTTGTTTTGTTGTTAAAGCAAAATCTGCAGATTGTGTGCTTACCTTGAGACACCACCTTCTTAAAGCCAAAATAAAAAAAATCCACCAATCAATGATTGTGAAGAACAATAGACATCTTGAAGAAGTAAAACCAAACATCTGATTCTCCTCAAAGTCTCTGTAACAATGTCTATTGTATCAACTATTTCATTATTCATTCTTGGGATGTGAGTGACCCTAACTGGCCATCATCTGTTGCCAATTCCCGGTTGTCCTTGGAAAGGTAGTGGTAAGCTGCCTTCTTGAACTGCTGCAATCTATGTGCTGTAGATAGAACCACAATTCCATGCAAGAGGAAATTCCAGGATTTTGACTCAACAGAACTAAAGGAACAATACATTTCCATGTCAGGGTAGTGAGTGGCTTGGAAAGGAATTTACAGTTGGTGGTGTTTCCATCTATCTGCTGCCCCTGACCTTGGTGATTGTGGTGGAATTTAAAGATATTTTTAAAAGGAGCCTTTGTGAATTTCTGCATCAAAATTTCTAAATGTAATCTGTAACTATCTGGCAACAAACAACAAATTATTTACTTCAAGAGTTCCACTAGTCAGACCAGGATTTGTTTTCCTCAATCACACTACACCGAGCAGGCCCTATCATTCCCTATCCTCAAAGAGGACAATGATAGCAACTGTTGTACGTGCTGTAGTACTGATCACTGTCAGAGAATAGTTACCAATCCTCATTTCTATACTGGGTCTAAGAGTTGTTTGGTTAACAGTGGTAGAAGGTGAGCCACTAATGAATCTTAACAGGAAGAGATATATGGCCTAACAGTTCATTGCATTATAGCAGCGGGCACATGTTGGCTGGCTAGACATAATTACAAAGACTATTGGGGTCAGGGATGGCACATTTGACTCCCTTGAGATCTTGAAGTTCGCTCTTCTTTTTCCGACACAAGATATTGTCAGACTGGCTGGGCCTTAATGCCGTCTGCACCATCAACTGTTTCAGAACCATTAACCTATTGATCAGCAACTTTGATCATGCGCAGCACTCATTAAGTGTAGTGAGCTGTAATGCTCACACAGTATGATAGGTATCCGAGTGGATTTAATTGGACTGCTCGTACAATACTTTGTGTGCAGCAGTGGAAGACCTTCAGACTCAGCTTTAAGTTGTGTGCCCTATACAAACAGTCAGCAGTAGGGAAGAGCTGAAGGCATAAGACTGTGGCAGAAAGAGGTCATGTAGTTGTCCTCAGTAAGGAAGAATGTACCAGCGAGCGTTAAAGGCATTCAAGACATGCTAAGAAATACATCAGACATGTTAGCAACACTCCAGAGAAGGAACTCTGAAGTAGATACAAGATGCATCACTAGGTGTTGATCTATAGAAACAGTCCCACAATGGAGTTCAGTGATGAATGAACACAGATGAGAAAGTTCATGGGTGAATACAATTCCAGCCCCTGTTGGGCCAGAGGAATCTTTAAAATAGCCCAGTAATCCTGGCTAGAAAAGCAATCTAAAAAAATTTGTTACAGCTCACATCGAGTCTTTTGACGAGTGAACAGACATCATGTGTTACAGTTACAGAAAAGAATTAAAGCATCACAAAAGAAATATTAATCCAAGATCACAAACCCTCGGACGTCACATCATCAATAGTTCAAGTGATATTGTTGGACAGATTAAAAGCCTTAATAGATCTCGTCTACTGATCCAATGGGAGCAAAGTTTGGGAGAATTTACTCAGGTCGAGTAAAAGGTGAGAGATCACTCAACTGCTGTGATCAAGACAAGAATCATTTATTTAACTTATAATTTGATGAATCATTCAGTTTAACAGCGATAGAAGTGGGACTCTTCTTTTTTTAAAGCTGCTTTTTTTAAAGCTTTTTTAAAATAAGCTTCATAAACCAAAAGCTGAACAAATAAAAGTACAGCTGTACATGATGTTTCACCTTGCCATGGGATAAAAGGAGCTACAATTACTTTTGAAGAAACACTGAAAACCTTTGACAATTATTTCATGCTCAGAACTAAGAAAATTACTGAGAGAGCAAAATTTAATGGAACAGTTCAGTAACCAGGCAAATCCATTGATGATTCCATGAATGATCTCTACAGAATAATGGAGAAAATCAATTATGATGATTTTAAGTCATCATTAATTCATATAAGCTGGATTTGTTGTAGAAATTGCTGATTACTCTTTGTCAAATATAACACAGTCCTGTCTGTAGGGCAGTTTCCAGACATTCTATAATGGAAAGGTCTTGTGGCAAATCAAATGAATCTTTAGATGAGTTGGTCAACTCTGGAACAGGAGATCAGCAAATTCCATTCTATTTTAAGATGCAAAACAACAAATGATACAGGTGACAACCAATACAGTGAATAGGGCAGATACCAGACATAAAAAATCCTTGTTAATGTTATGGAGGAATATAAACCTCAGGCAAAGTCAATGCATTGATATTTAGATCAATGGATACTTCATAAATTTCAAGTCAGACACTAGGATGAGGGTGACTATATTATAATACACTGAGCCTTGGTTAAGAAAACACTTGTCCAAAGCTAACAACAGTTCAATTACATGATCCAGATAGCATACCATCTAAAGTTAAAGGTATCCCACTTCCAACTATCAAAAATAGATTTTCTACTATTTAGAGTCCCCTATAGAAACTTCACAATCAAGAATTCTCATTCAAATAGGAAAGTATGCCGTGATCTCTATAGCATTAAAATTGCGGAAGAGGTAGAATGTAAGAACTTTCTTTGAACAGGAATACCCCAAATTAAAGTACAAAAGAATCGCAATACTAAATACCGCATTAGATTGGAGAAAAATGCTGAACTCATAACAACTCTGATGTGGAGGTGCTGGTTTTGGAATGCGATGGACAAGGTCAGAAGTCACACAACAACCAGGTTTATTGGAAAGCACAGGCTTTCAGAGCACTGCACCTTCAACAGGTGAAGTCCAACAGTATCCGCTACACTTGATGAAGTAACAGTGCTCCGAAAGCTTGTGATTTCAGATAAACCTGTTGGACTATAACCTGGTGTTATGTGACTTCTGATATTAACAACTCTGAAGGATCTGAATAGTCTTGACCAATCACCACCATCCTTTACTTGGCTGAACTTCTTCTCATTTTGAACAACTTCTCCCTTAACTCATCTCACTTTCTCCAAATCAAAAGGAGTGGCTCAGGGCTCCTGCATTGGTCCGAGCTGTGCCTGTGTCTTTTTGAAATTTGTGGAACTTTACTTGTTCCAGTCCTACTTGGAGGCCCACATGCATCTTTTTTCCGATACTTCAATAATGTTGTCGGTGCTGCATCCTGTTCTTATTAAGAATGGGAAATTCAACCAATTTTGCTTTCGATTTCCATCCTTCTCTCACCATCTTTGACTTTTCCCTCCACTTTCTTGGCTTATTGGTTTTCATTTCCAGGGATAAGCTGTCCTACAATACTTACTTAATCTCAGTGTTACCTTGACTATGCCTCCTCAGACTCTACTTCCTTTAAGGAGTGCATTCCATTCTCCTGGTTTCTCCATCTCCACTGCATCTCTTCCACCAGGTGCATCTGACATGACCTCCTTTTACTTCCAAGGAATCCGCCGTTGTTGTGGTTGACAGCACCCGCTACCATGTCTGACCCATTTCCCACACTCATGACCTCACCTCGTCCCCTCCTTTTGACAGCAGCAGCAGGCTTCCATTTGCCCTTACCTTCCACGCTGCTGGACTCCCTATTCAAAGGATTAAACTCAACCATTTCTACCACCTTCAGCAGATGCCATCATCAAATGCATCTTCCCCTCCCCTGTCAACAATCCACAGTGATCGTTCCCTCTCTGACACGCTGGTCCATTCCTCCATCACTCCTAACACTTCATTTATACCCGTGGCACCATGCAATTGCAAAAAGTGGAGCACTTGCCCTTTCACTTCCTTCCTTCTCACAATCCGAAGCCCCAAACTCACGTTCTGGGTGAAGCAGTATTTCACTTGTACTTCTTCTAATATAGTTTACTGCATTTGCTGTTAACAATGTAGTCACCTTTATATTGATGAGACCAGACAACTACTGGATGACACTTTGGAGAATTTGAAACATTAACTCTGTTCCTCTCTCCACAGATGATGCCAGATCTGCTGAGTTTCTCCGGTATGTTCTATGTTTGCTAAATTCTTATGTCTCCAAATACTCAGGAAGATACACATCCCTTAATAACGTAAGTTGCAGAATTGACAAGAATGAACATAATTTCCTGAGTCACAAATCTGACAGAGTGATGGTCAAGTACGATTACTATACTCAAGCCAAACGTATTTTTTTGAATTTGTGATGAGAGAAATCCACTTTATGCCTACAAAGGGCAAGCATAGAGATTTTACAAAATTTGATGCAAGTTGTGGATTCTGAAAGATGACATGAGACAATCAAGATTGCATGCTACATTGATCACTCCATTTTGGAGATCTTGTTTCAACACATTTGGGAGCACCTTGTCCAAACTTTTGCTAAAATCCCAGCTGATGTTATTGTCGAACAAATCAATTTCTGCACAGAAACCTGACTTGACAGATAATATTTTGTTTTGGTTTAGTTTTAATGACGTGGTCTGTCAGTGAAACATAAGCACGCAATGTTTAAACCTTAAAACAGAAGTTTATTAACCAAACAAAATGAAAATAAAATAAAAGTAAATAGTTTGATTTATTCTAAACCAAATTCAGAGTGTTATGAACAGACTGTAAAATCTCATTAATCTCAAAGCACTCATTTAGAAGTTTGATAAAAAGCACTCAGTTTACCATACTAACAATTGTAAGTGATAAAAGATCTTTTCCAACACCTTGAAAGATTTAAGTTTGTCATAACTTTAACTCCTGAACTGGAAATGTTGATAGATCCAAGAAGAAGTTATAATATGCAACTGTTTAAATGTACTCAGCTTGAAGCAATTTCTTCAGTGTTTTTTTACAATGTCTCTGGTTTGTGACTATCGCTAACTCCTTGTTATAAGGTATTTTAATTTTATTTTGTTCTCTCTTCTCATGTGCATTGCTCTACACATCCATTTCTATCCAAAGGCTTCAAAGAAGTGCTCAAAAATAAATTAAAGCTGAAAAAAACAAGTCTCTGTCTAAGAAATGGGTGGTTTTCACCTAAGCGTAAAAGTGCATTAAACCTAAAAATTATCAACAAAGGTAACAAGGACCCATTAATGCTACTAAGGAAGCTCAATAAGAAATTCTAAAATGAAACGTCATAGCTCCAGAAATTATTAACTTCAGACACAGAAAATACATACATCACTAACTCAAATTTAAAATCAATGATATTGGAAAACATATACATCAGACAATTTAAATCACACACTATTTTACAAGATCTTCACAGAATCTTATAAGTTATGGCTAACATATTGGTCTATGGGGAAATTGTTAAAGAACATGACTTTAGAGTACATACAGTCCTAACGAGCTTATAAGCAGAAGGGCTCATCCATAACAAAGGGTGAATTGTCCGAAGAAACTTTTCTTTTGGTTCTGGCAAAATATGTTGCGATTGAAATGGAGGCTTGCTGATGTACATCAGCCTGAGACAAATTTCTGGTAAGTCCTTGGTCAGAAATTTATCACAGAAATGGATTATAAATCATTTGTTTCTCGCCTTAGGGCGGCATGGTGGCTCAGTAGTTAGCTGGGTTCGATTCCATCCTTGGGCGACTGTCTGTGCGGAGTTTGCACATTCTCCCTGTGTCTGCGTGGGTTTCCTCCAGGTGCTCCGGTTTCCTCCCACAGTCCAAAGATGTGTGGATTAGGTGGATTGGCTATGCTAAAATTGCCCAGTATGTTCAGGCGTGTGTAAATGAAATGGATTAGCCTTGGGATATGTAGGGTTACATGGAAAGGGGTGGGAGTGGGTCTGGGTTGGATGCACTTCGGAGGGGCAGTGTGGACTTCTTGGGCTGAATGGCCTGTTTCCACACTATAGGGATTCTAAGTGTTAAGGATACCTCAAAGAATACAAAGGTTTTGACTTCATCTAATGATGTTCACCTATGAAGCCATATTTCTTGAGGGAAAGGTGCAATTACACTCTCTCTAGACCAGTGGTTGTTCACCTTTCCATGACTTTATTCATGATATCAAGTCATATATCCATTCTGCAGTGACAGGATAGCCAGCAAGCCACAAGTGGCATGAACAAATCTGACAAGACCAGTTAAGGCTTAGCTCATAGAAATGTAGAAACAGGGAATATAAGTGTAGGAATAGGCCATTTGGCTGTTTGAAACTGCCTCACTATTCAATATGATCATGGCTGACCATTCAACTCCGTATCCTGTTCCTGTTATCTCCCCATACACTTTGATCCCTCTAGCTCTAAGAAAAATATTTGAAAATCTGTCAGTATTGTGTGGAGCACCTGTCAGGCCAAAGGCTCAGTGGGTTGGCGAAACTACATTTTGAGCATGGACAGCTTTTTACAGTTGTGGCCAACATACAAGTGAGTAAAATCTGGGCATTCCAGATTCACTTTGCTCTGGTGACCTAGGGAAGCTGCAACAAGACCCCTTAGGAATCACCAAGTATAGCAAAAACTGATGGTCAAACTTGTGGTACCCTAGGATTTCCAAGGACATTGAGGATAACATCACTGACTACAAGATCAGCGCCATCCACCAACCAAGAGCCATCAGTACCAGTCACATTCCTCACAGGGCAATGGGAATATGTTGGCACAGGTCTATTTGTTTTTGATGGAAGGTTTCACCTCATTGTCATTGATTACTTCTCCTGACGGATAGGGGTTTAAAAAATTGCACACCACAACCAATGTGGTTATCAGAGTCGTAAATGATTTTTTTGCAATTTATCTTGTTCTTCATGTAATTGTTTCAAACAAGTGGCTACAGTACACTAACAGATGCTTAAATCAACTTGTTGCCTGTTCTGGATTTGAGCATATCACAAGCTCATTAAGATGTCCACAATGAAATGGGGAATCAGAGCAATGGGTCAAGACAGTCAAGTCAATCTGGAAGAAGAATACAGACTTCTCTACTGGACTGTCAGATTATAAATCTAGCATACTGTAGGGTTCTGGTTTATGATTAGTAATTTGCTGATTTTTAGATGGATTGAATCACCTCCAGATCCTTGGTTCTGACACTGAACGTATTTAGGAATGTGAAGTGAAGTAAGGCAGTAGACAGGTGTGTCAGGGCAAACGAATCTCTGCATTTATTAAATACAAAAAGTTAAGTATAATATAAGAAATAAAGATAAATGTAATAACCAGTGAAATTGATATAATCAACGATATGGAGGACAGTAATTAAATACACTATTAAATCAAATACAGGTTAAACACTATGAGAACCAAACAGCATATTTAATCATGGAAAACTTTAATCAGACTTGCTAACGTTGGCATTCCTGCACTGTTACCACTTGCCTTCCCCTCCCTGCCAGGTAGGTCGGAAACTTTGGGCTCTCGAAAGTTCAAGCTCACTACTGGGGAAAAACACGATTTTGAACTACAGCTGACTGTTCCTGCTTGCTGTACCTGGTCAATGAAGACTCTAGACTGTGAAGGGCTTCCGTCTGGGTTGAGTATGCAGATGCGGTAGGATGTGTATTGGATTTATTGGGTGACTACTTGGTTTTCCTTATTTTGTGGTGGTTTTGCCGGCTGGTTTTCACCCCAGAATGTGTCTGAAGCCTGGTGGTGTTGGTTGGGTCGGTGATTTTTGGAGGTTGTCGGTCCTTAGGTCTGTTGGTTGTGGTCGGTTGCTGTTGCTTCCCTGGTGCAGCAGAGGCCTGTGTCGGAAGGTTTCTGAATTGTGGTTCAGATCCCCCTTCTGGAAACAGCTCTTGGAAATAGCTGCTGTTATTAGCTGTTGGAATTCTTCTTGGGATTGCTGTTTGGAACGCCTCCTGGGAATAGCCACCAGGGGATCGGTCTTGGTGACATAGCTGTTTGGAATTCCTCTTCAGGAGATAACTCTACTGGATAGCTCTCTCAGGTGAGATTGGGGCCTGCAATTATACTAATTGTGAGCCTCTTATCTTTGTGTCACATCTGTATTTGCCCATGGAGTTACTGGCTCTTTTTGAGATCAATTCGATTCCTGACAGTTAAGAGTATGTGTGAATACATTTTGATTGAAATTGAATGCCTGATTATCTCTGTGAATTAATACTGATTGAAGTTGAATGTCTGGTATGTGTATAGGTTCCATAACATCTGTGCTGGATGTCCCAAGGTGTAAACCCTAGTTTCAATCTAGAGTATTAGGTCTGGTTGATTGGTCTCTTAAAGTGGAGGTGTACATTGGACTTGCCGGCTGAACAATAGTTCCCAGCAGCTATCTCTGTGTCTGTGTATTTTTCCCAGAGCTCAGTCCCCTTTCTTTTAAAAGTTTTTGAAAAGTCCAGCATTTTGGTCCAGCATTGTAGAATATGGGGGTTTTTGCTCAATCCTACAATACCCCAATTTGATTCAGCACATCCAAGTTGCAAAGTGGTGAGGAAGATGATGACCTAGTTTCCCATCCTAACAGAGCAGTTAACTGCATATTTGTATCTACAGGATGTATAGAATAAGAAGCAGCCCTATTGTGTGCAACAAGCTACGCACTAATATAGACAATAACTTGCAAAACACTTGTCACGTTTTAGATAGAGGAAACAGCATCTGGCCTCTGAACTGTAATGGTACAGTCATCCAAGGAGCCGTCAACCAGCAGAGGTTGCACATTTTTTGTGGTGTGAAAGGGGCTGTACAAAGAGAAAGAGGAATCTTATGCCATTACAGGTTAATTATTCACCACTGAGTGACTGGGACAAACCCAGTGGGGGAGCTTAACGCTGCTCGGTACTTACAGACTTTACACACTGTCCAGAATAGAGTCAAAGTCAATGACCTTCAACTCAGTAAATCACCAGTCTTCCAACTTAGAAGGGAATGCTTTCTAGGAGAACAGTGGAACCTCCAGATCACCTGAATTTGTAAAGTCAGAGATTTGGAGGGAAAATGGAGTAATGGAAAATATACTTATTAACATAGATGTATAATATTATTAGTAACAGATGAAAGTACAAGAGGAAATGTTGAATATGGGTATGAATCAAGCATTAACAGCACCAACTGTGATGAATTTATATTGGATTATGGGCAGAGCAATCTGGGATCTTGAAGACCTAACATCTTCCCCAAAATGTCTCTGCGACATTGTGTATCATATCAATGTGATCTTTAACTATTTGCTTACCTGCAATAAACTCGATTTTGTTAACTATCAAGAGACTCCTCAAGTTCCACCAGGAAGTGTTTTTCCTTTACCACATGTCCATACCTGCAATCTCCTATACTTTTAAGAGAATGGTGGCAGAAACGTTCATCTTGAGTCACAGCTCCTAGTAATAGTGAGCTCACACACCCATACAACTTCAATGGGATAACTGTAGGAGTGCAGAAAAAAAAATGTTTTCCTTCATACTTACATTTGGATTTTGGAAATTTAATTACAAATTCATGCCAACTCATTTTTTAAGAGGTGCCAAGAATGATCTGTAATTAACTGCAAGTCACAAGGGTAATACAATGTTAAGATGAATTTTTTGCATAAGGTAATGTAATAGCACCAACAATGGATAAAGAGTTGGTTAACTCATAGAAGACAGAGTTAAGATAAAGGGAGCATTTTCAGAATGTTAACTTGTGACTATTAGTATGCCACAGGAGTCAGTGCTGGTGCCACAATTATTTATAATATATGTTAATGACTTAGATGAGGGATGTGAATGTACAATAGTCAATTTTGCAGATGACACAATATAGGTGGGAAAGCAAGTAGAGAGGATGACACAAAGAGTCTGCAGAAGGACATATACATGTCACGTGACTGGGCAAAAACTTGACATAAAGAATATAATGTGTGAAAATGTGAGATTATAGACTTTGGCAAGAAGAATAGAGGAGTTGAGTATTTTCTAAATAGAGAAAGAATGCAGAACACCGCAGTGCTGTGAGACATAGGAGTTCTCATTCATGAATCATCAATAACGAGCGTTTATGTTTGGCAAGTAATAGTGAAGGTCAATGGAATATTGGTATTTATTTCAAAGTGAATAAGAGAACAAAATCTAAATCTACAGAAAGAACAAGTTAGACCACAGCTGGAATATTGTGAGTCGCTTTGATCACTGTATCTAAAGAAAAATATACAGGCATTGGAGGCAGCCCTGAGAAAGATCACTTGGTTTATTCAAGGTTTGGAAGGATTTTCTTATGAGGGGAGGTTGAGTGGGTTGGCCTTGCATTCACTGGAGTTTAGAAGATGGGCAGCAAGCTTACTGAGACACAATATTCCTAAGGGGGCTTGAGAGGTAGGACAACAGGAAATAATCTGAGTAAAAAGGCATCCATTTAAGACAAGAGATGGGATTTTTTCTTCCTCTCAGAGGGTAACAAATCTGTGGAATTTTTTACCTCAGAAGGCTGTCAAGCCTGGGTCACTTGATATATTCAAGATAGATAAAATTTTAATACGTAAGGGAATCAAGGGAAAAGGCAGGAAAGTGAAGTTAAAGATGATTATCTGGTTAACATGAAATCATTGAATAGCATAGCAGACTTGATGGGCCAAATGGCTCGCCTCTATTTTTACATCTTATGGATTTAGACATTAAAGGCAAGTTCTGTATTAATCCCACTTATCATAGTCTCCATGACCTAACTCTCTCCCACTCATAGAATCCCTACAGTATGGAAACAGACCCTTTGCCCCAACAAGTCCACACCGACCCTCAGAGCATCCCACCCAGACCCCACCCTCTATAACCCACCTAATCTACACATCCCTGAACATTATGTGAATTAGCATGGCCAATCCATCTTGACTGCACATCTTTGGACTGTGGGAGGAAACCAGAGAACCCGCGCAGACACAAGGAGAATGTGAAAACTCCACACAGACAGTCGCCCGAGGGTGGAATTGAACCCGGGTTCCTGGCACTGTAAGGCAGCAGTGCTAACCACTGAGCCACTGTTCCGCCCAATTGAACATTTACATCTCAGACATTTTTGCTAATTTTTCAGTGCTTTACAGATATAATATTATATTTATCTTGCCGTTTGCACAGCTTAATAGGTCAGTTTGAGGCATTTGCATACTCTATGTATCCTCTATCCTGACTGCTGTCTATTTGGTGCAGCTGTCAACTTGCAGAAGTTTATACACAGGAACAAAAACAAAGTTGCTGGAAAAGCTCAGCAGGTCTGGCAGCATCTGTGAAGGAAAAGGGAGTTAACGTTTCGGGTCCGGTGACCCTTCCTCAGAACTGCTGAGAACAGTTCTTTCGGATTTTATGCAGAAGTTTATAATTCGTTTTGGAGTTCAGGCCTGCTGGTAGCTTTCTCATAAAACCTGGAGAAACAAAAATCTACAATATTTTGAATAAATGCACTATAACAGTTTTATAACATAAACTATGAAATTAAGATTCAGGCCATTGTTTTGATTGCTATGCAGAATAAAAATGACCATCAACTGCAAAAATACGTAATATAACAGCATTCACTGCAAAAATACAGAAAGATTAATTTATTTGTACTACCCACATTTAATGTAAAATGTTAAGAAGTTCTTAAAGAACATGATGGATTGATTCAGATGGAGGAATATGGACCAGAATCAGCAATATCTTGTTTACTCTCTTTACAGATACTGACACCACACATTTTGAGCATTTTCCACTTTTATTTCATGATTCTAGTATTTGCATGATTGTTTCTTCTTACTGAAGAATTTTTATTGTCCTTGAGAGAATTGTTTGATCTCAAATGGTCAATGGAAATGATCATCATAGCTACTAAGAAGGCATACCGATGCTTGCCTTTATCAGTTATGGCAGAGATTATAAGAGCAGGGAGGTTACGTGGAGCTGTGCAGAATGTTGATTAGGCCACAGCTGCAGTACTATGCGCAGTTCTAGTCACCACACTGTAGGAAGGATATGATTGCCCTGGAGGGTGTGTAGAGGAGATTCACCAGATGTTGCCTAGGATGGAGGCTTTCAGCGAGAGGATGGATAACCTTGAGGTGTTTCCTTTGGAGTGGAGAAAATTGAAGAGGTAAGATTATGAGATGCACGGACAGGGAGAATAGAAAGCAACTCTTCCCCTTAATTGACGAGGGCACCATTTTAAAGTGAAAGGCAGGTGGTTTAGAGAGGATTGGTGGGGTTAAATTAGATTGAGTTGTTAGAGGGGATTTTAGTAAAGGTTTTTCTTTTCACCCAGAGGATGGTGGGGGTCTGGAGTGCATTTCCTAGGGAGGTGGTTGAGACAGCAAGCCTGACAATCTTTAAAAAGTACTTCGATGAGCACATGAAGTGCGATAACATTCAAGACTATGGGTCTAGTACAAGAAAGTGGAACTAGCTCAGTTGGTGGTGTATTGTTGGTGGTACAGACTCAATGGGTCAAAGGACCTCTGCTGTACTGTGTGATTCTTTGATCCTATGATCATTGTTTTCTGCCGTGAGGCTCGTGGCTATTCTGCACATTGGAGAGATATATATCCTGGTCCCCTCTTGGTAGTAAATGACATGTAATGGGTTTCTCTCCATCAAAGAGTGACTGTACTATCTGAGTCCAATTACTTTGAGCTTTTTTTATTAACATGATTGCAAATAGTACTGTTCAACATCTCATTAGTACCAACTACTCCACTCCTTCTTTGTAGTTACCTGCAAATATCACATCATGATATACATGTCTACCTCCTTAGCATATCTATTGTTATTCTGAGCTGATCAATTTTAACAGTTTACCTGGTTGAAGGTTTTATGCAAGAATAACAGACAGAGAAAGACCAGCTTCTCCTTCAAGCCTTCCTTGACCTTTTGAAGCCTGGGCCATCATGACTTGACACTTCCTGACCCCTTTGTTACTATGTCATCTTCTGAGTGTGTCAAAAAGGCAAGGAAGAAGACTTGAATTTATTTAAGTAAAATTCCTCACTTACACCCCTCCATTGCAAGCAATCAAAGCCAGTTAATAGATCCCATTGCCATGCGTATTTGAACTGTAAGTCCACTTACTTTCTTGTTGAAGCAATGTCTGTCATGGCCAAGGACAGGTACAGCTTCGTCTTCCAGACATAGAGATTCAAACACCACACCTGCCAACAACTCATTGCAGATGCTCACTACTCTCTTTGGGAAAAGAAACAATTGAATGTCTATGGTGAGGAGAGGTGTCAGAATGTACCGAAGAGTACATTAGGAATAGACTCCTTACCTAGGATATTCTTGACCCAGGTATGATGTTCCAACTGCAGTAACGGTCTAAGAGTGCTCTGAAGATTACATTTTAATTGAAGGTTGGCGTAATTTTTGTATACAGTGTAAATAAACATTAAGGAATGCACTACTTCAAAACCTTTCAACATACAGAATCAAATTATGCTCTATTGCCACCTCTGTTGTGTTGTTGTGAGTTCTTCTATTTCTTATACCAGTTATCCTTAAGGACTGTCTGATCAAAAGGGCCATTTTGTACTGAATTATAACTGCTTGATTCAAGTCATTTGAGACCGCTCTGAGAGACATCTCAAATTAATTCCTCACACAGAATGAAGAAACAAACATGTATATTATACATTGCATTTTTTGTCCCAAAGTGCTTCACACCCAATTAATTAGCTATGAAATGTAATCATTTGTTTTTGTTTAATCAAAACAGTAGCTTATTTACATGCAGGAAGAGTCCACATAATATGGCAAATAAGATACATGATGGATTAGCCTGCTCTGGAAATAGGTTCATAAAGGTGATAAGGGCCAAGACACTGTAAAATATTCTCTTTTCTTACTGTGCTACAAGGTTTTGCTTCTATGAAACAACAGATGTGTATGGGATCTTAGCTCAATAGATCAAGTTGCATCATAGTAAAAAATGCACTCAAATTCTGAAGTGGAGCTCAAACCCACAACCTCTTGAACTGAAAGTGAGAAAGCTACCAGAAGAACCACGTTGACATGTCTGAATCTTAGGCTCACACATACAGGAGTTTTTTTTTTCAATCAAACTGAACAGAATTGAAATATAGCTTCTTGACGATGTTAGTATTTCAGACTGAAAAGTTGTTAAGGAAGACATTTACACAAAGTAATTGTTAATATTCTAAATTCTATGTCATTGTTAAATTAATTCGGTAGCTAATATTGAAGTACAGTAATAAACAATTGCAATGTTACTGTAGAAGGTGCAAATGCCAATATATTATTTAAGCTCAGTTGCTGAATGTTTGCATTTAAAACTGTTTCATCACAAAAAATAAATAACTGGCATTTCAGTTTTTGTTTTATGGTTTGTTAGCCACCCCCAAAGAAAAACTTAGCAAGGCTGAGGGATATGTTGATAGTGGCTGGTGCATAAAGTGGGTACAAGGTTAGATGGTGGTTAAGAGATGTCTAAGTACAGCTGGACAGTACCATTTTAGAGGAAAAAACTTGGAGGGTAAAAAGGTCACATAAATTGCTTCTTTGGCAAAGCACCTTTTGTGACTTTGCTGTTAGTCATCAATGTCTGTGAAATTAATTACTTGATAAACAGAGGACTTCAGTTTCTGTCTATGTTGTTGCAAAAATATTATCCATAGGTAGCAGAAAGAATGAAATTCTAGCATAGAATGCCACTAAATTTCATCTGCCACTCCCCTGCCCCTTGATTTTCAGCTGGGAGATGTCCTGCTTGCGCATGATCTGGGAGCTTGTGTCCAAGGCCAGTGATCTCACATAATAAACTGACACCCTTGACACTTTCAGCTGTTTTAGATTGGAAATTAATTTGAACATATCAGTTAATCCAGACATTATTAGTTGTTTGAATTTGGGCTGCATTGCCATGGCAATGCTTCATGAAAAGCATTGGTGCTGAACAGCTATATATGTAACAGAGTCCTTAATTGTTGCCAGGTGCAAGCACAGAAAGAACCATCTTCCAGTTACGTCAACTCAAACTATCATTTAATGAACAGCACCAGCTATAATAGGAGCCACATGTTTAGTGTATTGCAATGCAGGTTCCCTCACATGACTGTCATTTCAACAAAAACCTCAGTTATTAATTTAACATGCAGCAAAAACCAAAAAGGAATTGCCCCACATCACACACTCTTCAAAACGAAATGATTCACCTCAGGCCATTGGATTCTTCACTTGTTTCATTACCTTTATTACATCAAGTGCTGTTGGAAAGCAATCGTTTGCCAGTGTAATGGTATTGTGGAGATATTCATAAAAAACATCAGACTCCAGATTAAACAAGATGTGGAACACACAACCTAATTGCTGTCTGTATATTACAACACAATGCAATCATTGAACAGAGCACCACCACAGCTCATCAAATGCAGAAATAGGAAGATTCAACTTTAATTTAGTAACTAATTAACATTTGAGATCCAGTGATATAGAGCATAACCGTTCCACTAACAATAAATACAATGGCACAAATCCAGTTTTTTTTTCAAACCAAAGACCAGATGAGCTCCGAGACAAACAAATTGAGCTTCAGAAGATTTGCTGATGTATCACTTTGTGGTTCCATTCAGTAACAGCCCACATGTCCCAACAGCATTTTCTATTCCTCTGCCATTGAGTTTCCCCCCTGTCCCTCTTGCCTCTACTTCACTTCAGTGATTGTTCAGTGATACAGCTCTAACCCTCTGGAACCCCATCCCTCAATTCCCCATCCTACACAATTTAAAACAATAACTTTGGAAAGTTCAAAAACATTTCAACTATGAGCTTATAGCAGATTCTTTTCAGCCCCTAAGGTGAACATCATCAAGATCTGTGGGCTTTTCAGCTCACAGCTTCCAACACTTTGCTCAGTATCACTTTCTTGGAGGTTGAATTTCCTTGAGTTCCTCCTTCTCCCTCATTTCCTGACATACTGCTATTACTGAAATGTTAATTGTATTCTCTATAATGAAGCCTGATGCAAGATATCAGTTGAATTAATCTGCCATCTCCTTATTTTCCCTTGCTAATTCCCCAGATCTACTTCTTATAGGACCAATGGTTTCTTTGTTAATTTATTTCTTTTTTGAAAGATCTATAGAAAGTCTTGCTATCTTTTCTTTAAAAAAAATGAGTTCATACTCTAATATTTCCCTTCCTCAATTGACACCAGCAGTCAACCAATACATTGTTCATACACCTCACTGCACAACAAAATGGTTGATGAAATCGCTAAAATAATAACAGTATTGGCTCTTCAAAGTATTTTTTATTAGGTTGTGTAATGTCTGTCTCTTTCTGTCAACAAAAACTGAATTAAAGGAGTAGCATCAGCACAAAACAAAGCAAACTATTGGTAGTTTGTGAAACTAATCTTGTATTATGTTTTTGATATGATGCTTTGCCTTTAGAAATTGATTTTTTCAACTTTTTTTTAATCTTTCAAAACTGCTAAGTGGCTAAGATTAGAGAACAGTCCAAATTGTTTAAAATGAAAACAAAAGCACCTGGAGGTGCTTAACATGTTGTGCAGAATCTGCAGAGAGAGAAACAGTCAAAAAGCTGAATCATTGCATGTTTTTGGATAAGTGTGAATTGCATCAAGTTTTTAGGAGGGTTTTACACTGTTGGGCCTAATGAGTTTTCTCACCTTATTTCACCAAACTCATTAACTAACCACACCAACTCAATGTCATCCCGTATATTCAATTTCATTCCCACTTTACCATGTGCCATTCACAAAACAACTCATCACTGCCCAGAAATTATCCAACATCTCTTGAATCCATGCCATCTTCTGTTGTGTAGCTGGATAAGCACTATCAGTCTGGACTTTCCTGTGTGATGCCTGACACTTGCTGTAGCCAGGGTACACATGGAACTCAAGGTCCCACATTGCGGGATGAAGATCCTGTTGGATAGGTTGGTGCAGAGACAAGACTTCCCCCATTCCACACCAACAGCAGAGACCATGAGAGAAGAACATGCCAGCCTAATCCATGGTTATTGACTGGAATAGACTAATATCAGCTATCTGGAGGAATGCCCAGTACTGTAGGAAGAAGGTCACTGTCTCTCCCAACCTGGAAAAAAAATGTCACCATCTTCTCTCCGATACTTTGCACGCACTAGCTCTGCCACAGAACCCACACCCCATCAAGGCACATGCTGTACCACTCTCACTCTTGCCTCAAAATCTTTCCCACTCACCCTCACCCAAGCTAAACTAGGACACGATTAACCCTGGATTCTCTCTGTCCTGCCTACTCACTTGCTTGTGACACCTCCCTATCTGCATCAAAAGTAATAGATGTGTCATCCACTTTCACCTCCCTTAAGGCCTGCATCTCTCATTCCAAGAGGAAAACAATGCACAACAGGGCAGAAAGCATCAAGATGGGTCGCCTGACATTTGTTTCCTTGCCCTTTACTCTGACAACACCAAACAGCTGACTGACTATGGCCAAGATCTCTTTGCTGATATCGGAGGCTGCTCTTGGCTGACTATGCTGGGACATCCTGAATAAAGACTATTGTCCTTTGTTTTGAATGAGACCTGCTGACAACCCTCACAACTTCTTGCCTTTGCAGCCAAGCTGAATGAAAAGCCATGATAGAAAGGACGTGTGTCTACGATAGCTCTGACTGATGGGGCAAAATGCATAAAAGGGAAGGCATTGTGTGGTAGGATTGCTGTGAGCATTCAGAGTGACTGAGCACTATGTCAGCAAGTGAAGGGCTTGGAGCTGCAGCCTGGTCCAGTTCGTGAACTGAGTATGTGCTGCTGAGTGCGCAGTGCTCCTGCTGAAGCATTATAATGCTAGTTGCCAGCCAGCATTGACATGTAGTACTACAAATGGATCAGAAACATGCTGTGATGGTTGTTGAAAGCTGATACATATCAGATGCCAATGTCCATGGATATGAAGTTCACATGGCCAGTGCCCAAGGAGCATGCTTGGAGATATTAGGTGAAGATAGAAACTATGGAGGAGCTTTTGGAATATTGAGTGTAATGGCTAGTTCAAATTGAATCCCACTCACTATCCTCAAAAGAGTTCCCTGATTCCTGCTATTGATCTCCAAGATTTTACTTCCTCATTTCCTCTTGCTTACAGCACCTTTCAATCCTGAATCCATCCCTGTTCCCTATCATTAATTGAGGGGTACAATGTATCCTTCATATCATGTTGTGTACAAATGATTTGTTAAGGGCTTCAATCTATATTGTAAGCCTGAACAATGCTACTTGACTGTCCAGTCAACTTTGGGAATGATCACAACTGGTTGAGTTTAATCCCATTGTCCACACATGAAAATGTTCTTGAACATGGCACATAGAAACCGGAAGTAATATCCCTGACCATTTTTTTTCTGCACAGAAAATAGGTATTGAAACAAGCATTTGAACTCTCATTGCCACCTTGAATAGGATACACTAACGGCTGACTGAACCCAAGCTAAAAATGGAATCCAGGATCTTACTTCTCTATGTGACTGTTACGCCAATGGTTGAGCAAATGGTTGTTTTATAACTAATGCTAACATTATTCAAGATGGAAAAAAGTCTTCATTGATTAAACTTCACAAACTGCATGCACTAGAACTCTCATTCTGGTTTTAAATATAACCTATTTTTCATACACGTCTTCCAAAAATAAAGACTCATGATTTAAATGAAACGCACTGA
The DNA here is from genome assembly GCF_021869965.1 of Rhincodon typus. Taxonomy (NCBI): domain Eukaryota; kingdom Metazoa; phylum Chordata; class Chondrichthyes; order Orectolobiformes; family Rhincodontidae; genus Rhincodon; species Rhincodon typus. Next base: position 35,165,458 of record NC_063358.1, on the reverse strand, counting down.
CTCACTTCCATTTGATAAGAAGTTTCACTTCTGACATTGGTTGCAATGGTCAACAGATTTGGTAGCATTTCCAACTACGGTCCTTGCTTCATATAAGTCTTTGAATTTGTAAATGGAGACAAAGACAGCTGAATATCAATGAAGGAGATGCTGCCTCTTCAAACTTCGACATAGATCTAATGAAGTTATTCCTGAAGTCATGAAAAGCATGGTTTCTGTTCTGTTGCATATTATGTGCCAGCTGAGCTTAAAAAACATAACCACATAATTTGTTCATGGTTTTCCAAGAATTCAAATACATAAATGATTCACTGAGCCAACAATTTCCTGCACCCAAAACCTGAAACCCAGAATGTCATTTCATTTAATATGCAGGTCCATCTTGTCTCCAGAGAAATTAATGTGACAAAGTTAATTATAGCAACAAAGTTAATTATAGCATAGTAATTAATTTTAAAAACTGAACCATGCAATTACTCAACAGCAGCAATATAGAAAGTATAGTCACCGTAGTCTTATCAGGCCATAGGGCTGCTTCTTCATTTGAGAGATACAACTTGTAGTGGTTTAAAAACCAAAATAACTGCAGATACTGTAAATCAGGAACAAAAGAAAAGTTGCTGGAAAAGCTCAGCAGGTCTGGCAGCATCTGTGAAGGGAAAAAAAAGAGTTAACGCTTCAGGTTCGGTGACCCTTCCTCAGAACAGAGGAAAGGTCACCAGACCTGAAACATTAACTCTTTATTCCTTCACAGATGCTGCCAGACCTGCTGAGCTTTTCCAGTAACTTTGTTTTTGTAGTGGTTTAACTTGAGGGTTACCACACACCAAGTGAAGTAAGAGATTGAGAAGGAGAATCCTTTGCGGTAACCTCAGCTAGTGCAGGATTTGAAACCATGCTGTTAGCATCGCAATGGATTGCAAACCAGCTGTCCAGCTAATTGAGGTAGCTAGCCCCCAGTAATGTATATAGATATTAAGCATACTGTGTAAAGACATTTGAAATGCTTCCCCTGTGGTGGATTGTTTTGCCTCCCTTGGAGAACGGTGTGAAACTGTGGAAGAACTTGCAGGCTGAGTAATAACCTGACAGGCCATGATGGCCATTACTATCTGTACCAAAACATATGATGATGATACAGCAGGATTTTATGGACTCCTAAAATTTATATCCTGAACAGAAGGGCCAATCATTGGATATTGACCCAAAGTTCAGAGGCAGAACTCTGGTCTCTAGCCTTAGGACTGTCTGAAGGAGATTTCAAATCCTGCATCCTTCTGAGATTGGAATGCTTTTACTTACTGAGTTGATAACATTGATGCAGTCATGTAATGTCTATGGTATAACACCATAGAAAATGTGTTCTGGTGGATAAATAAGAAAAGTGAAATGAATTCTGTGACTAATGCTTATGTTAACTTCTTAATAATGCTTAAAAGTCTGTGACAACTCGTGCTTCAAGTTTATTGCTTACCAGATGTCAAATAATCTTCCGGGGGTCTGGAATACAGTAAAACTTTGTTTCTATGTTGTATCCATAAGTATTGCACACATTATGTTGTCATTTTAGGAAAAGTCATAGGAATCCCTTATATGATTGATAAAGTTAGCTTTTTGTCCATTTTATCTCCAGGACTTTGGTTTGAATCTAATGTAGATAAATATTTATTTCTGCTTGTCATAAATTTTCACCACCAGATGTGTTAGTACCATGCCAACCTAGCTTTGATTAGAAACTTAGATTAGCAATATCAAGTTTAAAATTAATGGACAACATAAACCAAATTGCCCACACATGAAAACCATATCAATATCTAATTGAATGAACGTGCATATGAAGGTGTGAATCGGAAAAAATATTGAATGAGGAGCTAATATAGTAGCAATAGACTAGGTAAAGATTTATGGCCATTGTCTTTTTTCTATTGCTTAAAAGAGATCTGCCTGAAATCTGCTCCATAAGCAGATTAGAAGTATGCACGAAATATCTAATTATATAGCTGTTTTAATACTTTGTTCAGTTCTTGATGTTTGAGTCACATGGTTATATATGTAAAATATTACAGTTAATTAAATGTCACAAGATAGAAGTAAATGATAAAGACCATTTTGCCAATTTTAACTCATTCATTAATACATATGACAAATGTTCCTGAATTAATTCAAAATATTCTTCTTTTGCAAAAGGAAGAATTTTCTAGTCATTACGAGATTTGCTTGTCTTGGTTTATGGTCCTTTGTCACCTAGAATTTAAAGTAATGTTGTATATTTACTTCTTCTGTATTGTTTACTATCTTATGTGCATCCTTGAAATCAACTGTCAGTCATGTCTTTTCCATAGCAACAAATGGCAAGTTTTTCTTGTCTTCTTCCATATTGAAAATTCTTTTCTCACTCGATCAATCCTTCACCATTTATAATTCTTAATGGACTTTCTTGTGCCTCAATGGTCAGTATTAGGCATAACACCATCTCTAACACCTCTCCCATCTTCCTGGACCTCTCTGTCTCCATCTCGGACAACCACCAAGAAACCGATATCCATTTCAAGTCCACCGACTCCCACAGCTACCTAGAATACACCTCCTCCCACCCACCTTCTTGCAAAAATGCCATCCCCTATTCCCAATTCCTTCGCCTCCACTGCATCTGCTCCCAGGATGAGGCATTCCACTCCCGTACATCTCAGATGTCCTCGTTTTTCAAGGACCGCAGCTTCCCTGCCTCAGTGGTCGAGTACGCCCTCTCCCGTATCTCCCACATTTCCCGCAACTCATCCCTCACACCCTGTCCCCGGAATAACAACCAAAAAAGAATCCCCTTCGTCCTCACATACCACCCCACGAACCTCCGGATCCAACGCATCATCCTCCGACACTTCCGCCATCTGCAATCCGACCCCACCACCAAAGACATTTTTCCCTCCCCACCCTTATCTGCTTTCCGGAGGGACCACTCCCTCCGTGACTCCCTTGTCCATTCCACACTCCCCTCCAGCCCCACCACATCCGGCACTTTTCCCTGCAACCGCAGGAAGTGCTACACCTGCCCCCACACCTCCTCCCTCACCCCCATCCCAGGCCCCAAGAAGACTTTCCACATCAAGCAGATGTTCACCTGCACATCTGCTAATGTGGTATGCTGCATCCGCTGTACCCGTTGTGGCCTCCTCTACATCGGTGAAACCAAGCGGAGGCTTGGGGACCGCTTTGCAGAACACCTACTCTTGGTTCGCACTAAACAACCGCACCTCCCAGTTGCGAACCATTTCAACTCCCCCTCCCATTCCTCAGACGACATGTCCATCCAGGGCCTCCTGCAGTGCCACGACGATGCCACTCGAAGGTTGCAGGAACAGCAACTCATATTCCGCTTGGGAACTCTGCAGCCCAATTGTATCAATGTGGATTTCACAAGCTTCAAAATCTCCCCTCCCCCTACTGCATCCCAAAACCAGCCCAGCTTGTCCCCGCCCCCCTAACCTGTCCTTCCTCCCACCTATCCCCTCCTCCCACCTCAAGCCCCACTCCCATCTCCTACCTTCTAACCTCATCCCACCCTCTTGACCTGTCCGTCCTCCCTGGACTGACCTATCTCCTCCCTACCTCCCCACCTACACTCACCTTTACTGGCTCCATCCCTGCCTCTTTGACCGGTCTGTCTCCTCTCCACCTATCTTCTCCTCTATCCATCCATCTGCCTCCTCCTCTCTCCCTATTTATTTCAGAACCCCCTTCCCCTCCCCCATTTCTGATGAGGGGTCTAGGCCCGAAACGTCAGTCTTACTGCTCCTATGATGCTGCTTGGTCTGCTGTGTTCATCCAGCTTTGCAACTTATTGTCTCAGATTTTCCAGCATCTGCAGTTCCTACTATCACAGTTAAGAAAATGTCTTGTTTGGTGTGATTTAACGAAAACAGTTCCATGTCATTGCCAGACCGGCTGATCTCAAGTAGGGCTGCAGTCAGGGAGGTGTTACAATTGACTTAAACTTCACTTGGACAATGTCCAGAAAATATGTCTTGTGTCCCTTAGTGACTGCTGCTCTTTGTGCATCAACATTCAGCTCACACTGAAGCTTGCATGAGAATGGGATTGGACTTGGCCTTGATGCCATTGTGGTGAAACAGCATGTTCGTAATCAATAACTGGGCTTCGGCAAAAATAGCAGCTATATAAATGATGTGCTCTGTATGATGAATGTCTACACTGGTTGGCAAACTTTTATTGAAATCCCATCCTCGCTCCATTATACTCTGATCTCTCAATGCAGGAAGTTTTAGTGCATGCAAAACGTTTTTTTCTTTTCGTACCTGATAGGGAAATCTGCTAGTTGTGACATGCAAGTTGAAATTCATTGGCACAACACACTAAAAACAAAGACCACTGGAGCACATCTTTGCCTTAGTACATGTCATATGGATAGTAGGTGGATTACATAAAATGAAAGCCCATTGAACCACAAACTGAATTCTGCATCCTCTAGTCCACCTAACTGATAAGAATGCTTAGGTACAATGTTTTTAAACTGGTTAAAGTGTCCAAGGCTCAGTCAACACCCTCAAAGTCACTCACCATCCTGATCTTGGAAATATATCAGTGTCTTTCTCTCCCTAACAGCACAGTGATGCTACCTACTGTTCATAGACGGTAGAGTTTCAAGTAGGCAGCTCACTACCACCTGCTCGAGGGTAGCTAGAGACGGGTATCAAATGCTGGCACAGCCAGTAGCTTTCCGTATTCAAAAATACATTGTATCAGCTTGATTCACATGTTTGCACCCTTGCCTATGAGTCAGAAAGCTATGGTTGAATGTGGTATTTGAGCACATAATGGTAGTTGACATTTTCTAACTTCCCCAGGAGTGTGACGCATTAGGATATATTCGGTCTTTCAAATATTACTTTATAATGGTGGCTTGTAGACATTAATGCTCTCATGAAACTGCTCCAAAATGAGTTCTCCCAGTCCTGGAATAATATTCCTCTTGCCTATACATATATGAATTAGTAAGGTATTCAGTCCCTCGAGTCTGCTCCACCATTCAATCAAGTCCTGGTTGATCCGATTAGTCTACATTCCTGCCTAGCCTCATAACATTTCACCAAACCCCATCCCTCATTGCTTATCAAAAACCTACCTACCTCTACCTTAGAATATTCAAAAAATCTGTTTCCATTGTCCTTTCAGGAAAAGAATTCCAAAGACTTATGGCCCTCTGTGAGAAAAGAAATCCTTATCTCGATCTTAAATGGGTGACTCTTTATTTTGAAACTGTGACACCTAGTTCTAAATTCTAAAATCATAGAATCCTCACAGTGTGGAAGCAGGCCATTTGGCCCTTTGAGTCCACATGACCGTCCGAAGAGCATCCCACCCAGACCCATCCCCCTACCCTACCCCTGTAACCTTGCATTACCCATGACTAACACACCCAGTCTGCACACCCATAGACATTATGAGCAATTTAGCATCTAACTTGCACATCTATGGACTGTGGGAGGAAACTGGAGCACTCAGAGGAAACCCACACAACCACAGGGAGAATGTGCAAACTCCACACAGCCGCCCAAAGGTGGAATCAAATCCAGGTCCCTGGTGCTGTGAGGCCACAGTGCTAACCACTGGGCCACTCATAAGTGGAAATGTCTTTTCCACATGTATCCTTCAGAATCTTATATGTTTTAATCAAGTAATCTCTTACTCTTCTCAACTACATTAGATACATTATAGGTATTAGTGTAGTAAACCTTCTCTGATTACTTCCAATGAATCTACATCCTTTCTTAGATAGGAGATCAATACTGTATAGAGCACGCCAGATGCAGTCTCACCAATGTCCTGTAGCATAACTACCCAACATTTGTATTCAATTTCCCTTGAAATAATCAATAATAATATTTTATTCATTTTAATACATATTCACTACTTGTATGATAATATTTCCTAATTAATGCACTGAGCCACTCATGGCCCAATGCATCTTAGAGCTCTGTTATAGATCTACAGTTAGAAAATATGCTTCATTTTTATTCTTTCTTTCAAATGGTCAATTTCACACTTTCCCACATTATACTCCATTTGTCACATCTTTCCCTACTCATCTGACCTGTCTATATCTTAGAACTTAGAACGGCACAACACAGGAACCGCCCTTCAGCCAACAGTGTTGTGCTGAACATGATGCCAAATTGAGTTAATCCCTTCTGCCTACCTTCTCGCTGCATTCCTTGCATGTTCATGTGCTTATCTAAGAGCCTCTTAAATGCCCCTACCATATCTGCTTGCACCACTACCCCGGCAGCTTGTTCCAGCCTCCTACCACTCTGTGTAAAAAACTTACTCCTGACATGTCATTTGAACTTCTACACTCTCATCTCAAATGCATGCTCCCTACTATTAGACATTTCAACTCTGGGAAAAAATTTCTGACCATCAACTCTATCCCTGCATCTCATAATTTTATAGACTTCTATCAAGTTTCTCCTCAGCCTCCACAATTCCAGAGAAAACAACCTGAGTTTTTCTAGACTCTCCTTACAGCTCATACCCTCTAATCCAGCCAGAATCTGGGTAAACTCTTCTGCACCCTCTCCAAAGCATCCACATCCTTCTGTAATGTGGCAACCAGAATTGAACACATTATTCTAAGTGTGGCCTAACCAAAGTCTTATAACTCTGCAACATGACATCCTGACTCTTGGACTTAGTGTCCCAATCAATAAAGGCAACCATGCCATACACCTTCTTTACCATCCTATCGAACTGTGTAGCCACTTTCAGGAGCTATGGACTTGAAACCCAAGATTCTTCTGTACGTTAATGCTGTTCAGAGTCCTGCCATTAACTGTATACCTTTCCTTAACATTTGATAAAGTGCAGCGCCTCACACTCGCGCAAATTAAACTCCATCTGCCATTTCTGCACCCATGTTTGCAACTGATCTATATCCCGCAGTATCCTTTGACAGCTTTCTATACTACCCACGATTTCACCTATCTTTGTGGCACAATGACTAACCTACAATAACATTTCCTTAACTGGTGCTGGTTGGGAACTTTATGTTTCCTCTTCCACCCCGTTTGCACATGTGTGTTCTAACTCTGTACTTTAAAGTGTTCTGAGGCATTCCTCTGCACACATGGAGCATGGCAGCCATGCGGTCCAAGTATTTACACCATGTAGTCCTTTGTCTATTCTCATGTTTTCATTGCTAAATATTCAAGAAAACAGCATAAACTATAAGGCTAAAATTGAGCCTACATTCCTCACTGAAAGCCTTACAGACGGGAGCAAGGACTGGGGACTCTGCAGAATCACAGTAAGAGAAGGGGCAGATTTGTGTTCTTTCATACCTCACCAATTTACTCATCTTAGTGAGGAGAAATGGTCCAATAGGTTCACAATTCTGTCGAATATTCCTTCAAAAGGATGTGAGCATCATTGGTAAGGTCAGCATTCACTACCCATCTGTAATCACCCTTACAATATGTGGTTTGTTAAGTCAGTACAGATGGTATTAAAAGTCAATCACATTTTTGTGGGTCTGGAGTCACATGTGGATCAGACCAAGTAAGGGTGGCACATTTCCTTACGTCAAGGACATCAGTGAACCAGGCAGGTTTCAATAACAATTGATATTTTTTGTGGCACCATCACTCAATTCCTGATTTTATGAGTTGAAATTAAATTCCAGCAGCTGCTATGTTGCAAATTTAAAGTTGATTAAAATTACTACCTGCTTAGAGGTGTACATTTTTTTTTCAATACATTTCCACTCCTTGTGAAGATTCAGGGAGAATTGGTTTCATGAATCTAAAATGTTGAATGTTGAATGGATTTGGTCAACTACTTATACTGAACTGTTTCCTCTAATGCTGGACTTGACAACATTAAGAAACCTGAAACTAGAGCTAGACCATGTAGATAGGAAAATAGGAAGCACTGTTACATATGATGGGTAATTTCTGCCCGAAAACTCAACGGAGATGAACACAATTGGGATTTTCAAGACTCAGATAGATATGTCTTTGTTTGATAAGGTTATCAGGTGGTACGGAGCAAAGATCAAAAAATGGGATTGCAAAACATATCAGTCCTGGTTGAATTATATGATTAACTGGCCTACTCTGATTCTGAACATTATGTGAGAAAATGTGATAAAAATTAGAAATAAAAGTCCCTTAAAAGGGCTAAATGTAAATGCATGTTTTCTCCATCCAACCCACAGACTCTCTATCCTCAAACTTGGCAAGCCATGGAGCAGTAAAATTGTCCTCAGTAGCCTTGGGTGAAAAAGGAAACAAATTGACATTACTCTTGTCCCTGGTCGATATTCCCTAATGAATATATTGGGATGTCAAGTTCGAATGGAATCAAACATGGCTGTAATACCTCATCACGGCCAATTAACTGGGGATTCTGTTCCGCCTCATACCTGGAGAATGGCCGTGACTTTGTGAGGAATTAGAGAGATTCTGACACCAATGAAGCTGATGCCAAAGAAGACCTAGTGGTCTGAAAGAGCTGAGGATGGGACATGGTAGAGAGTAAATTCCTAAATTCATAATTTTTTTTAGAAAATAATAATCATGAAGCAGCAGAATAACTTCTTTACTCTTTCTGAAACAAAATTATGCCAAAGGGACTGTGAAATGTTACATAAAGCAATTATTCTGGCAAGAACATGAAAATTGACTATAGAATTTTGAAAACAAAATTGTGCTTGATATTACGACCTGTTTGCAGTACACAACTTCGGAATAGGTTTTAGGCCATTGAAGGCACCAAAGAAATAAACTGTTTTGTCAATTAGTTCATAAGATCATTTAGAATTTCCACAGGGACAATCCAATCCTCAGTTCTTGATGTTACTATCCAAGAAAAGCAAATGTAAATGAAATGTGTCTGCTGATTGTGATTTTTATTAACTGTTTCCAACTGGAAACCTCTGATAGTCCATTATAGCTTTTTTGCAGGGTGTGGTTCTGAGTTGGAACTGTACGGTTTAGAGATATACATTCTTTATTGGTTGTCATCGGTGGATTGAAGATCTTGAGAGTGATGGAATCCATCCTCAAATTAGAAAAAAACATTCATTGGAATTGATGAAATAAATGTCCATGTGTCAAATTAATTTAGTAAATCCTTACTATATGAAAACAGGAGATCAGAGAACCTTATTTGCTGGATAGCTACTAAATTATAGTTTCACTTTAAATGGAATGTTCTATTATAGGAATTTTCTAATCAACCTGTTCAGACATGTTATAACACTACTCTGGAGCAAGTGGGATTTGAACCCAGTCCTAATCGGCTCAGAGATAAGGGCGCTGCCACAGTGTCACAAGGGACCTTATACATTGAACATAGGCTGGCAGAGATTTTCTCATGGAGTGTGGGGTTGAACACTGTCTCTCACTTTTGAAATTTAGGTTGGAACCAAATGGAAAAATAGGCTTTTAGCCTTCACTGTCCAATGGTTGCAAAGTTCTTATGTGAAATTAAAGCTTGGGAAGTCTGAACCCACACTGTGCTATCTCTGACTCCAGCATCAGCAGTTCTTACTATCTCTCTGTCACAATTTCAAAATTGTCAGCAAGAGCTAGGAGTGAGATGACGAGAAATTTCTTTACACAGAAAGTTGTTAGGATTTGGCATGCATTGCCTGGGAGAGTGGTGGAGATGGATTCTGTAGGAACTAGCCGTGTCGCTGTTTTAGGAGTAGATACACTCATGATGGGCCAAGTTCCTTCTGTAGTGTAAAATTCTATAATGTTATAAACTTAGCACGTCTGGCAGCATGTGTGGAAAGAGAATAATATTAACATTTCGGGTTCAGTGGCCCTTTGTCAGAACAGACCTACTGAGTTTCTCCTTAATTTCTGTTTTTTTGTTTCAGATTTCCAGTACCCTCAGTTCTTTGTCTTATTTTAAAGTAGAAAAATATACTGGGCATCAGATTCGCGTCTATATTATCAACGATTAAAGGTTAAAAAACGTAAATGGGGTTCAAAAATTAATCACCATTAATAGTGATGTGGGAAACCTACATTATCAGGCAACTGATGTTGAGTAGTCTCTTACTTCCTTAATTGAAACAAAATCATGTTGAAAACAATACATCAATTCTTCAAAGAGCCACTCATCTGAAAAGTTGATATTCTCTCACTTTTAACTGCCAAGCTTTAATTCTCTTCTGCAATTTTGTCTCTTGTTCCATTTTATCAAAGTAAAACAACTGAGTGGAACCCCTTCGTTTTTTTTTGCTGCCTCAGAATAAACCATCCCATCATCTCCCTATTCTGTGGATCCTAAATGGCTCAGAAAGAATGGAAAATCCTAAGTGATACCTCTGAGGTTGCCCATTACCTAAGACTTTCTGTATTCTATAAAATAACATCCGAACAAAATGTAAAACAATATTTAGGGTCTGGAGGAGCCAATCACCTTAAAAGTTCTAAGCATTTCGTCTAATATTTGAAATAAAAATGACACGGTGATGTATACTTGCATTACATCTAGAACAGGTTCATCCCTTAGTATTTCTTTCAGTTACAATTCTTAATCAGAATAAATCCTAATAACTAAGATATTTTGCTTTGAAAATCTGATATTGAAGACAATCAATCTACAGTATAATTCATTCTACAGTGTAATGTGAATGCAAATAAGACAGATCCTGTTGTAGAGATCAGATAGCTGTCAATCCTTACAAAGGAGACTCATTTTTGTTAAAAATTTTACATCTAAAAGCATAGGGGCTTATGAGTAGGAGTAGCAGTAGGCCATTTGGCCCTTCAAGTCTGCTCCACAATCAAAAAGATCATGGTTGATATGATAATCCTCATCTCCCCTACTCTTGTTTACCCCCATAGAACCTGCTTACCCGCCATAGAACCTGCTTTCCTTCCTCATTAAAAAACTGTGTCTCTCAGCTTTTGTATGTACCTAACAAGCCAGCCTTGACAGTCCTCTGCAGTAAAGAATTTCACAGATTTACTAACCTCTGAGAGAAGAAATTCCTCCTAATCTCTTTCTTTAATGAGTGATGCTTTACTCTGAAATGATGCACTTTGATCCTGGACTCTCCCAGAAGGTGAAACCACCTCTTCACATTTACACTGTCAAGCCTCCTGTGAATTTTGTCTTAATAAAATCTACCCTCATTCTCTTAAACTTCAAATAGTACAAGCTCAAACTACTCAATATCTCTGCATAAAATAATCCTCCATACCCAAAATGCCCAGACCAAATTGTTCATAGTATTCCAAGTGTGGCCTAAATGGTAACTTGTATAGTTTGAAAAAGATCTCCCTATTTTTTTACTTCATTTCTTTTGAAATAAGGCCAGTAATCGATTTCCCGTCCCTATTACCCTATGAACCTGGATGCTAGTTTTTTTGTGATTTATACATAAGGACCCTAAATTTTCTGTACTGCAGCTTTCTGCAGTATTTCCCAAATTAGACAATATTCAGCTCCCCTATTCCTCCTGCCAATATGCACAACCTCACATTTTCCCACACTATATTTCATCTGCCAAGTCTTTTCTTACTCACTTAACCTGTCTATATCCCTGTGTGGACTCTTTTTATCCTCACTACCTAATTTCCCACCTATTTTTGTGTCAACTACAAACATTGATTTCAGTTACCCATGCCATTAATGTGTATTGTAAAAATAGTGGCTCAGTACTGATCATTATGGTACTCCATCAGTTAGTGGTTCACATCCTGAAAACGTCTCCTTTATCCCAACTCTGTCTTCTACTACATTGTCAATCCTCTATCAATGCCAATATCTTATTAAGTAGGCTAATCTGAAGTACCTTGACACAAAATCATAGGTTTGATTTCCTTTGATCTGCATACCATTTCATTGTGAGATTCTCAGTCCTGCAAATGTGTTTACACTGGTTGTGTTGCAATAGAAGTTTGTATAAAATATTCATAAATGCTCACAACATGAAGTACATCTAAACATCTTATGAAACCATTAACAGGAGTGAGATATATTTACATAGTTATGTACATGGGTGGTTTTCAACCAAAATTAATTTTGAACAAGGGTCTCTAAGCTTACTGCAGCAAACAGCTGGATGAACACAGCAGGCCAAGCAGCATC
>NC_063358.1:35077769-35148332 GCF_021869965.1 Rhincodon typus | reverse complement strand
GGCCTGCTGTGTTCATCCAGCTCTACACCTTGTTATCTCAGATTCTCCAGCATCAGCAGTTCCTACTATCGCATAAAAACAATATGCTAGCTTTAACTTACACACTTAAATTATTCAGTAGAATTAGTTGTTGGTGAACCAAGCACCTACTCTTTTATCATGTAGTCTGGAGTTATACGTGCATCAGAATAATGAGAATAAGGCTGGTTGCATACATAGATTTGTTTATTTTTTTAACTGGGGAAGTAACGATTATAATATAAGAGATCCCACAAGACTGAAAGAGTACGAGATACAGGACATAACTCGAGTCGTATTGGTTAAATGATACTAAATTTAACAATTTTTAGATTGTAGAAAGATTGTACTGAGAAAGTCTAGGATAACTGGTGAATAACAGTGCTTTCACGTTTTGACTCTGAAAGTTATGGGTTCAAGTGCCAATCCAGAAGCTGAACATGGATAATCTCAGTATATGAGGTGGTGCAATATAAAGGAAGGTTTTCTGTTGGAAGTTGTGCAGATAATTTTAAAACCCAAAAGTGAATGGAATAAGAAGTCAAAATTTCACAGATCTCAAACAAACCCAAGCTGATTGAAATAAAAACAGAAAATGCTGAAAATACTGAGCATTTTTGGTACTTGCCAAAGAGAAATGGGATTAGAATAGATACATGCCTGCTAACTGGCATGGACCTGATGGGCCAAAAGGCCTTCTCCTATGCTGCAAGATCCCTCTAACTGTACTCTATGGCATCCTTCAGCAAAATTTACATTGGTGCTAAAGAGAATGGTTATCCATATAACATTCTATGGGTAAACATTTCTCAGATTTCTCATCTGTAGGATTTTCTTTAGAACTCACCTCGATAATTATAGCTTCTACTGGTTCTAATGTTTCAGCAGATAAGGGACTTTTGAGTAACTTTTTTTTTGGCTTCCCAGTCTAACATTTTTATTCTTTCCTATCAAGAATAGACATATTCTAGTCAACTTGTTCAGAGGTAATGATAAAACCCAAATTACTGAAGCACTGATAAAATGGAAAGGTTCATGTCTTCTGGATAACCCAAGACTGGAAATAGTTCGGACTTAATTTATTTCCTATCTGATTTGCTCTCAAAATTCCTCAACTTTATCGTGATTTATTTCAGTATTCAATTCCAATATTATACAACTAATTTAACTGCCCAATCAAAATTCCTAACTGGTATGCTTCTGCCCTGAATGAAAAAAATCTATGAGGACTGGGGCCAGATTATTGGAATGCAATTAATACTTCCAAAGTAATACTGTTAATCCAAAGTCACTTGTCTTTTTTATTATTTTATTGCCTAACCCTATATATTTAAAGGTTCTTGAAGTCTGACTCCCAATCTTAATATTTTCTTAATGTTACCTATCACACATCACTCAAGTTCTGAGATTATTCCCAACAGAAAATTATTGATGTGCATCATAAAGATGTCTGCCAACTTTTCTTTGTGATACCAGCAGAAAATGCCTGGGTCTTCTTTAAGCTTAAAGCACCCAGCTTTGAGGAAGGTAGAACTATCTGAAAAGTACCATACACTCGCTGCATCATTCAACCCAATAATTTTATTTCTTTAATTTCTTCAACTTCCTGTTTCTGTCACTTGCTTCTTTGGGTGGTTTTAAAAAAACTTCCCTTTGAAACTTTTCACCTTGCAAATGTACAACCATTCTAACAATTGGCTTACGTTCCCAGGAGTATTTTGCTAAATCAGCCGTGAAGATCTTCAAGATCACTTTTCTTGCAGCCGGAAATCCACTCCAACCTTTTCATCCCAAGGTTTTCTTCAAAACCCTGTGCCACTAGTCTGGCTCTAAGTTTCTTTAAAAAATTCACTTGTGGGGCAGCATTTATCGCCTGTCCCTAGGTGTCCTTGAGAAGGTGGTGGTGAGCTGCGTTCTGGAACTGCTGTAGTCCATGTGCAGTGGGTTGACCCACAATGTCATTAGGGAGGGAATTCTAGGATTTTGATTCAGCAACAGTGAGGCAATGGCAATATTGGGGAGGCAGTGGCCTAGTGGTATTGTCACTGGACTATTAATCCAGAGACCCAGACAATGGTCTGGGGGCCCAGGTTCAAATCTCGCCATGGTAGGTGGTGGAATTTGAATTTTAAAAAAATCTGGAATTAAGAGTTTTGACTTAATAGAGACATACAAGATGATCAGAGGATTAGATAGGGTGGACGGTGGGAGCCTTTTTCCTCGGATGGTGGTGGCTAGCACGAGGGGACATAGCTTTAAATTGAGGGGTGATAGATATAGGACAGATGTCAGAGGTAGGTTCTTTACTCAGAGAGTAGTAAGGGCGTGGAATGCCCTGCCTGCAAAAGTGTAGACTCGCCAACTTTAAGGGCATTTAAATAGTCATTGGATAAACATATGGATGATAATGGAATAGTTTAGGTTAGATGGGCTTCAGATTGGTTTCACAGGTCGGCGCAACATCGAGGGCCGAAGGGCCTGTACTGCGCTGTAATGTTCTATGTTCTATGTTCTATATAATTCCAAGTCAACATGGTGAGTGGCTTGGAAGGGAACATGCAGGTGTTGGTGTTCCCATGCATCTGCTGCCCTTGTCCTTCGAGATGGAAGTGATCATGGGTTTGGATGGTGCTGTCTAAGGATGTTTGGTGAGTTTCTGCAGTGCATCTTGTAGATAGTATACACTGCAGTGACTGAGCATGCGTGCTGGAGGGAGTGGAGGCTTGTGGATGTAGTGCCAATCAAATGCGATGCTTTGTCTTGGATGGTGTCAAACTTCTCGAGTGCTGTTGGAACTGCACTCATCCAGGCAAGTGGGGAGTATTCCATCACACTCCTGACTTGTGCCTTGTAGACAGTGGACAGGTTTTGGGGAGTCAGAAGGTGAGTTACTCACTGCAATATTCCAGGCCTCTGACCTGCTCTTGTAGTAAATGTGTTTATATAGTTAGTCCAGTTGAGTTTCTGGTCAATGGTAACTCCATAGATGTTGATAGTGGGGGGTTCAGTGAAGGTGCCATTGAATATCAAGGGGCAGTGGTTAAATTGTCTCTTAGAGTCATAGAGTCATACAGAACGGAAACAGACTCTTTGATCCAACTAGACTATGCTGAACATAATCTCAAACTAACCAGTTCCACCTGCCTGCTCCTGGCCTATATCCCTCCAAACCTTTCTTATTCATATTCTTATCAAAATGTCTTTTAAACATTGTAATTGTACCCACATCCACCACTTCCTCAGGAAGTTCATTCCAAATGCGAACCATCCTTTGTGTAAAAAAATTTGCCCCTTGTGTCTTTTTAAAATCTTTCTCCAATCATCTTAAAAATGTGCCCCCTAATCTTGAAATCGTCCATCCTAGGGAAAAGACAATTACCATTTACTCTATTTATACCCCTCATTATTTTATAAACTTCTATAAGGTCACCTCTCAACATCCTACACTCCAGTTAAAGAAGTCCCAGCCTACCTAGCCCTTCTTTATAACTTATTGGTGATGGTCATAGCCTGGCATTTGTGTGGCACGAATGTTACTTGCCACTTGTCTGCCCAAACCTCAATATTGTCCAGATCTTGTTGCTGGACATGGACTGCTTCAGTATTTAAGGGGTCACGAATGGTGCTTAACATTGTGCAATCATTGGTGAACATCCCACTTCTGACCTTATGATGGAGAGAAGGTCATCGATGAAGCAGCTGAAGATGGCCGAGCTGAAGACACTACCCTGAGGAACTCCTGCAGAGATGTCCTGGAGCTGGGATTATTGGCCTCCAACAGTCACGACAATTTTCCTATGTGCCAGGTATGACTCCAACCAGCGGAGAGTTTGCCAACTGATACTCATTGATTCCAGTTTTGCCAAGGCTCCTTGATGCCACACTTGGTCAAATGCAAACATGATATCAAGGTCTGTGACTCTCACCTTAACTCTAGATTTTAGCTCTTTTGTCCATGTGTGAAGCAAGGCTGTAATGAGATCAGGAGCTGAGTGGCCCTGGCGGAACTCAAACTGGGCATCACTGAGCAGGTTATTGCTGAGCAGGTGCTGCTTGATAGCACTGTTAATGACACTTTCCATCACTTTACTGATGATCAAGAGTAAACTGATGTGGCGGTAATTGGCCGGGTTGGATTTGTCCTGCTTTTTGTGTACAGAACATACCTGGGCAATTTTCCACATTGTTGGGGAGATGCCAGTGTTGTAACTGTACTGGAACAGCTTGGCTAGGGCAGCGGAAAGTTCTGGAGCACAATTCCTCAGTACTTTTGTCAGAATGTTGTCAGGGTCCGTAGCCTTTGCAGTATTCAGTGCCTCCAACTGTTTTTTGCTATCATGTGGAGTGAATCAAATTGAGTGAAGACTGGTATCTGTAATGCTGGGGACCACTGGAGGTCAGCTGCACTTTGCACTTTGGGCTGCAGGTTGCTGCGAAACCTTTGGCCTTATCTTTTGCACTGTTATGCTGGGCTTTTCCATCATTGAAGATGGGGATATTTGTGGAGCTTTTTTCCTTCAGCGAGTTGTTTAAATGTCCACCACCATTCATGACTGGATGTGGCAAGACTGCAGAGTTTGTATCTAATACCTTGGCTGTGAGATTGCTTGGCTCTATCACTTACTGATATGCTGTATGGTTTGCAAATTGTCCTGTTTGATAGCTTCACCAGGTTGATATCTCATTTTTAGGAATCTCTGGTTCTGCTCCTGGCATGCCCTCCTGCACCCTCTATTGATCCAGGATTGATCTCCTGGTTTGATGGTAGTAATTGAGTGGGGGATATACCAGGCCATGAGGTTACAGATTGTATGGAGCACAGATTGCTGTTCTTGATAGCCCACAGTGCCTCATGGATGCCCAGTGTTGTGTTGCTAAATCTGTTCAAAGTCTGTCCCGTTTAGGACAGCGACAGTGCCACATAACATGTTGGAGGGTTATTCTCAATGTGAATTGTTGGACCTTGTTTCCACAAGGATTGTGTGGTGGTCACTCTCACTGATACTGTCATGGACAGAAACATCTGCAGTCAGTAGTTTGGTGAGGATGGGGTCCAGTAAGTTTTTCCCTTTGGTTGGTTCCCTCACCACCTGCTGCTGACTGAGGCTCACAGCTGTATACTTTAGGATTAGACCAGTTCAACCAGTAGAGCTACTCTTGGTGGTGGACATTGAAATTCCCCACCCAGAGTACATTTCATGCAGTTCCACCCTCAATGCATCCTCCAAGTGTTGTTTAGCATGGAGGAGTATTAATTCATCAGCCGAGGGAAGGTGGTATGTGGTAATCAGCAGGGGATTTCCTTGCTGATGTTTAACCTGAGGCCATGAGACTTCCTGGGGTTTGGACTCAATATTGAGGACTCCCGGGGCAATTACCTCCCTACTGTATACCGCTGAGCCACCACCACTGCTGAGTCTCTCCTGCCGGTGGGACAGGACATATCAAGGTGTGTGATTGGTTGTGGCTGGGGCATAGTCATACTCACAGAATCATACCCGACAGGCAGTATCAGGCTGTTGTTTGACTGGTCTGTGAGACAGCTTTTCCATTTTGGCACCAGCCCTCAAAGAGGATTTTGCAGGGTCGACAGAACTTTTCACTTCCAGTGTCTAGGTCGATGCCAGATTGTTGGTCCAGTTTCAATTCTTTATTGAGACTTTATCATGATTGATACAATTGAGCAGCTTGTTAGGCTATTTCAGAGGTCAGCTGAGAGTCAAGAACATTGCTGTGAGTCCTGAATCACATGTAGGCCAGACCAGGTGAGGATGGCAGATTTCCTTCCCTGAAGGACATCAGTGAACCAGATGGACTTTTCTGACAATCAACAATGGTTTCATGATCGTCAGTGGATTCTACATTCCACATATCTTTTTTTAATTGAATTCAATTTCCACCATCTGCCATTCTTACATATCTCATCAGAGAGCACATTTTTTGTGTGTATCGAACTGTATGATTTGGGTGGCTGACTCCATTCTATAATTCATTGCATTCAACAAATTCTTTCCTGGTCTCCCACTCTTTGATTGGCATCCTTTACTAATTTATCTTCTAATTAATTTCTGGCCACTGAAATATCTCGATGATAAGCATTTTTACTTTTCATAGCTCTTCCAGCTTATTCCATAGCTCTTGTTTTAACCAACGATGACCTCAACTCACCCTTCTATCTCATTCTAGATTACGAGTACAAGATTCTTCCTCCCACAATTACAATTTCTTTTGTAAGTTCGCTAATTTTTTTTTAATGGCCATGTTTACTTGCAGGTCAAATTTCAGAATATAAATTGCATTTTTTGGCCTTTGACATCTTTATTTCATTTTGTCAGTTCATGGATCTAACCTTCTGTTCTTCAGTTTGCATATTTGCCCAAGGTTTGTATTTGCCAGTGTTTTTCCTTCTCTGCTTGTAAAAGTAGCATTCCTATATTTGCTGGTTTCTGCTGGAATGCATATTATTTTTTCGTCAATGTTTAGTCTTTGTTATAGAGCCATAAAGTCATACAGCATGGAAACAGAGCTTTTGGTCCTACCAGTCCATGCTAACCATAATCTCAAACTAAACTAGTCCCATTGGCCTGCGGGTTGGCTCATATTTCTCTTTTCCTATTCATGAGCTTATCCAAATGTCTTTTAAGTGCTGTAACTGTTCTCTAAGGGCAAATACCTTAGTCCTGCATCTCTTTTCATATTCAGTGTCACTCTGTTCATAGATAACAAGGTGTAGGGCTGGATGAACACAGCAGGCCAAGCAGCATCAGGGGAGCAGGAAAGATGACGTTTCGGGTCTGGACCATTTTTCTGAAGAAGGGTCTAGGCCCGAAACGTCAGCTTTCCCACTCCTCTGATGCTGCCTGGCCTGCTGTGTTCATCCAGCTCTACACCTTGTTATCTCATATTGTTTTTATATTGGCCGAATCTCAGAAGTTACTCATCTTGTGCATTTTCCTTGAAATTTCCCTGAGATGCCTGCAAGATTCACCTATGGCAGTTTGCTCACACAGACTGTGATTTTTCAAGGTCTTCCCCTGATGCATGCACTGCATTCTCATTTCACCCATTCCCAATGTGGATCCTGTGTGTCACTATGTTTAACATAGATTAGTTGGCACGCATTAGAAAAGCGAGCTGCATGACACATATTGAAATTCCAAACCACACAGTATTTGTACAACACTGCGGTACAGAGATGGTATGAGATGCACTCCATGAGCCGTTTGTTGGCTAGTGAAATTATAGAGTTCCATAAGAGCTTTGGAGAAGGCAGGTATCATAATTAACAGATTGTGAGAAAAGGCTTCGTGACATTTACATTTGATACTCTCCTTGTTACAAAAAGCTCTCCAACAAGCTCTCTCTTTCTTTATGACTGCTACCTTCTTCCTTTTCTTTACATAAAATCTAGAATCTCTGAGTTATTGTAGAAAACATTAAACCATTGTCTGTCTCTTGCCCATCTTATACCATTCCTTTTATGGGAAGTGCCCTACAGTGTCAAAGATGATGATCTTTATGACTATCTGCTCCAGAATTATATAATCACATTTCAATGGGAAGGCTCCATTGTGAGTCAATGTTTGTATATAAAACCACTACCTGCAAGGATACAACGTTCAAATATGAAGAAGGGTCTAGGCCTGAAACGTCAGCTTTCCTGCTCCTCTGATGCTACTTGGCCTGCTGTGTTCATCCAGCTCTACACCTTGTTATCTCAGATTTTCCAGCATCTGCAGTTCCTACTATCTCTCAATCTGTTCATATTCAGTCAACCCTTCATCTGCCGTGATTTGATCTTCATAATTGTCCAAAATATATGTTGTGTGAAGTGCATGATGCCTCATAACTTTCAATGACTTGTTAAGGTTCTCGAAGTGTGTAGTCAGTGTCAATTAACCTCGAGGAAAACACAGTAACAGTTTGGTTGCCTTGATCTAATATTACTGGTTTTCCATCACTACAAAAAGCCTTGCCTCAACATTTTTGCTTTTTCTATCCTTCTCTTTAGTAATATATAATAACTTCTGGATTCAAAATTAGTTCTGATAGCTTTATTTGACACTATAAAGTTTGGCATTTTTTTTTGAGTCCTCAGCCTTGATCAAATGCTCTCCCCCCTGCATGTAGAGCTTACAAAAATACTGGAGCTAATTGTTAGCATTTTTCAATTCAGAGAATAATCACTCAGTACCAAAGAAATTGATGGATTTCTTCCAAAAACAATTGGAATGGACAATAGCACCCAATCAATTGCAATGAGTTCTTCATGGACTTCCCACATCAAGGCAGATGTTAAAATGACAAATTTACAAATCCTATTCCACAAGGATTTCATGAAACAGATCTTCTATTGTTGCATGATTCCTGTCACACATATTCCATTAATAAAGGGATTTTCCTCAACCACGTTCATTATCACAATATCCATTTATTCCTAATTTCACATTAAAAAGCTCCACCATCTTGTCAGTCTCCTCAGTGCAGTCCCTATCCATTCCACCATAACCTTGTCCACTCCTACACTTTTCTCTTTGCTGTATCTTATTGTAAACTAATTAATTCTAGCTGCCATGTCTAAAAAGTGCAAGACTTTCTTTTTCCTAATCCCATACCTTTAAGTCCATTGCTATAACTCATTTTAGTTACGATTCTTCTTTTGTATTGATACTGTTGGCCTGTATCTCTGCAGTCTCGCATTGCTAATAACATGGAATCTTCCATTTCTCATGTAGCCCAGAATGGCCTTCCTTGTCTGTGACAACTGAGATCTAGCAACTTTGTAGAGACCCAGCAGAGCATGGCTGTGTCTATTCTCAATGAATGTTCCCCATTAGGGGAGTATGTCTGTACTGCGGGATGGTATTAAGCTGGAAAAAGAGGATTCACATTCCACTGAGGAATCTAGAAACATCCATTCAGGACCAAGTCTATTGGCAGGCCATGTTGGAAATATAAGAAGGTGGGAATAAAAGCTTTGACTACTAAACAAATGTAGCAGCACAATCAGGTCTATACTGTTTGGTGAGCCACCGTGCACATTGGATAGATATTTCATTCATGTCCTTTATGTGAAGACAGGACAAATAAATAACATTGCTCCTTATGGCCTCCTATCCCACCAACACCCATACTAGCAGACATGTAATATCAAATGTTACCTCCACTGTTGCCATCACACCGCGAAAATCAGCCACATTGTCACCCCTTTCAACAATATTGCAACTGTTTGGCAGTCTCTTTTCCTGTGGGATGAGGAATGAAAGATGTAGGAATACCTACCTTTACTGAATCCAGCAGGACAGTGATGTGATCTGTTAGCTGAAATAAGGGGAAATGCAGATTTGGCTTGCAAACAGCATTGATGATTCACCTGAATGGCATATGATTGTTGTGAACCGGGACAAGGTTCATCTTCTTTTCCCCTCATGTCAGAAATTGAAGCCTAAGCAGACACAAGTTCATTATCTGCTAAATCACAAACTGAGGGGCTTGTTGCATGCAGGTGAGGGGGAGTGTGCCTGTGTTGTTACTGTTTATGTAATACCAACAATGATACAGATGCAAAATAGCTAACAGAAAAGCAAACAGATAAAATGTTCCCCTCATGTTGTTTTCCAAAATTCAACCTGGAATTTAACAGCAATTATGCTACCTTTAAATTGAGCTCAGGAACTAACAGGCCAATAAAAGGCAGTTGTGGCCATAAGCTGTGGTTGGGAACTACACATTATGAACATGCTCCAGGGTACATGAGCAAAGCTAAAGGAGTTCTTATATTATAGAAAGGATTGAGTGAATATATGAGAGAGATAGCCTTCTGAGAGTTCACTATTTGTGATCGCATTATCAAGATAAGAAGTTATATGTAATTTATTACCCCTTTATGAAAGATAAAAAAGATCATAAGAAACTGGAGCTGGAGAAGACCATTCGGCCCATTGACCCAGCCCCACCATTCATATCTGAACTGAACTTCGATGGTCCTTTTACATCTACCACCTCACCCCCATACCTTAGACTTCCTCGAAGATGAAAAATCCTTTTAACTGAATTTCAACATATTCAATGAGCCAGTCTTCAATGTTTTCTGTGCTGAAGAATGCCAATAATTAGCAAAGCTCTGAAGGAAGATATTCCTCCACTTCTCCGTCTTAATCGGGATGGCCCTCATTTTTGAACTGTGCCCCCTAGTTCTGGACACTTCAGGGTAACATTCCCTCAGCGTCCACCCTTTCAAGGCAACTGAGTATGTTATAGGTTTCCATTAGAGCACTTTTCATTCTTTTAAACTGAAATGATTCCATACCCAAACTGATCAATCTTTCCTCATGAGGCAATATCTTCATCCCAAGAATCAGCCTCATGAATCTTCTTGGAACTACTTGCATTGCAATGAGCTCAGAGAGAAAGGAACTGAAGGTCAGGGGAGGAAGCACCCAGGGAAATAATCATGTTACAATTTGATTATTACGCTGCAATTAGAAATCCAAATGCTGTAATTGAATGGGTGTGATTTGGTTTAGCATAAGCCTTAATCTGCATGTCTAATTGACCGATAGGTGCTGAGTCTGCCTTTTCTTGTTCCAATATGTGTACATACATCTTTTCCTCCTGCAACCCCATTGAAATTTGTGACATCAAACAGGACAAGTCCATGAGTCGAAGCCAGTCTTAACTCAACTCCTGTAACTCTGCTCACTTGTTTTTAGTAATTTCCTCAGTTGAAATTTCTAGTCTGCTTTCAATGTCCATGGTTTGGTCAAGGGTTGCACCACAAGGGAAGGGATAGGTGGCAATGTTGGCTCCAGAACTGCCAGAGGGTCCATTCTGAAAACTCATCATTCCCTTTCACACATGTATGAATTAAACTATTTATTCTTCTCATGTTCAATGGAATTAACCTGAATCTTCATCAACAATTTCATTTAAGTAGAAAAACACATTGAATATCTGTAGGAACTTGACAATGAGATATTTTGTCTCTTGATTCCAAAAACACCTTGGGTACTCTGACAAGAAAAGATCAACAACATTGCTAGGTACCACAATTAGTATCAACACTTCACAAATAATCCATTAACTAATAAACATACTGCAATATATTTGGTCTCTTTTAAACTGATTTAACATAATACAGTTATTATTATAAGCTGTTTGCAATCGTATTTAATAATGTTGGACACGCATCTCATATTTATTTATATGTGAGTGAAAGTTGCAACACACAATCTTCTATCTCAGAGACAAAATAAATCCCAGTATGGGGACGAGCTAAATAACTCCATAACTTCTCGAGCATTACTGTTCAATAAACTCAAACTCCTAATGGAATAAGACTGTCACACCAAAATATTTAGAAAATGACTCAATTATAATAACCTGATTATTGTGTTTCTCTTCTATAAGCATGGCTCACCCTGTGGGATGTAGTTCAAGGTTTGTATTTCATATCAATAAAACAAAGTGTGGGGTGGTTTAATGATAAGAATTAAGATTATCAGAGCCAATTATCTGGTTATTGCTATGATGAGGTAGGCAGCCTTAGAAATGGTGTAAAATATTTAGAAAACTTGGAATTCACAATGAGATTTTGTTCATTCCAACATTCTAAACTATTCATGTCAATTTCAGTCATATTACAACCTTTACAGTGTCTGATGATGTCAAGTGGAAACAAAGGGTTTACTTGGGATTCAAGAATTTGGCATGAAAATAAAATTCAGATGTAGAGCCAATTACTAGTTTCAAATATTATTATTTTGCATTTTGTTTCCATTTGTTGGATCTGAAATACTTAACTGCTCAGTAACAGAAGTGATTATGAGTCAAAGAAGTTGAAACAAAACATATATCCCGCGATTAGGTTTTATTCTAATCAAATACCACATAAAACTCTCAAGAGTGGCTAATTTCCAAAGCTTATCCAAAGTTGCTTGGCAATCTAGAAGTAGTCTTTCTATTCAACAATATTTATGTTTTCTTTTAATTTTCTTAGGTGCAACATTTATTGTCTATCCTAATTGCCCATGAGAGGGCAGCAGTGGTGAGTTGCCTGAATGAAGTTTTCCAACTTATCCTGATTAGAATGAACACGAGAGTGCCAGATTTCAAATGATCACAATAAATGATACTACATGAGAAAAGAGTGCTGATTGGCTCAGGCATTGCCCCGGAGATAGAAACAGGGAACTACAGATATGCCAGGCTTCTGAGTAATTCAAACAATTTTAAAGGTTTGAACATATAAGTCTTGGCATTACGCTGGGACTGAAATTGGCATGCATGAATTTCAGCACCAGTGTGATCTGTGGGCACTGCATCCCAGCATATAGCTAATCAAATCAAACACCACAATTGTTCTACTTTTGTTGATAGGCCAAGGTACAGACCATACACAACGAGCCTGTGTTTGCAAGACCCACGACAAATCATCTACCATCAGAAGTGATTTTGTAATTGGGTAGCACTTACCAAACAATCCTGAGTTAGCCACACTGACAAACAATTTATGATAACCAGCCAAACTCACGATGTGGTTCATTTACAGTTGTTGGAAGTGACAAATATTCCTGCATAAGGACCAGTTCTGTGCAATGCAAGAGACTCACTGCAAACATCACACCTTTTCATTTAAAGTTTGACATTCTTGAAGTTGCCCTGTTGAGTGCAAGATGAGAACCTTGGACAATATGTACAGTTCCCTTCCAAATGAGAGGTAACCGGCTGGTTCTTGAAGCTGGATGGCCAATTGGCCTTCCAGCTAGTTGCAATGAATTTCAAAAATCTAAAAGAGCAAGAAGCTGCTGTCTCAACATTCTTTATAAAAACATCAACTAGAGATACAAAAATAACCCAGATATAATATCACTTTGTGGTGAGTAGTGGAGCAAGATGTGTGAATGAGAATTTCCTCTAAAAGGTGGCCTTTGTCTTCATTCTAACTGAGGTACGTGGGGAGGTTCTGTAGACTGGACTAGAGCTTTGCCCTCCCACCCTATTGCACACATCTAGCCATTTCAATTGCTCCCCTCCCATTGGGAAGCTAGAGAGCATGTGAAGAGTCCCAGACAGCTTCCATTGACAACCTTTAAAAAGGCTCATAACTGGGGAGGAGATGGAGGAGTATGGTTAGAGATTGGTGGCATCTTTGCTGGGTCTTGAACCTGCTTCAGTCAAAATGGATCAGGGAAGTGACATGCTGACTCTTGTCATTATTTTTGGGTCCAATCGATATGTTCCCAGCCTTGGTGCTACATTTTAATGTTTGCAGGTTGTCCTCAATAGTTTGACAATTACACTCTCTCACATGGTTACATTTGAAAACATCAATCTCAAAATTAACGTCATACAAATACACAGAGGAATTTTACATAAATTCTTTAAGCTTATGCAAAGATCTACGTACAAACTTAAATAACTGGAGTTAACTGGGTTTTGTTCACAACGGATATTGATCAAGTTTGTGTGTTGGTTGTTGTGTAAGGCTCATGTGTAAGCTCAACCATGTTGCAGGGGTCAGGGGATGGAGCTGTAACACCATTCATTATTGTGGTATTCAATGGCTGAATTGATCTTTTTTAATGCTATTCAGTTCTCTGATCTGTATAGTTGTACTTGATTGTTTAAGCCGGTGGGTAGAGCTACGGAGCTAATTATACAGAAAGTCTCACAGAAAGAAGACCCAGATTCTGTCTGAGTCTGTACAGGTTTAGAGATCGGGTAAAATTCTGAGATGTCCTAATTTAATGAAAATAAAAATTCTTAGAGATTTGTCATCTCTCCATTGCCGTGTGATAAATTAGATGTATCAGTGAATTCATAACAACTACTATGAAGAAAATGTTCAATCATTTAAATCTAACTTAGAAAAACATACACAGATTCTTGACAGAGGAATAAATCAAAAGTAAACTCTGAGCTAAAAAAAAAGTTTCCTTTGGCATTTCTTTGATTTTGAAATTCTCATCCTTTATATTCAAACTTTCCAACTCTTCCCATTTCCTCTTCTTTGGTACCTCTCCTGGCTCCACAACTGGGATTCCTGAAAACCTTCTATCTCGTACATCCAGCACTTTCTTTAATCTACTTTTGAAATTCAGTGACCTGAGATAACGGCTAGAATTCCTTCTCTCATCTACTTCACTACTATCTTGCTCTTAATCTTGAAGACATGTTTAAACCTACTCCAAGACCAAATCATTGGTTCCCGGTCATAATATCACCTTCTTTAAGTCAGTATCAAATTTTGTCTGATAATACTTCTGCCAGAGGTATGAACCATTTTACTGTCATCGGTGCTTTATAAATGCAAGTTTTTGTCGTAAAAAAGTGGGACATTGCCTTTGACCAACATAATTACAAATAACTGAGCTCTCATTGCAAATAAATTTGTGCTGGTATAAATAGAACTCTGAGCATTGTGCTATTAAAATTTACCTCACACAATGCATTATTTATCTCTGTTCCCCTCAAGGGATAGAGCCAATATTTAAAACTAACCAACAAGTGTCCTATCTATCTATTTATTGCACCCTTCTACAGCAATTTCATTGGGAATTTGCCAAAATGACAGCATGATGGGTCCTACATTCGTCACTGTTGACTGCACATGTATCAGAGGGACAACAGATGGAACAAAATATCTCCAGCGAGGAACTGGAAAGAAAAAGATTTATAATACACAAGCCTTGAAGCTCATTATATCAATTTTCATGCGGTTCAAACTCTTTTCCAGATGGCATTAGTATCCAAAACTTTATCTTTGCTCTAATAAAAAAGAGGACTGGTATTCATTAAGCACCTTTCACAATCTCTGTAAATCCAGAAGAACTTTTTGATCAATGAAACATTTTTGCAGTGGACCCACTGCTGTGAGAAATAGGTTGAGCAACTATCTAAGAGGAAGCTCCCAGAAACAGCATTAGTTAGCTGCTGATATTAAGAGCCATTTTTAGTAATCAGGAAATGAGCTTTAAAGGACTCGTATTGGCCAAGACACCAGGGAGAACATCCCTGCTTTTCAAAGTAACGCTAACAGATATTTCCTTTTTCTCGGTAAGGGCAGATGTAACCTCACTTCAACATCTCAGTTAAATTACAATATCTCCAACAGGGCAGCCCTCCTTCAGTACAGAACTAAGAGACCAACATGGTGTACTTGAGCTGCAGCAACATGAACACTGGGTGAGTGAGCTCGACTACTTTTGAGTTGGAGATCTGGTCCACAGAAGTGGCCTCTATAATGACATTGGTTTTGGCAGAGAGGGACAATATAACAAGGGGTCTGCCCTTAATAGCATCTGATGCATCCCACACTGATTACCCTATGCAGAAGGGTGATATTGAGGACTTTCCAGAAGCATGCGAAGTGGGAAGCCTACGATGTCAGACAGTGTTTAATGCTGATTTGGTGCTGAGTTCACAGGTCCCATTCAAAACCCCTCAAACACTCAGATGAATATAGATTCAGCTGCACAAAGGAACTCACTTATTCTATTGTTAAAGATCAGATTTCAATTTTCAAGTGAGAAGTCTTTGACTTTCTTGTTGTAGATTGTGTTATTGAAGGGATTCACAAAGTTCATTGAATCAGAAGGGACTGGTGCTGAACTTTACCAAGAGTGGTGTGGTTTGAAGGGCCTCTGGGCAGAACACTTGCTTTTGTGGACATTATAGCTGTCGATCCTCTTGGAGTGCAATATGGAGATTAAGTGAAGGGAACAGAGAGGAAATGAGGCGAGGTTGCAGAGGATAGGAGGCCTTGAAAAAAAGGGAACATCAAATGTACTCTTCAGAGAGCACTTCTCTGAGTCCAAACTCGGGTAGGAGGCTGTGATAGCCATGATTCACCGAGGAAGTGGGCCCTGGATTGCATTACCTCCTCCAGCTTGATCTACGAGGCTGAGGATTGCACTGACAGTGCCTGGCATGGACTCTGTGCTCCTTATTTCTCTCTCTCCAGATCTTTCACAATTTGTTGTGTATCACTGAAATAGCAAAGGTCACCAAGACCTGGAATTTCATTGTCTTTCCTTCAAACTGAGAAAAGTAAGAAGAGCAGAATTGTAGCTTGTTCAAGTGGTGAAGATAACCATCAATTAGATGCAAGTAATATCATAAGAAATGGGAGAACAAGGAGGCTATTCTGTCCTGAAAGCCACTGCATAATTCAGTTAAATCATACCTAACCTTCGACTTGAACACCATTTGTCTGCACTATCCCATTATCACCTAATGTTTTTAAAATGTAGAAAAATGTCGATCTCGGTCTTAAATATAATCAATTCTTAAACCTACACAGTTCCTTGGTGAGAGAACTCCAAAGGATTCACTTCCATCTCAAGTCAAGAAATATATCCTCATCTCAGTCTTAAAGAGTCTGCCCCATATTTTGAGATTGTGTTTCCTGGGTTTTTTCACTCTCCCCCAGTCAGGGAAATTTCCTTGCTGATCTACCACGCTGACCCTATAAGAATGTGATATACTTGAATATGATCAGCTCTCAAACTTCTAAACTACCGAGAGTATAGCCCCAAGTTATTTTACCTTTCTTCATCAAACAATCCCTTCATTGCAAGGTTTAGTTTGGTGAACCTTCATTGCACTCTCTCCAAGGCAAGTATATCGTTCTTCAGGTAAGGAGACCAAATCTTCAGGCATGACATCTCAACAGGCAGTTACAACACAACACACTTTAAAGTTGCAGTTGGTGTCTGCGCACCATGTTGGTGACTGTGAGTGACGCAATCCTAAGAGCCTTCATTGTATTTTTATTCTGTCAGTTAGTTGTTATCTCTGCCTTTGAGCTACCATCTTAAACAAAAGGTGCACAAAAACAAGACAATACAAGCCTCTTGATCTGCACAGGATTCATTACTTAGCTCCACATATGGGCAGGGTTCCTACAACCAAAGCTGTTATTAAGAATTTCATACAGCAGACCACCATGTCTCTTCAAATAACAATTTCACATCCTGGCCCAAGTAGAATATCTCCAGCATTTAGTGCCATATGTCTCATGATTAGTGCTGGTGTGCCATCCAATATTACATGAAATAATCAACTATTATCCTTGCTCTCTATCTTAGCACTTATCTCTGGATGCTTTTTCCCAGCCTCCTTTTTTTTTAATGCAATGTAAGTCAATGGTTGGAGCATGGAGGGTGGGACAGAATAAAAATGGTTTTATCAGAAGGTATCAACTAATGGCAGGCCTTGAGGGCCTGGCTTTGGATGGTAATAGTTTGGCATGGGCAGCAACTGTCTGGGCTAGTTGACAGCCAATAGTATGAGCTCCATTTCAGTGGCAGGGTGTGATAAACCCAAAAGCCCCATGGGGAATTACTGATAAATCTCTTGTGGAGCTCACTGAGTATTAGTTCCCCTGGTAGCAGGCAATGGTCTGCTCAGCTGAACTCATCGTCTGAGCCCTCTATAAAGCAGACCCAGCATGGGGTGTAAAGCGCTTTATATCCCCCTCCAGCTCCATTTTGATTTAGCCCCTTCTCTGTCTCCCTACCTCCCTATCACTTTTGATGGTTTGCATTACTAACATGGGCTTTGCTTGTAAATATCTAATCGGCTACATCAGTGATTACTGGTGGCAGTGAAAAGGAAACAAGAAAACAAAAAAAGCCGCAGTGATTTTGATGATGGGAAAGTTTGCCAGTTGTATATAATAGCACTTCTGCATATAAAAACAGGAAAAAAAAAAGAAGAAAAGATAAAACAGACCCAAAGGGCTCTTGTGGCACAGTGGTGATGTTATTGCCTTTGAGCCAAGAGGCCTATGTTCAAGTGTCACCTGCTCCAGAGATGTGTAAGAACATTCCTAAACAGGTTGATTTTTTAAAAAATGCAAAGCAAAGCCAGGTGTCAGTGTTAGCTCAGTGAATAATGTACTCTTACTTCTGAACCAGAACACCAGGTCTTCAGGTCCTATGCCAGAGCGTCAAAATACAGGCTAACTCTCCAATACTGTACTGATGGATGGCTCTGCAGAACTGTCTATCCTGGACTGGGGTTAACCTTTGTTCACCATAGTACTTTTGTTTCACTGGAGCATAGGAGATGAGGGGTGACCTTATAGAGGTTTATAAAATCATGAGGGATTTAGATAAGGTGAATGAGAAAGGTCTTTTTCCTATGGAGGGGGAGTTCAAAACTCGGGGGCATATTTTTAATGTGGGAGGAGAAACATTTCAAAAAGACATGTGTGAAGGGCAAGCTTTTTTTTTTACACAGAGAGTGGGTCATGTGTGGAATGAACTGCCAGCGGAAGTGATAGATGCTGATATTATTACAACGTTTAAAAGAAATTTGGTTAAATTCATGAACAGGAAAGGTTGGAGGGATGTTGGCCAAGCGCAGGCATGTGAGATTGGTTTAGTTTGGGAACATGGTCAGCGTGGACTAGTTAGACTGAAGGTTCTGTTTCCATGCTGTATGGTTCTATGCCTCTAGGTGTAGTAGCTCTGTTTTGGTGTTCAACAATAAATGATGTTCCTTTCCAGTCGATCTTCCTGAGTAATTACATAGTAGAAGAATGAACGATATCATTGTGTGAGGGGAGAGCAGATCAATGCATCAATGGGAGTTCCACCCTGGGAACTGCCTCAGAAGCTATGGCACAGACGTCTGAAGTGCTCAGAGAAGGCAAAGCCCTCCGAGCACTGGCATCTACGTTCTTGATTGCAACAGGCTGAACCAGGCTGAAGCTGGGTTTCCATGGTAACACAATGGCCCTCAGTCCGAGTTTTCATTGCAACACTCAGGCACTGTATAACTTCTCCTTGTGCTACATTTGAAGTTGCAGCATTAGCCACTGGACATTACATCCCATTAGTGTCAGCAAGTGTGGTCATGGATTCTGACGCCATCGTTATTGCTTGAATCAAGGATGCCGTCTATTCAGGGTCGCAAATTTCTGACACTTCTTTCCTGTGACTGACCAGGCAGATTGCCGAGCCAGTCTTTGGGTCCACAGGACAGCATGCCCCATGAAGAACTGTAAGATTTGCTTTGTTTTCTTTCCTTCTGTTGTGACTCTGCCTCATTTTTAAGGATTGTCATTCAAGACATGGTGGGCATTAAATGCTGATGCATCCAGCAATGTCCACATCCCACAAATTAATAAAAATAAGGCTGTCATGGAGAGCGAATGTCCTTGAGAAGGGCAGCAGCAGAAGGTACAAAACATTGAGAGAGAGCCCCTTCAACTTGTTACTCCTACCTGTCAGAGCTGAAGTGTGATGTCACAGGAAAATTGGTTGGTAATTGGTAGGTATTTCTTCTGTCTCTCTTTTGATTGGCCATTTGGTTTAAATCAAGTGATTTTGATACAACCGACGGGTATATTAAAATATTTAAGATCTAATGTATTTAATTAAATAGAACAGAGATAGCAGGTGCTGTGTTGCAGCTGCAGTATGAGGGAGATGTCAAGGATTCACAGTGATCACATCTGTACTGAATACTGGCTGCTCAAGAAACCACAGCTTCATTCAATCAAAAGACTCTTCTTGTTAAGGCTCAAGATGTTGTTCTACCATTGTTAGCCAAATAGGTCCATACACATAGTGGAATTATTAGGAATTATTATAAATATCTGCACTCAGCCTATGTCACTAGGTTAGGCCCAGTCAAATCAGTGGAAGTACAGCTTTACAGAACAATAATGCAACCCGTTTCTTGAAGTACTGAAATGGAGAAACAAAAAAGGTTATTGGTCAAGAATTGATGTAGTAATGTATATTATTCTCAATTAGTATTGGCACTGTTTTTTAATGCAAGTTCCTTCCAGCAAAAAGATGTCTACAGAATCCTGGTGTACAAAAAAGACATCCATGGCTCATAGTTCATAGGTTTTAGACAAAAACATCCCAATTTTAAAGTAACGGTGAAGAGGGTCAAGAATTTGAGAGGCTGATTAAAGTTTAACTTCTTTGATATATTTATAAGACTCTCATACAACCTGATCTTTCAAACAGGATATCTCTCCCATAAGCTTTGAGGATTGCTCAGCATTGTTACCAGATGTCCGTTGGAAGTAAAACATATTGGGAATTATATTGTGATAAAATTATTCCAGTTTCACCAAATAGGAATCTTATTTTTGTACCTCTAGAACATGAAATTAAAATGATACTGAATAAAGTGAAAGATTCTCCTTCCAGTTAAAAATTATATCATCCAATAACGTAACTACTTGTCACTGATATGATCACTAGCTCCATATTATCATTACAAGTTCTTTCATCTGAACAAATTATATATTGGCAGGAGGTGATTATGCCAGTTTTGACAATTACTTTTATTAAACTTTTCTAGCAACAGCAGTGAGATGATGTGTAAGCTGATAGCGATATCTGCGTTGGCTTGGAGGAGAAATCAGGTCGAGTACTATTTCTATTAAAAATAATATGATCACCGCTACATCACTACAGGACCTGTGCCAGTCTGCATTATTGAGAATTAGGGTGGGTAGATGTTGATTAGCAACAGTTGCGTGTACCTGGGTTTTAAGTGAGAGTAAAAGTTGGCAGCAATATTCAGAGCAAATATTTCTGGCTGGTTCATCTGGAGCCAATGGTCAGATTGAGGTCAGGATAAATTAATATCAGACAAGTTGGCTTGGATTTGCAGTGAGAGTCTGTTTGGGTACTTGACACGAATATAATTTGGGTTTGCTTCCAGCAGCAAAGTTGATTGGATCTTTCTTAACAGCAGAAGTCAGATCGGGGATAGGTTGATGTGAGCCGTCACATTAAGTCATCAATGAGTATTGCATTGAGTTTGGCTGACTGAAGAAATCAAAATGAACACAAATTGATAGAAGGAGTAGGGCTTGGTTAGACCTGGAAGAATTTGGTCTGGAACAGGCAGATGATAGGAATTAGTAGGAGAAATCCTGTGTCGGACAGTAACACCAATGGGGCAGACTGCATTGGCCATTTGTTACTTACTGGGCATCAATGGAATTGAATATCTGACATTAGGTATAACAGGAGTATAAAGAGCTCTTGTGGTGCATTTTGTTGTGTCCCTGTTTCTGGACCAAGAAACCCAGGTTGAAGTCCTATCTAGAGGTGTATAATAAAATCTCTGAACATGTTGTTTCACAAAAGGAAAAGAATAATAGGAGCATAATGAACTAGCAACTGATTTGGTTACTACAAACGTTATCCCATTTTTTTATGGCCCAGTCTTTGGAACAGTTTCCATAATGTCTATGAGAGGTGAGAAGACATATAGAAGCATCGACATGAGGTACCTTACGAGCCTGCACCATCATTCAAAATGATCATGCAATCTCAGTGTCTACTTTCAGTGACTGGTGCATGAGGAAGCCCAGGTCTCATTCTCATTCCCATTCCCGCCCTCTCCCCATACCCTTTGATCCCTTTAGCCTCAAGGGCCACATCTAGCTCCCTCTTGAATATATCTAATGAATTGGCCCCGACAGCTTCCTGTGGGAGAGAATTGCACAGGTTCACAACTCTCCGAGTGAAGAAATTCTTCCTCATCTCAGTCCCGTATGGCTTACCCCTTATTCTTAGACTGTGAACCCATGTTCTGGACTTCCCCAACATTGAGAACATTCTTCCTGTGTCTAGCCTGTCCAGTCCCATTAGAATTTTATATGTTTCTACTGGATCCCACCATCCCCCCACCCACCTCATTCTTCTAAATTCCAGCAAATACAAGCCCAGTTGATCCAATCTTTCATCATATATCAGTTCTGCCATCCCGGAAATTGATCTGCCGAACCTTCGCTTGGTTAAGCATGTAGTCCTTCTATACAACTATTAATGTTAGAAGTGACCCTTGGTACTCAGCCGATATTGATTAATGCTAATAGATTCTTACTGAACAGACGCTCAGTGAAGCACAATGTGTTTTGCTTTGACTTATGAATTTCTAAAACACAAGGCTCATTAACCATTTAATTATGAACCGATGTAAATCTATTTCTTAGTTTTCTTGAAGGGGGCTCAATATCAGCGAGTGTAAGAAACAAAAATGGAAGAACTTGCATTTGCAGAGAGGCTTTTCTCACCTTATATTACCCCAGAAATATACTGCAGCAAATGAAAAAGTTTGTGATGTACATTCAATGTTGTAATGTAAAAGGCAGCAGTTAATTTATGCACTGCAAAGTTCATGTGAATAGATCTATTGAGAGAAGACTGAACACTGCCCAGAAAATTGATAATCCTCCCTATGCTTCATTGAATAGTGCCATGAGATAGAGCCCTTATGTCCACCCAAACATGCAAAGGGAGACTTTGTTTGATTCTTGTCTAAAGAACAGCAGCTCCAACTGTCAGGCAATGTTTCTGGATTTGAGCTTGAACTCACAAGCTTCTGATTCAGAGGTGAGAGAGCCACTGGAACATGATTGAGGTAAATTATTAAAATAGAGTTGACTTCTCTTTAATTAGCAGCTAATCAGACCAATCGCCTGGAAATGCCAGATGGTGATGTTACCTGACAAAGGAATCTGCAGGAAATGCTCCGCCTCTTTTAATAAAGAGCAAATCCTGTGTGTTTCATATATCATTCCTCCCAATGCTTTTAACTGTAAAAACAACATAATTAATTATCATTTGGAATAAGAAGCACAGGTATTATGAAATGTTTTAATTGCATGTTAGCCTCAAGTGGTGTGGAGAATATGATGAACTTTGTTTTTACTTATTTATAGGTCCATCTATTGCAGAAAGTAAACCAGGAATATCCAGAATTATTTAACCCAATGATGATTATATTCTATGTTGCACACATTATGGTTTATGGCACTTGATCCAAGAAATTTAATTTTGCTCACTGCATTCATATATTCATTATATGCAGTGTCTTTTAGTCTATGATATTAGTGCTTCCTTTGTAATATTTCACTGTATAATTACACCATAGAGCACTGTGTCAGGTAAAATGTGCATTCATTAAATTATGTAAATGATTTAATGATAGGATGTGTGTGCACAGGCGCTTATTGATTTTACCAATAGCCCACATCAATCCATTTGCATGCAGTGCTTCTTCCTAACTAAGTTAATGTCATCCATATTTTGGCTTGGGTCAGTGTGGATTTTTTTGATGTCAAGTTTGAGAAACGAATAATTATTTTTGTGCCTGAGCAGCAGTCTGCTTTTTTCATTCAAAGCTGAGCTTCTGACCAGTATCTAAGCCAGCACTAAGGCCATATATGTTCACCTCTGTGACCTTACATTTACCTGCTCCTACCCTAAGGTCATTTGCTGCAAAACCCTCATCCATTCCTTTACGACCCCTAGATTTGCCTGTTCTAATAAACTGTTTGTTAATTTCTATTTTCCATCCCCCCTAAATTTGTTTTGAAAGCTTTTAAGTTTTTGAAGTCTATTCCATTACCCAAAACTCTGCTACCCATCTTCTAACTTGCCAAAGGTCCAATTCAAAGATCATCCTTGTGCTTGCAGACCTATATTGATTCCTGGTTTTAAAGTCATTATCCCATTTTTAAATCATTCTTACTCCCCGCTATTTCTGTACCCATTATAGATATGACCATTATAGATATCTGCACTCCTCCACCTCACTGCAATCCACCTCACCATTTTAGTATAATTCGAGATTAGAATCAGGGAATTTAAATTAAATTAATTTAAATTCTTTAACACACTAAATTGAAAGGTAAAATATGATGCTTAATACTCAGTTTATTCTGTAAGTAAACTAAATGTTCATAAAACTGGTGAAACATATGCTTCACACTGTTTGGACTCAATTCCATGTTTTAAATTGCAGGCAATATGATGTTATTTTCCAGTGCTGTTTATCTCATTCTGATGAAGGGTTGAGTGTTACTTTAGCAAATAAGATTGAAGTTCTAATTCCTTTGTATTATTTTTAATGTGACACAATGTGCACAATGACCGTCTCTTTAAAAAAAAATGCTTTTGATTATATTTTTCTGCCTTTTAATTTACAAATTTATCTTGAAGGTAGCTAAGCATGAACAGCAATCATTGCTGAAGAAAAAAAAACTAGCAAGTTGTTCAAATAGCAAGAAGTGCGTTGAATTTCTGATTGTATAACAGACCCTGTACCCACATGTATGACTAAACCTGGTCATTCACCATGGTTGCTGCTGTTTAAACAATGAAAATATTTTCTGTTAATTTACTCAGTCAATTTACATGCCCCAAGTTTTTTATTAAAAACATATATAAATATGCAGAAAGTGTTAAAGAACAGGAAGTTAGGAAATATTAAGTGTTCAAGTTTGTAAAACCTGCGATTCTTAATTCTTACAACAGCTGTTCCATGTAGGGAAGAAATTCTTAAATGACATTTTTGATCTGAGGAAGCTGTTTTGCTCTCTGCAGGCAGCCAGTAAATGGCTTTAAGATAAAATACTTCCTGCTGCGTAGGCTAATGATCATTTCTGAAATGGCATTTGTATGCTACAAGGTTTAACTGCCACAGCATGGAGGTGGATCATGATAATAGCTTGATGACGACAAATATTCACTCTGAAGCATTAACTCTGTGGAAGTTTCACTGAGGTAGCCCGGGTCACAATGAGAACTGGTAGAGGAAAATGAGCAGCCTTTTCATCTGATGCATTCAGATGATTGAGATCAATCTTGGGCTTTCCTCCTTCCTTATTCTGTTACGGTTTTGAAGATTTGTCATCTCTGGGAAGGTGGTGGTTTGGTGCTAATGGTGCTGATCTAGTAATCCAGATCCCAGACTAATGCTCTGGGGATATAAATGTGAAAGGTAGATGATGAAAGTAATTCAATAAAAATCTAGAGTAAAAAAAACTGGGCGAATGGCAACAATATAAGTCCTCTTGATTAATGTATAAACACATCTTGTTCACTTATGTCTTTTACAGGAGGAAATCTGTCATCCTCAACTGGTCTGGCTGACAGTGACTCCCAGTCCACAGCAATGTGGTTCTCTCTTAGCCACCTAGCCAGAAATACCCACATCACATGGATATTGTTTTTAAAGAAAGCTGTGCACCTGGACAATTATTCAATCTGTCCACAGAACAAATATTCAGAAAATGAAGTGTACTTCCTGGGGTAAAAATTTGGAGGCAAAAGAATAATAACCTTGCAGTATGCTGATGACATAAACTAACAGTATGTGAAAAGGCCCTATTCCATTCAAAATATTTCGGTTCAAGTAAATTCTGCAAGTTTAGAATATAGATCGAGTATGAACACCAAAAAAACAAAATCAATGATAATTAGAAAGAAGACATTTGAAGAAACTAGAGTGAAGATTGAAGCTGATGGTGACACATTGAAACACAGAAACATGGAGAATAGGAGCAGACCGACCTGCAATTCAATATGATTATAGCTGCTCAATCACGTCAGTACCCCATTCCTGCTTTCTCCTTATACTCTTTGGTATCCTTAGTTCTAAGAACTAAATCTAACTTCTTCTTAAAAACATTCAACAGTTTGACATCAACTGCTTTCTG
Source organism: Rhincodon typus (assembly GCF_021869965.1). Taxonomy (NCBI): domain Eukaryota; kingdom Metazoa; phylum Chordata; class Chondrichthyes; order Orectolobiformes; family Rhincodontidae; genus Rhincodon; species Rhincodon typus. Next base: position 35,122,825 of record NC_063358.1, on the reverse strand, counting down.
TGGCGGACAATTCTACAGGTTCACCACTCTCTGGGTGAAAATTTCTCATCTCATTCCTAAATGGCCTACATTGTATCTTTTGACTGTGACCCCTGGTTCTGGACTCCTGGTCATTGGGAATATCTTTCCTGTGTTTACCATATCAAATCCTGTTAGAATTTTATAGGTTCTTATGAGGATCCACCCTTATTCTTCTGAACACCAGTGCATACGGTCAAAACCAATTCAGTTTTTCTTCATATGTCAGCCCTGACGTAAAGGAATCAGTCTGATAAACCTTTGTTGCATTCCCTCCTAGTTCAAACATCCTTCTTCAGATAGAGGAACCAAAACTGTACACAATCCTCTGGCATGATCTCACCAAGGCCCTGTACAACTGTAAAAAAAATCCCTGTTCCTCTACTCAAATCCTAACACTGTGAAGACCAGTGTGCTATTTGATTTCTTCACTGCCTGATGCACCTGTATGCTTACTTTCAGTGACTGGTGCATGAGGAAGCCCAGGTCTCATTACACCTCCTCCTTTCCCAATCTATTCCTGTTCAGATAAGCTATTGCTTCCAACTTTCCAACATGACCCCACAGTTATCCACAAAATACTGCATCCACTCACCCACTTACTCCCGTGTCCAAATTACACTGAACAAGTAAGTATTTTGCTCTATTTAGGACAAATGATAAAAGAAGATGGCAGATAAGATGCAGAAGTTAGATGAAGGATAAAGATAGCTAGGAGTAATTTTATGAAAACCAAGGATCAGTTAACAATATGAAACTCGAGCCTGTAACAAGGAAAAGAAAGGTACTGCATTGTATCCACTTTCCTGTACACCTCACAAAGCTGGTGACTAAGGGTGCAGGTGGACTGCAGTGGTTTAAGAAGGTAGCTCACCACTATCTTCTCAAGAGTAACTAGGGATGGGCAAGAAATGCCAGCCCACTGGCAATGCCTACATTCAACAGATGAATAAATTTTAAGAAGTAAAAATATGTTGAACAAAATAGAAACCTTTGAAATTGAATATTAAGACATGAGCTAAAATTCAATATACAGTCTGAGACAAATGAATAGGTCATTCAAATTGCAAGAACAGAAAGAACTTTTAAAAACTGACAGCCCTGGGAAAGTAAATGCCATTGTTTCAGACATTTGATGAGGGCTAAAATGTTAGGTAGATTGCTTCCAGAGGGCAAAATGAAGGGTAGCAGGAAGAGAACACAACCCAGATGTAATTGGACAATGGATGTAATGCAATGGATGAGAGGATTGCACAAGACAGATGAGCATAGTGTATCTTTAGCAGGAGTAGCAAAAAGTAGCGGCACTTGGACATAGACTACTGCCTGTGCTTTGTCCCTGGTGGAGCCTTACAGGCAGCATCCATCAAGCCTCATAATTCCAGAATGCCTACTATTTCTAGTAAGGTTCATTTGTTTTTAACATAAACAATATTAGCCCAGGTAAGCTAACTAGTGGTTCCCTAATTGGAGTAGGATTAGCATGTGGAACTCACTGTTGGAAAGAATTGTTAGCCACAATAAGATAGTTGCATTTATCAGGAAGCCAGATAAACACATAAGACAGAAAGGAGTGGAAGAGAATCTTGATAATGTCATACAAAGGATGAAGGTTCATGTGGGTCATGAATTGATGCACTGATTAGTTAAGTCTGGCTGGGCTGAATCCCCATTTTTATGCTGCACATTCTATCTGATACATTGTTCAACTTAATTGTGACAAACAATTCTAGCGAAGGTCAGCTAACAAATACAGACGAGGGATTGAAATTGGTCCTATTTTGGTATTAGTGAGTTAATATATTTATCCTTGGAAGCATAGTAGGGCACTGATCTAATTCAAAATAAGATGGCATTGTTTCTTTTGCAAGTAAACAATGAATTCAACAACTCCTCCTTAAAGCATCTTTGGGAGTTGTGGAGCTCCCTGAATTTAAATTTAGATAATTTGGTCATTTATCGCATTGTAGATCCCTGCTGTTTGCAAATTGACTGCACTGCTCATCTACGATTCTAGGGACTGCACCGTGAAAGTAATTCATTAGTAATAAAGAGCTTTGGGATATTTTTGAGAACATAAGAAGACACATTTTACGTGCAAACTATTTCTAAGTTTTCCAGTATTTGCATTATTCTATTATGGAGGTTTTTAAGGGTCTTTATGGACATATTAACATGAATAAGGATAATTGCAGATGCATCACATATCAACATTAAACAGAAATATGGGACAACGTTGTATTCAATGCAATATCTGAGTTGACTGCTTAGTTTTCCTTTTATAATCTTAAACATTTTTTCAAATAAATGTATCCCAATCATTTAATGTTGCAATCCAACATGGCAGTCTTCTTGTGATAGATTACAATAATGGAAACTGTAAACATTCTTGATGATTATTTTTGCTATTACAATACGTATCCATATTTTAGGAGGTTATTCTACAAAAGCAAACTTTCACAATATGATTTAGCTTTGAATGCAGTATGCTTTAGTATCAAAAGATCCTGAGAAAAGGGCTGGAGGAGAAAGGAGGAAATACAGTGAGTTGTCGTGATCCAGCACACTGCCTCAAAGTTGACAGTGTCATATTCATATGAAACTTGAACACATACTTGATAAGAAAAAACTAGCAAGTTCATGGGATACAGTGAGTCGGGTGGAACTAAATGGATCACTCATTTGAACAGCCAGAACAGGCATTGAGAGCTGAATGGCATCCTTTATTGCTGTAGGATTTGAGTGTGGACATCAAGTATAACATGAAAAATTTTCCAGTGGTCAGACTGTTGTTATTCCCACGTAGGTAGGTGTTGTGCAAATCTCCATCATAGCACACTCTAAAAGAATTGTGCAGGAGATTATATTTGCTGCTGGCTGATTTCTTCCCACCTGGAATCCTTTGAAAATATCCATAAAAATCAGAGACATCAGAGGGTTCCAATGGAATTAAGTAAAGTAGCTATGAGGAAAATGTTGACTATTAATTACCTAGAACAGGCACTAAACTGACCAAAACTTGTTTCACACAGACCACTTACACCCCCAGACACTTGACACTCCTGTCCTGGCACCTGAAAGCCCCTAACACCAGTCCCAACCCACCATGCCACCACCCCAACTTATCAGTCTGGCACTTTACCCTTGCTGCATCTGAACATTACAAATTACTAAACCGCCTGTTACAAAGATGTCATTATATACCTCTGGAGCAAGTGGGACTTGAACTCAGACTTCCTGGCTCAGAGGTAGGCACATTGCCACTTGTGCCACAAGAACCATTTGGGGATGAAGAGTATCTGCATGGAGTCAAAAAGTTCCTGATCAATCTGTTCAGGTATATTATGAGACACCTCTGTAGCAGGTGAGATTTTAAACAGAGCCGATAACTTTTAAAAAGGGCATGGCGGATAAGTGGGTAGCTAATGGAACCCCACCATCTAGGAAGGGAGGCAGAGAGAAAACAGTGAATTATAGACGTGTGAACTTGACATCAGTTGTGGGAAAAATGATAGGATCTCTTATAAAGGATGTAATAGCTGGACACTTGAAACATAGGGACAAGATCAGACAGAATCAGAGTCAGCATGGATTTATGAAGGGGAATTGTGTTTGACAATCTACTGGAATTTTTTGAGGATGTGACTAATAGAGAGGATAAGGGGGAGCCACTGGATTCTCAGAAGGCTTTCTTTAAGATCCTACTTCAGAGGTTAGCATGTAAAATTAAAGAACATTGGACTGGAGATCCTGTAGTGAAATGGATTGAGAACTGGTTAGCAGACAGGAAATAAAGAGTAGGAATAAATGAATGGCAGGCAGTGATTAATGAGGTACCGCAGGGATCAATGCTAGGACCCTAATTATTCACAATATACATTAATAGATTTAGATGAAGAAACTGTGTGTCATACCTCTGAAGTTTGCAGAAAAGTGCAGGTTACAGGGATCAGTTGGGGTATGGGTCTGGGTGGGATGCTGTTCAGAGGATCGGTGTGACTCGATGGGCTGAATGGCCTGCCTCCACACTGTAGGAATTCTATGATTCTATGACACAAAGTTAGGTAGGAGGGTATGCTGTGAGGAGGATGCAGCGATTCTTCAGTATGGTTTGGACAAGTAAGTGGAAAAACATACGGTGGATGCATTATAATGTGGATAAATGTGAGTTAGTAGCAAAAACAGACTGGGAGATTATTATCTGAATGACAGTAGATTGGGAAAGAGGGAGGTGCAATGGGTCCCTGATGTCCTCATGCACCAATCATTGAAAGTTAGCATGTAGGTGCAGCAGATGGTGAAGGTGGCAAATTGTATGTTGATCTTCACAGCAGGATTTGAGCACAGGTGCAGAGTTGTCTTTTGTAACTCTGCAGGACACTGGTAAGACCACACCTGGAAGATTGCATGAGGTTTTTGTCACTTTATCAAAGACAAATTGGTCTGGTTACTAGGGGAGTGTAATGACAGTTTACCAGACTGATTGCTGGAACTGGGGGACTGATGCATGAAGAAAACTGGATCAATTTGGACCATATTCCCTAGAGTTCAGAAAAATGGAGGGGGTTAGGGCGGTTCTCATAGACTCCTATAGAATTCTAGCAGGACCAGACAGGTAGATTCAGTACGAATGTTCTCAGTGACTGGAGAGTCCAGAACCAGGGGTCACGGTCTAAGTTTAAGTGTTAGGCCTTTTAATGGTAGGCCTTTTAGGACAGAGGTAAGGGGAAATTTCTTCACCTGAGCCTGTGAAATTCTCTGCCACAGGAAACTGTTGAGGCCAAATCATTGAAGACTCTCAAGAAAGATGTAGATATAGTTCTTAGGACTGAAGGATAAAGGATATGGGGGGAAACAGAGGACTGGGTTGGATGATCAGTCTTAATAATATCGAATGGTGGAGCAGGCTCAAAGGGCTGAATGGCCCACCTTGGCTCCTATATCCTGTGTTTCTACTGTTGGCTACCATCTGTATCTTTTAAATGTCTTTCGGCGCTAATGCCTAATGTGTGTCTAGACAATTACTTTTTGGATTAACAAGGAAAGTCTTGTAGAGCAAATGAGATGCAGGTTACTGCTGCTCTGCAACTATTTACATGTAATAAGAATAGGCTCTATGCTGTTACAAAGACTCTTGGGAGGATATATTTTTGGCTGTCACTCATGAGATCTTACTTTTCTCTCTTACCAAGTCCTCATGACATCAACATAATGTGTGCTGCTACTGCATTCAATCCGGTATGGACCTTTCCAGATCCAATTTCAACGCCTAAGATCATCATTCCCTCTCCTGATTTTTTTTTTTGCTGCATAGATGTATGAAGTTCATTCATGCTAATGACTTCCAGAAGCAGAATTTAATGCATTGGCATGCTCATAGACATGCCCAGGCCCTTCGAGTGGCAATGAGGCCATACTGTTTAGAGGGAACATTGCCTATAACCCAGTGAGAGCAAATAAGAACAAAAGAACATAGGATGTAGGAGCATGGGTAGACTATTAGGTCATTTAAGTTTGTTTTGGAATTCAATGAAACATTGGCAGATTTCTTTTTTAAACTCAATTCCCCTTTCCTACTCAATCTTCCTATTCCTTGTTTCCATTCATATCCGAACACTATAAGCCACTCCCTTGAATATAATCAATGACTGACGATCTACATGTATCTAGGGTAGAGAATTTCAAAATTTCACAACCCAGCTGAGTAAAAATATTTCTCCTCATCTCAGTTCTAAATGGCCAAGAATCCCAAACCAATGGAAACGTTTTCCCAGCACCAACTTTGTCAAATCTTCTAATTTTATTTTCGCCTCTTTCAATGAGATGACCTCTTATTTTCCTAAACTAATTTACTCAGTCTCTCCTAATCTAGTGGATCTATGTTGTCATATCATCAAGAGTTTTGCAGCCTAGAAACTGGCCCTTTGTCCCACCATGTCTATGCTGATCAACAAACACCTTCAATATAAATCCCATTTATGTGCACTTGGCCCATAGTCTACTATACCCTGGCATTTTAAGTGCTCATCAGGGTGTTATGAGAGTACCTGTCTCCACCACTCTCTCAGGCACTGTGTCCCATGTTTCTGCCACTTTTCTCAGACCCCCTCTAACCACTTATTCCTTACCTTAAACTTATGTCCTCTGGCCTTAGACACGTCTGCCACGGGATAAAGATCCTCACAATCTACCCTATCTTTGCCTCTCATAATTTTATATATTTCAGTCAGATCCCCCCCGCTACCTCCTCTGTTCCAAAGAAAACAAAACCAGCGTATGCAATCTCTCCTCATAATTGAGACTTTTCATCTCAGGCAATATCCTGGTGAATCTACTTTGCACCCTCTCTAGTGTAATCACGTCCTTCCAATAGTGTGGCAACCACACCTACACACAATATTCTATCTGCGGCCTGACCAATGTTTTATAAAGTTGGAACAAATCTTCATTGCTTCTATATTCTCTGCTCCTGGCTAATGAAGGTAACCATCCCATATACCTTCTTCACCACCCTGTCTGCTGTGATGACACCTTCATGGACCTATGGACTAGTACACCAAGGTCCCTTTGGTTTTCAGTAGTCTATAGGGACTGACCATGCATTGTATATCTCCTTCCCTTATTGGACCTCCGAAAATACATCACCTCGCACTTATCAGGATTAAATTCCATCTGCCATTGCTCTGCCCAATTTATCAGCTGACCAACATCAAACTATAACCTGAGACCATCATCCTCACTATCAAGAACACTACTAATTTTTGTGTCATCTGCAAACTTAGTAATTGAACTTTCTACATTTGCATCCAAGTCATATACATACATAATAAACAACAAATGTCCCAAAACCGCTCCCTGCTGGACACAACCTTCCAATCACAAAAACAACCCTCCATCATCACCCTTTACCTCCTTTTTACAAACCAATTTTGGATCCAGTTTGACAACTTGCCTCAGATCTCATAGTTCTTACCTTTTGGAACAGTCTTCCATCTGAGACATTGTCAAAGGCCTTACTGAAGCCCATGATCTCCCACCTACATCCTCCAACCTTATTGTTTCCCAACCACACACCACCCATTTCTATCTCGTCCCCCAAATCCACAAACCTGACTGCCCCGGTTGACCCATTATCTCTACCTGCTCTTGCCCCACTGAAATCATCTCCATTCACCTTGACTTCATTTATCCCCCTGGTCCAGAAACTTTCCACCTACGTTCAGGCCATTACCCAAGCCCTTCACCTTCTCCAAGATTTTCAATTCCCCAGTCCTCAACACCTCATCTTCAGCATGGACATTCAGTCTCTCTACACAAGTATCCCCACAAGGGTGATCTAAAATCCCTCCATTTCTTCCTCTCCCTCAGGTCCAACCACTCCCCCTCCACTGGCACTCGCATCCGCTTGATGGAACTTGCCCTTACATAGAACATAGAACATAGAACAGTACAGCACAGTACAGGCCCTTCAGCCCATGATGTTGTGCCAAACTTTTACCCTAATCCTAAGGTCTATCTAACCTCCACCCCTACCTTTTACTATCATCCATATGCCTATCTAATAGTCGCTTAAATGCCCCTAATGAGGCCGACTCCACTACCCTCTCCGGCAATGCATTCCAAGACTCGACCACTATCTGAGTAAAGAACCTACCTCTGACGTCTCCCCTATATCTACCTCCACTCACTTTAAAACTATGCCCCCTAATAATAGCTACCTCCACCCTAGGAAAAAGTCTCTGGCTGTCTACTCTATCTATACCTCTGATCATTTTGTACACCTCTATCAAGTCACCTCTCATCCTTCGTCGTTCTAAAGAGAAAAGCACTGGCTCTCTCAACCTTTCCTTGTAAGACCTTCCCTCCATTCCAGGCAACATCCTGGTAAATCTCCTCTGCATCTTTTCCAACGCTTCCACATCTTTCCTGTAATGAGGCGACCAGAACTGGACACAATACTCCAAATGTGGCCTAACCAGGCTTTTGTATAGCTGGAGCATAACTTCATGGCTCTTGAACTCAATCCCTCTATTAATGAAAGCTAAAACCCTCAACAACTTTTCCTTTAACTCCTCCCAATTCCTATAAAACAAAGGGGTAGCTATGGGCACCCACATGGGTCCGAGCTATGCCTGCTTCTTCATAGGATACGTAGAACTGTCCCTCTTCCTCAGTTACACGGGCACCATTCCTACCTCTTCCTCCGCTACATTGATGAGTGTATTGGTGCTGACGTGCTCCCGTGAGGAGCTTGAACAGTTCATGTACTTCACTAACGTCTTTCACCCAAACCTCAAATTCTCCTGGACCATCTCCAACACCTCCATCCCCTTCCTGGACCTCTCCTTCTCCATCTCTGGCAACTGACTCAACACCGATGTCTGTTTCAAACTCACTAACTCCCATAACTACTTTGACTATGCCTCCTCTCACCCACCCTCTTGCAAAAATGCAATCCCTTACTCCCAATTCCTCCGCCTCTGCTGCATCTGCTCTCGGGATAAAGTGTTCCACTCCCCAACATCCCTGAAGTCCTATTACTTCAAAGACTGTAACTTACCCTCTCCTGTGATTCATAATGCCCTCAACCACAGATCTCGCATTTCCTGAACTTCTGCCCTCAAACCCCTTCCCCCCAACAACAAGGATCCTCACGTATCACCTCATCAACCTCCGCATCCAGCGTACCATCCTCCACCACTTTTGCCACCTGCAATCCGACCCCACCACCAAAGAGATATTTCCCTCCCCACCCTTATCTGCTTTCCGTAGGGACCTCTCACGCCGTGACTCCCTCGTCTGCTCCACACTCTCCACCGAACCCAGCACCTTTATCTGCAACTGCAGGTAGTGCTACACCTGCCCCTACACCTCCCCTCTCACCTCCATCCAAGGCCCCAAACAATCATTCCGCATCCAACAGGGATTCACCTGTGTGTATTCTAACCTGGTCTACTGCATCTGTTGCTCTTGATATAGTCTGCTCTACATTGGACAGACCAAGCTCAGACTCGGTGACCAATTCGCAGAGGATCTGCACTCTGTATCTTCCAAATCAACACCAGCTTCCAGCCATTTCAACTCCTCTTCCCACTCCCTAGTTGACACATCCATCCTGGGCCTCCTCCAATGTCACAATGAGGCTACACAAAAATTGGAGGAACAACACTATATTCTGCATCAGGAGCTTACAGCCCAATGGCCTCAACATAGAATTCACTAGCTTCAAAATCTCCCCACCCTCGGCCTCATCCCATGTCCAGCCCTCCCTTTAAACCCCGCATCCTTGATCTGACTCCACCTGTCCATCTTCCTTCTCACCTATCTGCCCCACCCTTCCCACTGACCAATCTCCACAACCCGCTACCTACATCCACTTCCCTAATGTAGATTTACGTCCAACTAACTGCTCCCAGTCTATGTTTGCCAGATCCTGTCTAATAATATGAAATTGGCCTTCCCTCGGTTTAGACACTTCTGCACTATCCTTATCCCTTTCCATAACTCACACAGAGTTATGGTTACTATCCCCAAAATGTTCATCCATGGACACTTCCGCCACTTGACCAGTTTCATTTCCTAGGATTAGGTCTAGCACTGCCTCATTCTAGTCGGACTATCCACATATAGGCACATAACACTCTCCTAGATGCACTTTAAAAATTCCAATTTGCCTAATCCCTTCACACTAAGGTGATCCATTAATGTGATCAAAATTGAAAATCTCTACGACTATAACCTTATTTCTCTGACACCTCTCTGTGATTTGACTACATACCTGCTTCTCTATCTCCCTCTGACTGTTGGGAGGTCTGTACTATAATCCCAGCAAAGTGACCTCCCTGTCCGTACACACACACACAGCGTTCTAAGGAAGGGTCCTTGGCCTCACAATATTTACTCAGATTTTACTTCGAGATGCTGCCAGACATGCTGAGCTTTTGCAGCAACTTCTGTTTTAGTTCTTGATTTACAACATCTGCAGTTCTTTCGGTATTTACTGCGAAAATTTATGCTCTCTCAAATCATCCTTATATATGTCTCGTTTAGGCTATGTTACCACCCCTCTCCCCCTCTGAAGATTCAGAAGATAGTCTAGTCCATAACCTTTCTTATTTTAAAGGTAAATGTAAAATGTTGCATTCCAGATGCAATTTGATTAGTCAAACTACCAAATTTAAAGCAAAACACACTTTATTCATTCAGCATTGTTAAAATACAACAAAAGAAAGAAGGAATTGGAATCACTTAACTCTACTGGAAAACTTCACAGAATAATAATACTATTAGTAATTAATTGTCGCAATATAGTAAGATCCCATAACACACTCTTGGAAAAAGATAAATACAGAAAACAGATTGTTTCTCATGCAGATAACAAGGTGTGGAGCTGGATGAACACAGCAGACCAGGCAGCATCAGAGGAGCAGGAAAGCTGACATTTCGGATCTGGCCCTTCTTCAGAAATGCAGTTCTCCAATCCAGGACAAAAGAATATTAAAAGACAATTCTGAGAGAGAGAAAAAAATAACTTCCACTCCTCTAACACCCAAACAGCAACTGCAGACAGCTAAACCTAAAATCCCTGGTTCTGTGGGAGTTGGATTACACACATTCAGGCTGTTTCCATTGTCCCAATTTTAAAAAAAACACTCAAGGCTTCACAAGTTGTTTATCTTCTCATAGACTGCTCAATACCTGTCACCCAATCTATCTCTAAGGGAAACCAGGACAAAACACACCTATTAAAGCCACAGCATCGTCACTGTTAACATATACTGATGTTTTCTTTCTTCCATTTAAAATAAGTGTGGAAATATTTTGTGCATTCATTAGTTATGATACAAATCTATTCAATGACATAATTCCGGCTGTCTGGGTTGTTCCTGAGTTATTAGCCAATTTGAGGCAGCATCAGCATTTTTTGAGCAGTTTATGAGGAAGTCTTCATTTTTTCTAAGACTGGCAATTATTCAAAACTAATCGAGCAGCTCACTCATTGAAAACTACAGGGAGGTTTGCCCAGAAAATGGAAAAAAAATGGCACACTATTACAGTACACGTGAATTTCCGAAGGTGGAGTAAGAGAAGGAGAACTTGAATTCTTTTCTTACAATGCTGTTCCTGTCCTGAAAACACTTGAGGTGCATCGACTCAAGACACATTTCATTTTCCTAGCACCAGCATCAGTTTTCTGGATGAGCGCAAAATTGACCATTTAGAAAGAAACTGGAGTGTGTGATGGAGAGACACTAAATGCTGGCATCTCACCGAATTTGTTGCACTTTAAAAGCTAAATGAGTACATTTGTCAGCTAAGGAGCTGTAACATAGAAAGAACCAAGGGGAAAGGAGTACGTGAATCTGAATAATTCACCCTGTCAGCACACAAATGCAAAACAGATTCTGATAAAAGAAGCGTTTGGAGTGGTTTAGAACCAGGAGACAGTCATGCTGAAGGGGGAGAGCAAGAGCAGGTTCAAAATAAGAAGAAATTGGAGTTGTTTGGGTTGAACAAGAAAAGTATGCCATATAAAGTAAAAACGACTTTGAAACTCAGCTGCCAGGTAGCAAGCACATCACAAATACTCAGAAGAAAAACATAGACAATTGAAAAAAAAATTAAGGAAAGCACGATTGGTTACATTGTCTCAAATGTTTGGCATTTTTTCCACATTGAACACCCATCATGTTATCAGAAAGGATCTTTAAGGCATCGATGGGAAGAGAGGAGTGTTGCAGAAATTAATCTGCCCAAGGCTTTCACATCTCTGACTTCTGTTTTCTGAATTGCACATTGGAAAATATGAGTAGCACTTTTAATAGCCCCATAATCTTCTGTGCAGGGGCAAGGGGAAAGTATTAACAGTAGAGTCTAACATAACACTTACACACACACACGTGGACTGGTAATGTATTGACTTGGAGCTATCATTAGAGAAAAAGACAACAGTTGAATACTGATAGTGGAAAAGAAGTTTTCAGAGAATGCATTGATAACTGAAGTCCCTCTGAAACCTGCAGAACCAAAATTTAAGTAACAGACATCAAAGAAATGCAAAAAAGTGAAGAATAGCATTGATACAAAGGGAGAGAGACAGGGAGAAAGGCAAAAATAGCACATACATATGGATATATGTTGTCATCAGCACTGTAACCATGGAAATGCTTAACATCATTCTACCCAATGTCCTCGGATACTCTTTTTGCAACTCTGTAAAACTAAATGTGTGAAGACGATAGATAAAACCACACTGAGTACGTTAATACATTTGCAGTGCTTGATGTATACACTGGGTGTGTGAAGTGATGCGTCTTTCACTCCCCAGTGTTAGTATTCCTCCCAATGATGCAAACAAAATTACGCAAGTTTCCTGTGTCACCATCTGCACTGATACTTTTCTCCATATGTTTTCCATCCTTTTGCAATATTTCTGTCTGAACTATCTACTTTTTTCGCTTTTTCTTATCCTGATTCCTCAAATATCAGTTTGAAAAAAAAACTTATCGTAATGCAATTCGGTAAATAATTGTTCTCTGTTTTAGCCTAGAACTCTAAAACTGCACCACAGAATATGCTCTTACTCATTGACTAAAACTACACGCTTGCTCGAGTTCAATTAGAGCAGGGATATCTCCACATTAAACCCAAGTTATTTGTGGCATGATACAATAGCATTTTCCACTGTTCCTCTCGTATCAGCATTTCTCTACTCCAGAGTTACCATTGTCCAGAATATTTGATGGTGATAGAGTTGATACTTGAGTATAATGTACTTTGAAACTTAAAAAAAGGCATCACCATTGACTCCTGCCTTTCTGAGGGCAGCTGCATTGTATCAAGAATAAAACTTGGGAACCATTCTTTGTAATGCACAAGATGTTGATTTTATCTAGGTTACTTGGTGAGCTGTCTTATCTTAGCCAGGTGTTATGAGGTTTACTGTGTTCCAGGATTAAGTTGAGCTTGCCACAAAATTCTTCAATTAATATCAAAATGGTTTAGTCTGTCCTCTGAAAGGGCTTGGTAATTCACTCAGTTCATGGCAATTAGAGATGGTCAGCAGAAGCTGCCCTTGGCACTAATGCCCATGTCATATGAAATATCTTTTTCTTAAAAATCATTAATAAAAGGCAAATGTAGCTGCAGCCTGATGTTACACTGACAGTTAGAACAAGGAATACTTAATATAATAGAAAATGGTGATTTTATTTAGGTTACTGGCTGAGCTATCATATCTGTGCAGACAGAAAGTGAGATGGGGGTAGGGTGAGGAGGGAGGAGAGAGAGAGAGAGCAAGAAATTGTGTAGAGAAATAAAGAGAGAAAGACACATTCATAGCTAAATAGCAAAATGTATAGTTAGTTTGGAGTTTTCAAAGGCCAGGCACTCATTATTCCAGAGTAGGAGAAGTTGTGCGTAGGAATTCTGCGGAATTCATATTGTAGCAGACTCCACTGGAATTGTCCAGGAACTTGAAGATTCCACTGAGCAATTCCCCTGCATCTGGAACCGTTGGTGATTCCTGAGTGTTCTGATGAAATTAAGTAAATAATTCCTCAGGGAACGTCAGACAATCAAATATACAGTACAACTCCTGAGAAATAATTTAAATGACCCCAGACTTACCTGACCCAGCCCAAATTACACCACTGCCAGATGACTAAATCCCACCAGGGTCTAACCTGGTAGTCTCCCTATGGACCCCAGGGGGCTGACCCCCTTCCCCATTCCAGACCAAGTGCTCCCACTTTCTCCAGCTGTAGTCTTGTACGGCACCCAACCCAACTCATTGAACCCGATTCATTCCTTCACTCCAGACCCACATGTGATTCTGAACCTTTCAATTTCCAAAAAAGGAAGCTGAGTGTCCTGAAATAGTGATGTGCTTATCCTTCTCTTGACAGTGCTGCACTGTGAAAGCACTGTCGGATTGGAAGGAGCTTTCTGTAGGATCTTGGATCAGAATCTCCTATTAGAAACGTAGAGTGCTCTGTTCATAAAAAGGCACAGAATAGCAATCTGCATAGAGAGACCACAAAGTGGGAGAGAGACCGGGTGTGAGATGAGATTACTACTGCTCTGAAAGTCAGTCCATTGTTGTTTGTGAAATATACTCTTCCAATAAATAACCATGAACACTGTGCGGAGAAAATCGACAACGTATTTATCCAATGCCCTAGCTGGAATTTTGCGGTATGTAGCACATTCCTAGTTATATGTCTGTTGCACGTCTTGTACTCAAAGCAGTGTGCCAATCTAAGTAATGTTTAGTCACAATTTTTATTTTGGTAACTGGATGTAGAAAATGCTGGCAAGGGGAGCATTTATTGTCCATCCTTAATTGCTCCTGAGAGGGTGGAGATGTGTTTCCGTCTTGTTGTGCTACAATCAATAAGTGTGGTTTAGGCACACATACATGCTCTGCTTTATTTTGGAAGTGTTTTAAAAAGCGTTCAGAATTACATTGATTAGAATTGCACTAAGGTTAATCCCATATTGTAAAATTCCCTAAACTAAGTAAATAAAATTGACCTCTGTTGCCCCTGGTTAAGTTGGGTAAAAATCATTCGTTGTTCCGTGTGTAAGTGATATAAATTTAATAACTCTCCTCACATGCATCATTTAAATTGTAACAAAGAATGATAGGAATTAGGTGAAGGAAGAGGCTATTTAACTCTTTGAGTCTGCTATTCAACAATTTCACTGCTTTTAGTTGTGTTTTGGACACCAATTTCCTATTTGCCTTCCCTAGGCCTCTCTCTCTTGTTTACCAAAAATCTATCTAGAGCAGTCTTGAGTATATTCAATGACACAGCCCCCACTAGAGTCATACAGTCATACAGCACAAAAACAGACGCTTCAGTCCAACCAGTCCATGCTGACCATGTTCCCAAACTAAACTAGTCCCACTTGCCTGCATTTGGCCCATGTCCCTCCAAATCCTTCCTATTCATGAACTTGTCCAAATGTCTTTTAAATGTTGCAACTGTACCTGCACCCACACTTTCTCTGGCAGCTCATTCCACACATGGACCATTCTCTGTGTGAAAACGTTGTCTCTCATGTCCTTTTTAAATCTTTCTCCTCTCAACTTAAAAATACGAAGCCTAGTTTTGAGCTCCCCCTCTCATAGGGAAAATACTCTGGTCATTCACTTTATCTGTACCCCACATGATTTTAAAAACCTCAACAAGGTCACCCCTCCAAATCCTATGCTCCAGTGAAAAAAATGTCCCAGCCTATCTAGTCTACTTTTATATTTTTTATCATCATATTTCATATAATTTTAATTTTTTATATTCTATTTTTCTCAACTACTTTCTGGAGAATAGAATACTACAAACCAACAACTCTTACAGGAAGCATTCTCCTCATTCCGATTGCAAAAGAGAAAAAAGATCTTACTCTTAAGTTTTAGTTTCTGGCTATTCACGAAAGTCCATTCAGCATCTGATATTTTTCAACCTTTCTTACGTTTGAACAAGCCTGTCCAAAATATAAATATTTTAGCAGACTCTTTACAATCATTGAATTTTAAAAACATAATTTCACCTGTAAAGTTAAAAAGTTTATTAGAAGCTCAATTCAGCCAGTGGTATGAAGGTTACTGTGTTGCAGGATTAAGTTGAGCTTGCCACAAAATGCTTCAATTGATATCAAAATGGTTTAGTCCTCTGAAAGGGCTGAGTAATTCACTCAGTTCAAGGCAATTAGAGATGGTCAGCAAACGCTGGCCTTGGCAGTGATGCCCATGTCATATGAAATATCTTTTTTTTAAAATCTTTAATAAAAGGCAAATGTAGCTGCAGCCTGATGTTATCCTGACAGTTAGAACAAGGAATACTTTTTATAATAAAAGGTAAGATGTGGCATTCAGAAGCAAAATCAATGACATTTCTCCAAACTCACTTACAGAATCAGCCAAGTTAAGAATATTTGGACATATATGGAAAGAATACAAACTTTTTGATCCAGCTTTGTCTAATCACAAGAACCTGCCAAACCTGACGAGACTGTTTACAAGGTAGTGAAGAGTAATACAGGCTGCAACAGCTCTATTTAAAATCTAAACTCTGAATAATTCAAGGATGTTCAGCAATCAAAATCTGCGTTGCATTGCTGGGGGGTTGTGGTGGGAGGTGGAAGCAAGGGACATTTCAAAATAGCCAATTAAAAGAATTGGAGCAGGCTGGGTAATGTATTATGTTGGAATCTCTGGGATCTTAGTTTGATGCCAACCCCAGAAAATGAGATTAAAGTGCCTTTACTGACTGTGACAATCCTGGATGAAATGAGAAGAGTCTCGGTCAAGTTCTCAGCCATTCCAAAGTGCATGGTGCAAAAGTGCGGTAATCCAAAATAAATCGATACTAAATTGCTAATCTCATTCAGAGAAATTGTAAAGGAGATGACATTGTGGGAGATAGAAGTGTCACATGGACACAGTTGGGTGTTAACCCTCAGGGTCAGGGGATTTTTTTGTTTTGATTTGATTTATTTATTGTCACATGTATCTCGTTACAAAATATAGTGAAAAGTGTTGTATGGTGTTGTCACTCTCAGGAGTACCATCTTAACACATAGAAAAATAAACCATCACGTAGAATATAAAGGCATAAAAATGAAGAAAAAATGAAAGTGTTCAACTTTACAGTCCTTCTTGTTAAGTGCTCTGTCATGGGCCTAGCGGCCAGACATGAGTCCCCTTCACCATGCCACTGCCGCTGGAACGAAAGTCGACTCTGCCACCACTATGTGTCGGCTTCGGGACTACCTCACCGATGTAGCCGCTGCTGATACAACAGGGTCTCATACTAGGCCCAAACTCGCACCCGCTGCTGCCTCCATGAATCTGTGCTGGATGCAGACACCATTGGGAACCCAAACTCGCCTCTACTGCAGCAACTATGAGGTGGCGCTGGGACCATCTTGACGAAACAGAAGTTGTTGGAAACCCAAACATGCCTCCGACACCACTGCCACGAGTCTGTGCTGTTGGGCCTACTCGAGTCAGCATTCTTGGGCCTACTCAAGTCCGCGTTGCTGGGCCTCCTTGAGTCCGTCCTGCTGGGCCTACTGGAGTTTACGCTGGTAGGCTCACCCACCACTGCCAATGTCATCGCGGTGACCAAGCTCTTCACCAAGAGATAAGTAAAATAAAATAGAAGGGAAACAAAATAAATGAGAAAAGAGAGAGATAGACAGAAAAGAAAAGCAGACGGAGGGAACAAGGTCCATGTTTGGAAGCTCTGCTCCACCACAATCTTATGGGACATTTTTAGGAACTGCAATATGAAGATTTTGCTTTGAATCAGCACAATGCTACACCTGGTTTTGTAAGAAATCAGTGCTTACATTTGGTTTAGAAGTGAGTAATGTGTTACTGACTTGTGAATGATTTGATTCAGGAGAATCCAAGGGTACTTTTGAGAAGAAAATTGATTGAGCCTGAAGCCCAAGGAATTTCAGTTACATGAACAAGACAATGCTGTCCACAGGGCAACCAATGACTCTGACACAGCAAGAAAGATGCAATGAATTACAGGAAGATGTTGTACAAACCTGACTCACCGACATAGGATGCAATTACCGTCAGCAGATTGATACAATCTTCCACATAGTCAGTCTAGAAGGGATCAATAATTGTGATGGCACGCACTGGAATTGTAGCCAAGTTGCACTCAACTTCCTGAGAATCCCATCAGTTGACTTTCATGTATATAGGCAAGGAGACAACCTCAAATAAGGCAATACAGGGGATAGGAACAGGTTAAATTGCCCAAAACTGGGTCAGTACAGGGTTTAGGTAGGTGTCAACATACAAAATGGAGGAGAGATCATGGGGAAGTAACATCGATGAGATGGGGAATGTGAAGGTGGCTTTTTAAATCGGGGCAGAGACCTGTGCAGACACAATGTGTGATTCCGGCTGCTGTGGTGCAGTGGTGGTGTCCCTACCTCTGGACATGGAGGCTTGGGTTCAAGTCTCACCTACTCCAGAGATGTGAGATAGCAACTCTGAACAGGCTGATTAAAAATATTTTACAAGCTTGCAGCAGAAGTGGAAGGAGACAACAATGTGGTGCCAAACAGGATGATTAGTGCATCAACTCCAAGGAAACAGATTTGCTCGATACTCCATAGATGTTTGGTGCAAGTAGAATGAATTGTTTCAGGTCCAAAAGTGCCAAGAATGTTACTAGCACTTGTTACAGTAGGTGGCTTCCTGAAACCCTTCATTACCAGCCACATTTGGAACAGAATAGGCAATCGATCTGTTCCCAATGATCATTGCATGCAGTTTTTATATTTGTGTGGCATTTATTTATTCATAACCATTCCAGAAGAGTTAGAGATGAAAATTGGATCAAACTTTGGGTAGTTAAGCTTCACTTTTGTTGTAAAGTCCATGAGCACAGATCTCCCGACTCTTGTTCTAACGTGGAGAGTTATGCTGACTGTGAATCAAATTGTTCAATGTCAGAAATCACAGGGGAGTTAAGACTCTCCTCAGTAATAATATCACAGATGTAGCGAACAGAACATAACGTTCCCTGAAGCAGATCCATCTCCATGAATATCCAAAATAGTCATTGCATTACAATTATAATTTAACCAGTAGCCTTCAAGCCTTTGAGAATGTTTGAAGAAGAGTTTGGAAACTAATTCTGAAACACTCAGAATGCCACTTCTTAGCATTTTCCATCAGGTCTGTGCTGTCTGTCACCAATAGGCACTCAGTTCCAGAGACGAGCACAAAAGTCAAGCTCAAGTCTGGCTTTATAATTCCAGACTCTTTACTTCACAAGAATCAGAAGCCAAGATGGTCAGAAAAAACTCAATATATCTCAGTGCACTCAAACATCACTAGCACTTCAAGCCCTCAGGTATAACCATTGCACAGCGTCAGGTAGATTTTACAACAAAGTTAGAAAAAACACTTACCCTAACTGTTAAATTATCCAGTGAAACCATTGTGATATAAGAAATCCGAGTAGAAGTAAAGTCCAGGAGCAAATTACTGCAGATGTTGGAATCTGTACTGAAAACAAAAATGCTGGAGATCACAGCAGGTCGCAGCAAGCATGGAAAGAAAACAAGCTTCTGATGAAGAGTCATCTAGGCTCGAAATGTTAGCTTGCTTTTTCTCTATGGATGCTGCCTGACCTGTTGTGATCTCCAGCATTTTTTATTTGGAAGCAAAATCTGGCAGCTTTCTTTATAGACATGCAGAATTCCTTTTTTCAGATTAACATTGAATTCAGGTGAGCTTCAATGAACCTTAGGCTCCTTAAGTAGATGTCCTCTGAGACCAATAGGAAAGACATAATATATAGACAATGCTGAAAAGGTTGTTTTCAATATTGGATTTTATTGTGCCATATGTTTTGAAATTTAGGAATTTAAATTTGTTAAATGCATGATAAATGGAAACTTCTGATTAAGAAACTGTTAACATTGAAGTATGCGCAACTCTAACATATTTGTATCACTTACAGTTCAAAATATTTATTTTGTAAGTTCATTATTTGAAGAAAAAACATTTTAAACTTTTGTAGGGACAAGCGCTGTCTCTTCAATTAGGGATTTACATTATACAAAAACAAATCGGGAATTTCTGGGAAAAACTCAGGAGGTCTGGCAACATATGTGGAAAGAAAGCAGGGCTAATGTATTGGGCCCAGTGATCAGTTCTGAAGAAGGGTCACTGGACGCAAAATGTTAACTCTACTTTCTCTCCACAGATACTACCAGATCCGTTGAGTTTTTTTTCCTGGCCATTTCTGTTTTTGTTTCTGATTTCCAGCATCGCAGTTCTTTATTTTTCTTTTAATTATACTTGTAGTTCACAGATAAAAGTGAAAAAGTTATTTTCTAGAGTCAGGGAGATGAGAGGTAGCATTTTTCTCTGTTAAAGACAAATTAGTCCCAGAAGTACCAGAAACAAAGGCATTGTTTTGAGTGTAATATAAAGTTAATTTACATTTCTGTTTGGAACATCCCAAGAATGCCACATTGTCATGGAGATGGTTTATGAAGGTTAAGCAGTTTCCTTTGTTTATTTTATACATGTGTAGGTATTCTCAGTATAATTCCTATATAGTTTACAGGGAACAAAAGAAATAAGTTTCCAGTTTATCTAAAATTTAACAGAGAACACAAAAACTTTATCCTTTGCCACAGGAAATGCAGATGGGACCCTAAGGTCAGCAGGAGACAAAGTTAGTGATGGAAAACAAAAGAGGCTGAAGGTTGGCCTAGCTTGGAGTTATCAGGACATAAGACATTAAGATGTAGAGTAGAAGTAGGCCATTCAGCTGATTGAGTCCGTCCCCAATTCAGCAAGATCACAGCTAATCTGATAATAGAGTCATAGAATCATAGAGATATACAGCATGGAAACAGGCCCTTCAGTCCAACACGTCCATGGTGACCAGATATCCTAAATTAATATGATCCCATTTGCCAGAATTTGGCCCATATCCCTCCAAACCATTCCTATTTATATATCCATTCAGATGCTTTTTAAATGTTGTACTTGTACCCGCCTCCACCACTTCCTCTGGCAGCTCGTTCCATACACATACTACCTTCTGTGTGAAAACGTTGTCCCTTGGGTCTCTTTTAAGTCTTTCAGCTCTCACCTTAAACCTGTGCTCTCTTGTTTTGGACTCCCCTACTCTAGGGAAAAGACCTTGGCTATTTACCCTATCCATGTCTCTCGTGATTTTATAAACCTCTATAAGGTCACCCTCAGCCTCCGACGCTCCAGAGAAAAGAGCCCCAGCCTATTCAACCTCTCTCTGTAGTTCAAACCCACCAACCCTGGCAACATCCTTGTAAATCTTTTCTGAATCCTTTCAAGATTAACAACATCCTTCCTATAGCACAGAGGCCAGAATTGAACACATATTCCAAAAGTGGTCTAACCAATGTTCTGCACAGTCACAACATGACCTCCTAACTCCTATACTCAATGCACTGACCAATAAAGGCAAGTGTACCAAATGCCTTCTTCACTATCCTGTCCACCTGCGACTCCACTTTCAAGGAACTATGAACCTGTACTCCAAGGTTCGGCAACATTCCCCAGGACCTTACCATTAAGTGCATAAGTCCTGCCCTGATTTGCCTTTTTGAAATATAGCACCACACATTGATCTAGATTAAACTCTTTCTGTCTCTCCTTCGCCCACCAGCCCATCTGATCAAGGTCCCGTTGTACTCTGAGGCAACCTTTGCTGTCTACTACACCTCCAATTTTGGTGTTATCTGCAAACTTACTAACCACACCTCCTAAATTCACATCCAAATCATTTATATAAATGAGAAAAAACAGTGGACCCAGCACCAATCCCTGTGGCATACCACTGGTCACAGGCCTCCAGTCTGAAAAGCAACCCTTCACCATCATCCCCTGTCTCCTACCTTTCAGCCAATTTCAAATCCAAATGGCTGGTTTTCCCTGTATTAAATGTGATCTTACCTTGCTAACCAGTCTACCATGTGGAACCTTGTTGAATGCCTAACTGAAATCCATATAGACAATGGCCACCGCTCTGTCTTCATCAATCTTCCTCATCAGTTCTTCAAAAAAACTCAATCAAGTTAATGAGACATGATTTCCCATGCACAAAACTACATTGACTATCCCTCATCTGTCTTTGCCTTTCCAAATGCAAGTAAATCCTTTCCCTCAGAATCCCCTCCAACAACTTGCCCACTACTGACGGTCTTTAGTTCCCTGGCTTTTCCTTACCACCTTTCTTAAATACTGGTACTGCATCAGCCAACCTCTAGACTTCCAGCATCTCAACTGTGGCTATCAATACCCACAAAGTTCTAGGATATACTTGATCCAGTTCTGGGACTTTTCTACTTGTATACATTTTAAGAAGTCCATCACCACCTCCTCTGTGATATGGACACTTTCTAAAATATCACTATTTATTTCCTCAAGTTCTCTATCTTCCGTATCCTTTTCCAAAGTAAACACTGATGCAAAATACTCATTTAGTACCTCTCGCATCTCCTGCAGTTCCACACATAGGCGACCTTGCTGATTTTTAAGGACTCCTATTCTCTCCCTAGATACTCTTTTGTTGTTAATGTATTTGTAGAAATCCTTTGGATTAACCTTAACGCTACTTGCCAAAGCTATCTCATGTCCCCGTTTTACCATCCTGATTTCCCACTTAAGCATACTCTTACTGCCTTTATACTTCTAAGGGATTCAATCAATTCCTGCTGTCTGCACCTAACTTATTCTTCCTTCTATTTCTTGACCAGGACCTGAAATTCTCTAGTCATCCAGCATTTCAAACTTCTACCTGCCTTTCCCTTCATCTTAACAGGGACATACTGTCCCTAATCTCTCATTATCTCATTTTTGAAGGCTTCCCATTTTAGAGCTGTCTCTTTGCCTGCAAATATCCACCCCTAATCAACTTTTGAAAGTTCTTGCGAATAGTGTCACAATTGGCCTTCCTCCAACTTAGAATTCTGACTTTTCTGATCATGGTCTAACTTTTTCCATAAGTATCTTAAAACTAATAGAATTATCTATACTTGCCCCAAAGTGCTCTCTCACTGACACATCAGTCACCTTCCCTGCCTGATTTCCTATGAGAAGATCAAGTTTAGCCCCTTCTCTAGTAGAGTACTAACATACTGAATCAAAAAATTTTCTTGTACACACTTAACAAATTCCTGTCCATCTGATCCCTTAACACTGTGGCAGCTCCAGTCTATGCTTGGAAAGTTAAAATCCCCTATTATTACCACCCTATTATTCTTGCAGAAAACTGAGATCTCATTACAAATTTGTTTCTCAATTTCCTGCTGACTATAGGGGGTCTATAGTAAAATCCCAATAAAATGATCATCCCTTTCTTATTTCTCAGTTCCACCCAAATAACTTCACTGGACGTGCTTCCTGGAATATCCTCCCAAAGTACAACCGTAATGTTATCCCCAATCAAAAATGTCACTTCCCCTCCTCTCTTGCCCCCCTTTCTATACCCTGGAATATTAACCTGCCAGTCCTGCCCATCTCTGAGCTATATCTCTGTAATAGCTCTGATATCCCAGTCCCATGTCACCAACTATGCTCTGAGTTCATCTGCTTTACCTATCAGGTCTCTTGCATTGAAATAAATGCAGTTTATTTTATCAGTCCTACCTCGTTCTCTGCCTTGCCTGCCTTGACTATTTCACCTGAACCTTTTCCAACTGCGTGAGCCCCAGACTGATCCATTTCCTCACTATGTCTTTGGATCCCATCCTCCCAACTTATTAATTGAAATCCTCCCAGGTGGCTCTCGCAAATTTCCCCGCCAGTAAAGTTCTCCCCTTCCAATTCAGGTGCAACCCACCCTTCTTATATATGTCACTTCTACCCCAGAAGAGATTCCAATGATCCAAAAACGTGGGTCCTTCTCCCCTTCACCAAATACTAAGCCTGAAAAGCAATTTAGCATATTGTCACATCCCTCCAAGATATCTTTGCTCTTCTAATTCTATTCTGCACCCTCTCTGAGACATTCTTGACCCAAGCACCTGGGAGGCAACACACCATTCTGATAACTTGCTGCTGGCCACGGAAATGTGTGTCTGTGCCTCTGATTGGAAAGTCCACTATCAGCATCGATTGTTTGGAACCTTGCGTAACCCTCGTTACAGTACAGTCAGCCTCAGGAACTTGGCTGTTAGTGCTACATTCCCCTGAGATTCCATCACCCCTACATTTACCAAAACAGCATACTTATTGAGATGGGGACAGCCATAGGAGACTCCTGTACGACCTGCCTACCTCTCCTACCTTTCCTAGAGGTAAACCATCTACTTGGCTGTATCTATGGTTTTTCTACCTTCCTGAAACTATCAGCCATCACACCCTTTGTACATTCCTCCTTGCTGCTGACTGCCACTCCATCCTACCCATGCAATCCAACAGGATACACAACCATATACACTTCCTGCAGACATAATCATCAGTAACATGGAAATTGTTGCTCATCTCCCACATCTGACAGGAAGAACATGTTACTCTACTAAAGGCCATTTTTGCACCTTAACAATCTACAGACCCAGAAAATAGGAAAGTCTTACGGCTCTAAAAACAGTGCTGTAGCGTAACTTAGTACCAAAGTTTTCTTTGCAAAAAACAGTTTAATCTAGAGACAGATCTCAATAAAATATCCACTAAAAAAATCTCTACTCACTATTATCGATTTATAAACAAACACAATATGGTTCAACTTAATAAACCACTTAGCTGTTCCCCTGCTGTCAGGAGCTCCAAAACTGATTTTCTCCAAGGTCAGCTGTGAATTTCACTGTTGTTTATTTTTCTCAGAGAAACGCTGATGTCCAGAGATACTTGAAACGAAATAGCAGAGGCAGTCAACTGTGAATGTTCACTGCCTAGTCAGAGAGAAGGGCAGGCTCACTGCTAGTTTTGTTTTTCCATCTCCCATGTGGTCCCTTCTCCCTCTCTTGCCTTAATGTACCTTGTTTTGATCTTCTTTTCCCAAAGTTCCAAAACAATGCAACAGCTTACAAAACAGTAATTACTGCTCCAAAAAAATCGAGGAGATCATCTCGAACACTGAAAGAAACCACAGAAAAGGAGCACCCCTAACAGCCACAAATTTATTACAGATTCCTCACAATGGGGAAGCAGGCCATTTGGCCCTTTAATTCCACAATAACCCTCCAAAGAGCATTCCATCCAGACCCAACCCCCAACCCCATCCTATGCCTGTAACCCTGCATCTCCCATGGGTAATCCATCTAGCCTGCACATCCCTGGACATTATGGTTAATTTAGCATGGCCAATCCACCTCACCTACACATCTTTGGACTGTGGGAGGAAACCGGAGCACCTGAAGGAAACACATGCAGACACGGGAGAATGTGCAAACTCCACACAGACTGCCAACTGAGGCTGGAATTGAACCCAGCTCCCTGTGCCACCATGCTTTCCATTTTTTTCTCATCTCCTCGATTTTGGATTACCCAGAATCCATCTTCAACACCAATTTCCTGCCTTTTCCTTATAATCTTCAACTCCCTTATTGATTAAAAAATGGTATAACTTAGCTTTGAATGTACTGAATGATTCAGCCTTGGCAGCTTCTTGCGATAAAGAATTCCACAGATTTATTACCCATAGAGAAGAAACTCCCCATCTATCTTAAATCTGCAATTTCTTATTCTAAGATTAAGTCCTCTAGTCCTAAACTTGCCCACAAGGAGAAAACAACCTCATTGCACCTACCCTGTCCAGCCCCCTAAGTGTTTACTATGTTTCAATAAGGCCACGTCTCATTCTTCAAAATTCCAATAAGTACAGCTCAACCTACCCAACTTCTCCTCATATGACAAGCCCTTCATCCTCAGTATCATCCTAGTGAACCTTCTCTGGACTGCCTCCAATGCCAATATATTTTTCCTTAGATAACGGGCCCAAAACTGAACACAGTATTCCAGCTGTGGTCTGACTTGTGCCTTGTATAGTTTTAGCAAATCCTCTCCATTTTCATACACCATTCCCTTTGAAATAAAGATCAATATTTCATTTTCCCTCCCTATTAGCTGCTGAACTTTGATGGTTTCTATTGTGATTAATGAATGTGAACTCCCAAAGCCCTCCGTTCTGCATCTTTCTAAATTATTTCTCCATTCAAATAATATTCAGATCCTCTATTCCTCCTGCCAAAGTGCATATTTTCCTACATTGTATTCCATCTACAAAGTTCTTTACCTGCTCGCTTAACCTGTCTTCCCTTTGCAGACTCAGTGACACCCTCACCTCTTGCCTTTCCGTCCATTTTTGTGTCATCTGTAAACTTGGCTGTAGTATATTCTCTTCCCTAGAAGAAGAGATCTACAGTCATTGTCAGCAAAAACAGCAGTTTAGCTTGGAATCAGACAGAAAGGAAGTGTTTGTACCTGGGGCCAAGGACCGAGAAAATATTGGTATTAGAAACCAAAATGGGGTGGCATGATGGCTCAGTGGTTAGCACTGCTGCCTCACGGTGCCAGGGACCTGGGTTCAGTTCCATCCTCAGGTGACTGTGTGTATGGAGTTTGCACATTCTCCCAGTGTCTGTGTGGGTTCCTCCCACAACCCAAAGATGTGCAGTTTAGATGGCTTGGCCAGGCTAAAGTGTCCAGGGATGTGCAAGCTGGGCAGTTTAGCCATGGGTAATGCAGGGGTGGGTGTGGGATGTACTTCAGAGGGTCAGTGTGAACTCAATGGGCCAACTGGCCTGTTTCAACACTGTAGGGATTATATGAATAATATTTTTTAAATTAAGTTGCTGAGAAAGAATTATGAGGAAACTCAGGCTGAAGCTGCAAAGTCCAAAGGTCATGAGATAACTGTTGAAATTTGTCCTAAGAAAGTGAATAAATTCAAAAACTCTACAATGAAATATTTTCTGGTGATGAATCATTTTGGAAAAGGGGATTTTGTGCTGAAGAAGCTGTGTTAAAGTATCTGCGGTTGTGCTTTGTGCTTTTGATGTAAAGCACAAGTAATTGCTTATGACAATGTTAAATTAGTAGCACTTTCTTTATTCAATTGTTTTAATAAACAACAAAGGTTACATTATGCTTTTCAATCAGACTATGGTACATCAACTTTGTTTACTTGCTTTTGATCTATTTTCTTCACTAGACTTACTTCATAAAGATTTATCGGTTTTGAAAATGTGAATTAATTCAGCATCCTGATGTGAGAGAATCCTTCACCCTTTGTACAGGACTGCCATTAAACTAGCCGGTCTATAGTAATTAGATGAACTTTGCACCTTTCCAATCCAAAAGGATTTAATGTCAATCAAGAGATGTTGGAAAGCTATGACTAACACATCTAGAATCTCCCATTTTTTTCTTTGAATAGCCTAGTGTAGAAACGATCACATCCTGGAAATTCATTATTAGTCCCATCAGATGAATTTCACCACTTGACTGGTCTTTAAGTCCCCTTTTACCACTTTTCTTTTGTCCTTTTCCTACATTATCCATTATTTAGCAATTTGTGATGCTGCTGTGACTTTTAAGAGGTTATTTTGTCCTGTTTTTTCTTGAAGAAGAGTTTGTAAGACAGAAGTAAACAACTTGTGAGGCCTTCATTTTTTTGTAAAGTTGGAACAATAGAAGCAGCCTGGGTGTGACCAACTCTCACAGACCAGGCTTTTTATTTTTTTTTAATTTTTAGGTTTAACTTTAAGCAGAAACTATTGGGGTCTCAAAAGAATTGGAAGCTGCAGTGACCGTCTCCTGGCTGCCACTCTGTCTGAATTTTCTCTTGATGTTTTTTTCCTCCTGGATTGGAGAACTGCATGTGAGAATCTGTGCCTGAATTTTTCTTTTTTGCCAAGGGGCAGTTCTATGGGATGTTACTATATTGGAATGGTTAATTAGTAATAGTTACTATATCTATTATACTGTTAAGTTTCCAATTGAGTTAAGTTATTCTAAATTTGAGTAGTTTGACGTCGAGCAGCCACATTGCATTGAGAACAGACACTTTATATTTGCCTTCAAAATAAGAAAAAGTTAAGGTCTAAGCTACCTTCTTGCAATATTTTGAGGGGTCTGGTCTATAACAAATTTAACAAGTATGTTACAATCTTATTATCCATTATAGTGTCATTTCCATCTGTTTTAATGAGCACACTTCATACCCCATTCTCCTAATTCATTTATGAAATACTTTACCGTTTTCCTCAATATTGCTTGTAACTTTTATGTTCACACTTCTACTGTAAAAAATGATGCTGAATATTAGTTTGCATGCTTGCATGATATTCTTCCTGAATTGCTAATTGAAATATGAATATAATTACTTGCATACCAAAAATTGAATGGTTAGAGCTAAAGGCAAGATGTTTCTCACAGCAGCGGCCAACAGGAAGCTGTAATGACTGAGAATCTGCCTGAGGGGGACCCAGTGGGTTGCACTGTCCATGAGCATTTCAAACCTGTGTTAACCAACTCATCATTTGAGATGGTTTCACTATGTAGTTGTTCCCATATACCATTATCGAAGAGTGTACTGACCCCATTCTGTCAGCAAATAAACTGGAAGGGGTTAGGGATTACTGGCAGGACTTACACTATTTGCTCAGCAAGTGAAAAAGAAGTCTACTTTAAAAAGAAAGTGTTTACAAACTGCAGCAGGAGACAGAACTCAGCAATTTGTCCCATTACCATAGGGTGATTTCTTTAGCAAAATGCAATGAATTGAGTGTCGTATTATATTCGAAACCAACCATTTCTCCAGCAAAATACAGTATCTTGAGGACAATTGCATTGAGCAAATTAAGTACAAAAAAAAGAACCCTAGTCACTTTAGAACAATGTCAACTCAGGCCTGATTATCAGAGGAATTAACTAATTACTTTTTACTGGGGAAACTGATTGTTCACTTTGGATTGAAATCCAAATTTCTTAGCAAATATTCAAGCCATTGAGAACAAAATAGATGAACTGAAATTTAGACCCACCTTCGAAATGGAACCGAGACACTGCTGTGTGCTCTGTTTTACAGAGACATGTTTCATTCCTGTTCCACCTGACTGTGACTTACAACCTCAGGATTTCTTAATTAACCAACTGGACTACTTGGTGTCATTGGGCAAGTCAATGGATGGTGGTGTCTGCCTCCTAATCAATACCTCGTGGTGCTCAGACATGGGATTTACTGCTCCCTGGACCTAGAATATTTTACGGTAAAGTGCCGTCCTTACGACTTGTAGCTTGATCTTTGACTTCTTGACCCATTGACTGCAATCAGTGAGAACAGGAACCACACCTCCTCCATCATAATCCTCAACACTGGTGCCCCATAAGGCTGTGTACTTAGCCCCCTCCTATACTCCTTACACAGTCACGACAGTGTGGCCAAGTTCTGTCCCAACTCCATTTACAAGTTTGCTGATGACAGCATCGTTGTAGGCCGGATCTCAAACAATGAAGAGACAGAACACAGAAAAGATATTGATTGCTTAGCCGCATGGTGTAAGGAGGACACTCCATCCATCAACATCAGCAAAATGAAGGAGCTGGTCATTGACTTCAGGAGGTGGAGTAGAGATCACGCCCCTGTCTGCATCAATGGGGCTGAGGTGGAGATGGTCGAGAGCATCAAGTTACTAGGAGTGATGATCACCAACAATCTGTCCTGGTCCACCCACGTCAATGCCATGGTCAAGGGAGCACAGCAATCTCTTTACTTCCTCAGGAGGCTAAGGAAATTTGGCATGTCCACAAGGACTTTTAGCAATTTTTATAGATGCACTTATCCAGATGCATCACTGCTTGGTATGGCAACTGCGTTACCCAAGTCCACATAAAAACTCCAGACAGTCATGAACACAGCCCAGTCTCCATCATACAAACCAGCCTCCCATCCATTGACTTCCTGCTGCCTCAGGAAAGCAACCAGCATAATCAAATACGCCCCCCATTCTGGTTATACTCTCTTCTACCCTCTTCCAATGCACAGAAGAGATAAAAGTTTGAATACATTTATGCACAGATTTAAGAACAGCTTCTTCCCTGCTGTTTTCAGACTTTTGTATGGACCTGTCAAATGTTAATGTTGAACTCACTGTCTGCACCTTCTCTGTGGCTATAACATGGTATTCTGCACTCTGTTCTGCTAAGCAGACATGCTTTGTATGGCATGATCTACCTGTATAGCACACAAAACAGCACTTTTCACTGTATCTCAGTACATGTGACAACTATAAATCAATCAAACCATAGGCATATAGCACAAGTAATTAAAATGGTCAGCCCTTATAAACTGCCCCTTTCCCAGGCAGATTCAGATAAGGCAAAATAGATTGTGGGCAGAGGGGGAAAACTGGAAAGATAGTTTGTGGGTCTTTATTCTCAGGTTCTGTTGTTCAGATGATATCTATGATGCATCTGCTGACTAGCATTTTGCTCTAATCATCTTTGTCCATATGCTTTCACTGGTTTGTAAGAAATGCAAGGCGACTAATACATTTATAAAAGGTCTCTGACTTATCTGTTATAAGACACAGTTTGCAACAACAATTGCAGGAAAGGTAAACTGGTTTTCATCAGGTTTAAAGTTAGTTTTAATCAGAAAGACCATTTCTGAGCTGGGGAAGGAAAAGAACATTTCTCTCTCTCTTTCTGTAACTTGTTCTCAGTGCCAAGCTGTTCAGTTACCAATCCACAGTTATTGCCAGGTGTGAATGTCTCTGCCATCGATAATTGGTCTCCAGTCCACAGACAAAGGAACATCTTGTTGCCAGAAAAGCTGACTTTGCACACTCCCTCAGCTCCTAATGATCTGCAACTCAAACTTTAATTACTTTTTGTTTAAATAGTTGTTTGCTCGATGCCTGCAATGGATACCAGGTTACTTTTTTTTTCAAAACTGCAGCTACTCTTTCAAACATTGGTTTTTAAAACAGCGCTTTCTCATTTCAGTCCCGAGTTTTACAAAGATCACAAAACGAAGACAGAATCTTTATATTACATTTAGTTATTGCAGGGACTGCAAGTTTCCAGAGACCAGGTCTGGCCTCCCTATAGCTCAAGCCCTCCAATCCTGGCAACATCCTTGTAAATCTTTTCTGAACCCTTTCAAGTTTCACAACATCCTTCTTATAGCAAAGAGACCACAACTGAACACAATATTCCAAAAGTTGCCTAACCAATGTCCTGTACAGCCAGCACATGACCTCCCAACTCTTGTAATTAGTGCACTGACCAATAAACACAAGTATACCAAATGCCTTCTTCACTATCCTGTCTACCTGCGATTCCACTTTCAAGGAATTTTTGTAAGAGTTCGCCACATGATTCATGCACAGGCTAAAACATTTGAGCACTGAACAAGCCCCTGTCATTATATTAGAAATAACTCTTCACTCGATTTATCAAAAGGTTCTCACCAACTTTGAAAA
This sequence comes from Rhincodon typus, assembly GCF_021869965.1. Classification (NCBI taxonomy): domain Eukaryota; kingdom Metazoa; phylum Chordata; class Chondrichthyes; order Orectolobiformes; family Rhincodontidae; genus Rhincodon; species Rhincodon typus. Next base: position 35,091,841 of record NC_063358.1, on the reverse strand, counting down.
CAATTACATCTCCTCAGTATCTGCGTTCGAATGAAGACCCCTCTGTCTCTCAGTCTCTCCTCATAACTAAAGCCTTGCATCATTGCTAGTATCTTAATAAATCTCTTCACTTACCCTTTCTATGGCATTGAATTTCTTTCTTAAATATGGATTAATGCTATTTAACTGTGGTACAGTATACCAATGAGATGATAAAATTAATTAATTTTTGAACTCTTTCAATGCTATTCGTAAAAACCCAGGATAGCTAAACACCAATAATTTGATTGCCTCCCTCCCCTTTTTAATGATTTATTTGCTGTGCATTTAATCTCTCTGATCTTCTATTCCAATCAATAGTTTACCATTTTTTAATAGTGAGGAGAAAATTACCGTGTCAATAGCTGAAAGTTGCCTACCTGATTGAACAGTGAAAACACAGTGGTGTTCAGAATTTTGGCTGGTCGTTTGAATGAAGCAGCTCAACACAGTGGCTCAGTGGTTAGCACTGCTGTGTTGCAGCTCCAGGGACCCAGGTTTAATTCCACCCTCGGGCGACTGTCTGTGTGGAGTTTGCACATTCTCGCCGTGTCTGCGTGGGTTTCCTCCGGGTGCTCCAGTTTCCTCCCACAGTCGAAAGATGTGCAGGTTAGGTGGATTGGCTATGGGTAATGTGGGGTTATAGGATAGGGTGGGTTTGCATGGAATGCTCTTTGGAGGGTCATTGTGGAATCAATGGGCTGAATGGCCTGCTTCCCTGCTAGAGGGATTCTATGAACTTTGCCATCAAAGATTATTTAATTTTCTTATGTGTGCTACATTAGTCAGAGATGCCAAGACTAATTCTGATATCCTGACCTTTCCATTGACAAAGAAGCAGGAATGTGATTACCAACACAGGTATCAATGCCTTATAGAATGTAAATAACTTGTCTAGATTGTCCATTGGAAACACCCCACCATCTGACATGTTATCATGGTAACCCAGATTAGGACTATGAGTCAGTATGCGTACAGTAGCTTCTAGGAATGTTGGATCTCCAGTGGTTGGGGAGACATCTGGCCCTCCAGTTGATTACACTGTTGGCATTACAAGGCTCAATATCTTGGTGTTTTGTTCACCTTCTCCCCTAAGATTGAAGATGTCTTGACAAAAGTATGAAAACATCTGAAGTTTTAAAATATTTTGCCAAATAGAGACGCAACACAATAGAAGCACTTTGATCAGATAGTATACAGTGTTCAATTAAATCTCAGGCTCTTTCTTCAAATGTAGTAGTTTTAAATTAGATTCTTTTCACTTTTCTTCTACTCAATAGACATATATATATATAAAAAATCCATGCATACATACATCACATCCGTGTTCCGCTGCTAAATATTAAGAATGCACCACTGTGGGAACATGACAAACATTGGTTCTAGTCACATTATAAACCACTGGAAGAGGCTGAATCGGCTGGCACTATTTTCCCTGAAGTGTCAGAGGTTGAGGGGTGACCTTATAGAGGTTTATAAAATCATGAGGGGCATGGGTAGCATGAATAGTCAAGGACTTTGTCCCAGGATAGGGGAGTCCAAGACTAGAGGTCATAGGCGAGAGAGGAAGGATTTAAAAGGGACCTAAGGAGCAACTTTTTCACACAGAATGTGGTGCATATACGCAATGAGCTGCCAGAGGATATGGTGGAGGCTGGTACAATTACAACATTTAGAGGGCATCTGGATGGGGGCATAAATAGGTAGGGTTTAGAGGGATGTGGGCTCAATGCTGGCAAATGGGACCAGATTAATTTAGGATATTTGGTCGGTGCGGACGAGTTGGACCAAAGGGTCTATTACCATGCTGTACAACTTCGTAGAGAGTCTAAACAAAAAGAATTGAACCATATTAAAACAACTTACTAACTCCAGCCCAAATACCATTATGTATTCCATTATCTTCCTGGACTACCTGTTGGAGTTCACTTACCAGGCACCAATCTCTTTGATGTTGTGGCAGTTGTCCTTTGTTTTGTTTAAGAAAAAGGTACAAATTTAAACATTCAGAGGCCATTGTGAAGCATCACAGCTGGCTTAATCTTGTCCTCACACACATTCATCCAGAAGAACATTTAGCAGTGCCTAATAGGTGGTGATCATGAGTTGATATGATTGTGTTATCACATTTGGAGTGATGTCCCTTTAATAACTCCACCTACAATTGAACCATGTACCTGGTTACAGCCAACTTGACCACAGGCTTTCTGCTCTGCAGTACTTGAGACAATGGCAGTTCTGGAGATTACTTTGCATGGTGTATGTGTCCATTTAATTGTAAATAAAACCGCCAGACATCTTCAAGTAAATAGACTCCACATACCTCATCTGCACCATACTTAGATAATGCAAAAAACATTATTACATGACGCAGAGTTGAGATTTGTTTTCGTTAAAAAAAGAAACAGAACAAAGAAGGGACCATACTCTAAGAACTTGAATCAGCAGCAAACAAAATATAGCAACAGTCTAAACATGCCCACAGTACCAATACCAAAATAAATTCTCTGCAAACTGAGAATCGATCTGAGTTGATCTGAGTTGGCCAGGTTCATGGAAGCAGCCAGCTGAATCAAACCTGCTCTATCTAAAGGCTGTTTCAAATTTGAATGTCCCACAGGAGTCAGACCCTGTGTTGAACAAAGTGAAATTGTGGCTAAATTCAAATGAGAAAAATTAAAAGCATTCTGCATTCAGGAACAGTGCAGAGCTACAGAATGAGTGAAGTTTCAAGCCTAAAGAAGAATTGAAAGGAACACTTCGACCACTGCTGAAAGCACAGAACATATGCATAAATTTAAATATAAAATTAATATAAATATAAAGTTAAAGGACAAAAGAACAGTCGAAGGATAGATAGCAAACCCCCATCATGACCTAGAGAGTGACTCATTGAGTATGTAAGTTCAAATGTTTTAATCGTAGGATGCAGCTATGCTTCACAGACCAAGCAGTTGATTAACTCATTAAACAAGTTTTTCTGATGAAGGGTCTAGGCCCGAAACGTCAGCCTCTCTGCTCCTATGATGCTGCTTGGCCTGCTGTGTTCATCCAGCTCTACACCTTGTTGTCTCGGATTCTCCAGTATCTGCAGTTCCTACTATCTTTGAATGGTACAGATGGCAGTTGATAATGCGGCGTTGAATAGCATCAGTACCTTGGGCTTATCTGAGGAGTATCAGAAAGATTCCACAAAGACATGGAAAGTTCCAGAAGACCAACTGAATCTAAGATTCAACTTTCAATATCATCGCTTAGAGCAGATTTCCTACAGGCAACAGCCACTGGAATAGGTCAACTTGTCAATAGTTGCCTTAATACGGGCAACAAATATAATTTTCCAGAGGTGAATTATCAGTGTGAATGGTGGAGTTTGTTCGATAAGTGCTGTCGTGATCACCAATCCAAAAATACAAGACAAAAAGAAGGGTCACAGCATTGCTTCACTGTTAGCAGATTGTAGAAAATATAAAACCATTGCAGATGGACAACAGCATCGGCAAACACTGGATGCAACAAACAGCATTGGCACTATAGTCAGGACATTATAAAAGCAAGTAAACTGTGTCACAGAGATAGTAGGAACTGCAGCTGCTGGAAAATCTGAGATAACAAGGTGTAGAGCTGGATGAACACAGCAGGCCAAGCAGCATCACAGGAGCCCAAAACGTCAGCCTTCCTGCTCCTATGATGCAGCTTGGCCTGCTGTGTTCATCCAGCTCTACACTTTGTTATCTTAAACTGTGTCACAAATGCTTTCCATTGCGCTAAGCATGAAGTTGCATTCAAAGATCTGTGTTGCAGAATTGTTGGCCAAACAATTCAAAAAATCAAAAAAATCTGCAACATGCTCAATCAAACAGATGAGAAGTGCAACAGTATGGCAAGCAAGATGTGGAAACCAGAAATATTTTAGCAGGAAGACCAAATAAAAGCCGACCAGCAGCAACGAGAACACAAGTGTGTGTCGTTCTCACGATTGTTACTATCCATGAGATCAGAAAAGGTACCAATGGCAGCAGAAGAGACCAATAATACTCAACTTGAATCAGTCCATGATTTACAGCAATCTTACCCAGAATATATTTGTGCCAAAAGAAGTTTGAAAGTCGATGCAATATTGTACTTTTCATTTTGTTCATGGGTTGTTGGTATTGTACTTATTGCCCATTCACAATTTTGTTGGTGTACAGAGAAGATATAACTCCATTAACCAACCCTCCCAAAAGCATGGCGTTCACACATAAGAAAAGTTATAAGGAATATAACTGATGGATGGCATTAAAAATGAATTGGCTATATCCATCAAGTGGATGACCATACATCCTGGTGGAGTTTAGTTACATACATAGTAAAAGATGGAGCAATCAGGTTATGCCTGGATCCAAGATTTTTAAATCTCTTCTTAAAGAGATGACCACAAGACCATAAGACCACAAAACATAGGAGCAGAAATTAGGCCATTCAGCCCATCGAGTCTGCTCCACCATTCAATCATGGCTGATAAGTTTCTCAACCTCATTCTCCCGCTTTCTGCCCAAAACCCTTGATCCCCTTGACAATCAAGAACCTATCTATCTCAGTTTTAAATATACTCGATGGCCTGGCCTCGACAGCCTTCTGTGGCAGTGAATTCCATAGATTCACCACTCTCTGGCTGAAGAAGTTTCTCCTTACAAGGGCTCCAACACAGTGGCTGACGAATCTCAAGTTCACAGGAGCCAAATACCTCTCCAAGCTAGATATTATTTGGTATGCAGACTTTAAAATCAAAGCAATGCCAAAGCAGGAGTAAATGTCATTCAATGAAGTCAGGGTGGCTGGTAAACAGGATTTGGTACAAATTTAGGATTGAGTTGCAGCCACTATTTTCAAAATCAATGACTTTTTGGTTCAGTCCTGTCTTTTGATTCCATAAACTTCAGTCAATTAAGATAAAATAGAATTCATTTACAAAAAGATTCACACCACGAAACAGATAAGTATCAGTCTCAAAACAGAAGAACAAATTGAATTTAAAGAGACTTCAAGCATTTTCTTAAAAGCTTGATTCTATGAAAATGTAGAAGTAAAAATGGATAAGGAGTACAGGTTGATCTTTTTAACTCTGATGAGATGACTTGAAATACATGCCATCCACATACATAACAATGAAAAGTCTTATGTTGAAGATTCTTCTGTCATACCTTACATATCATATTTTGTTATTGTTGACAACGTTCACAAAGAGAATGAAATGAATTTATTACGCGCCCTTCGGAGCCAGAATTTGCATGATTCCATTTGCTTGTGAAGGAAAGCATTGTATTATACCTATTACAGGAAAGGGACTCTTTTTACCTGTAAAGGAAAATATTTTATTAGATCATGAAGGTCTAGAGTCATAAAATCATCAAATCATAGATTCTCTAAAGTGTAGAAGCAGGCCATTCAGCCCACTGAGTCCACACGTACCCTCCGAAGAGCATCCCACCCAGACTCACCCCTACCCTACTCCTGTAACCAGCATTTCCCATAGCTAATACACCTAGTTTGTCCACCCTTGGACATTATGGGCAATTTAACATGACCAATCCACCTAACCTGCAATTCCTTGTTCTGAGGGAGGAAACTGGAGCATCCGGAGTAAACCCACGCAGAATGTGCTGAGAGTGTGCAAACTCCACACAGACAGTCACCTGAGGCTGGAATCGAACCCGGGTCCCTTGGCGCTGTGAGGCAGCAGTGCTTTTACTGTGCCGGTATAAAGTTGAAAGATGATCATAATTTTGGCCATTTTATGTTGTGAATTCTCTGATTCTGTCTCGGAGCCTTATGTTTACTGACTTTAGTCTCTATATCTGGGATGTGAAATTACCATGTTTCATGGAGTATACTGGGCAATAGCCTTAAAGGTATATTATAGCACAATTATGTAGCAGCTCTCAGACTATCCATGAGCTCTAGGTAGCCAAATAAATAATTAACAAGTTCCAGAAAAACTAGGTATAATGAGAAGCTCTTTTACTTCTCCCTTTGAGGTAGATAAATGGAAAAGATACCTATGAATGTTAGTTAGTACCCCTGTGGCCAAGTTCCACAGACCAAACTGCTTGCTCACACAATGAGCATGAACACAGATTCATACAAGTGTTCAAAAGGGAGCTAGATGAATTTCTGATTACGACTGATACAAAATATAATAATGTTCCAAATTGTTTGTAACACCCTGGAGCTTGAGGTGATTGTCTTCTTGGGCCAGAGAGAATTTTTTCAGAGACTTACATTCCCTGAATTGATTTTCTTCTTTTAATTTCTAACAGAAAGATGCCTTGTATTTCTCTGGTGCATTTCACAAATTCAAAACTGAAAGCAAGTTATATGCATTTCAGGACGTTTTGAAATATCATCACTGTTATAGGAAATGCTGCAGTCAATTTGTAAACAGTAATATCAGAAAAATTAGTTGATAATCTGTTTTCATTTTAGTGACACTGTTTGGAAGGTAAATATTGAGCAGGTCCCTGAAGCATATTGGCATTCTTCCTTTTTCAAGATAGTTCCATGGGATAATTTATGCTTACTGCTGGGCAGACAGAGCCTGGGTATAATGCCTCATTTGAAAGATGACACCTCCAATAGTACAGCACCTCCTCAGCACTGCATTGAGAATGTTGGCCCAGAATTGCATACTCAAATATCTGGAGTGCAACTTGAACTCATAAAATTCTGACTCAGAGGTGTGAAAGCTACCAACCACAAACTGAACCATGGTTAACCATCTAGGAACTCTGGCCACTACTGATGGTTCAGGATATCAGAGTTGCAATGTGATTATAAGGAATATAACTGATGGATAAGTTGGGGTCTTCTAGTCCATGAATTCATATATTCAGAATACGATTGTCTGTAAATGTTGATCACCATAAGGCTTCAAATTGGCTAAAGTTTTCAGGAACTAGTACTAAAATAAAGATCCAATTCTGTACAGAGAACCTGTACTAGATTTTTTTTCAAGAACCCTCTACACTATCTAGTTCCATTCCCAATGGCCCTATGGCACTGATAGATGGAGAGTAGGGATAATTATAATGATGTATTGCATAGGATTTGATTCAAATGGTATATTCTTTTCACTCAACTGTGTTTTCAGGTCAGATCTAGTTCTTGAGGTTTCATGTTTTGCTTTAGCTTTGGTTATTTTACCCATATTGTAAGATTTTAATCTTCAGTGAATCATGGCTGTAGCCCCTTATGGGGAGTGAACTTATTCAACAGTATGCCTTTTTGTTCTTTTTACAAAATCATGGCAAACATCAATTTTGTCATTAATATGTCTAGAATGCCCGAAATTAGAAAACCACTCAAGATTTGTCAATGTTCTCAAAATATGAGCCATATTTGAAAAGAGAATCATACACAATCCACACTTATGATCGAACCTGCTGTTGCTACTTTTCTTTGACTGTGAAATATTCTGAAGCTATGTGTCTTTGTTCTTCAAAGACTGATCAACTTGCTGACTGGTGTGATTTACTACATGCTCTCACTTTTCACTAATGAACGTGTGTCTATACAATCAACCCCCAGGCAATTTCCAAAGAGATTCATTGAGCAATAATGAATGAGGTCTCCACTTATCTCAGACTTTAGCACATTCAGCACTGTGGCATAAGGTGCAGCAGAGTTTAAAGTGGACACTGGTAGTTCTATTTTTTTTGTTTGAAGCTCTTTCTCATTTATCTCCAGTTACTTCAAATTTCCTAACACCCCGGTATCAATTCTAAAGAAGTTCTGTGAGGAAAAGAGTCAGTGCAGACTTAGGTATACCAAAGATTCACACTTATCAATTAAAATCTTCCTAAACCTAGAGGGGAGATTGTAGGGAATACTTTGATTTAGGTTATACTCCCAGAATTATATATAATATTACTGAACTCATGCTATGTTTATGAATGTGATTCACACTTCAGCCATTTAGCCGATTGAGCTGATTGAATACCCCTATGTTAATTAGAAATTAAACATTCACTGTGTGATACAAATTATTATATTTTCTACCCCAGCAGACATTTGTGATCATTTTTGACCCAGACCTACTTCAATACTGTAATCAGGAAGAAAGTAATGCATGTAGATTACTCAGCCCATCTAGCTTGCTCCATCGCCCAATTGTGTCGTTCCTTACATGCACTTCAACTCCATTTAGCTCCATTTGGCATCATTACTGAATAAACATCAGCAATCTTAGTCTTGGGGAATATAGGAGGGTGAGAATAACAGATTTCCTCCTGAAAAGTTTGTTTCCAGTGCTAATATAGGTTAAATTATGATTCCCAAACCAGGTAGCTGGAGTTGGAAAAATACTTAGTTTTGTGCACCTGCCTTGAGATAGATGAGTCACAGAGGTCTGATCCTTTTTGCTGCCGTAGGGGTTAAAGCTGTATTCAACAAACATTGTGCAGAAGTGATCAGAGACCTAGAACTGTCAATCAAATGATAAACCATAACGGCATTTGGATGCTGGAAATCTAAAACTGAAGGAGGACCACTGGACCTGAAACGTTGACTCTGTTTCTAGTCGAATGATGTTTTCCTTTGGTCTCAGCTATTTCAACAGATTATTGAATTGATTCTCAGTCCAGAATCCATATGAATCTGGGCAAAGAGCCCAGAAATCTATCAGACTATTGAAACATCAGAGCTCGGGGGAAAGCACAACTTTTATTGACAGTTTTGGCTCTCTGATCTACTCTGTTAATTGCACAATATTTATTTATATAACTTTAAGATAATAAGTGCTTACCGTTCCTGCTATTGCTACTTTAACAGTTCTGGAAGATTAACACTTTCATTGACCAGTAGTAAAATGCATTTTGTTTTAAAGAAACTAGAAATAAATGAAGGAATTACTTTGTAAAAACATTTAAATATCATCTTTGTAAAATCTTTATAAATCCTATTGTCATTTAGACAGTGTATACTGTTTGATTGGATATGGAAGTGCCCTGGTTTGGCATGGGGTTCTGAGGAGGACCTTTTGAACTTACCATTGAAAGGTTCTATTAAGAAGACTACGATTCATGGCACCTTGGAAGTGCCCTAAACCATGGGTCCTTTTAAAGTTGGCCTGACACCACAAATATCACGATGCACAAGAAAATGTCCGTCCCTGCTATGCATCTTATCAGGTTAAGAGTGCATGGGGTAGGCTAGTAATGTGGTTGCTTATACAGTGCCATTAAAAGTGAGACACCCCAGGAGTGGGGTCAGTAATTGTAGAATGAGAACTTGGCTTTTATTTGTAAAAGGACTACCAAGTTGACCGGACTTGGCGAAATTTAAGCCAAAGGCGTTCCTCTGCTTTTAATTCTTTGCAACAGAGGATTTGTTTTCTACATCTACTCTATTAAATCCTCATAACATTTTCACCACCTATAATAAATCAGCTCTCAATATCTTATACATTAAAATACCAACATGTCCACATAAGTTAACCCTCTAAGCCCCAGTAATATTCTGATGAGTTCACAGTTGGGCCCCTCCAGAGGTTAATTTAGCTTCCCTAACATTTGTACCCAAATTCCAACGTGGTGTTTCATGTGGCTTCTAAATGGTACTACTGAATCATTGATTCCTTCCCTTTGTAATCTGATCCCCTTGTGGTTAAGCTTAGCTTCGGCCTTTTTGAAAGCATTTCATACCAGTTTACTAGATTGTCATGCTTGGCAGACTTGGCCTCCCAAATCTATCTGTTCCTTAATAGTTCCTCAGTTCTCATCATATGAAAAGTATTCTCACCTATGTTAACGTGTGTCCAAAGTAGATATTATTGGCAGGGATGGGGTTCAATAGCACTATCCCTGCTAGTGAGAGCATGATGTTGAAACAGTTTCAAAATGAATGTGAAGCTACCAGCATCCAGGATACCTCAAGATTCTAGAATGTGTTTTGCAGCACAGTACCATTAATCTCTGATTTCCACTGTTTTTGATTGCTTAAATTGTCAATTATCTATCAAACAGACCAAACCCCCTTCAAATATATCAAGGAGACAGCCTAGACCCTAACTTTTTACTTCTTTAAAGGCATAATTAAAGTGTTGTGTTCCGGATGTAGGGGTACCAAAGTAGGCCAAGCAGCATCAGAGGAGCAGGAAAGCTGACGTTTCGGGCCTAGAGAAGGGTGTAGGACTGAAGCGTCAGCTTTCCTGCTCCTCTGATGCTGCTTGGCCTGTTGTGTTCATCCAGTTCTATGCCTTGGTATCTCAGATTCTCCAGCATCTGCAGTTCCTACTATCTCTGTTCCGGATGTAATTTGATCAGTCACACTACTCGGCTTTAAGCAAAACACACTTTATTCTCATCCACAGTTAAAATACGAACAAAAGAAAGACAAATTGGTATAACTTTGACTCTAATGGAAAACTTAACAGAAAAATAGATAGTTAACTATTAATAACATCCTATAAACACACCCTCGGTGAAGGCAAATTCTGTAAAATAGATTGTCTCATATCTCCCATCCAGGAGAATAAAACATCAATATTCTGGCAGACAGACAGAACTCAAGCTTTTTGCTGTGGCAGAGCATATAGGATGGGCTGAAGGGCTAAACTTGATGATATTTGTCAGTTACATGACCTTGAGTGAGTCCTGTGAACATTCCTGTACGTGCCAAGGCCAGTATAATCAACATGTTTTTCTGCAGTTGTTTTTCTGTGCCTTGCTGTTTGTCACACTGTATGAGAGAGAGAGAGAGTTTAAATCCAAGTCATTGGATTTCACCTCATACCAGGATCGTGAATGGTGCCAGGAACAAGCTCAGCCTCCAGTCCAGCTGTTGATCAAGGTTTCCCCCGATAGGTAGAAGGTTGTGGGCTTATTGTCTTTTTCCTCTTTTTTTCATTCTTCTATTCACTTAATAAGTGTTCCTTTCTTTTTTGTCTTTTTATTATTACTCAATAAATGTTCATATTTGAGCAAATTGCTGTTAACTAGCCTTCTCTTAACTACATTTAACCGCAGCCGAAAAGAACCACCTGGATGCGCTGTGATCCAAGACATTTTTGGTGATGAAGATGGGGTTCAGGGAAAATGTTTTTAAGAGAAAGGAAAAGCAACCTGATTCTCCAGAGACCTTCCGTGTTCCAGGGTGGAATGTGGCAGACTCTGGATTGAGGTCTGTACCTGCAAAATTAGCACAATTAGGACCCCTAAAAGAATGGGGGATGGTTGTAACTGGAAAAAGGAAACCTGGAGACCAGGTTTCTGTGCTGTACAATTGCATTGAACCTTGTAGAAGCATTAGCTCTTTGTGGTCTGGTTTGAATACACCTTTGTTTGGTTGTTGCTAAATGTCATCTTGTACAAAGTGTGTCTTTTCGTTCTCTGGCGCTCAAGATCTGTGAATACTTTGAAGTTTTAGTTTGCACTTTGGAAATGGTTGGTGATTTGAAAGTGTGGTGTGTGCCTATGTGTGCCTGTATTAGTGTGAGACATGTATGGTTAATGTAATGTCCTTTTAAGAGGCCATCAGTGGTTGTGTAAAGCAAAAATCTATGAAATGTTGATCCAAAAATTTGGTTTGTAAAGCTTGGTAAAAATTTACCTTTTGGAATTGGCTCGTGTTGTGTTTGGACTTGGATAAATTTTAATTCTAGAAATTACCTGTTTGGAATTTCATTTTCTGGCCAGAGTGAACTTCCAAATATTGTTTTAACACGAGTGAATCTTTAATTCCAGATGATAAGATTGACTCATTGTTAATATCCAAGTGATAGGGACATTGGAATGTTGAAAATGCAACTTTCTGTGTCCGAGGAGTTCAATGAGGAGGAGAGATGAATGATGTAATTACACACAGAAGTTTATGCTCTACCACGTTTTTTGAATCCATAGCAGATTAATACTAAATAACCCATTATGCTTGACACGGAATGGATGGAAGTTTTTTGTATTTTTTTTTAGAAATTGGAGACACTGAAGGCTTAACCCATTTGCATACTTTCAACATCGCAACACAATGATGGATGAGGCACCCTCAACCCATCAAGCCATTCATTGATTACACATTTCAGTGTTGGGGAAGTATTGTGGAAATATCAATTGTATTGAGTGTCAGGAATCTCGAAACCACTGAGCCTGGGTACGCTTAAGTATGTCATGATAAAACTATATTAAGACTCACATGCCCTGGAATTCTAAAACATTTAAATGGAATAATTTCCTGAAAATTTAGAGGGATTCTGGGAAATGATAAAGTGCATAAACACAATTTTAGTGATTTCAATGCATACAAAAACGGCTAGTAACTTTGAGGGACTAAACACTATGTTGAATTTGGACAAAGTTAAATAGAAATATATCAAATAAATAAAACAAGTTATCAAGTAACTTTTAATAAAGTGGGTTATCTTCGAAAAAGAGTAAACAAAGTATGTTGTGCGTGAATCAAACAGAAATGTTTGTTTTCTGTTTTAAAATATTATAAGATTATGTTCCATGGACTACAAATCTCTATACATCTCTGGAATTAGATGTGGTGGTAACAGTTACGTTGTAAAATTAGATGAAATGAAGTAATTAAGGGTTGAGACTGGTGGCAGCAGAAGAAAAAAGAATAATGGGTTGAAACAGCACTTGAGGTTAAAATGTATTTTAGTGAAAAGGAAGTTTAGATGAGAGTAGCAAACTGATAGCTTTCTCTTGGTGATGTTTGTGTCCTTGTCTTTCTTTTTAAGAAAGATTGAATTGGTGATCAAGCCATTACCCGAGACCTCAGAACCATACGTGGAGAGATAAGTAAAACCTCATAGATCATTTGATAAGATCATGTAGGAGGCAAGAATGTATGATGTGGTCTTGGGACACCGACGTAAGTGTGCACAAGTGAAAGGAGGTAACAAACATGAGATGGTAAAAAAACATGCACTGAAGAACAAGTCTCAGACATGTACACATACTTGTCAAAAGGATTAGTGTGGCTTGGAAGAGCTCAGAAACATAGTTTAAACAATAAGACACTGACACAAAATCCATAGTGAAACTGATTTTAAAACAATGAAAGTAGCATTAGTGAAAGGGACATAAACAGAATTGCAATCAAAATAAAAAGTTGTCATGTCCAAATGTTACAGGAATGAAAGAATATGGACTATGCGAGGAGTAATACTGGATTGAGTGAAAGGGCCTGTCAGAGGACATAGAATCGCTCAAGATGGGGTATCTGTATGATGAATGTACTCCAGTGTTTAAACCACTAGGCGAAATTGTAAAAACCGAAAGAACTGCGGATGCTGTAAATCAGAAACAAAAACAAAGTTGCTGGAAAAGCTCAGCAGGCCTGGCAGCATCTGTGAAGGAGAAAACTGAAAGGTGAAATTGTAATGTGTTAGGACAGTTAGCGCATGTGAAAGAAGACTGAGATTCAGGTGGTGTAGCAGTCTGTTGTAAGGGAACCCGGGAAAGTAAAAGGCAGGAAGCATAAGTTGAAGGTAAAACCTAATGATCGTTAGAGCTGTATTGTTTGACACCATGTATAATGTAGCTCGAAGGGGGTACTTGTCTATGATGCTGGTTGTCACTCAATGCTAGAATCCTTCATAAAATTTGCAAGGAGGGAAACATTTGGAAGAAGTATCCTCAGATGAAGAGAGCTGGAGAAATTTTGACTCCATCAATGAAGTTATTTTACTGTTATTGGTGAGGTGATCAGTGGATAGGGAACTGGAGAATTAAAAAAAAACCCACAAATTAAGGAACCTGAATCTGGAATATACTAAATTGTAGAGCAACTTATGTAAATAGATTAATTGAAAAAACAATGTAGACAATATTCTGGTCGCCTCAGTCAGGTGGCACGACTTGCTGATTCCATCATGGCCTTGACATCAGAGATGGGATGCACATATTTAAGGGTCGGTCATCAAAGGTCACTGCAAACCCGATTGTTCTACTATTCAGAGATAGTAGGAACTGCAGATGCTGGAGAATCTGAGACAACAAGGTGCAAGGCTGGATGAACACAGCAGGCCAAGCAGCATCATAGGAGCAGAGAGACTGACGTTTCGGGCC
>NC_063358.1:35056263-35077369 GCF_021869965.1 Rhincodon typus | reverse complement strand
AGGCCCGAAACGTCAGCCTCTCTGCTCCTATGATGCTGCTTGGCCTGCTGTGTTCATCCAGCCTTGCACCTTGTGTTCTACTATTCATATTGATATTACTTATTTTCATTGTAATTTTAACCTCCTAGCATAGGTTACATACTCTGAAACATTCTCGCATGCCTGTCACTGATTTACATCTGCATTTGGAATTGTAACATGCGACATAAGATATCACTGGGGTGGATTGTATAGGATGGCCTGAAGAGCCAAGCTTGTTGATGAGATTTGACAGTTGCATGACCTTGAATAAGTCCTGTGAACATTCCTGTACTTGCCAGAGCCGAGATAATCAACGTCTTTATCTGTAGTTCTTTTTCTGTGCCTTGATGTTTGTTACACTATATAAGAAAGAGAGTTTTGTTCCAAGTTGTTGGACTTCACCTTGGACCGGGATTACAAACCGTGCCAGGAACAAGCTCAGCCTCCAGCCCAGCTGTCGATTGAGGGGCCCCTGATGGGCAGAAGGGCATGAGGCTTAGTGTCTTTTTCCTCTCTTTTTCATCTTTAATTATTACTCAATAAATGTTCATATTTGAGCAAATTGCTGTTGATGAGCCTTCTCTTAAGTACGTTTAACCGCATCCGAAAGGAACTGCTTGGATGAACTTGGTGATCCAAGACACTGAGAGAGATGTACAGCAGCATCCACAAGCAACTTCAAAACTCCAACTACTGAAAGCTAAACTAAAACCCTGGGAGCCTGATTCCACCGATTCAGGCTGCTTCTACTGTTTGAATTTTTTAAAGAAAGGCCTCACAAGCTGTTTACTTCATTGGTTTGGAAAAGACAAATCTGCACCTCTGTCTTAAAACTTCTCTTCAAAGAAAAAGGACAAAATGCACTTCTTAAAGGCGCATCTCCCCCCTTAAAGAAATGAACCATCAATATACAAAGATGGCTTCATTTTTAAAACCTTTAGTCTTACTTGTATAAGTACACTACAATACATATACATTGCATTGACTCTGAGCATACAAACATTCAATAATACAGTGCATTTCAATCAATTTATTCCATCACCGAACACCTTTGTCTTCCTTCACCAAAGTCTTGACAACGTGTCGGTATTGTCTCTCATCCTGCCACACGTATGACTTTCAAATTAAATAGCTGTAACAATAAACTCCATCTAAACAGTCTGGCATTTTTATCTTTACATCTTTTCCAATAACATTTAGGGGTTATGATCAGTATATATAATTGTCTCAGACACATTACTGGCAATACAAATGTTGAAATGTTGAAATGTTGCAACACCAACACCAAATTTAAGGTCTCCTTCTCAATTTTGGAATATTTCTGCTGATGAATATTCATCTTTCTGGAAAAATACCCAATAGGTCATTCTATCCTCTTGTTGTCTTCTTGTAAGAGTACAGCACCGACATCCACATTGCTCACATTGATAGCCACCTTGAATGGCTTTGCATAATTCGATTTGGCTAACACAGGGGAAATGATAATACAGCTTTCAGGCTGTCAAATGCCTTCTGACACTCTTCCAACTACTGAAATTTTCTACACTTCAACAAGTCAGTAAGTGGAGCAGCCATGCTGCTAAAATTTGGTATGAATTTTCAATAAAAAACACTCAGTCCCAGTACTTTAGTACTTCCCTCTTCATCAATGGTATGGGAAATTCCCCATTAGCTTTATTTGAATAGAGAGCCTTGGTGGACCACTTCAGAGGGTTTGTACAATGAATTATACTGGTGTCGGTCTGGAATTGCATACAAGTCAGACCAGGTAAGAATGGCAGATTTCCTTCCTTAAAAGGACATTAGTCAACCAGATGGGCAATTTACAACAATCGATAACAGTTTTATGGTCATAACTGACATAAGCTTCCTATTGCAGATTATATTAATTGAATTTAAATTCCAGCATATGCCACAAGTCTATCCGAATCCATGTTCCCAGAATATAAGCCAGATCTCCTGGGTTACTATCCAGTGAAATGACAGCTACATTGTCATTTCCTAGTACGTGAATGTATGTACCAAGTGTACATGTAAAATGTTATGCGCTTGTCTGAATATCTTAATTTAGAACATAGAACATAGAACATAGAACAGTACAGCACAGTACAGGCCCTTTGGCCCACAATGTTGTGCCGAACTTTTACCCTAAACCCAAGGTCTATCTAATCTCCACCCCTACCTTATATTATCATTCATATGCCTATCTAATAGCCGCTTAAATGCCCCTAATGAGGCAGACTCCACTACCCTCTCCGGCAATGCATTCCACGCCCCTACCACTCTCTGAGTAAAGAACCTACCTCTGACGTCTTCCCTATATCTACCTCCACTCACTTTAAAACTATGCCCCCTCATAATAGCTACCTCCACCCTAGGAAAAATTCGCTGGATGTCTACTCTATCTATACCTCTGATCAGTTGCTTGTTAATGTAGCTATGAGCACCCTCATGATTGTTCAGAAAGTGCTGCTCAATTGCAGATACAAATTGAATATATTCTTCTGACTGTTCATAATAGACAAAGCATGAACTTTGTTCAAAGTACAAAGTAACCAGCCCATGCCTGGACAACCCAAAGTAGAATGTTTACAATTAGATGTGACTCTGCATTTATTTTTAATCAATCTGTTCAGGGATGTAACGACACACCTCTGGAGCAGGTGGGAGTTGAACCAGGGACTTCTGACTCAGAGGTAGGGACACTACCACTGTACTATAAAAGCTGTTAATTCAAGATATTTTCTAATCACCCTGTTCTGTGATGTTATAATACATGGCTGCAGCAGGTGGGACTTGAAGTTGGGCCTCCTGGACCTGCGGTAAAGACACTATCACTGTAAGGTTTTGGAGTAGATCAGGCTGCACTGAGGATATTACCAAGCATAGTAACTAAACGTCTGCGAAACAACAAACCAGCTCGGCGAGCCAACCAACCTCAACAATATCACTGTGCCCTTAGATGTAATTCTGCAGATATTTTCAATCAACCTCTTCAAACAGGTTTTGACACACCTCTGGAGCAGAAGGGACATGAGCCTAGCCTCCTGGTCGAGAGGTATGGATGTTATCACTGTGCAACAACAGCTCTTTGATGTAAAGATTTCCCCCCAGGACAAGTGCCAGTCTCACCCCACATTGAATGTAGATATTTTTAACCAACCTGTTCAGAAATGTTACGGTACACCTCTGGAGCAGAGGAGGTGGGACCTGAACCTGGGACTTCTCGTTCAGAAGTAGACACATTATCGCTGAGTGGCAAGAGCCCCTAGATGTGATTCTACAGGTTTCTAACTAAACCTGATCAGGCATGTTATCACACACTTCAAGGGCAGCTGAGACTTGGCCCAAGATCTTTATGTTCACTCGCAAGGACACTAACACTGTGCCACAAAAGCCCCTAGATGAGATTCTACATATAATTCTTTAACCTGTTTTTCTAACCAATCTGATTTAGAGATGTTATTACACACCCCTGGAACAGGTGGGACTTGAACCACGGCTTCCCAGTCCAGGGGTAGGTTCGCTACAACAGGACAGCCCTAGATGAGGTTCTACAGTCTTATCTGAACATAGGACTCTTTTCTCATTAGAGAGAAACAAATGGCGGTAGTTGAATCTGAGGGTCACCACAGCTCAGGGAGGAGGAGAAGTTGAGAAGGAGAGTCTTTCATGACAACCTCAGACAATGTAGGAGTTGAACCTATAGTGTTGGTATCATCTTGCATTGCCAACTGAGACAAACCAACCCCTAGTTCAGATGAGATTCTACAATTGATCAACACTAATTGGACAATCCTGTGTGTAATAATAGCCATATAACCAACTAATTTAAACTAATCAGTCAAGCATTTTATGTGAGACAACAAGGTGCAGGGCTGGATGAACACAGCAGGCCAAGCAGCATCATAGGAGCAGAGAGGCTGACGTTTCGGGCCTAGACCCTTCATCAGAAAAGGGGGAGGGGAAGGGGGTTTTGAAATAAATAGGGAGAGCCATTTATACTTGTTAGAAGTGACATACATGCTTACGAATGTTTTCTGCAAAATAAAATGTTTAAGCTTTGCATTTTTAAAAAAAAAATTCACAAATATGGGGAGCCTGCAGTTCCTTATTGCTTTATTGCCTCAGCCAACCAGAGTAAACTCGCCAATTATCCAACACCCCTTTGTCCTATTGGTATGAATTATTGTCATGATTTGAATTTTGGTATCCTTGTATTTGTCCTGATGATTAAAAGTGAAAATCTTTGGCAACATGTCTCTCCTTTGTGCAATATTATCACTATCCAATACATCATATTTTGATTTGTTGATTTACTGATATTTAAGAAGGAAACATACAAAAGGGTTCAGTCTCTCAGAAATGGAACATGCTTTGAGCCTGGAGGACAACTTTGCGAGATGGAATTCTTTCAATAAGTACCTATGCTCAATCCTCTGATTCTCCATGACCATAAATTTATCATTGATTTTCAAGGACATTTGCCTTTATCTTTTCAAACTAAGAATAGAACGGAGTCTATTTTATATTTGAAAAAACCCCATATTTTTCCCTCTAATAAGTAACATCATATTCAAAATTCAATAATTCTTGCAGTGAAGTTTTAAAAAGGGATTTTTGGCACATGCGGTTTGAACAGTTGAACAAAGTGACCTTGTCTGTGTTGAGGAGTATGGAAAGATTTATGCCATGCTGCTGCACTCTCTCAAAAGCAGGGACAGCATCATTAGAGCACTCTGTTTTTCAGGGTTCACCTCACCTTACTTCTGAGCAAAAGCATCAAGAAGGTTCTGTCAAAATAAAAGCACAGAGGAAGATGATAAGGTCATGGCTGCTGGTTTTTTTTCCCCTTCTCCCTTGTGAAAACCTGCAATTCAATATGACGACTTGACGATAAAAGGTGAATATTAAGCACATGAGCAAGTAGATAAAACAGAGACATACACAGTTTTCCTGTTATGTAGTACTAACTCATGAAAACCAGCTCAGTATATTGGGAGAACCAAAAATGGGAGAATATGATCCTCTGAAGCTACGTACATCCACTTGAAATACCATTAACCTCACTTAGAAGGAAATTGCCCTTTTGTGCCATATCCCTGCCTTATATGTAAATTTGAAATCAGGTGTCCTCAAGTGCTACCTTTCCAGAAGTAGCCTGAAGCTATCTCTGACGTTCACTTACACACACAAAAGTAGGTCAGTCTAGCCAGGGGGTACCATGGGCACTGGAGCAACACAAGTCAAGATGTCAGCAGAATAGTATATGGAGAATTCTTAAGATGAAAATTATATTCTCCAACCTGAATCAATGCGGTCGCGACTTAGAATTGCAAGATACTTACATTGTAATCTGCATTCCAAATAATTTATAACTAAACATAAAGCTCTTCAAATTCAATCACAATGCATGTAAACCCAATACACTTGACTCAAAGGCAGACTATTATAAATTGCATGACTGCAATATATAAAGTATTTTGACTGGATTATTTTTAACTAAAAGCTGTGTGCTGAGAAGTGCACTTTCCCACAGATTCCTCAGCAGTTTCAAAATTACATTGTCCTTAACCGCACTTTCTCCTCAGATTACATGAGTGCTAAATGGAAACTAATGGCTTCAGAAGGATACTGCTGTACTTGGACACATCTTCAACTTGTCATTTTGTACAACAAATCACTTTTGTTCCCTCATGGCTCATGCAAAATCTTGAATATACCTCTTAATATTTCAAAGATAAAAAGTTGTAGCTGTTGCAATAAAAAAGGATTTTTTAAGGAGGACAGGATGGTTCTGCTTAACAATGTTAGTCTGGAGCAGTTGAAGCATTCATATCCGAGTGCAAAGGTTGTGGCTGCGAGCCTTAATTGTTACTTAAGCAATTCATTTATTAGCTTGCTACTTTCAGTACAGAACTAAGGGAGTTCAGCACTTGTGGAAATTCATCTTTGAGATGAGATATTAAATCCTGACCCCCACTGCCTCTTTATATGGATATAAAAGATTGCATGCTACTACTAAATGGTAACGATGTTTCAGAGCCTCGGTCAAAGTTTGTCCCTTAATCAAAGCAAATTAACTGACTTAGTATCTCAGTACTAATAACAGAGTGTAACCTCGCCTTTTCAATGAGATAGCAGACTGAGGACAGAGATCTGATTCATCTATCCACTTCATAGCACTTCTTTGTGTGGAAGTTGACAAAAGGCTACAGAACTTTGAGCAAAGATTACATTCAGCACAACTAGATTTGTTGTGGCATATAGAATTATCTTAAAGTCATCATGTTAGTCATCAGCCCTGTCATTGAGTTGACTGTTGTAGTTAGCCTAGCTGATGAGATTTTATTTTTATTTAATTTTTATTTCTTTATTTTTATAATTTTTTTTCTAAGAATTTGTACTGAAGAATCTGTACTTAGATAATTTGGACCTAAGGTGGTGCTGTAAGTGGCAACTTGTAAACTTTTCACTGTACTCATTTGAGTCCATGTGAGAATAAATAAAGCTAATTACTGAGATTTTGGTAGGCTTAAACCAGAAAGAGTTTCTGACATATTTAGGAAGTATCTCCAGTTTTGCAGAGGTATAAGTAACTCAACGAAAGCCATAATAGTTCTCTTTCAATTCTCTCTTTCATGTAACATCATACATCAACTATTCTAATTCAAACATGCCAGCTCTCCTGTGCTGCCTCCCCTCACATGCCCTTTTCTCCACTCCAGACTGAGTGCCCTCTCTTCCTCTGCTCCAGACCCTACCTGGCCCCACCACACCTGGGACTACGACTCTCTCCCTACTCTTTGGACCCAATCTGCCTCTATCCTCTCATGAACCCAGCAATCCATCTCCCATTCTGACCCAACCTGCCTCGGCCTGCGCCTCCCCTCCCAGGGAATGAGGACACAGGCCATATTCTCCTCACAACCCAGACCTTTCAAAACAGACACAATGTCACATCCAATTCTTGTCAGTTTCCCCCATTGCATCAAGACTGAAAACTTCACCCATCCACAAACCCTTCCACAACACCATTCCAGGAAGAGCAGTCATCTTTGCCAGCATTTATCCCTCAGCAGAAATCACCAATAAATTATTAAATGATCTTTATCCTGTTGTTTGTGGATGACTGTGTGAAACCAGTCTGCTATGTTTCTTGCACCACAGAAGTGAAAATTAGTACAATTTTATATTGAGGGGATGGTCCCCTGCTCCAGCTGGGAATTCAGGGGTAGTCTATTTGGCAAAGTCATCCCATTGGACAATCGATTGATTCTAGGTAAAATGTCTGTCCCCATCTGGAAGAAAGTGCAATCAAATGACCAGGAGCTGGCTAATCCCATCAGCAGTCTCCAATGCTAAGGGCCATGCAACCCAAAACTCAAAACCAGAAACCCTGGCTGATAGCTTCTGTTTGAGGCTAGTTTCAGAGATCAAGCATGTGGGTGAGAGGGAACAAAAACCATAGTGACCTCTATGGGATATGGGATATGGGATAATCAAGCTGGAGGGGCCCCTCTCAGCCTGCAAGAACATAAGAATATAAGAAATAGTGGCAAGATTAGGTCCTTTAACACACTCTTCCCTGTCATTCAACAAGATCATGGCTGATCACCCCAGATCTCAACTCTTCTTTTTTGCCAACTCATCATAACATCCAACATAACAGCTTAACATCCTGATATTTCAAAAGTCTATCTACTATCTCTTTAAATAGTTTGAGTGATCTAGCTCTTTGGGTAGAGAATTCCAAATATTCATTGACTTCTTGGAAAAAAGATTCCTTCAAATCTCAAGTTTCAATGAGAGTCCTTTATTCCACAACAATGTTCCCTAGTTCAAGATGACCCCATTATTGGAAATGATCTTCTTAACATCTACTCTGTGACGGCCCCCTTAGAATCTGATGTGTTTCAATAAGATGACCCTCATTATTTTAACATGTAAAGGCTTATCCTGTTTAGCAATTCTCGATAAGTCAATCCCTTCATCCCAGGAATCATTCTTGTGTATCCCTTTTGAACTGCCTTTAGAACCAATGCATGTTTTCCTAAACATGTGTACCAAAACTGTGCAGTTCTCCACGTCTGGCCTCACCAACACACTGTATCGGTATAATAAGACTTCCTGTTTTTAGTCTCCAACCCCTTGCAATAAAGGCCAAAATTCCATTGTTTTCTTAATTACTTGTTGCACTTGCATACTAACCTTTTTGTATTTTATGCACAATAGCACACAAATTGGAGGCTCTTCCTTTCAAATAATATATTGCCTTTTGATTTACATGAGATTAAACAGAAGTTTGAGCCAGATAAATTCATTGAAGACAGAGTGAATTGGGATCAACATTTGCACAAGGGAAAATCCCACTCAGATACCTCTCAATTTTAAACCATTGCTTCAGTCTCCTCAGCTTCTGTTGCATATCTAACAATTTCCAAACAAAATCTCAGTTGCAATTTGCAACATGAGACTTAATCTCCCAAATTTCCCTCAGTCAACTCTCTTGAAGTTATAAATGGTCATTTGCAAGCATCTGGTCATTATAATGGTTAAAGCAACTACAATTTGCATCTTACTTCCTTTTAATAATCAATGATGGGTTTAAAATAATCAGACAAATTAATTTGTCTATAAACCTGGTTGCATTGGTTACACTGAGATAAATAGGAATATTCCTCAATTTTCAATGTGAACAGGTAAAGTGAACATATGATTTCTGTGAGCTTCTTGTTTTCTCCAATTGTCAAATGAGGTAGTTGATAGAATAGCAAAATCAAGACAGTTCCAGGTTTGATTCCCCTACATTCAATTCTTTTTAACTCTCTCATAGCCTTACATTTTTAGAGTAGTGCAAATTTGACTGTAGTGCATGGTAGAGTATTGGGACAAAAACAGAAGTTGCTGGAAAAGTTCAGCAGGTCTGGCGGCATCTGTGAAAAAAAAGTCAGAGTTAACGTTTCGGGTCCAGTGACCCTTCCTCTGTTCTGAGGAAGGGTTACTGGACCCGAAATGTTAACTCTGACGTTTTCTTCACAGATGCTACCGAACTGCTGAGCTTTTCCAGCAACTTCTGTTTTTGTTTCTGATTTACAGCATCTGCAGTTCTTTCATTTTTTTTATAGAGTACTGGGACGCTTGTTTAGGGGATAATATATTTAATAAGCCTCCTAATTAATAAGTAATAACTGTAATTTAAGTAACTAAAGATATTTTATGCATTTATTTTTTAATTCAGTAGTTAATAAAAGGTTAGAAATGGCAGCTCGTGGGCTGATATGCTTCTCCTGTGAGATGTGGGGAATCAGGGACAGTTTGAATGTCTCTGCCAATAGCAGCAGGCAGTCAATACAGGAGTCCCTGTGGCTATTCCCCTCTCAAGCAAGTATACTATTTTGGATATTGTTGGGAGGAATGGCCTATCAGGGTATGGCGATAGCAGTAGCCCGAATGGTAGCACCACAGCTGGCTCTGTCTTACAGAAAAGGACAAAATGGAGGCGAGCATATGTAGACAGAGACTCTGTAGTCAAGGGTACAGACAGGTGTTTCTGTAGCCTCAGGTGAAACTCCAGGTTGGTGTGTTGCCTTCCTGGTGCCAGGGTTAAGGATATCGCTGAGTGGGCACAGGATATTCTGAAAGGGGAGTGTTAACAGCCAGAGATCGTGATCCAAATTGGAATGAACAACATATGCAGGAAAGGAGGTAAGGTCATGCAGAAGGAATTCAGGGAGTTAGGCAGAAAGTTAAACCTCTACGGTTGTAACCTTGGAATTACTCTCCGTGCCATATATGAGTGAGGCCAGAAATAGGAAGATAGTACATCTGAAGATGTGGCCAGGGAGCTGGTGTGAGAGGGAGGGATACCTGGATCATTGGATCTCTTCCAGGGCAGGTGGGACCTGTACCAAAGGGATGGGCTGTATCTAAACTGGTGGGGGAAAAATATCCTTGCAGGGAGGTTTGCTGGTGCCACCCAGAAGGGTTTAAACTCGTATAGCAGGGGCGTGGGGAGCAGGAACTAAAATAGGAGATTAGGATATGAAGAGAAGGTACAGGTTAATAGAATGGACAGGTACAACCAATTTAATAAAAAGGCAGGACAACAGATAGTGTATTGAGTAAGTCAGGAAAGAGAAACAATAAAAAAAAGTTGCTGAAGGACAGAACAGAGTATACAGCCAAAATTAGACTTTCTTATATAAGTGCAAGAGTGGAAGGAATAAATTTAATAAGCTTCAGGCACAGAGTCAAATTGGAAACTTTGAGATAGTAGCTATTATGGAAGCAAGGCTGCAGGATGGTCAGGACTAGGAACTAAACATTCCAGGTTATGAGGATAGAGGAAATGGCATAGGGGTTGGAGTAGAATTACTGATTAGAAATAGAATCATTTCCAGAGTGAGGGAGGATGTAATGAGAACAAAGCACCCAATGGAGACCTTATGGGTGGAACTGAGGAACTGTAAAGGTACTAAAACCACAGAAGTGTCATATGTAGCCCACCTGGCACCAGGTCAGATTTGCAAGGTTGGAGAAATGATGAAATTAGGCAACTGCGGGCAAAGGCAGAGTAGTATTAACTCTTAAAATAAACTGGGAGAGAGAGGCAAGCACCTACCAGAAAGGTTTTGAATCATTAGTGTGTGTCTGGGGAAGTTTCCTCCAGCAATATGTCTTGGATGCAAGAAGGGGACAAGAAATATTAAATCTAGTAATGAACAATGGGCCTGATTTAATTAGTGACATAGTTGTCCAAGAGCATTTTTCAAATAGTGAACATAACAAGATCATGTAGCATTTGCAAGAAGCAAGCAAAGATCTTTTCCTTTAAGACTTCAAAGACTTTTTTAATAAAGAAATTTTACCTTGAAGCAGCTGAGGGCTGGAGTGGAGTGGGCTAGTAGTATGGAGTGGAGTGGGAATGGTTGTTGGACAGGGAAATGGTGCAGGAAGTCAATAACTTGTGTGCCCAGTCAGTCCATCTGCAGAAGCCCCCTGCGCTGATCTACTGCAATGTAATGTTTATCTGTAGTCTGTTTATCTAATTGTGATTTTTAGCCTTTTAATTTTATTTCTTATTTTCTAACTTATAATATGAATCACTGTAAGATAATATAACTTCTTGTTTCCTTTATTTCTCTGTTTCATATCAGGGGTTTGTACCTAGGTATTTTGTACCTAAGATGTGAGGGGTACAGTATAAACTTTGCACTGTGCTCCTGTACTTGAGTACACATGACAATAAACCTAATTTTAATTCTAATTCTAAGATCAGGCTCTAGAACTTTGGATTTAAGAAAGAAAGATTTTAATGGGGTGAGTCCTAGATTGTCCATAGTAAATTGGGAAGTTTTGCTAATAGATAAAACAACCGAGGAACAGTGCAGGGTGTTCAAAGAAATATTTAATGCTATTCAGAAGCAATTTATACCCATGAAAAGGAAAAGCTCCACCTCACAAAGGAAAACCAATGGATATCTAAGGAGGTAAAGGACAACATGAAATTAAAAGAAAGGGCTTACAAAATACAGATCCAACAGAATGGAACAAATACAAAAATCAAAAAAAGGGACACAAGCAGCTTATAAGAGTGACTAAAATGTAGTATGACAGAAAACTTGCAAGGGACATAAAAGACAAGAAGAGATTTTATTGCTTTTATGTCTATAAATATTTATAAATAATATAAGTGATATTTATTGGAGATTTTATATTTTTCAAGGGAAAGTGGCTAATTAAGAGTACAATTGGTCTGCTGAAGGCTGAAAGTGGGGATATTATAAATGATGGTTGGGAAATGCAGACATGATGAACAATGACTTTACTTCAGTATTTACAGCAAGAAAGGAAGATGGCTTGCCAGATGTCTACTAGAAATTTATGGAGGATCAGGGACAAGGTGTGAACAAAATTAGTGTAAGTAAATCATCAATAATGGAACTGAACAGTGAATATCCCCAGTACCCAATGGTTTCCATCCACAGGCGTTCAAGGAGGTAGGAGAGCATATTGCCAACATGTTAATCCTTCAGAGTTCTCTGAATTCAGGAGTTGTACCTGTGGATTGGAAATTTACTCATGTCGTTCCAGTCTTTAACAAGGGTGAGAGAGGGCAACCACGGAATTACAGACCTGTCAGCCTGACATCTGTGGTGGGGGAGTTGTTGGAATCTTCAATCAATGATAGGGTAACTGATCACCTCAAAACATTTCAGTTAATCAGGGAGAAGCAGCATGGATTCAAGAAAAGTAGGTCATGCCTGGTTTGCAGAAGGTCTGTGATAAAGTCCCACACAAGAGATTGTTAGCTAAGGCAGAAGCCGACAGAATTGAGGGCAAATTACTGACATGGATAGTCAAGAAGGCAAATGGAATGCTGGGCTCCATATCTAAAGGGTTGGAGTATAAGGATGCAGATGTTATGCTGCAGTTATACAAAACCCTTATTAGACCCCACTTAGAGTGCTGTGGGCAGATCTGGGCACCATACCTTAGGAAAAAATGTTTAGATCCTGGAGGAAATTCAAGGCAGGTTTGCAAAGATGATACCTGAAATTAGGGGTTAAATTATGAGGAGAGATTATACGTATTAGGCCTTTACTCTCTGGAATTTAGAAGTTTAAAGGGTGATGTAATTGAGGTCTTCAGGAAAGATAGGGAAGATCAAGATAAACTATTTCCACTGGTTGATGATTCTAGAACCAGGGGCCATTATCTAAGAATTTGGGCCAGGCCATTCAGGAGAGATGTTAGAAAGCACTTCTACAAGCCAAGCGTAGTGGAATCTTGGAACTCTCTTCATCAAATAGTGGTCAATGCTTATCCATTTGTCAAATTTAAATCTGAGATAGACAAGTTCTTATTAAGCAAGAGTAACAAGGGATATGGGCCGAGGGGAGACGTAAGGAATCAGGCCACAAATCGACCCCAATCTTATTGAATGGTGGAGCAGGTACAAGGAGCTGAATGGCCTACTCCTGTTATTATATTTCCATGATGTGCAATCAGCCTAGGAGTCTCCAGCCGAAGCAAAACAAAAGGATGATAATTGTTTTCAGGGCTTTTAAGTAACAGACTAAAAATATCACTGATAGTTCCTTCAATCAATGACGCACACTGAGTTTGCTACTCTGTGTGTTTTGAGGTTCCATTCTTGAGATTTCCAGTTGTGCGATGTTGATTGATTTAGAACTAAATACTTTCCCTCTTCTTTCTTGAAGCCCAGTGAAAGAAGACAATAGTTTTAGAAGGAAACAATCAGAAAATAAATCAGATGGGTCAACTGAAACATACCTACTGGGTTTGCAGTGCCTGGTAGCAGCTGACTGACAATAAGATCCCTGTGTGGGGGAATTCACAGGCACTGTCTTGGGCCAAGTCACGACATAGTGTAACATTACTTAACAAAACAATTAAGCCGTTATTTCTTCAAGCTTCTCCTAATCTGACACCATTTCATGTTTTGAAAATTGTCACCACTCCTTTATGGGAACATAAAGCCTGTTAGGACGGGAGCATGGCCGTTGTATTTAGTCCAATATTTAGCTGCAACCATTATTATCTCTTGTATGTGACCCTAAATCTCAGCTTTCGACCCCACTTAGGGTCTCAACTGTTATGGACCAGAGCAAACACCCTCAAAATATATTATGAAGATAGTTTAGATCCCAACTTTTTCTTATTTTTAAAGGCAAGTGTAAGGCCTTGTGTTCCAGATACAATTCGATTGGTCAAACTACCAGGATTGAAGCTAAACAACTTTATTTATACACTATGGTTAAAATACAAACAAAAGAAAGAAGAATTGGAATAATTTAACTCTATTGGAAAACTTGACAGAATAATAGATTAATAAACTCTTGAACAGTAACTGTTCCAGTATAGCAACATCCCATAAACACACTCTTGGCAATGGCAAATTCAGTAAAGCAGATTGTCTCACATGGAATTCTAGCAGCAGAAAGAGAACCCAAGTTTTTACCTGTAACAGAGACAATAACAGATTCTATATCCAGTTTTAAGACCCCAGCAGTTACTGAAAGTTAAACTGAAATCCTGCTTCTGTGGGAGCTTGATCCCATCCCTTCATGCAGCTTCTATTGTTCCAACTTAAAAATGAAACAAGGCCTCACAAGCTATTTATTGGCTTGATACCTCTGTCTCAACACGTCTTCATGAAAAGACCTGGTCAAAATACACCTGTTAAAATCATAGTATTGTCATACAACCACTAAACCATCCCCCAACCTGGGGAAGCTCCACTTTAAATTTTCAATTGATGATGAGTTGAGTTGTAATAGGCAAATAGTAAGAGACTGTCAAGGTAACATTTCCTGCAGATTATGTCATAGTACAAAGTAATGTATTTAACAGTGCAGGAGAAGATAAAGTATGGAAATGACAGCCATCAGTCTTTATAAATGGAACACTTTTTCATGTATCTGAAAGCAGAAAGTAAAAATTACCATTAAGTAGTTTAAATTTATTTTAATGGAGTTGACAATGGGCATAACCTGAAATTGAAAATCTGAGAAGTCTATTGTCTAATATCCCCTGGCGGAGAAGAAGTTAAAATGAGTGAAAGAAGAGAATAAAAAGAATGTTATGCATGCAATGAAAAGCCAATGATCCTTAATATCAAAATACTTAACTAGATAAAGAATCCTTACTGAGAGGTGGGATTTGCTGAAAGTGTTATTATAATTTCAGAGTTTAGTGCTTATGAAGCTAAAGAGTGAGATGGTTTTAAAGCTGGCCATAATATCAAACTGTGGAACTCATCCCAGCTGTGAGGGCTATTCCATATGGTTACACCTTATAACGTCCATAGGAAATGAATTTAAAACAGCCTGGCGCTATAGAAAGAACAAAAATCCATTACCTCAACAAAATCATTAGGATTTCATTCCAGTTGGCACTTTTATCATTCTCTAAGACCAACAGTCTGTGTTTCGTAAAGTAGATGTCACTTTATGCAGGTAGCAATTCAGTGTTGGAAGAAAAATAACCATTACCCAGTCAGGGAAGGGGTCATTTGGCTATTTTGACAAATGACTTTAGTCCGTGTAAACATTTCAGTCTTTTCTACCCATTTTAGTCAAGTACTCCCTCACCCTCTGAGATCGTAACCAAATTATTCATTTGACTTAGGTGGGATGGTGTGAGACTCAGTGATTAACATGTTCCCAGGATCCTAACAATATCAGCAAAACACTGCAGATTTGGGAATTCTAAAATAAAAAAACAGAAAATGCTGGAGGTACGCAGCAGATCTGGCAGCATCTGCAGAGACAGTAATGGAGTCAATACTTTGATTCCAATATGTTTTGAAGAAGAGCCATATCGGATTCAAAACTTTGACTCTGTTTCTTTCTAATGTAGATGCTGCCAAATCTGTTGCCTTTTTCCAGAATTTTCTGTTTTTGTTCCTGACAAGATTGTCCTTCTACTTTTGAGATGTCACTGGTTTGGAAGTGCCACTGAAGCAACATTGGTAAGTTATTGCAAAGCATCTGCAGAGGGTTCATATACCTGCTACATTGGATTAGCGATGGATGGAATGGATGTTTACTCAAGTGATTTACAGGCAAATTAATTTGTTTGCCTTGATTAGGTAGCTTCAAACTTTTCGAGTGCTGCTGTTGTTGTTCTGATCCAGCCAAATATTTCATCACATTCCTTGCCTCGAAGATGGTGTAAAGGCCTTTGAAGATCAAGGGATGCTCCACACATGGCAGAATACAAAATTTCAATCTGTTTTAGTAGCTCCAGTGGTCTAATTACGTTTCTGGTCAATGGTGACACCCAGACATTGGTAGTGGAACCTTGCTGATGATAATACAATTAAATGTCAAGAGGAGCTAATTAGATCTTTCCTCATTGGAGAATATCAACACATAATAGTTGTAATGGAGTTTGCAACGTTCTTCCCATGTCTGCATGAATTTCCTCCCACAGTCCAAAATGGTAGGGAAGGGTAGGGGAGTCCAAAACTAGAGGGCAGAGGTTGAAAGTGAGAGGTGAAAGTTTGAAAGGGACTTAAGGGGCAACTTTTTCATGCATAAGGTGGTGAGCAAATGGAATGAGCTGCCAGATCAAGTGGCGGAGGGTGGTACAATTATGGCATCTGGATAGGTACATTAGTAGGAAGGGTTGAGAGGGATATGGGCCAAGTACTGGCAAATGAGACTCTAGTCTCACTTGCCAGTATTTGACCCATATCCCTCTAGACCCTTCCTAATTTAGTGTATCTGGTCAGCATGGACGAGTTGGGCTGAATGGTCTGTTTCCATGCCTTCCAACTCTATGACTGTATGACATTATGTGCAGGTTAGGTGGATTGGCCATGCTAAATTGCCCATAGTATCCAGATATGTGCAGGTTTGGTGGATTAGCCATGGGAAATGTGAGGTTATAGCGTTAGGGTTGAGTGGGATGCTCTTTGGAAGGTCAGTGTAGACTCATTGAGCTGATTGGACTCTTTCCAGACTATGGCGATTCTAAATATTATTTGCTACTTATCCAGTAATACCTGCATGTTGTCCAGGTATTGCTGTATGTGGGTATGGACTGCTTCCTTACCTGATAAATTCTGAATGGAATTGAAAGGTGTAATCTTTAGCAAACAACATAAATGCTGCCTTTCGGAAGGAGCAAAGGTGAGGCAATTTGGGGCAGCACGGTGGCTCAGTGGTTCGCACTGCTGCCTCACAGCACCAGAGACCGGGTTCAATTCCAGCCTCGGGCGACTGTCTGTGTGGAGTTTGCACATTCTCCCCGTGTCTGCGTGGGTTTCTTCTGGGTGCTCCGGTTTCCTCCCACAGTCCAAAGATGTGCAGGTTAGGTGGATTGACCATGCTAAAATTGCCCGTAGTGTTCAGGGATGTGTAGATTAGGTGGGTTACAAGGGGATGAATTGGGGTGGGATGCTCTGAGGTTCGGTGTGGACTTGGGCCAAAGGGCTGGTTTCCACACTGTAAAGATTCTATGATTCTATGAATTGGAGATAGTTGAGCCTTGGATGTAGCCTTGAAGAAGTCTTGCAGTAACGTCTCTGAGTTGTAATGGCCGGCTTCCAGCAAACTCAACAATCTTCCATTTTGTCAAGCATGACTCCACACAAGAAATGTAAAATTTTCCTCTGATCCTGATAGACTTCCGTTTA
Source organism: Rhincodon typus (assembly GCF_021869965.1). NCBI lineage: Eukaryota > Metazoa > Chordata > Chondrichthyes > Orectolobiformes > Rhincodontidae > Rhincodon > Rhincodon typus. The sequence continues at coordinate 35,060,178 of NC_063358.1, read as the reverse complement.
ACTAAAGCTCCTGCTATCAAATTTTGCCATCTTCAACGACAAGTGCTCTCGACTCACCTACGGAATCCAGCATTTGTTTTAATTTTTGGATCAAAGCCTGTTTTTTAATATTTTGTCACGGAATGGAAGTGCTGCTAGTAATGGGGCCTGAAGCAGTGAGTAGCTGGCAGGACTCACATTAAGTATAGGTGTTTGAGGTAATGATGAATAAATGCTGCCCCATTATATACCACTGATAAAATAACAGAAGGAAGGATATCAGAATGCAGCAATCATTTGCCAGATAATGCACCAAAAGTAATTTTTAAATCAGTTTCTTCCTTTTCTGGATGGTTTTGCTGTTTTCTAATAAATTAAACGTGATATAAACTAAACAAGAAGTAGAAAAAAAAACAATGCTAATGTTCCCTAGGTGGAAAAATAATTAATCATTTCATTTGGTTGAGACCTGTGTCCAACATACACATGTCCCCTTCATATTAGACTTCATATATTTAAAAAAAGCTGGTTTAATATTGTTCTGGTGACTCCACGGAGGATTCACAAATTCTTTCATCCTTAATGCATCCAGTAACACTCAGTTAATATGACTACAGGATGCACTTATTTCTTGTTTCAGTTATTTCCATCTCTTTTATCCATATTCTTTAATTTCTCTCATCTAACATCAGTTCACTTCTGGTTTAAGGCACAAGAATCCTGTGAGATAACCGAAAAACGCCTGATTAAGTAATATATATCTTCCATTTTATTCAAGAACTGCATCAGTGACTCATGAAGATGGTTTCAGGGAGTTTTGACAGACTGACACTAAACTTTTCCTATCTCCTACCCCTAAGCATACAGCAATACACTGTGACATCAAGTTATATTTTGATAGCGACACCGGTGTTTTCAATTATGGCACAACAACACGGGAAGTGTTCATTATAATCAGTATGTATCGTAGCTTCTATGGCTGTCCCACTGAACAATTAATATTTCCAATGACACCGCATTTTGGATACAGTTACACACTGAGCAAATCAAATGCATGCGTGATGTAAGATACAATTTCGGCTTTAGCAAACATGCGCAATCTGGTCAAAAATTAGGATTAGAATGTTTACCAAATTCAAAATAAGAAAGAAATGAGTTGTTGAAAATGGACTTGTTTTCTTAAAAAAAAGAAAGCGCTTTAGGGAGTTAATTTGCGATTCGAGGACAGTGTTGCCTCTCTGGGTAGTATGACAATACTATGGCTTTAAGAGGTGTACATTGGCCTTTTTTTTTAAAGAAAGTTTTTAAGGCGGAGGGACTGAGCAATCAATGCAGATCCACTAGTGTAACCAGTTTGTGAGGCCTAGGGATTTTTTAAAAGTTTGAACAATAGAAGCAGCCTGAATGGGTGTGGTCAAGTTCCCACAGAACCACCATTTTTAGTGGTTTTTAGTTTTTTTCAGGAGCAGTTGCTGCTGGGTTCTAGAAGCTGGATGTGGAAACTATTCTTTCCTCGCTCGGTTACAGCCAAAAGCTGGGGGTTCTCTTCCTGCTGGAGGAGGTGCATATGAGAAAATCTGTTTTTCTGAATTTGCCTTTGTCAAGGGTGTGTTTATGAGATATTACAACATTGGAACAGTTAATTAGTAATAGTTACCGTTAAATATTTCGATAGAGTTACAGCTAAGCCAAATCTTTTATTTGTCTTTTGCTGTATTTTAACTATAGTGTATGCTTCAAATCTGGTAGTTTGACTAATCGAATTGCATCTGGAAGGCAATGCCTTACACTTACTTTCAAAATAAGAAAAAAATGGAGTCTAGGCTACCTTCTTGATATATTTTGAGGATGTTTGGTCTGGTCCATAACAGTAGCATTCTCATCTTTTAGACATAATGTTGTGGCTCTCTGTTGGGTGGATATTGAAAGATACTGAAGAAGAGTTCACCATAAAAATGGACCATCCAGTTATTTATCATATCTGGGGCTTTACAAATTGCATCCGCACATCCCGACATTATGTGAGTCTCTGAATATTTTGAATACCTTCAATATATTTTATTGCCCGTGAAGTGCTTTGATACATCTTGAAGTTAAAATACTCTCACTGCAATTTCATCTTTTCTTATTGCAGTGAGAGCATTTAAAATGGGAGTTAGTTATTAATTTCCAAATTCAATGCAATTACAATAAGATGCAAGTTCAATCTGCACTGACCTGAATGTTAGACACACAGCCGCCATTGGACATAAAATTAGACTTCATTTGCATCAATATTCATGAATTATAACAGGGATGTAAATGATATAAAGAATGTCAAACAAAACATACAAAGAGAGAAAAAATTCCCCTCATGCAGATGTCTATTAGATTATATTGATTAGTGTGAAGACAATGCTTAAAAAAAAGTATAATCCTCAACTCGGAAAAACCATCAACACTGGACAGGAATGGAAGCTAATGAAAATAACACATTTCCTTGGAGGGTTTGTCAGTCTCCTGTCACAATTCTGGTAGAAGTCTAGAAAAAGACTTTATAGCATGGCTGTCTGCAGTATCCTCATTATTAAGAAACTCTTCCAATTTCGACTACTACTGCTTCAGGGATGACAAAACATTGATAGTATCAAAGGGTGATCTCAAATTTCTGTGAGCTTTCCTGTCCCGATGTTTTACTGGAGTTTATTAAGTCAATTGAGGCAAAGAACACTAACTTCCCAATGGACACAAGTGAATTGTCTTGGGTGCCTTGGTGTAGATATCAAACATTTCATGTCACTGGTGAGAAAGGGCAGGCCTGATGGCAGCTAATAGATTTCCTGAGTCATGGGGTTCTCTCATGATGCAGAAAATGCTGTTCAGCGTGCCTGTTGAGAAGTATTGAGTTATCCATCAATAATAAATTATTTTGACTTGATTAAGCAAATAAGGAATTAAATTATGTTTTGTTCAATTATGATCGATTGTATACATTTATTTCAGTAAGGAATACATTCATAGAGCCAGGTCAAAAGTAAGGGTGAGAGTTTTTAGGTGTAATTGGTATCTTATGGCTTAGGATAATGTAATCTTAGGCTCACATGCCTACGAATGCTTGAGATAAAAAAATTTGAAAATAGTCTACATTTTAAAATGGTTTAGTTTTGTGACAAAATATAAGCTTGTAATTGTTTCTGTGATGCTGGTTAGATTTTCCCTTGATGGACATGGTCATTGCATGACATTTGTGTTTGGTAATGTTAATTTATACCGGACTTTAATTCTGGGTATTGTCAAGGTTTTGCTGCACTTGAACATGGTCTGTTTCAATATTTGAGGACTTGCAAATGGTGCTAAACATTATGCAATCAACAGTAAGAATCCCCACTTCTAAGCATATGATGGAGTATAGGTTACTAATCAAGCAGCTGAAGATGATTGAGCCTAGGACAGCACTCTGAGGAACTCGATGACTGATCTCCAACAGCCACAACCATTTCCCATTGTCCTAGATATGACTCCAACCAGGAGAGAGCTTTCCCCTTGATTCTCATCAGTTCCAGTTTTACTCAGGCTCCTTGATGCCACACTTGGTCAAATGGAACCTTGATGTCACGGGCAGTCACACTTTCCCTACTTCTGGAATTTAAACTCTTTTGTCCATATTTGAACCAAAGTTGTAATAAGGTCATGGGTTGGATGGCCCTGGCTGAGCACAAACAAGGCATCAGAGAGCAGATTCTTGTTAAGCAAATACTGCTTGAGTGCATTGTTGGTGAAATCTTCCATTAATTTAGTCGGTTGAGTAATTTTATGGGTTGGGTTTTCCTTTTTTTTGCGTGTACACGGGTAATTTTCAATATTGTCAGGTAGATGCCAGGGTCATAACAGTACTTGAGACAACAAGGTGCAGGGCTGGATGAACACAGCAGGCCAAGCAGCATCATAGTAGCAGAG
>NC_063358.1:35002826-35046263 GCF_021869965.1 Rhincodon typus | reverse complement strand
TCTGATGCTGCTTGGCCTGCTGTGTTCATCCAGCTCTACACGTTGTTATCTCAGATTCTCCAGCATATGCAGTTCTTACAATATCAGTCACATTTTATTTTTCATTTTGTATCATTTAAGCTGGCAGGTGTGAACAAAATGTATGAAAATTGTTCATTGCACACTTTTGATGAGGTGCCAGATGCAGAATATCACTTTCTTAACCATTGTCCATCATTGTAAAGTGATATTTTCTCCTTTTCTTTTAGCAGTACGGTGGGGCAGGAAGCACCACATGAACATCCAGCAGCATGAAGCAGTGGGATATGGGCTCACATAGCTAAATGCCCATTAGCATGTTGCGGCACATTGAGAAATAGGAACAAAAAATACCAGCTGATTACCACAGGGGGAAATCAGAAAAACGAATGGCAAATTAAAGAGTGTGAGAAAGAGACAAGCAGCCAGATAAATAAGGGAAAAATGCAAACTGGAGAGAAAGTCAGAGCAGGGAATAGAATAAATGAGACAGGGAGAGAAAAAAAAATGAAAGCGAAATGAAAACTTAGACAAGTGGAAAGACTAATAGGAGAAAAATACAAATAGAGGAACAAAGAGGACAAATGAAAATATGAAGAAGTAATACAGGTCAGAAAGATGCAGACAAATATCAAGAAAGTGACAGAAAAAATGAGAGAGGGAGCAAGATATTTCACTCTCTCAGTCTAAATTGGATTCAAACCCTCTACTGGTAGATTAAAGGACAGTGCACTCGTCTACTCCACTTACCAGTCCCCATAGTACTGGAGTCTTTTTGTATACACATACTGATAAATATATTCAAAAATTTACAGCTGCCTTGTTTCTTTTCTAGAAGCAAAATGTATTGTTGACAGTTAATTAGAAGCTGCTTTTGGATTCTTGTCACATTTGCTGAAAGCATCATTAATTTTAGCTATAGGCTTCCTTGACTTAATTGATTTTCAAATTGAGATATTACTGCCAGCCAATTAAGTGGCAGAGTTTGGGGGTTCGAGACCACATACTGTCAAGAAATAGATGTTCTTACACAGTGTACCATTCTTATGCTCAACTGGTCACCAAAAACAGAATGTTAGCATTAGCTGAGCAGGGGATAAGTCGAAGTATGTTGTTTACTGTGAGGATGCAAATATTTTAGTGATACGATTGTCAGAAATAAATGGGCATTTCTGAAGGACATTTCTGCAAGAGTTTAAGACTGTTTTCTCTTACAGAGTACCAAATAAACCATTAAGCCTGCCACCTTTCCATGATGACATGAGAGGAATAATTTTGATGACTTGCTGGTAGTACAGAGAGCTTACTGATGTCTGTCACATGTGAAAAACCACGCAAACTTCTGTCTCCAACTGGCCATATTCTAAGTCATGGTCTTAATAACAGAAGTTGGCAGTCAACAGAAGTGTATTTCAATTGTATATTCAGGGAAAGAAAAGATTTGCTTTGAATATTTTCAACTTTCATCCCAAGTTGTACAACATGTACTTCCCTTGTAATTCTCTGGTTAATCCTTCTCCAGACTCATTCCTTAAATGTGAGGGTGTATTAGCTGCACTAATGCTGGGTGTAAGAGGAAATGGTTGACAGGAGCTGCCACAGTCTGCCAGAGAGTCAATTGCTACTCCTGCTATCACTATTGCATACATGTTGTAAGACCACCTTGAACTCTGTCTAGGTACTTCACTCACAGACTCTCCTATACTGGGACCAGCAGAGCTTTGATGAAAGATCACAAAACCTGAAATGAGATCTGTGGCCAAATTACTTACTCCTGGGTCAACAGAACAAGGGCAGGGTTCTTGGGTCTGCAAACCCAAATAAAGACATTTGTCCTAAACTTGTGGATTTTCATTTGATGGGGATAACATTTAACTGTGTGAGCAAGTGGGATGTGGGGTTTTGGTTTTGATGCAATAGCTCCGTTTTATGAAAAATATATCCACCAACTCTGGAACGTGTTTGGAATCTGCTGGATGCAGAGGCAAGCTGGGCATATGGCCTGTCTTAGTTTACTGCAACATTTAACCCTAGCAAGGAGAAACAGAATATAGTATAACCAACTTTCTAGGTTAACACCACCCCACATGCATTCCATGCCCCATTTATGTCAAGTCAAGCCACCTCATGCCCCTGCCCACAGCTTTTTATTCCAACTTTTTTGCCTAATTCATTCACAAAATATGGGTGTCTCTATCAAGGCCAGCATTTATTAGAGTGCAGTTAAGAGTCAACCACATTGCTGTGGGGTCACATATAGGCCAAACCAGTTACAAATCAACACAGTGTGGAGCTAGAGGAACACAGCAGGTCAGGCAGCATTAGAGGAGTAGGAAAATCGACGTTTCAGTACAAGTCCCTTCTTCAGAACCCAGTTTTCCTCCCTAAAGGATTTTGCTGAACCTGATAGGCTTTTTCCAGCAATCGACAATGGATTTGTGGTGGTCATTGTATTCTTAAATCCAGATTTTTATTGAATGCAAATTCCTCCATCGGCCATGGCAGGATTCAAATCCACGTCCCTAGAACATAACCCGAGTCTCTGGATTAACAGTCCGGTGATAGTACCACGAGGCCATCCCCTTGCTATGAGTGCTGGATGTGCAGCTACCTTAGTGAACAACAGAAGTGAATTGTAGGGCCAACTCTATGAAAATAGTAGGGACTGGGTTTGAAAGGCAGAACATTCTGATTTGTACCTCTGTTGTTATTTCCACCATGATAGAGAGCCTTATCATTTGTACAAATACTCAAGTCTCTGTTCTTTCCACAATTGTTGCCTGTCAGTCCTCCCTGCAGATATTGTAATTAGTAACTGCTCTATAGACAAGCACATCACCAATTTTGTCTTTTGCAGAAAATTTGAGTGAAATATTTCAACAATATGGCCTACTTCAGTTATTCTGATTGAGAGTCAAACTGGGTGATTCAGTAGGCTGTTAAAACATTAGCAGATGAGATGGAAACCAGCCTCAGAAATGTCAGTTTTTTTTTTATTATGTCTACCTAATTTTGATTTATAAAAATGCAGTTATTGGGCCCTTTTATTTGAAATTGCAGAGTTACAACTGATAAATTCTGACTAGCCTCCAAATTCATAAAGGTACTACTGTAGCTTTTTACAGTGTTCCACTTACATTGCATTATAACCTGGCATCTCTGGCTACATCTGCAGTTCCAATCATTTAATGTTCATTCTTGATCCATTAAAAAAAACAATTATGTTACCTAGAAGCAATTTATAAACATAGGAACATTGGAATTAAGAGTGGAAGTAGGCATTTTAGCCTTTTGAGCCCACTCCTCTGTTTAACATGATCATGGCTGATCTTATTCTGGTCTCAACTCCACTTTTCTGCCCACTCCCCATAGCTCTCTATCCCGCTCTTCATCAGAAACATATCTATTTCTTTCCTGAATCTGTTGATTGATTCTGCCTTCACCACACTCTAGGGCAGTGAGTTCCATAGAATCACAGCCTTCTGAGAGAATGAGTTTTGAACCTATCTCCTCTCACTCTGTATCTGTATCACCCTGTATGATCTCTTGTTTGAGACTGTCCCGCGAAGGGGGACATCTGTTTCAATGTTCACTTTATCAATCCCCTTTAGCATTTTATATACCTCAATCAGATGCCCCCTCGTTTGTCTGAACTTCAGCGAGTACAAGCCCAAGCTATTCAACCACTCCTTGAATGACAGCATTTTCATTACTGCAATCAATCTGGTGAACCTCCTCTGAACTGTCTCCAGTGCCACCGTATCCTTCCTCACGTAAGGAGACCCGAACTGGACACAATATTCCGGATGTGGTTATCATTATATAAGGTGCCCATGAAACAGCACTTCCTTCCTTTTATAATCCAGCTTTTTTGCAATAAATGCCAGGATTCCATTTGCCTTTCTTACTCCATGCTGCACCTGCAGACCCACTTTCTGTGATTCATGCACAAGGATGCCCAGATCCCTCTGCACTAATGCACTTTGAATCCACTTCCCATTTAGATAGTGATTTGCCCTTTAGTTTTTTGAACCAAAATGGACAACCTTGCACTTATCCATACTGAATTCCATCTGCCAGATTCTGGCCCCTATCTTATCAATGTCCATCTGTAAGCTCTTTATCTCCTCATTACAGCCTACTTTCCCACTTATCTTAGTATCATCTAGAGATTTTGAGAGATCTGTAGCAAATGCTTCCAACTGGATATTTTGGATAAAAACCAAAAGAACTGTGGATGCTGTAAACCAGGAACAAAAACAAAGTTGCTGGAAAAGCTCAGCAGGTCTGGCAGCATCTGAGGAAGGGTCACTGGGCCCAAAACATTAACTCTGTTTTCTCCTTCACAGATGCTGCCAGACCTGTTGAGCTTTTCTAGCAACTTTTGATATTTTGGATGATGATCTGCTTTGTATTTATAGTTTACTTCAAATACAAAATGATTATTCACCTCTGTGTGAACAATTTCACAGATGAGGGGGCAAGGGTCACCTCAATTAGCCTAATAAATCTTGAGGAAGCTAGCTGATCTCCTGTAGCCAGAGCTGGTAACCATGAGATATGGTACTCATATCATCCTGGAATTTATAAATAATGAAGTAAAGATGTAGGAAATAGAAATTGTCACACTCTTGAGGGACAAGGCCAGCAGAATGAGTTAGTTCAATAGAAGAACATAGGAACAGAAAAAAAGGGAATTGGAATAAGCCATTTGGTCCCTTCTGCAAACTATGGTTTTTAATAAGATCATGGATGATGGATTGTGGATGTAAGAGGAGGTAATGACCTAGCGACATTATCATTACACTATTAGTCCAGATACTCAGCTAATGTTCTGGGCACCTAGGTTTGATTCCTGCCACAGCAGATGGTGGAATTTGAATTCAATAAAATTCTGGAATTATGACGACCATTGCAAATTGGTGGTTCTTAATATCTGGCATCTTCACCTGGTCTAGCTCATATATGACTACAGAGCCAAAGCAAGATGGTTGATTCTGAATTGCCCACTGAAATGGACGAGCAAGCTGTATCCACTAAATGCGGCAGTTCAAGAAGACAGCTTACCACCACCTTCTCAACGGCAACTGGGAGCAGGCAATAAATGCTGGCCAGCCAGCGATGCTCACATCCAAAAAATTCGGAAAAAAATAATGCTGGTTCTCCTGCCTGTCCCCAACAATTCTTGGTTCCTTTTTAAATCCAATATGTATGCTCAAAAACACTGAAGCCTGAACACCATGTTTATATCTTCAATATCTTCAAGAAACAGGAGGAAAAATTAAACAAACTAATTAGTGAAGGCAGTCCAATTGTGCTTCAATACAGAACAAAAGGCCAAATGCTCAGCAAGTGAGGTAAATAAATATCTAAAAGCAAGAAATTTATTGTAAGCAGATGGGACCACAAAACAGATGAAGAAACAAAATTTTAAATAAGGGGAAAAATTAAATGACCTCGACAAATCCTAGAGGGATAAAGGGATGGAGCTCATTGGGATATGTATAAGATGATGCGGAAGCATTACATAAAAGTTATTGGTGACATTTGGAAACCATGAGACCTTTTTTTAAGTGTTTCAATTTAACAGCGTATCCTTTTGTATAGTTATTCCAGGCAAAATAAAAACAATAGGAACCTTTTATGGATCTGAGTGACATGAGCTGGGGGGCAGAATCGGATGAGAAGTCTGATGAGGCCTAGTTCAATATCTGGAGAAACTCGTCACATCTTTTGTGTACTTGCCAAGCAGTAAGGTGACTTTCAGTGACAAGTTGCCAATTAAGACTGATTAATGCTTGTCAAATTCCTTATTAATGGCATAACTTGCCTCATTAATAATCAGCTTCCTGGTTTACCAACCTCACCAAACAACTTAGATATTGAAAATTCCCGAAATGCAAGGTAGAGTAAAAACATGGTGACTTCAGCTCGTTACTTATTTCAAAGGACCACCACATTGGACACCAGATGATGATCTCTCAGGGTATGGTCCATGGGCACTGGCTACACACACCCCACATCTATGGACACTGGCATGCAACCATGTGCCAGCCTTGAACAACCCTCTTAGTACATACCTGCACCTACAGAATGCTACTGCATTTCAATGCTGCACCATGGACTGCACTGGTAACTATCATGTAACGTTGTAGCAAGGACACTTTGTACTCAGGAACATGCACCCAGCTCATTGACTGGAGAAGGTTGCATTCCCAGGCTGTTTGCTTGCTATTATTGCACTCTCTCATTCTGAGCCTACTTATATGCTCACAGCATCTCAGCCTTGTGATGCCTTGTTTTTCAGATAGACCAGGCTCACAGTAATACAGTATTGCTGTGACATTTATCACAGACAGAAGGGCAGGTTTGTATGAAAGAGGATATTTTGCCCGAGAACTGCTGGTCATCCACTCTACACTCATGTTAAACCTCCAAGAGGTGAATTATTGTACTGTTATTATGATGGGTCAGAACCCCAAGATATTGTCGACATTTTTAACTTGTAATTCCAAAGCTTGTTTTTTTTTTAAAGAGGACTGGTAGAGCCAAAAATGGCTGCAGGTGTAAGTTAATTTGCTGCCTAGATTCATAACACTCAAAGTATCAAGGAACTTCAAAAGGACTGGACTGAATTTCTCACAGAATTGCAGAAGTGTTGTAGTGCAGAAGGGGGCCATTCAGCCCACTTTGCCTGCACCGGTTCATTAAAGGAGTATCGTTACTTTGTGCCAATCTCCTGCTTTTCCCCCAAACCCTCGCACATTATTATTAACCAAATAATCATCCAATATCCTCAACTGAGTCTGCCTCCGTGCTTGCAGGCAGTTCATGCCAGACCCTAAATATTTACTGATTCAAAAAGTCTTTCTCACTACCCTTGCTTCTTTTTAAATCCTCACGTTAAATCTATGCCCCTTGTTCTTGTTCCTTTTATGAGCAAGAGCAGCTTCCACCTATCTATTCTATCCAGCTTGCTCATGATTGTGAAAACTTCTGTCAGATCTCCTCTGAGCCTTCTCCTCTCTAAGGAGAACAGTCCCAACTTCTTCATTCTAACTTTCTTCATGTCTTGTGACTACAAAGGTAAGGAGGGGCTGATGGCCTCCTGCTGAATAACAAGCTAACCCCTGCAGATTATGGCCCAAACTACAGACACACTTCATGGTTTACCCTTGGATGAAAAAGCAAATTACTTTAAAAAGTAATGCCAGTCTTTATACCCTCAAATGCCTTCTCCAGCATTTCTTATCCTACCCTATCATCACAGCCTTGTTCCTTCATGTAATTGTCTAACTTTGGAATGTGTAAATCTGGAAAATTGTTTTAAGTTAAACAATAAGGATAGAATGAGATGTTACAGGCTTGCACTGGTAAAGAGGCAATCTAGAAATGATTTATAAAATCATGAGGGGCATAGATAAGGTGAATGACATAAGCCTTTTCTCTAGGGTGAAGGAGTTCAAAACTTGAAGGCATATTTTTAAGGTGAGAGGAGAAAGATTTAGAAAGAGCATGAGGGGAAACTTTAAACACAGAGAGTGGTTCAAGTGTGGAATGAACTGCCGGAGGAAGTGATGTATGCAGGTACATTTCGAATGTTTAAAAGACATTTGGATAAGTTCATAATGAGGAAAGGTTGGGAGGGATATGGGCCAGGAATAGGTAAATGGGGCTAGTTTAGTTTAGGAACATGGTCAGCATGGACTGGTTGGACCGAAGGGTCTATTTCCTTGCTGTATGGCTATATTTCAGTGATTATTTACACAATGGAGGAATCAACAAATGGAATGGACACCAGAGTAAAACAAGTGGAAGAAAAACATCCTGGAATTATTTCAGAAATAATTGGATGTTGTAATGTTGACAATTATTAGGGGGAGGTGGGGGTGCAGAGAGCTTGGGGTCAATGGTTAACCTGGATGGAAGACCTGGAACAGATTGTTCATCATATTCTTGGGATCACAAATTAATTGATAGGAGAAAATTCATTGAACTTGTTCCTTTACAATCCAACCAATAAAATGGCCAGGTATCATAATGCACATTGATCAATCTCTGATACTTCTTTTAATACTCTCGGCAATTGGGTCATCAAGATGATTTTGAAAGAACATTATTAAACCTAAACTTTCCTCATTCAACATCTAGAAACTCACTGCAATAAGCAGGGAATGTTAGACAACAGTCAGAGTTTTGGCTGATTACTTGTCTCCACAGCTTAAAGGCATTGAAACTATTCTGACCATCTTAATATCAGCCTGATTATGGTTAGCTAACACAATGGAGCCAGGAAGCATACCTGTGACATTTGGGACCAATGACACTGTAATATTAATTAACAATCTTCTTTGCAAGTCGTGGCATATTTACCACTTGTTACTTGATTGATATTCATTCCAAGAACAAAAATATAACCAACATTTTTAGGTTGAAAATGGAGTGGAAGCCTCAGGATACAATTTATTCAATTTAAGAATCTTGGACCCTTGTTGCAGAACCTGATGTTATGTCCCTTTGCTCTTCACTGCACATCGGTCCAAATAAGTTATTCATTCTGTCTTATAAATTACTCCTACCGGTTCAGAGGTAGTATATCTTGCTGTGCCCTTTTGAACGTTTTTGCTTTAATGAGTGTAAACGAACTATAACTACCCAGGAAGCTCATCAATCTTACTCGCTTCTTGTTTCACTTTTACACAGTACCATTTGACAAAATGCTGAAAATTTGAGTAAGAGCATGATAATGTCTACCTAGAATTGACAATTATACAGAAAACAATCAGGATAATACATATACTGTCAAAATCATTTAATCACAGAGAAAGAATCTCACTTACCATATCAATAGAAATAGAAAGGTCCTTTTCCCTTCCCCAGAAAAAGAGACAAATAAGAACAACCTGAAGGGAATTTGACTCTATATCCATCAGGCAAAACTAAATTGCTTATTGGGCAGCAAGAGTGAACTGTCCCCTAACCGAAAGCAAATCAAGCAAGGGAGGAGGAAGTACAAGAATAGAAGTAGACCCTATTTCGATAATCCATTATAGAAGATCTTCCATAGCCCAAAACATGAGATAATGGCCTAGACCTTTTTGATTGGATTCATCCTGCAACATATGTGATGTTGATCAGAGGTATAAACAGAATCCTTATATCAGACTTCTATTCATTTTATAGCACAGGAAACCTTTCCTGAAATAGTGGGGTCTTTCTTTTGAAGGTTAAAATAGTTTGTACAACATTACTCATTTAGAGGGTCTCAGAGGGTCCAAACACAGAATCAATTTGGCTGGAAGTAAGGAACACAGAGGTTATAATTACATTGCTAAGTGTAGTATATAGACCACCAATGAGTGAAAAGAATGTAGGTGATCAAATCTGCAGGCGAATTACAGAGAGATGCCAACATTATAGGGTCATTGTAATAGGAGTCTTCAATTACCCAAACATTGACTGGGATACAGATAGTGTGAGAGACAGTCAGGAGCAAGTGTTCCTGGATTGTGTTAGGGAAACTTTCTTATATCAGGATATGTTCAGTCTAGCAAGGAAGGATGGATTGTTGGACCTGGTCCTTGGAAATGAGAGGGTGCGAATGGATCAAGTGTAATTGGGTGAACATTTAGGAGACTGTGATCATCGTATCATAAGGTTTGTGTTGGTGTTTGAAAATGACATGCAACAATTCAGAGCAAGAAAAATCAGCTTGTGGAGAGCTGACATCAAAGGGTCCAGAACAAAGCTGAGCATGATTGATTGGAAGAAGAGGTTGCCAGGTGAATCAATATCTAAACAATATAACAGCTTCAAGCAGAGGATGGATTGGGTACAATCAAGGTATATCCCCCCTCATGTAGCACAAAAAATCCAGAGTTCCCTGGGTGACAAAGGAGGTGGAAGTTAACTTTAGAAAGTAAAGGCTTGCTTATGATAAGGGTAAGGCAGAAAATGCATATGAGGTTCAACAAAAATGCTGAAGATTTGAAGGGAAATGAAAAAAGGTGAGTTTTCTTTTTCACTTAGTGAGTAGTTAGAATATGGGATGTACTGCCTGGAGGCAGGTTCAATTGAAGAATTCAAGAGCGCATTGAATGGTTATTTGGATAAAATTAATGTGAAAGGTGTGGTTAAGTGACCATGGGCCCAAAATTTGGCATTCTAAGTTGACCCACAGCTGGAGATAGCAGGCCTGACAGAAAATCAACCAAACTTAATTAAACAGCAGCTACCAGCTACAGAGAACACTGGAAACCAAGATCAAAAAGGTCACAAATGTTCAGGGGAACCAGTTACAACCAGCAGAAAATTTTGTTTTGGAATAGTATCGATCAGACTTTCTGGCACCTTGACTTCCAGCCATGCTTAAGGCTATACATTTTATACCTCCCCAGTATGGCAGCAGTGAAGGGTGTTGGCACAAACCCATTGTGTGCTTTTAATTCCTCTCATTCCCATTGGCCAAAGCCATAGAACATTCAGGAAGGTCTGGGGCAAGGGGGGGATAAATCACAAATGGGTATTTTCTATCTATAATGGAACCATAAATTGAACTATTGAGACACCTACCCACAAGCAATGGGAATGAAAATGATTGGTCTCATGTCAGTTCTATGTCTGTTTTGATTCAGTTCAACATTGCTTATAATATGGTTAGAAAATCATACCTCAATATTCCACAAGATGATCAAATAAGCACCTTGTACAAACATTACTTTGTCCATTGAATGAATTATTTTGTTGGCCATCTGGAGGTCAGGGCTAATCTGTTAGGTGATATATTGTGAGGTTTCAATGAAAACAATGCAAAGGATCAACTCAATCAAATGTCATCCAGGCAAGTGATATGATTTGGGCAGACTGTGAACTGCAAAAGTAATAGGTCAGAAGAACCAACAAAACATAATTTGAAAGGAGATGTGTTATTGATTTCTTCGTGTCAGAAAGTTACAAACACTAAATTTCATCATTGCAGACACAAAAGAATCAATTGATAAAAGTTCCTGGAGATTAAATTTGGTAGCACTTTGAAAATAGTGCATGACTTACCCTGATCCGTTCATTGTATTGCAGGCAGCATGTTAAGTTGGTGTTGCCTGTTGTTTAAAATCATTTCTATATACAACAAATGACATTCGTTGCCTATATATTACAGCAGCAGGCCCTTTATTGTGACTAGTTACTGCTACAGAAAGGCAGTGTGCAGCTCTCATAGGGAAGGTCCGTTGTTGTTGCAAGAATTGATCAGAATTTTTTTTAAGTGAATCTGGACTCAGTAAGATGAAGTAATGTAAGAGTTTAATGCCAAGTTTGTTGCACCAAGAATATGGCTGTAGTGCATGGAAGAAGTATAATCACCTGATTCAAATCATCAAAAAGTGATTGAGTTCATTGCCAAATGACACATTCTACCAACTGCACATGAACTTCATCCACTGCTCCATTCATTACACCCCAATAACCCTACTCCTCAGAATTTCTATCAATCAGTACTCAAGCCTATATCATGGTCACATACTCAGCACTGTTGTTACAACCCTGTACCCACATCTCATAACCTACACGCGTTGACAGTTCTTGAATCATGACAGCCATATTACTTAAGCAAACCTACTTAGGGCAGCATGGTGGCTCAGTGAATAGCACGGCTGCTTCACAGCACCAGGGATCCAGGTTCAATTCCACCTTCAGGCAACTGTCTGAGTGGAGTTTGCACATTCTCCCTTTGTTTGTGTGGGTTTCCTTCAGCTTCCTTCCACAGTCCAAAGATGAGCAGGCTAGGTGGATTAGCCATGGGAAGTGCAGGGTTACGGGGATAGGGGGTGGGTCTGGTTGGGATGCTCTGCTGAGGGTTGGTGTAGACTAGATGGGTCAAGTAGCCTGCTTCCACACTGTAAGGATTCTATGACTCTAAATTGCAGGGACACTCGGTGCTAACTTCCCTCTTGCAGAAGAAGGTGCTACAACTTATTTCAGTGTTAAACTCTAAAATGACTGAACATCGACTTCAATCTCAGCCTGATCAGTCATTGCAGATTATTCAAGCTTAGTGAAGTATAATGAACTATTAAGCTTGAAAATTGCAGCACTGACATCAAATAACTTGCACACAGATTGTCAGTATAACTTGCCTGCCTGCTCACTGTTGCCAGCAAATGTGCTGACACAAACCCCTTCAGCTAAATGGCACCATGAACACTGTTAGGACTGTGGGTCAGAACACCAAAATACTGTGGTCATTTTTAAAATTGTACTTCCAAAATGTGCTTTTTCTAGATGGTTTGGTACAGCCCAAAATGAGCGTGAATGTAAACTATGTGATGAGAGAGAGAGAGAAAGAGAGAGAGAACTGTTAATTCCTCTTGCATTTAGTAGTTAATAAACTTCCTCATCTTGTTCATTTAAGAAAGCCTGAATAAGTTGACTCCTTTAAATCCAT
Organism: Rhincodon typus; assembly: GCF_021869965.1. NCBI lineage: Eukaryota > Metazoa > Chordata > Chondrichthyes > Orectolobiformes > Rhincodontidae > Rhincodon > Rhincodon typus. The sequence goes on along the minus strand of NC_063358.1, from coordinate 35,033,803 downwards.
CAGTTCATTTGGGTGTGGGAGAGAGGTGTCCACAAGTGAATGGATCCTTTTTAAATTAACCTTGTTATAATAAACTGAGGGAGTGAGTGAATAAAGCAAGGGAACCAGTTCATCCCTTCTCATTCCAGAGTTTAGCAGTTTGGGGTATCCTTTTTGGAACTGCAATTAGGGAAGCTTTTCTGGGATCTGGTCATAACACCGCTTCCCATTACAAGGGAATGGATTCACCTCGGACCTCAATTTCAATCTGCAATTGACACCTTATCCTGAAGAAAAACATTCAATTTTTCCCCACACAATGTTAACATACAGTGCTCTGCAGGAACGTTTTCGAAAGAATGATTTACAACAAAGGGAAAATGACGGATTTCATTTCTACACAAATTAATTTACAAATATGTACTATTTTCTGTTTCCATTTTAGCTTTCCACCATTGACTCCTTTTCATCGTTAAATAATGCTAATGTTCTGGAGAAATCAATGAGGTCCATTATTAAAATATCATTAAGACACTGAGGAATATAATGAGGAGAAATTCAGGGCAATTACTCTCACACCCATGCTTTGAACACAATTTGGTGTCTGTCATGATCTCCAGCTTCACAGTGACCTCTATCACCATCAGCCACAGTCTGCCTGCTGATTATGTCCTTTCTCAGTGCATTTTTTCTGATCAGTTATTTTATTTATAATTGTATAATAATAGTATAATAATTTATACTATTTTATAATTCTTTCATAGACCAGTCATGTAATGTAAATCCTATCCTGACCCCAGTAATCATGTTTTATCAAAAAATCTCCAATTAACAACATTGCTGCAAACAATAAATTTTCCTGGGATGCAGCTGCCATGACAACCTCTATTCTTTCTCAGAACAGCTTTTGGTAATAACAGTGCTTTAAGTACATCACCCTCAATGGAAAAATGACCTGAGAAAACCTGTAATCTCACTGTATGCGTGTCTTAGGTTTGAGATACCTGGGGCATAAAGTCAGACGTGTGCCATTGACACATACAAGTGCATGGGTGCATGCACACACACAAACACACACACCTAACTACTGGTAAATCATGCTGTCAAACAGTTGTACAACACTAATAAAAGACTCATTTGAAGATCATTATTCAATTAATGACTGAAATCATAAAATCATAAGATGTAGGTGTAGAGGTAGTTCCTGTGTTTTGGCATGATGCTTCTCAACTTTATTTTCTATACCTGTTCAGCCAAATATTCCAGTCAAAATGGGCCTCTATTTTAGGCTAGCTTTACATATTTTGAAGTTACAATTCTCAGCTGATACATGCAGTCAAGGAATAGTTATTGTTAGCACTGGTTGTATATGGAAATAAAGAGCAGGCAGCACAGATTCAGCATTATTTTTATTTCATCTTCCTCTTTCTTTTTGTAAGTCAATCCACTTGCCCCAAACTCAGCTCAGCAGTTATTTTAACCCACAACCTGGGCTGACAACTGTCTTCCAGGCACATGGCCTGTGTCATCAATTCATGACCAAGATTGTCAGTTTGCATCTACAGGGATTTGTCCCAGTTCACCATTTTTAGGGATGTGTAATATAGAAGAATTTATTGAAATCTGATAGTTTCTACAGCACACTGGAAGATATTAAATAATCACAAATTTGGTATAACCAATTATTTACTTCAGATTTACACGATTTCACATGCCCAGTAGTTGGTAATTCTCTAATATTAAATATAAAAGTTCCACATTGTCAAAGAATGATTCATATTCCTGGGCCATATCAACAATTTTGGTGTTGAAGCTTATCTTGGAATCAAGTTGAAAGACAGTAACAAACATTCATGTCTTTAATGTTCCAAGGCAGAAGATAATCTATTGGTATAATTGAAAAGACCATCAATAAAGAAACTGGGCTTCAGAATTGGATCTAGAAATCATAACTTCACGCTTAAGCCTAAAAATTAGGGTGGCACAGTGGCTCAGGGGTTAGAACTGATGTGCACAGCATCAAGGACTCAGGTTTTATTCCGCCCTTGGTCAACAAGATGATCAGAGGATTGGATAGGGTGGACAGTGGGAGCCTTTTTCCTCGGATGGTGATGGCTAGCACGAGGGGACATAGCTTTAAATTGAGGGATGATAGATATAGGACAGATGTCAGAGGTAGGTTCTTTACTCAGAGAGTAGTAACGGCGTGGAATGCCCTGCCTGCAAAAATAGTAGACTCGCCCACTTTAAGGGCATTTAAATGGTCATTGGATAAACATATGGATGATAATGGAATAGTTTAGGTTAGATGGGCTTCAGATTGGTTTCACAGGTCGGCGCAACATCGAGGGCCGAAGGGCCTGTACTGCGCTGTAACGTTCTATGTTCTATGTTCTATAACTGTGTGGAATTTGCACATTCTCCCTGCATTTGCATGGGTTTCCACAATGTGCTTCAGTTTCCTCCCACAGTCCAAAGATGTGCAGGTTAGATGGATTGGTCGTGCTAAATTGCCCCATGGTGCCCAGAGATGTGCAGGCTAGATGGGTCAGCCATGGTAAATGCAGGATGACAGGGATAGGGTAGTGAGCGGCTCTGGGTGGGATGTTCTTCGGAGGGTTGGTATGGACTCAATGGACCAAGTGGCTTGCTGCCACATTGTAGGGATTCTATGATTCAGTGCGAGGGCAGCTTCACTGCTGGGAACATTTAATGGCAGAATTCCTCCCAGCATGTGGAGTAAATGAACAAATTCAAATCTTTGCATTGTGTGCACACACAAAAACAGACCGAAACAACAGCTGGCCCTAATTGTTCCAGACTGCAATCGTTGCATTAGCCATGGCTCATCTTCCCTGCCTGCAGTGACACTCCATAAAGCTTTGTGCCACCTCGATTCTCAACGTGGCACATTATACCATTTTGTAAATAATATAGAGTGAAATTAAGTTAAGAAAAGGCGAGAGCTTAAATGCTCATTTTTTTGAACTGTGATAATTACATAATTCTGTATAGGAAGCGGTGAGGTTTATTAACAGGACACGAAAGGTTTGTGACGTAGCAAATTCATTAATGCAATTAAAACATATGGAGAATTCAATATTTAGAGAACAAATTAAATTTAATTACACTTAACGTAATGCTAAAAGTATTAAGAATATAAATGCACATGTCGAATTAAAATAGTAGAACAATTGACACAGTAGAATTGAATAGATGGCCATTCTATTACTAGAGCAGACTTAATAGACTGAAGGGCCTCTTTCCATACTGTAAAGGCTCCTATGACTCTGTGATGATACAATGGAAATGACAGCATTACTCATTGTATTGAAAAGAAATGAGAGCTGGTTACAATTTATTTCATTAAGACTAGATTCTCAGATTAATTAAACTTCTTTTGATTTCAAAAATATACTTTATCCATAAATTATCTACAAGTAAATATAACAAGTGCGTAGAAATTTTGCAGAAAATGCAGGGGAATTTTGATATTCTTCAATACAACTTCAGTCCAATTGCGGCTTAAAGGCATTTCCTTAGAACATAGAACATAGAACAGTACAGCACAGTACAGGCCCTTCGGCCCACGATGTTGTGCCAAACTTTTACCCTAAACCTAAAGTCTGTCTAACCTCCACCCCTACCTTATAATATCATCCATATGCTTATCTAATAGCCACTTAAATGCCCCTAATGAGGCTGAATCTACTACCCTCTCTGGCAAAGCATTCCACGCCCCTACCACTCTCTGAGTAAAGAACCTACCTCTGACGTCTCCCCGATATCTACCTCCACTCACTTTAAAACTATGCCCCCTCGTAATAGCTACCTCCACCCTAGGAAAAAGTCTCTGGCTGTCCACTCTATCTATACCTCTGATCATTTTGTACACCTCTATCAAGTCACCTTGCATCCTTCGTTCTTCTAAAGAGAAAAGCCCTAGCTCTCTCAACTTTCCCTCATAAGACCTTCCCTCCCTTCCAGGCAACATCCTGGTAAATCTCCTCTGCACCTTTTCCAACGTTTCCACATCTCTCCTGTAATGAGGTGACCAGAACTGGACACAATACTCCAGGTGTGGCCGAACCAGGCTTTTGTATAGCTGGAGCATAACTTCACGGCTCTTGAACTCAATACCTCCTTTACCTCATCATGAAAGGAAACTATTTACATTCCTGTTAAGGCAACAAGGGGATCTTGAAACTTAACAGACCCTCTTTATAATTTTGTCAGAAAGACCTTAGACAGTGGTCATTCCCCACTGAAGGATCTTCAACATTACAACCAGCAGAAAAAGAAGTGACCTTTTTGTTTGCAGTATTTACAGCATACATTGTTACATATGCAGTTTGATCCATATACATAAAAAATGAAAGAACTGTGGATGCTGTAAATCAGGAACAAGAACTGATGTTGGAAGCTCAGCAGATCTGGGAGCATCTGTGAAGGAAAAAATCAAGTTAATGTTTTGGGTCTGGTGACCCTTCCTCAGAACTGATGGTAGCTAGGAAAATGCAGAAAATAGCGAGGAGGTTGGGGTAGAGAGTAAACAATAGGATAGAGCCCGAAGAGAGAGAAGAGCAGTCAGATAGACAAAGGAGTTGATAACAATCAGGCTAGGAGGGTGAGTAGTTGTTAATAGTGACTAACAATAGAATAGTGATAATCACATAGCCTGCCATTACACACTACCTATTGTTAATCACTAACAGTCTCCATTAACAACTATTCACCGTCCTAGACAGATCGTTATCAACTCCTTTGTCTATCTAACTGCTCTTCTCTCTCTTCAGGCTTTATCTTATCACTTACTCCTTACTCTAACTCCCTCCCTATCTTCTACGTATAAACCAATGTTTTCCCAGCTACCATTAGTTCTGAGGAAGGGCCACCAGACCCAAAACATTATCTCTGAATTTTTCTTCACAGATTCTGCCAGACCTGCTGAGCTTTTCCAGCAACTTCTGTTGTTGTTTCACGGTACATTGATTTTCAGTGAAAAACTAGATTAATCACAGACTTGAATTCTCAAGCCACCAACTTCAGAGCTGTGTAATAACATTGAATTTGAATGATTTAATCACTATGTACTAAACCCTGATTGCAGACAATGGTTGCTCCTTTGTACAGAATATTCAAGTGCATTAGTTTCCGGTTATACAGTATATACAGACAAAGAACAGAAAACACAAATAAAGGTCCAGGATGTCATGTGATGAAAATATAATCTCCTAGTTTCAATAATTAATTCACGTGAAGAATTTGTATTTAAATCATATATTTACTATAATAAAACATCCCATTGATCTTCATGAAAAAGGTGAGAAATAAGAGCAGAGAAAGAATTGCTGAGGTACGCAATAATGTGGTCAAAATGTTCCATTTTGGAATTAAAGTCTAGCTTTTCCAATCAACAATATTTTAATGCCATTAACTCAATTACTCTGTAGGATAAAACAATAACTCATTTGGTGTTATGTGACCACGATCCTATATTAATGATTTTGACTTCTAATGTCCCTGACGTTAAAGTTAGATTGTGAAGCATAGAATCACGACAGTGCAGAAGCAGGCCATTCGACCCATCAAGTCCAAACTGTCCCTCCGAAGAGCATCCCACCCAGATCCACCCCCCACACCATACCCCTGTGACCCTGCATTTCCCATGGCTAATCCACCTAGCTCTCAAATCCCTGGACATCATGGGCAATTTAGCATGTCCAATCTACCTATCCTGCACATCTTTGGACTATGGGAGGAAACTGGAGCACGCGGAGAAAACCCATGCAGACAGGGAGAGAATGTACAAACTCCACACAGACAGTTGTCCCAGTCTGGAATTGAATGCAGGTCCCTATTGCTGTGAGCCAGCAGAGACAACCACTGAGCCACCGTGGTGCTCCGTTCAAAGAAAATTCAGAGAACAACTAAGGATGGAATATACGTACTGCCATTACCAACAATGATCACATGGCAAGAGATTCTATTTTAAAATAAAAGGTAATTTTTGTCTTCCGCACTCTCTGTGTTGCATTTCAATTCTCCTTGCCACTTCTGGTGCACCGTGGTTGCAATATGGGTCCATAGGATATTCTACAACTTATTGCCAAGTCTCCTTTAACATTATTTCCCTCAATTGCAGCCTCCACCAGTTAGAAGGACAAGGGCAGCAGTTATCACCATCACAGTTCCTTCATGAACATGGTGTGGGCCATTTCCAACATACTTATTTTCCTAAAGGTAGCGACCCATCAGTGGTAAAACTGCCAAGTGAGAAATCCCAGACATTTATCCACTGACCTTTGATGAAACATGAGTTAAACCTGCAGAATATTTCTCCTGATATTGAAATTCAAATTACTTAGTGTTTCCGCTCCATGGATGTTTCTTCTAACGTTATCAGGAGCCATAATGTTGAAGTGAAGGTTTGGATTTTATATGACTATGTATAACCCCATCAAATCCAATTGTTTTTCATCATTAAATATTCATTGACTTCCTTTTTAAATATGACATAAAATTCTCTGTTCTTGATGGGACAAGTTTTAAATATCTACAAATTAAAAATATTCCTGCTTTCCTCACTAAGCGACTATTAGCTGAATCTTCCACTCAGTTCTGGACAATTGATGAAAACCTGGCAATGCCAGTGCAGAAGCTTAAATGACAATTCTAAAGATCAATCAAAATACATTAGCTTAAGTGTCAACTCTAGCTCAGTGCTAACATTCTTCTCTCTGATGCAAAAGGTTATGTGTTCAGTCCTGTTCCAGAGTGCAAAATCTGTCAACACAATTAAGGGAATGCCGCACAGTAAGAGGTACCATATTTCAGTCAACACGTTAAACTGAGATCTTGTTTGACTCTTTTAGGCAAATGCAAAAGGTTTCTTCTTTTATTCTGAAGAACAGCGAAATAATTTCTCGTGGAGCCGAGTGAATAATTATTCCTCAACCAGTTTCACTGGAATAACAAATCATTTGTTAATTGTCACATTAGTTGTGAGATGTTGCTTTGCGCAAACTGCCTGCAACATTTCCCCTACGTTACAATAGTGAAGTTAAAACTACTTCATTGGCTGAAAAATTCCTTTGGAACATCCTGAGGTTGTGAAAGGTGTGCTATAAATACATTTTTCTTTTCATTTCCAAATCACCAGCTGGTTGAAGTTCCAATTCTCCCTTCAATTTCTCACCATGATGATAAATAGTTGACTTCAACTAATTCCAATGAACCATTTAATTGCAAACAATGCAGAGAGCAAAATTGAAAAATTGATACTAATTTATGTTAAGTAGAGGATAACATATGTTAATACTTGCTAATGAAAGTTGTCATCTTTGTGTAAGAGGTGCTGTGACTGAGATGCATAGAAAACCACCAGCAAATGTGTCCCACATATAAAAGGTACAATTTCACCTTCACAGAGGAGGAAGCTGTAACTGATAGTGAAAGGGAATAGTTTTGTGACCGAGCATTTAATAAGACAAAAGAGAATGGCAGCTGTTTTAAGGAATATCTTCTGCTGTCGGGTGACCTTAATTCAGCACAAATGAAAAGTAAGGAAGCTCAAGATAACTGTAGGTTTGTCAGCAGCTGAAAGAGGAAAATACTTTAATGCTTCAGGTGGGGATTTTTCATCCTTCTGATGCAGGGAATCATCTGATGTACTATCCAATCTTTTTGTTGTTCAAATATATACAAACCTGCTGGATGCAGTTTTGTTTTGATTCCTAGCCTAGTCCTGTAAACCCATGTGAGAACTCTGTTCCCCTGCACCTTCCCTTCTTCCTTTTCCCCATCATTGTGATTTCAGCCATCTAGATTCTGAACTCTGGAACTTCCACCCCAAACTTCTTCACTTCTTTTTCCTGCTTTTTTATAAGGTGTTACTTAAAAGGCAAATATTTTTGATCAAGCATTTAGTATTGTCCTCTAATGTCTTCTTTTTAGTTTTTGTGTTTGTTTTCATGTTACACTTTGTGATGCACCTTGTCATAGGTACACAGAAGTCCCAACTTAAATGTGAAGTGTAATTCCATATTTTGTGAGACTCATATCATTTTATCTTAGTTACATCGAGTAACCTTTCAGAAAATGTTTGTATGCAAAAGTTAAATGTTGTATTTCAGGTAAATGAACTGCAGCCACATTTAATTAGCAGGGATTTCCTGGACCACAATAAGAAGTGTGTAAACAGTACGTATTCAATCAAATGCTAAAGTCCTCAATTAATTAACACCATCATTTTGGGTGTAATCTTGGCAACAGGCAGCATCAGCTGTGGCTCAGTGGTGACGTTCTTGCTATTAGGTCAGGAAGTTGTGGATTTAAGTCCCATTGGGTGAATTCCACAAAACCCAAGCTGACATCCTAATGAGGGAGCATTACTCTGTTAGAAGGACCATCTTTTTGAATGAAATGTTAAACAGATTTGCATATCCTCTCAGGTGCTCATAAAAGATGCCATGGTATGCTTTGTTGAAAAAAAGAAAAGTCAACCAACATTTATTGCTCAATCAACATCCTTCTCAAGTTGCAATTTGCTGGAACCTGTATGCAAATTAATCATTGCACGTTCTCTATTACAGTAGGGGCTGTATTTCAAAAATACTTCAGATGATGTACAGAGTCTTTGGGATATCCTCAGCTTGACTGGTGCTACATAAATACAGGTTACTTTTACTTCTTTATAAAAATCATGCAGGCAAACTGCAGATGCCATGTGAGATTTATCATGAGAGCCCACAACAATTTTTTTTTAAATTCATTTATAGGATATGGGAGATGCTGGCCAGGATTTATTGGCTAGCATTTATTGCCCATCCCTAACTGCCCTTTGGGATCAATATATTTTAGTGTAGATGAACGTCACTTTGCACCATTAAGATCAAGGTACTTCCTAAATGGTAAATACTAACAGCAGAGGTAAAAAAAAAACATGCAGTGTACAAATTACATAGATAATTAATTTTTCCGGAGCAAGTACAAAAAGTAATATACAAAGGTAATAGAATGATGGCTTTGATAACAAGTGGTCTAAATGAAGTGGGTTTGAAGTCATAGTTCAGCTATAAAATGCCCTGGTTAGATTACACTGAGAATGCTGTAAGCAGTTCTGAGCATTACCCTTTAGGAAGGAGCACAGAAAAATAAGGAAGTCAAATTTTTTGCTTGAACTTGTCTCTTCCAGATCACCTCGTATCTAACATCAGACTTGAATCTGTCATAGTTATTTATTCACCAAGCTGTGTTGCACTTCAAGTTATCAGTTATAGATTTCTCTGTTAAGAGGTATGTATTACTCATTGGCTATCTTACTGCTCAAGTTTCCTTTCAATGCTTGCTACTACTTGCTGTCTGAATGATCTTCAGTGTTGATAGCAGTGGGAAACGTTTCTGCCAATCCAGTATAATCACAAGTTTAAATCTCGCTGACATTATGAAACAAAATTCTTCTGCCAACACAACAAATGTCAGTGGAAACTGTCTTCTGTTTGAGACCTGTCCTGAGTCTGAGCCCTATAAAATATTCTACCATTTTTCCTTGACAGGCTGCTCCTTTCTAGTCATTCCTTTGTTGGCTTGTCCTTAATCAGGTGATCCTTGACTTAACTAGTTTAACACGTTCTGCCATTTGAAGAAAGGCATTGAGACACATATTCCTACTTGGAGTGAAAATCCTATACAGTGAAAAATCTTGTCTGCGAAGTATTATAGGTTTGACATAATTTGCCTTCCCTTATATTGATGAATTCCATGGAGCATACCTCCTCAAAAATGCAGCAGCATTGTTATCAACTGTAGATAGTACTTCCTGTTCATAGCTCATTGTCTAATTATATAAACATGTATCCGGACATCTAACATCAAATTTGTAAGATCATCTTTGACATAAATATTAGCTTTCCAAAATGCAATGTCTAAACCAGCAACAAAAATGAAGTAGCTGGAAAAGCTCAGCAGGTCTGGCAGCATCTGAAAAAATGCCCCAGTCCTGAGAAAGGGTCATCGGACCCGAAATATTAACTCTGATTTTTCTTCAGAGATGCTGCCAGACCTGCTGAGCTTTACCAGCAACTTCTGTTTTTGTCCCTGGTTTACAGCATCCACAGCTCTTTTGGTTTTTGTTTAGTAAAAATTGGCTAGATTGCCAAGGAATATTTTCGGGTTTTCTTCTGTTTTAGACTCTGCTATCTCAGTTACACCTTTGTGTGGTTAGTTATTTGATTTCTTGCTTTGCTGAAAATGATCTATTGTGTCACTGGTCGCATGTTCATTTCTTTTAAATAGCTGGGCACTGTCTGTGCCTGTGAGGCTTCTTTGTTTCACACTGCTGACAATAGCCTTTAGTACTTGGTGACTGTATTGGTTTCTCACATGATTTCATAATTTAAGAATTCCAAGAATTATATTGATTAGTTTTCTATTTTGGATTGATGCATTTATCTTCCAGACTCTGATTTACTCATTTGAATGGCTTTCCCGAGAGTAAAACAATATTTGACATTATAAATCTGATAAAGATTCTCAACAATGCTTTAAATACCTCTGTTGTCTTAAATTCTGACGTGAATTCACCACAGACTCATTTCTTTAATAACTTGTAGAGATCATTCATTAAATCATCAGTGGATACTACTTGATGCTGAACCCTTGATCTTAAGTGTTTTTTTCAGTTCTATCATTGAAACGATTGTCAAAGATTTTCTATACTTCTTTGAAAGTATCTTTTGCTGCTTTTACCCCTCCAAATCATTAACATCAATTACAATCCAACTTGTGTATAGTATGTATTTACATGCACAGCTTCTGATGTTGGATGTAATTTAGGAAGATTTTCTATGTATTTCGAGAATTATTTTCTCTAAGTTGTTCAATCCATCATGTGTTTGGTGCATTCCTGAAATTAAATCTTCCTGGTAATATTATATCTGATACAATCTCATCCTAATGTGATCAAATGTTTTCCTTTTTAGAAGTAGTTTTGTTTTGAAGTAATAGTAATGCTGCCACTCTCTTCTGGTTTACTGAGGAAATTTGCAGTGTTTCAAGGCTCAAGCAGAAGAGACCCAGCTTTCATAGCTAAAATGGATCATTCCTGCCTTTTTGCACTTAACATGGATGAATCCCACTGTTTGTCACATTAATGAATTATTCCCATTTCCTTAGTAGCTTTACTTAATGAATCCAGCTCCCTGTAGCTTGAATAAATGACATTGACTTTAATGACAGTATTGCTAAATGGCTCATGTTACTCACATCTTTAAAAAATGAACCCAATTTGGTACTATTTTTTTCCTGCTGTTTGGTAATCTAATGATCCTTGCATGTTTTTCATTTTCTGTTCCTGGATTATTCCCATCACTTGCATTTAAATAAATGCTTCTCATCTTTATGACAGCTTTATAGAAGGATCTCCAACATTTTCTGGGCCCTTAATTGCATCTCTGAATACTTGCTTTGGCTTCTAACCTGTCCTTTTTATTATATTACTCTTATGCTGGCCTTGTTAACTTCCCAAATCTACTATCTTGGTTTAACTTTTGGTTATGGTCTTTGATTTCCTTTGCAGTAGCTGTGACTCCTGATATCTGCCTTCTATAGTGGTGACACTCAAATAATGTGTACACACTTATTTTTCACTTTCTCAGCCTGAAATACTGTGTGATTTTTAAAAAAATGTTCCCTTGCCCAACAGGAATTTTAAACCATGGCCATCAAAGCCTCTGATGCCTATTCACTCTTCAGCTGAACTCTGACTCAGGACTGTCCCTACTGGTGAACATTACATAATTCAGGCTCTAACTGCTTTGAAGTAACTCCTCATCCTTTTTCCAGTGAGTCCTTAACTCTCCATCTGCAGCACATCTCTTTACCAGGTGTAACAACTTTTTACCATTTGAATGTGGATTTTTCCTTATTTAATAGTGTTATAAGGATTCTTAAATGTTCAGAGCTTCCCCATTGTTTGTATGAGCAGGTGACCTAAGCTTAGTCAGCAAATATCCAATCCACATCATTACTCATCATGTTGTATATTGCATTTAAATTGAAAATGTACCTCACCAAAGGTATGTTTGATGCCAACATCCTCCCTACAGGGCCTTCTCTGTCTCGTGTGGTAGAGGACCATTTGCTCATCTAATAGTAAGAGGCCGTTGAATTGCAGAAGAAATAGTTGCCTGCATAATAGCAACTCATTACAGGTTGCATTGATATGATAGATATTGTTACAGAGACTGGGATGGACCTGGATGTTAAGTCTCACTTCATCACAATCCTGAGCTTTTCTGCCACAAATCCAAATGACATCAGTACAGCGGGTGGTCCTTATGGTACTCCTTGATATCACCCTTTCCAAACCCATGTATAACAGGAGTAGGTGGATGAAGTGTCATCCCATAATGGTCCAGATACATGAGTGGCCTGAAAACTTGACAGATTAGCTAATCTTTCTGTATCTATTATTTTTGTATTTTGTGAAGAAATCCATATTCAGATTATCCTAATCTGAAAAAGGAAATAGACAAAAATCAAACAGAAATGTGGCTTTCAGAATCTATAATTATTGAAAGCTTTTAGTGAGCTTTTGGTATATTCAAAATTTGCTGCATGGTCAGACTGGTATTTGACATTGGCATGATCTCTGGAACCATCTGAGATGTTTGGGTTGATTTATTGCCACCAACTTTTCTTGCCGCTATTGGTCTAAATTAATGGTGTCATGCATTGAAGATTGAACATCTCCTTTGTAAGAGGCTTTGTATAGGCAATCTCATTAAACGGTAAATGTTTATCACATTTCATTTAGTAGCCATTTAATTACATCAGATAGATATGAAAGCCTCTAATGAGCACTTGCAATTGGTACTGCAACATTCAAACTCACACTGAACTGGCTAGAGAACTGTTTAGCTCTTCCAAGGACCAATCCTTCCGATCCTAATGGGCAGAACCTCTCATTATATCCATTAACCTTTGAAGTACTGACTGCTTTCAAGAACAGGTTTGGCTAGAATTTGAATACTGGTCTGTTCCTTACCTTTAGCCATCATACGTACTTCTGCACTTAATATTTGGATACAAATCATTGAAAATGTTGCATAGAAATTAGAACCCAGGAGGTATTGAAACCTTCATCAGGCAAACTGCCAATTGTTACCATACTGCAAAATCAAGTATGGATTTCCAATGCTGTGTATTACAGTTTGGATGAGCACACTGATTGTGATTGAAGTAGTCTTTTGTGAGGTTGCTATCATTAGGGACTCAAAGATCCCAACTATCAAACAGCAGTCAGGTTCTCTTACTCCATCTCTGGGGAGGATTGGATATGTGAACAGCTTAAAAAATGATTGTTCAAGGGAACCAATAATTTAGCTGCTGACAATGCATTAAAGTTGAACTGTGCAGTCAGAGAAATATGTCTCAGACATATTGCGTTATACAAGAAATCAATTGGATCTCAATGATCTCAATCTTTTTCTGATGAAGGGTCTAGGCCCGAAACGTCAGCCTCTCTGCTCCTATGATGCTGCTTGGCCTGCTGTGTTCATCCAGCCCTGCACCTTGTTGTCTCGGATTCTCCAGCATCTGCAGTTCCTACTATCTCTGGATCTCAATGAGGATGGTTTAATCATTATTTTTACTTACACAAGATGTTCCTGCGCCACGAAAATCACCATTCTTCATGGTACACAGCAATTATGACTGACATTCAAATTATCAACTGTGTATTGATTCCATAACAATGTATGAATAGACTGAAAAATGTATCAACTTCAGCCTACAGTGAAATTCATTATTGAAATCTACATTTATGCTATCAGGATAAAGCACTCTTCCAGAGAGCTCTGTTAATGAAGTACTTGTCAAGCTCAAAAATTCATATTCAGATTCATTCTTCAAAACAATTCAAGCAGGTTACATTATCACTAAGCCTTCAATAACACCCTTCCCCACTGGTTAAAAGGCCACAGAAAACTGACTTAACTGATGGGAAAATATACCTACATCTTTGTACTAATATATACCTGCCGCAAGTGATCATGTATAAGATGGGAAAATTCTCATCTTAACCACATGTACATCATGGTAGGGGAATGAATTAAGTCATTTATGAATCCTTTTAGATCTTTTGTACCAGAGATTCACTCAAGAGATTTCTTCTGAAACATGTGAAAAATGTTCTCTGCCTCATCAAAATATCCTGTTTATTTATATTTTCATGAAAATAAATCTTGTGAAATTTCAGTTGATTTGAGGATATCAAAGAACATCTTTTTTGAAAGTTGTACAGACAAGGTGGCTAGAGAGCAGTCATACACCTGTTATGAAGCTTTCCATCAATTTTGAATTCTTTGTTTCCAGTCCATGCGAAATCCCTTTAATAGCTTCAACAGCATTTGTGGCACAGTGGTAATGTCGGTACATATAGGCCCAAAGGCCTGGGTTTAAATCTCACCTTCACATGTGTCCACAATGTCCAAACAAGTTGAATTAAAAATATTTATAACTTGAGTTGTGCTAAGTGGAACTTTTAAATATCTTTGTGGAGAGATGGTTATTTTTAATGTTTGTATATATGATTTTTCTCATGAAAAGTCTTGTTCAGAACAAGGGTAAATTGGAGGATCAGTTAATGGAGTGGGATTGTGCAACCAATTTGCACTAAATTGAAACGGTCATCTGGAACTCAGGATCATTCCAAACTGGGATCACTGAACTCAACCTAAATCTCCAATCGGCACAATCATCAAGGAATGTAAAGCTTTGGGGGTCTTGTTGTAGAATTGGATGAGAGGCCTAGCAGGGCTGAACTTGACATAGGAGCATCTCATTTCATCTTTAATGCTTTTCACGAGCCGTGTGGCAAGTTTGCTAGGCAGCAGTAAGTTGCCAGTTAAGGGGAATTATTGATTAGTAAACGCCTTCTCGATGGCCCAACTTGCTTCAGTAATATTCAGCATCACATTTTACTAAACTTGCCAAACAAGCTAGATGTTGAGAAAACCAGATGGAAACTAGAGCTGGTAGCTGGTGAATTGTGTTTGTTCAGAAGGACTCCTATGTTGGATACCATGCAGTCAAACACTCCATATCCTCAGACATTGTTATCCGATTATGTACCAGCCTCTAACAATCCACAAGACATATCTCCGATTCACTTATAGGATGCTCCTGCACTTCAGTGCTGCATCTTGGGCTCCATATACAACTATCGTGATAATGCTTCTGCAAGGACACTGTGCTGAGGGTTATGCATCTACTTCATTGACTGGAGTAAACTGCATCTCCAGGCTCTTCACGCGCTGCCATTATGCTTACTGACTCTGAACTTATTTGGATATTCATAGCATTCCCGCCTTGCATTTTTATTGCACTTTTTCTTCTCAACCAGAGATACCAGGCTCACAATACTTCTGTCTTATCTTTCTGTACAGCACAGACAAGAAGCTTGTTATAGCTTTCAGTTCTCTTCTGTTAAGAAGGACATCTTTCAGTGAGAGGTTCTGGTGCAGTAAGTCAATGGCAACACTTGATACTAGTGCAGGGGCTTGGACATTTTCAGTCTGTCACTCAGAGCAGCCAGAGTCAGGACGCTTTCCAAATGAGGGATGAGGATCTTTTTTCCACAGCCTACTACCTGACATTACTCTTTTCCTCCTATACTGTGGGCTTCTCTTCTCTTAGAAAGAAAGAGAGGCAGGTATTAGAGGAGATGAAAGTGGTGTCACAGCTGTTACTTTGTGGGGAGGTGGCCCAAGTGAGTGATTAGGTTGCAGAGAGAATAGGCCATTATTGTTAGTGTTGAAGGTTGGGGTGAATGGAAGCTACTGGATGATGTGGGCATTGGTGAGAATGGTAGAACATAAGCTTTGGTGGGAGGGGTATACAATAGCAGAGATGCAGTGCGTGTGAGATATTAGAAGACAGTGGCACTTAGACTGGCCAATTGATCTTCTCTAATGACCATGCTGGGCATTACTCCATTTGGCAGAGACTGCTCAAACCTGAGTGGTAATCTTGGACCAGGCTGGGATGATCTGGTATTGTGGCCTCAACTGCTGGTCTTCCAGGAAGAGCAAGTGTCACCTCTGTACCATCCTACTCAGCAGGACCACCAGGTCCCTACCTTCAAAATGGGGTGATACTTCCCTCTGTCTGCCATGTCCAGTGCAAATGTCAGGAAGTGTACAGGGCATCTCTGGACAGACAGTGTTTGTCCAGGTGCACTATGGGCTTTTAAAAATGAAGAGAGTGCAAGGGATGCTGGTGAATTCTGGGATACCAGCTGTGTGGTGAGTTGTTGTGGGAACAGCCCGTGGTGAGATGGGTCCAGAATTGGACGTGAGTAATAACCTAGGGGTGGTGTAGGTAGTTAATGAGGCAATTTTGGTAAGATACGATGAGAAAACCCACAAGACTTCACAGTGGATCACCCCCCAAAAAGAAACCTAAAGCAACTTGGACATAGCCAATAAAAAAGTAAAATTCAGTCCTGAGTCACCTCTCAATAATGCAATGGATTATTGACTTTTTACTTTGCCATTTAATATCAAAACTTTATCCAAACCATGGTTTACCAGCATTAATGATATTAAATTTAAAAAAATGCTATATATTTATTTATAATTCTAACACACCACAATATTTCCATAACAAAGTGTATAATTTTCAGAAAATGATGGCTGATGCAACCCAGTAATTATGTGGGCATAAAGCATTAAAATATCTGCATCATAAAATATTAAATAGCACTATCTATAAATGTTCATAACTTTAAACCAATCTGTAAAGACGAAGGGTTACCGGACCCGAAACGTTAACTCTGATTTTTTTCTCCACAGATGCTGCCAGACCTGCTGAGCTTTTCCAGCAATTTCTGTTTTTGTTCCTGTAAAGAGGATCTTAGTTTATACTTGAAGGACTGCTCAAATAGGGGCAAGTTGCGTCTGTTCTGCCATGACCTTTTGTGTTAAAAAAAAATCACAGTAATAGCTCATATTCCAAAACACTGATTCTAATTTTATTTTTACCAAATATTAAACTTCCCAAACTTGATTTCTTGTCTTGGTTCTGTGTCATTCTTACAGTGGATTTAAAGATAGCTTTCATAGGAAACTAAGA
Organism: Rhincodon typus; assembly: GCF_021869965.1. Lineage (NCBI taxonomy): Eukaryota > Metazoa > Chordata > Chondrichthyes > Orectolobiformes > Rhincodontidae > Rhincodon > Rhincodon typus. The sequence goes on along the minus strand of NC_063358.1, from coordinate 35,016,688 downwards.
ACCTATTGTGTATTTCTGTATGTCTTCTGAACATTCATTTTTGGTAATAAAGAGAGGACATTGATTTAAAATACATTTTTAGGTGGCCCTACAGAAGGGACAGAACTTATTCCCTTGTCTGCATTTGCCATTTTGAGACTTTTACTAAGGTAATCTAATTTACCTCCTGATTATAATATTTTCTCTCATTCTGAGAGAAGAAACAGCTTCAAGGATCATCTATGGTGTACTCAAGACACATTCTTCCCACTGATTTCCAGTCTCTTAATATAACATGACTAGAATTTCTTTAGTAGAAACTTCCCTTTGTTTCTCCCTCACTAACAACTGCCAAAGCTGATGTTCGTTCTTACTGGATTGCTGCACAAACACCTGCTCATCCTAATGATGGTATGATGCATTTATCGGACAATTACCTGATAAATTATGACTCTGGAAATTGCTAATAGAAGACCTCAAGTCTGTCTGGCTTGTCATCAACCTAATTGTAATCAGCACAGGAAATGTTTGGATATTAATGAGCTGCGAAATAAGGATTGACTTTTGAAGTGCTTGCGAGCTATAACTTAGTTAGAAGTTACGAACAGGTAGAGCTTTATTACCCAAGACTGTCCTACAATATTACATATAAGTTAAATATTGTATAGTCTGCTGTAATTAATATAATCCAGTAATGACTTGTTCATTAGATGTAGAGTTATTATGCATTTTTCATTGAATGATAAACTTTTTGGATTAATAAATTGAAGTCAATATATTCCACTTCCAATAATTATTGGAAGTAAAGTACTATGAATGCATCAATTATGTGAAGCACATTGCTAAATTTCCTAAATCTGAGTTGGTAAGAGCATTATACTCAGTTATATGTCATCATTTTTAATATGTTTAATATACTGAGTGTGTGAAGATTGAAAAATAATACATGAACCAGGCACACAAGCCCAAATAACCAAACTAATGCTACAGCACTTATTGATTACAATTCTGATGGCTCCCAAAGGTTCTTCACAACAGAATGGAGCTATTTTCTCTGGAATGTCGGAGGCTGAGGGGTGACCTTATAGAAGTTTGAAATCATGAGGAGCATGATTTGGGTGAATAGTCAAAATCTTTTCCCCAGGGTAGGGGAGCCCAAAACTAGAGGGCATATGTTTAAGGTGAGAGGGGGAAAAAATTAAAAAGAACCTAAGGGGCAACTTTTTCATGCAGAGGGTGGTGCGTGTATGGAATGAGCTGCCAGAGGAAGTGGTGGAGGCTGGTACAATGACAACATTTAAAAGGCATCTGCATGGGTATATGAATAAGAAAGGTTTAGAGAGACTACGGGCTAAATGCTGGCAAATGGGACTAGATTTATTTAGGATATCTGGTAGGCATGAACGAGTTGGACTGAAGGGTCTGTTTCTGTGCTGTACATTTCTAAGATTCCATGCCTCTAAAGCACATCTAAAGTCTGCTGCACTTTGGTTAAGCTTGGCACTGACCTTGGTTCTAATTTGTCCTTCCACACCACTGACCTAAATCCTTGAGTCTTCTACCATTCTTCAACTCTTTGAAGTTGCAAATTCTTCACAACAAATGGTTTTCTCTTTACCAATGATGCCCAGTCTACTTATGCCTCCATTCATTTCCATGAGGGTTTGCATGCCCATCACTCGTACAACTTAATTGGGGTCCTAATCAATTTTTCTCTATCAATGGCATTCTCTATTTAGATTTGCTTTCATCTTCAACTTCTTGTTTAACTTCAGTTAATTTCTCCTGATTAAAGTCTTGTGAAAACCTCCATGGCACGTGTTAATCTTCCTGACATAATCTCAAACAATTATTTTGTTGCATCCTTCTGTCTCCCATCTTCACCTAATCTTCATCTTTGCCAAATTTTTCATTCTCCTTTGTTCTTCCCTCACATCCATATGATTTCTGCAGTTGTGATTTGTAGTCTCTTTAGAACAATTCCTATTTTAATTCCTTTGATTAATTTATCTTATTAATTGTGATTTCATTTCTGTAATACAAATAAATCTGGCTAGTCATGCAGCAACTTTACGAGGAGTTAAGGAGTTTTAAATCCATTTTCCAACAGGTTTTAGAACCTTGCTTATCTCCTGAACCCAGTTTATTTTCTGTTGTGGACAGGGACTTATACTTTTCCATTTCCACTCCTGTCCCCTCCCAAAAACAACAGTTCCTTTTAGTCCTCACCCTTTGTTCAAGTAGTCCCTGTCACTCCGTCTTCTATATCTTCCATGATTTGCATTCATTTCTGATTCATTTAAATTTGTCCCCTCACTCCATGAGCACTCATCTGAGCAATTTAACTTTTTTGCTCCTTTTGCCTCTCATTTAAAGTATCAAGCATCATGGCAATTTTCATTGAGCCATCTTTTACTGCTTTATTCTCTCAGCCTCCACATCCAGCAGCATCTCATTCTAGATGGGCGGCATGGTGGCTCGTTGGTTATCACTACTGCCTCAAAGCGCCAGGGGCCCAGGTTTGATTCCACCCTCAGGCGACTGTCTGTGTGGAGTTTGCACATTCTCTCCATGTTTGCATGGGTCCCCTCTGGGCGCTCCGGTTTCTCCCACAGTCCAAAGATGTGCAGGATAGATGGATTGGCCATGCTAAATTGCCTAGGGATGTTTAGGTTAGATATGGGAAATGCAGGGGTAGGAGAATGGGTCTGGTGGGATGCTCTTCAGAGGGGTGTTGTGGACTTGTTGGGTTGAATGGCCTGTTTCTGCACTGTAGAGACTCTATGAATAATTTTAAACCATCTCAATAGGCCTGGGTTCACTATCCTGCTCTTCTGACTTGCTTTCTCCCTCAATTTAAATTTCATCATCATTGCTGGGTTCTTTTCATAAAATCCCTACAGTGTAGAAACAGGTCCTTCGGCCCAACAAGTCCACACCGACCCTCAGAGCATCCCATCCAGACCCATCCACCTAATCTACACATCCCTGAATACAACGGGCAAGTTAGTATGACCAATCCACCTAACCTGCACATCTTTGGACCGTGGGAAGAAACCAGAGTACCTGGAGGAACCCCATACAGACACGGGGAGAATGTGCAAACTCCACATAGACAGTCGCCCGAGGGTGGAATCGAACCCGAGTCCCTGGTGCTGTGAGGCAGCAGTGCTAACCACTGAGCCACCATGCCGCCAAGCGAAGGACAACTTGAGTTCCCTGACCGGGAATCGAACCCGGACCATGGCGGTGAGAGCGCCGAATCCTAACCACTAGACCACCAGGGAAGGCGCTGAACGTGCTGAGCGCATGTTCCTTGATCTTGCCTCACTACTTCAAGTTCCAATTGTGAATAAGGCTATTTCTAAGCAATTCCTTGTATTTCTCTCTACTCTCATTATGTTGACCCTCCTAACATTATTTTGTTTTGTATTTGCCTCTGGTTTTTAAAAGGACCTTCCCCTAGTTCACTTCTGCAGTCACCTCCCTAGATCACTGAATTCCTCCATCAATGGTCATCCACCACAATCTTTCTTTCTTTTCCCTTCTATGCAATGGATTTATTGAATCGAGGTCTTACCCATTGCACTGACAGCTGGTCAAGTACTTCTCCCTATGGAAGAGGTACCCCTGCACCTCATTTACTTTCTAAAGTTTATACATATCTGCAGCTGTTGAAGTCATTAGCTGCGCAATTTCCTTTTCTAACTATGAATTAATTAAGCAACAATGAACACAAAATGCTGTCACGGCTTTGAACAGTTGCTTTGTCAGGAGACCAAGGCGGTGTTAAAAATATGGCTAATTATAGATTAATTGGAGTGATATTTTAGTTTAGTGCTGTGATTTGCTATCTAGATGATCTAATATTGGTGATAATCTGAAATACAATCATGATATGTTTGTGGGTTTGGTGCCAAAAAGCCATGGTCCATTGGATATTCCAACTATTTCCAGAGCCAACCAATTCTTTCTTGGTTGTAATTATTTTCTACCCGGTTAGCTGTAATCTCTTTCTCTACGTTCATCTGAATACTGATTGACCTTATCTGTTAGTGATGCATATTATCTAATTAGTGTGTAGCTAACAAATGTAAAGTACATGTCTGTGGACTCCACAAGCAATATAAGAAAATTGAATCTATCCCAGATTGTACTTTCGCTCTGCAGGCAGTCCGCCTGGGTGTTTTTTTCATAATTTTTCACAAGAGGAAATGAGGGGATTTAGGTTCCCAACTTAGCAACCAAAAAAAAATAATGAGAAGCAATTCTCAAGGATTTAACAAAGTGTTGAATCAGGTCAAACAAAGGGTCATGAGCATGACAGTACAGATACTACAATAGACAATAAAAGAGAGTGCAATTCACTATATCTTTCAAGGAAAGTCTGTAAAACCATCATTAGTAATCAGGTAGTAATGATATATTGAAAATATCACCAGCAATAAATCCACAGAGTTGGCAAACATTTAAAAATTGAGATTTGTAGTCTGTTATACAACAGGTATTGCACATCATTTTCTTATTGTCCAAAGACATGTTGTTCAAACAAGCAAATTGTCAATTAACTGGGGTTGGAAAATTAGATCAGTTAACATAGAAATCTAGAAATTAGGAGCAGGATTAGGCTATTCGGCCCTTCAAGCTTTCTCCATCATTCAATATAATCACATGCCATCCTCTGTCCTGATGCCATATTCATGTTTCTCTTTATATTCTGTCATGTCTTTATAATATATATAAAAAAAAGTTCAATCTCTTTAAGTTACTTAATCACCAGTGTGTTCATTAGTACAAGAGAGAAGATAAGGGGAAAGACAAATTACAGGCTGAGTTTTACAGTAGGCTTTGTAGCACCTAATGTTGGTCAAATGGGGATCCTCAGTGTGCACTTGTAGGCTACAGTAGTGGTAACTCCAGCACTGAACTCTGAAGTAGCTCTAAGCTAACTGTTCAATTTCGACTGGTGATCCAATTCTTGGTGCTACAGGCCCAAATAGTGACTGACAGTTATGAAACAATGGTAGTCCACCAGGCAGGAAACCTCAAGGGGAACCTTGATAAGAAGGTACCATCAACAGAAATCTTAATCTTTTTTCTTCGAAAAGAATAGAGTATAGAGATATACATCACAGAAACAGACCTTTCAGTCCAACTCTTCCACACTGACCAAATATCCTGAATTAATCTAGTCCCATTTGCCAGCATTTGGCCCATATGTCTCTAAACCTTTCCCATATCATGGTCCTGATGAAAGGTCCAGACCAGAAGCGTCAACTTTCCTGCTCCTCATATGCTGTCTGACAAGCTGTTCTCCTCCAGCTCCACATTTTAGCAACCTAATTTCTCTAGTTTTGGACTCTCTATGCTGGGCCAAGCACCTTGATTAGCCATCCTATCCACACCCTGCATGATTACGCCTCTGGAACAATATAACTTCCCACCCCGCACCCCAATGAATTAAACTGATGCCTCCACAGAAGCCTTTGCAGAAAGAGGGGGCTGGTCGGTGTTCATTTGTTGGCAAAATGCCAGTAAGCCAGTAATGCCACACTTGATTGGTGTCTTAATTCTGTAAATTCATCTCCACTGCTGATTTCCTTTTTCTTGACTGCACCTTGGACATTTCAGTGATGGCTGAGAATGCATCATGGAACCAACTGATGCAGTGCTCCACCATTTTCCCACCCCACCTTCTGTTTCTGAGCCCATGAGTTCAGTGGTCAAACTCAGCCCCACAACTTTTTTTTAAAATTCAAAGTCCACCATCTGCCATTGTGGGGACCCACCTTCAAATCCCACCATGATAGATAGTGGAATTTGAATTCAATAAAAATACTCTGGAATTAAGATTCTCGTGCTGGCCATTATTGATCATCATGCTGGGGGGTGTGCAGAAAAAACGCCCCTGATTCACTAATGTCCTTTTTAGGGATGAAAACTGCTGCCTTTACCTAGCCTCGGGCCTACATGTGACTCCAGATCCACAACAATGTAGTTGACTCTTAACTCTGGGCAATTAGGGATGAGCAATAATTGCTGGCCTAGCCAGTGACACCCACATCTTGTGAATGTGTGTACAATAAAAAACAATGAACATCCTCACCTCTGGAGGAAGGTTATTGATGAAGCAACTGAACATGGTTGGGCTACAGGGCTTAGAGCTGATCTGTAAGTTCTTGGATTACGCAGCTCTGTTGATCATTTGCTGCTGATGCTATTTGGCATACAAGTAGCTGTACATTGTAGTTACACCCAGGTGGACACTCGTTTTGTTTTATCTGATGTCGTTTCTGATGCTCTCCTGTACTCTTCATTGAAACAGGGTTGATCCCCTGGCTTGACAGCAATGACAAATCAGGGGATATGCTGGGTCATAGGTTTGCAGTTTGGGGCACAAATCTCTGCTGCTGCTGATGGCTTATGCATCTCAGGAATGACTAGTGTTCAATTACAATCTCTGTTTGAACTCTGTCCCATTTATAATGGTGCCAGTGCCATACACGATGGAGGTTACCTTTAATGTGAAGACAGAACTTTGACTCTACAGGGATAACAAGGTGTAGAGCTGGATGAACACAGCAGGCCAGGTAGCATCAGAGGAGCAGGAATGCTGATGTTTCAGGTCTGGACTCTTCTTCAGAAAAATATCTCAGATTCTCCAGCAGCATTGGCAGTTCCTACTATCTCTTTGACTCTACAGGGCCTGTGTAGTGGTCACTAATACGAATGCTGCCATGAATAGATGCATCTATGGCACACAGCTCTGTGGAAATAAGAGAAACAATGCCAGTTACTCCACATTATTGGAATCTCTCCATCCTAGTTCTAGTAAATCCCTGTGTCCTCCTTAAAGCTTTAACATTCTTCCAGAAGTCTCGTGCCCAGAACTAGGTGTAACACTTTGGATATTTGGGCCTAGCCAGTGTTTCACAAAGGATTAGCATAGCTTCCTTGTTTTTGTATTCTTCCACACAAGATTTTATTTTGCCACTAAGGGCATACATACATGCATCCAAAGTCTGTCTGTTTATTCTCACACGTTAAAGTTGTGCCATTATTGCTGCCTCCCATTGTTATATAAAACATATCATTTGACACCTGTAAGCCATGATTTCATTTTCTATGTATCTCCATGTTCCATCAGTCTGCATTAATTTTATGTCATCTACAAACTTCAAAAATGTCACCTGCATAATTAAGTTTATGTCAATAAGTATCAAAAGTGATCTTAATACTGAGCACTGGAAAACTCAGCTGCACATTCCTCAGGCTGAAAAATAACTGGGAACTGTTCGTTTCTGCTTTCTCTCCTTCACTTAATTTTGCAGCCTTTGTCTTTGTCCCTTTTTAATCCTATGCGTTATGAAAGTCACCACATCACAATATCAAAGAGTTTGCCCTCTTCAATTCTGTAACTTTAACTCAACCAATTTAGTCAAATCTGATTTGCCTTAAACACATTTACAGTGATTTTCATTTTATCAATTCATACTTTTCCAAATGCCAATTCATTTTGATCTTAACGTGTCTTGAATTCTCTCGTCAGTAACATTAGGTTGATTAGTTCCAAATAATAAGACAAACATGCCAGCCAAGGAGGATATAGAAGTTTTAGAAAGTTTACGGCATGGGAAGAGGCTGCATGATGCATTGTGTCTGTACAGGGTAAAAGATGATGATCCACCCCGCCTGATCTCACTCTCCAACACTTGGTGTATAACTTTGCAGGTTACGGCACTTGGCACATATCCTAATACAGTTTAAATGATTTAAGGGCTTTTGCCTTTTTATCCTTCTTATTTCTAGATGGTGACTACAGTATCCAATCACCCTCTGTGAGAATAAATATTTCCTCCTTTTTCCCCCTTAATCCTTCTGCAATACATTTTAAATCAATGCCCCCGAGTCACTGACCTCTCCTCTGTGCTTAGGTAAATTGACCCTTCCCATCCACTCTAAACAGGCCTCTCTCAATTCTACACAGTTCAACCAAATCTCAACCTCCAAGGAGAATAACCCCAGCCTGTTCCATTTTTCTTCATAGCTGTACTTTTCCAGTCTTGGTAACGTTGTCAAACCTTCTTTATGCCCTTGCTGGGGCAAATGCATCTTTCCTGTTCTGAGTAAGTAGAACTGCATGCAATAATCAAATTATAGCCAAATTAATGATTTGTGCAGTTCCAGCATAACCTCGTTATGGTGGTATTTTATACCAAAGCTAATAAAGGACACAATTTCGTGTGCCATCTTCATCATGTTTTATAGACCTGTTGTGCTATCTTGATGACCTGTGGACATACAACGCAAGGTTTCTCACTTTCTCTACACCACTCATATTCCACCATTTATTGTATATTCCTTTAAGTTACTTTACATTTCTAATGTATCACCTCTTACTTTTCCAAGTTGGATTCCATTTGGCATTTTTTTGCTGAGCTGGCCAGTCTGTTGGGATCTTCCTGCAGTTAACAGATATCCTCACAATCAACCGCATGGCCAATTTATATATCACTGCAAGCTGCTCGATTTACCCACACACTTATATTGTTAACATATACCACAAAAAGCTGGGGACCTAATGCTGAATCCTACAGAACTCTACTTTTAAGTAGGCTTCTAGTCACAAAACACCAGTCAACAATTATTGTTTATTAGCCCCAAGCCAATGTTTGTCTTAGATAACAAGGTGTAGAGATGGATGAACACAGCAGGCCAAGCAGCATCATAGGAGGAGGAAAGCTGACGTTTCGGGGAAGGGTCTAGGCCCAAAACGTCAGTTTTCCTGCTCCTCTGATGCTGCTTGGCCTGCTGTGTTCATCCAGCTCTATACCTTGTTATCTCAGATTCTCCAGCATCTGCAGTTCCTACTATCTCTGAAACAATTTTTGTCTTATTTATTCACTCATGGGATGTAGGTGTCTCTGGCTGGTCAACATTTATTATCCAACTTTAGTTGCCCTTGAGAAGATGGTGATAAGCTGCTGCCTTGTACTGTTACAGTTCATGTGCTGTGGGTTGACCCACAATGCCTTAGGAAGGTAGTTCCAGAATTTTGACACAGTGACAGTGAAAGAATGGTGTATAATACAAAGCATCCCATCTGGACGGAATTACTTTTTTCTACTTTGTGGACTGTCAATCTTTTGAGTACTTCCACTTTACTTTTATTCTAACCAACATCACCACTGCCTCTTCTTTTATTTCTGTACTGGCAACATCCTTTATGTAGAGAGATAGATGCAAAGTATTCATTTAATACATGAGTCATTTTTACTCTTAATTGGCCTCATTCTTCATCTGTATGTTTATTTTAAGCCAGTTGTCAGTTTTTCAAAACTTTTGGGTTCCTTTTTAAATTATCCACAAAACTATTTCATACTCTCTCTTTGTCCCTCTCATTCCTTTTTCTACAATTCTTTTGCAATTTTGATATTCAGCTTATTATTCAGAATTGTCTTCTGTAATATGAATGTTATGTCTCTTTGTAAGCCTCATTTTCACTGCTATGGGAAGAAATTCATTTACATGGTGCAGTGCTATGCAGGAGTGCTTGTAGTGTTAGAGGATGAACTGCTGATTGTATGTTACGCAGTCCACGGGAAATGTGGCCATTGGAGTTGCTTGTGTGTAAAGTTGGTGAATGTGCCAGACATTGATTTTACCGAAGTTAGCGAGCTGGCACAGCACTTGGTTGCTAAAATTGGTCAATGAATGTGTCATGCTTTTTGGGTCAAACACCACTGCCAGTATGGTCTAGGCTTGTGTTCAAGTGACCATGAGCCCAAAATTGGACATTGTAAATTGGGCCTGAGAGAAAATTGGTCAAACTAAACTAAACAGCAACTAGCAGCTATCAGTCACAGAACAGTGGAAACCAGTGTCAAAGAGGTCATAAAGGTTCACTGGGAACCAGATACAACCAGTCCGAGTGGTGTGTATTGGAGGAGTATCGACCAGAATTTCTGGCACCTTGACTTCCAGCCAGTTCCTGAGGATTTGTGCTTTATACCTCTCCTGCAGTGGCAACAGTGAAGGGTGTTGGTACAATGCCATTGGATGTTTTGAACCCTGTTCATGACCCCATTGACCACAGGCTGTGGAACATTTCAGGAAGGTCTGAGGTGAGGGGAATAAAAACACACACCTGGAAGCCACCCCCTCAGCGAAGATTCATAGCAAGACTGGAGGCAGAAGACCATGCAGCAACCCAAGAAGACCCAGGAAAAGATAGTTTCTGAAGAAGGGTCCAGACCTGAAACGTCAGCTTTCCTGCTCCTCTGGTGCTGCTTGGCCTGCTGTGTTCATCCAGCTCTACACCGTGTTATCTCAGAAGATATACCCTGACCTGTGAGACCCACCTTCATGGAGGACAGCCAGCCCCATATCAGAATGGCCCAGCTCAAACACCATGGATCATTGTGTGTAATATCCTTTCACAGGTGCATAGGGCCAGATAGAGAGTAAATATTGTGGGAATTTGGCAAATGCTCACATGGTGTGTTCAATAAGTAACATTTTGTTTATGAAATCATGTTGAACCACAAACCAAATTCTATATCCCCTTATTCGCCTCACCGAGTGCTTGGGTAAAGTGTTCTTAATACAAACTGCTTGAAGTGTATAAGGCATGGATCATAAAGTGTTCCCTGTAGGTTAGCCCATGTAATGTAAACTACGAAAAATGTTGAGACAGACATCTTGAAGGTCATTGACAAATTATATCATTCCAAGATCTCCAACTCAAGCATTTTGTGTTCTGTGTTTACTGACTGCATGGAGGAAATATATAATTAGACTTGTACAAATGGCCACTGAAGGGGAGGTTTGTACTTTTTGTATTGGAACATTGCATGTTGTGAGGTCACTTAACTCTTACTGCCTGTCTGATTGGGAGTCTATACATAACACAGGAGTGTATAGGAAATGGCATTCTTGTTGTATCTGGAGTGAACCAGGTTTATGAAGATAGTTGCTGTTGTGGAATTGTTTTTAAGGGGCTAGTCAACAGCTCTCACCTGAGATATGGCTCACTTCTGCTCTGGTAATGTTGGTGAGTTGTCAAGTAATTTGAAAGTTTTGCCGATTGCATAAAGTCAGCAAATACTAATTTCTTCAAGGTATGCAGCAATATCAGTGCTATACAGGGAGACAAAAAGAAAAGACTCTGTTCAGGGGAGAGGGGAAGGTATGCTCTTCTTCTCTAGAAGAATTCTGCACAGAGACTCTGCCAGATGCTGTATTTTCCAAGTTGCGAGCAGGCAGAAATAGGCCTCAGGAGGCCTCACTGTACCAAGGATACAGTGCTGCAGTTGTCAGCTCTGTCAGATGACCTGGAGCCTCAGAGTAGAGATAGGATGACCGTCCTCAAAATAACCAGAACACTTTTGTCCAAAAATAAAACTGGACACTTCCAGGTGGGAGCTGACTACATCAATACCATGCCACAAAGTGTCACACACATCAGTATATGGGAGGTGACAGAGGCTGTCTACAGGAAAAAGGGGTATTTCACCCTTTCTTGTAAACAAGGGAAAACCATCACAATTGACACTTGAATTTGCTAAGGTAATTGACTTTTCAATGGTGCAGGATAACATTGATGCATGGCTCTGGGTCCATTAGCAAGACTGCAAACGCAAGGTTCTACTATTGCAGTCAATGTACAGTTTGCCTGCCGCCACACAGAAATTTGTGTATATCACCTGCCACTTTTCAGTTCAAGTCTGAACACTGTTCAGGTCTTGCTGCATTTGGACATGGACTTCTTCAGCATCTTAAGAAGTCACAAATCCTGTTATACATTATGTGGCTTCAGGTAAACATTCCTCATTTCCAGTCTGCACTCTCCATTCCTTCACAGCAAATTCAATACAGATTCCTGATCATAAAGTCCCTTTAACCTACATTATCAGTCAATAAAGGATTTTTTATTCATTCATGGGATGAAGGCAACGCTGGCTCGACCAGCATTTACTGCCCATCCCTAATTGCACAGAGTGCAGTTAACAGCCAATCACATTGCTGTGGTTCTGGAGTCATATGTAGGTCAGACTAGGTAAGGATGACAATTTCCTTCCTCAAAGCACATTACTGAAACAGTTGGGTTTTTCCAACAATCGACAATGGGTTCATGGTCATCAGTAGACTCTTAATTACAGATTTTTATTGAACTCACATTCCACCATCTGCCATGGTGGGATTCGAACCCAGGTCCCAGAACATTATGTAAATTTTTGGATTAACTGTAATACCACTAGGCCATCGCTTACCCTTAAACAGTGAATCCATTCATACACCACTACATCAATGATAAATTCTAGGACTAATCACACTTATATACCTCCTTCATGCCTATTAGCAGGCTCCTTTTGCCTGGCCTAGTTGTCTTAGGCAGAGATACTATCAAAGCTGCAGATAGTTGGCAGAAGACTACTGACTACAGGTGACCTTGCAAGACACTTTGGAGCAGCTCCAGGTCCCTGGGCCCAACATCAGACCCAGCTGAGCTGACAGGCCGAAAGCCTAAATCTGTAGGGATAGGGGAGGATGAAATCATGAAGCATCTTCAACATGAGGGCCAATGTTTGACAAGTAAGACAGAGGTGGTGAATGGAGTTTGTAGAGGGTTTGATGAATTGGAGTTTAACAAAGTGGAAGATAGGTGGATTGCCAGGAAAATAATGGAAAAGTCGAGATGGAATTGATGAAAACACAGATAAGCACTTCAGCAGCAGATGGGCTGGAATGGATAAAGGATCAGTGTTAGGAGAAATTGAATGTTTAGCTGAAACAAACTGGGGCACATTCAAGATTGAAATTCAGCCAAGTAATTTTAAAATTCACAGCCAGTGGAAGGATTAAGACAAGTGCTGTCATCAGTGAGTAGGTGGAAGATGGCCAATATCTATGGATGATGTGCCAAGGCTAGAATGAAGGAGAAGGAAATTGAGTACCCAATAATTGATCTTGGGGTAGAATTAGAATTAATAGGGGTAGGAAGAGAAGTTACTGCTTGAAGTGCGGAATCTAAAGTTTGTAAACATGAGTGAAACAGGCAAATTAAGTGTCTCAAATCTGGATGCAAAATATTTAGTTTCTTTAGACATTTATAATGGTTATTAGAAATTTTAGCTGGAAAAAATAATCTGACTCTAGCTGGTACAGTGATGAATTTGCGTAGACAAAGTCCATTATGAATATTCTTGCCAAAAAATGTCACTTACGGAATGCTGTCCTTAAGCCAAAAAGATATACTGCCTATCACATACAATTGAATGTGGTATAAGAGTTTTAGCACCAGTGTGATGCCAAGTATGCAGGCCATATGTCCCAGTGATTGGTGGATCATACTAAACAGCATATCCCATTGCCTGCTCACATTAGGTGAGGTACTGACCATACCCCACCAATGTCTAATATTGAATGCAATTCACATTTAGACAACATTTGTTAAATAATCCCAAGTTGACAACTAGTTTAGAATTGTCAGGCTCTTGGTATCATGCACTTGCATGTACTGGAATTCATATAGTAATATATCCCACTAATGAAAAATTATTTCATGCATTATACAATTAATTGATCTTTCACAGGAATACAGTATTTGATTTAGGCTTTAATTGTTTTGTATCCTGCCTCATGCGATCAGCTTGAATCCCCTGTGTGGCCAGTGTGTATCCAGAGTACTTAAGCAATTGCTATTAGATGTAGAGCTGGATGAACACAGCAGGCCAAGCAACATCAGAGGAGCAGGAAGGCTGACGTTTCGGGCCTAGACCCTACTTCAGAAAAACCCTTTTCTGAAGAAGGGTCTAGGCCTGAAACGTCAGCCTCCCTGCTCCTCTGATGCTGCTTGGCCTGCTGTGTTCATCCAGCTCTGC
>NC_063358.1:34991839-35002426 GCF_021869965.1 Rhincodon typus | reverse complement strand
AGGCTGACGTTTCAGGCCTAGACCCTTCTTCAGAAAAGGGTTTTTCTGAAGTAGGGTCTAGGCCCGAAACGTCAGCCTTCCTGCTCCTCTGATGTTGCTTGGCCTGCTGTGTTCATCCAGCTTTGCACCTTGTTGTCTCAGATTCTCCAGCATCTGCAGTTCCTGCTATCTCTGATATTAGATGTAAACTGTACATAAATTATTCAAAGGCTCTCGGTTTGCAGATGGAAAAACATGTATAGGCAGAGCACCTGCTCCAACTCAACAAAATAGGTGATAGCCGTTCTCTGGTTTATTGGTCAAGGCATTGCCTTGCGTATTCAGTGCCAACCTGGCTGATTTAAAATCAAATTAAAGCTTCACTATTAACTGTTAGCCATCATTATGCAGAGTTAATTTCATTAATTCTCTACTCCAGTTTAGTGTAGCCCCACTTCCTACTCGATTAAAATTCTCTTCAGTTTAATTGGGGGCTGTTTTCATTTTATTTTAGTATCTCTTATGAACTAACCTGATCCATGCAAGTTGAAACATTTCAACAAAACGGGTCAGCTTTCAGTGATAGTGGAAAACATTGACACTTAAAATGTGACAGTGTGTAACCATATCCAAATTTTGAATAGCACCTAGATATACCGGTGATGCTGAGGCCAGATACGTGTTAGTTTACTGTGTGCCAAATTGATATAATTGACAAAGGAAAATGTATTTTCTATGAAGCATTTCCTCATCCAGATTTTCTGCACCTCTCATTTGGCAGAGGATGATTTGGCTTTTTGCACTTTGAATGGAAGTCCTATCTAGTGCTGGCTTATATACAAAACATATCTAACTGCTCACAGAAACCCAATCTTTTGGAACTTGGACTCAATACTCCAAAAAAAGTAGGAAAGCACACATTTTGTGACAGCTGGTCAGATTTTTATAATAAGCTTACCTGTGAGGCTAAAACAATCATTCTCTTCAAAGCTAGTGACAAAATATTGCATGGTTATTTTAAATTTCTCAATCATGATCACAACTGACAAATTAACACCAGTCCAACATCTGAAAACATTTAATTACGGCCACTTAAATCATTTAAAAACAGTTTACATTGTAATAGCAATTGCTTAAATACTCTGGATACACACTGGCCATACGGGTATTCAAGCTCATTGCACGAGGCATGATACAAACCAGTTATTAAAGCTTATTGAATATTGTACTGAGTGGAAACAACTTTCCATTGGTGAGATTTTAATGGTGAAGGCCAGATTTTACAGAGAAATTAAATGACTTCTAAATGGTGCGTGCTATTATTACCATGTATAGCATTACCATGTCGTCAGCAGCTTAAGGCAAGGAAGGGATGCCCTAAGATTTTTGTATCAGCAATGAGTTGTGCTGATACATCTAGGCCCGTGTGCCTGAACGAGGAAAACTGGAAGTCTTGTCCTGGCATGACAGCCTCTTCCCCATATGAGAGTCTTCTTCGACTTCCACTTTTAGGTGTTCCAACGGCCTGGCAGGTGGTCTTGACTAGGCGTGAAGGTCGTGTTCTCGGTTGGAATGGTGGTCTTCGCCAGAGGCTTGCGACCCAATATTCAAATGTGCTCATGTGGTGGTCTCATCCTGGCTGCATCTTCAAGGTGTTTCATTGTTCCTTACACGGCTTTCCCTGAGCCCAGGTGCCATTAACTTTACTCTGATGAACTTCGTCTTAACTTTTTTATTTTTATTATGTATGACTTCCGTCATTGATTTGATGCCACGGTGGGGCAAATTATTAAACTTTTCACTGTATTTTTCACATAAAATAAACATGAGAAATTTCTTTTCTATTCTAATGCTAATCCTACTATTCACCAGGATCCAAGGATCTCAGTTCTTGTCATCATATCATAATTAACTCACACTTCCAGCAACCTTCTGAGTAAACATAATTGTGTTTTAGGTTTAAAAAACAAGTCTAAAAGTGCACGCCAGCAAGTATACTTTTCCTGAAAAATCTGGGCAAACTGTTTTATCTGTTATCTTTATTAGACACGCAGCATAACTGTGACTCAATATCTCTTGCCTCGGAGTCAGATGATTGTGGTTTCAAATCACACTCTAGTGACTTAAGTACCAAGATCTTTTAAATAAAATATTAATCCAAAGGTTTGTCTTCTCTCTCTCTCAAGTGAACATAAAAGATCACATGGTACTTGAGAGGAAGAGAAGTGGAATCTTCCCCAATGCCCAACAGTTAGCCTTCAATTAAAATTGCCATCTGATCATATTTTATTGCTGTTAGTGGAACCTTGTGTGACTTGGCTGATGCATTTCCTCTAGTACAGCTGTGACTGCATTTCAGAATGTAACTCATTGGCTTGAGGATATCCTGATCGCACTACACAAATTCAAGTTTGTTCCTTTTTCCTGAATGCTATGATCACTATCAAAAACAGCTGGAAAGCATAAATGTGCATCACTATTTCAAGCAAATAGAAACTGAATATTTATTTCATCCTTTCTTTCCACTCCTTCAGTTGCCTTGTCTCCTGTATTGAGCTGCACTTCTTCCCTGAGGACATCAATATTGTGAAATAGTTCTATCCTTCGTTGTGCAAGTTAAAATTGAGCATTGGTTAGATTTACTACCTTGAAAAGTATCAGAGTTTGATCCAATACAACTCTGTCCTTGGCTGAATTTAGGCATGTTACTTTCCAGCAGCATTTAATGGATAGCCATGGAAACACTGACTGCTTTTGAGCCTCCTTGACACAAGGCTACAGAGGTTAATGTGAGCACTGCTATCTCTGAGTGAGATGAGCCAACTTAGCGCTATTAAGCCTCGCTCCATTTCACTCTTCATTTCATTTTTTGTCCCAATCATGGTGCAGAATCTTCAGTTCGGGTACTGGATCACTTTTCTATTACTGACATCCATTCACAGCATCAAATATTGCAAATGTATTTGGAAGCTGAAACTCCATCTGCCATCTCTTAACAACGTATCTTAAAACATTTCTGATAATTTGTGCATTTATTTTCCACGGTGTATCTATTGGCTTGCAGGATTTTTTTTTAAAACTTTGAGTTTTAGAAAATCTGAGTACTTCTTTTTGTTTTTTTTGAATAGAAGGAACTACAGATGCCGTAAATCAGAAACAAAAGTAGAAATTTCTGGAAAAAATCCTTAGCAGGTCTGGCAGCATCTGTGGAGAGAAGCGAGAGTTAACATTTCAGGTCACAGGTGTTGTGAGAAAGGGTCACTGGACCCGAAATGTTAACTCTAATTTCTCAGCACAGATGCTGCCAGATCTGCTGAGGTTTTTTCCAGAAATTTCTGTTTTTGTCACTTCTTTCTGTTGATTTACTTACAATTGATAGTGTAATGGCTGTGTAGAATTGTAGAATTTTGTATTATACCTCCAGTGCTGCAAATCTCTCTTTGTTGACCTTCTGCATGTGTTCCACAAAATGGATAAAGATGTCTAAAATAACTAGTGCATTAGTTATCACAGGTAGCACTGATTATTCAGTCCTGTGGATAGGTGAGGTCCTGTGGTACAATGATAGTGTCCCTGCTTCTGAACCAGTTGGAGAAAAATGGTAAACCTGATTGAATACAAACTGATTGCAACTCATGCATTTCAACATCGACATTCAGTACGACCAGTACACTGATTCCCAATCATTCCTGTCTTTCTTTTCCCACTGCATCTGGGTTGAAGTCTTACCTTATGACTTGATGGCCACAGGGCAACTTGTCCCGTAATGCAGTCCGAGGGGTTAATTATCAATCTACAACTTGTCCTGACACACCTATGGTAGGTGCTAAAGAGTAGGCGAACGTACTGGTCAGCTTGAACCATGTAATAACTTCAGTGAAACAACATCCCCACATTTTAAAAGATCTTGCACACTGTTTCCTCATAAGCAAGTGTCACCCTCATGCTGAGGGACCACAACACATGTACACTCTGATACACATTGAGTGTGGTAAGATACAGGCTGCCCTCGACACTCCACATCTGAGGAAGGAATGCCAGGAAAATGCAGGTGTTCATGTGGTATTGGTGAAGCAAATACATTCTGATCATTAATTAGCTAAACTGATGCTGCATAAATTATTCGTATGAGACATGACCAGAGAACTCGCAAGAGAACCCATGACATTCAACTGTCAGCTGACCAATTACTGAGAGAAAGGCATTATATAGTTTTGACATTGAAACATGGATTGTTTTCAATGCTGTTCTGTTCCTGGAGCTGATTAATCAGGTCTCTTTTGAAATGTACTTGAAGCTACTGTTCCTTAGATGTGAGAGAATATAGAAGTGACTTAATAGCCAAGGAAATACGTAGTTTGTTCTCTATTTCTTTTGCACATTGACTGACAAATCACTTCGTCACGAGAACAAAAGGAAATGTCAGTTGTGTCGAGTTAAGAGTGCTGTGCATACTGCAGCTATAATACAATGCATGTTGGTCATTGTCTGAACACAATTCCTTTAACCACAGTAGGTAAGCTTAAGAACGTTACTCGCACAGAATGCCAATTTAATTTTTTGCTTCAGCGTACACGAGTGGTGGAAACGGAATTGCCATGATCTCTTCAGATAAGAAATCATCTAAGGTTTTAATCACGTCATCAGTAGCCCTGTCTTCAGTTTCCAAGACTCTAAGCTGGAGAATTTTTCCCCAAATTTCTCTCTGTCTCTCTTTCCTCCTAAAAGGTATCCCCTTTTAAACTACCTCTTTGACCAAAGTGTGTGTTTTTAGCTTTAATGCCTTCTTATATTACTCAGTGTCAGTTATAGAGTCATGGAGATGTACAGCACAGAAACAGACCCTTCAGTCCAACTTGTCCATGCCAACTAGATATCCTAAATTAATTTAGTCCCATTTGCCAGCATGTGGCCCATATCTCTCCAAACCTTTCCTATTTATATATCCATCTGGATGCTTTCTAAATGTCGCAATTGTACCAACCTCCACCACTTCCTCTGGTAGCTCATTCCATACATGCACTACCCTCTGTGTGAAAAAGTTGCCCTTTTTAAGTCTTTCCCCTCTCATCTTAAACCTATGCCCACTAGTTTTGGACTCCCCCACCCCAGTGAAAAGACCTTGTCCATTTACCCTATCCATGCCCCTCATGATTTTATAAACCTCTATAAGGTCATTCCTCAGCCTCCGACATCCAGGGAAGATAACCGCAGTCTCTTCAGCCTTTCCCTATAACTCAAGCCCTCTAACCCTGGCAACATCCTTGTAAATCTTTTCTGAGCCCTTTCAAGTTTCACAACATCCTTTTTATAGCAGGGAGATCAGAATTGCACACAATATTCCAAAAGTGGTCTAAACAATATCCTGCACACTGCAACATGATCTCCCAACTCCTATACTCAATGCACTGGCCAGTATAGGTAAACATGCCAAACGCTTTCTTTACTATCCTGTCTACCTGTGACTTCACTTTCAAGGAACTCTGAAACTGCACTCTAAGTTCTCTTTGTTCAGCAACACTCCCCAGGAACTTACCATTGAGTGTGTAAGTCTTGCCCTGATTTACCTTTCAAAAATGCAGTACCTCACATTTATCTAAATTAAACTCTATCTGCCAATCCTTGGCCCGTTGGCCCATCTGATCAAGGTCTTGTTGTACTCGAGGTAACCTTCTTTGCTGTCCACTACACCTTCAGTTTTGGAGTCACCTGCAAACTTACTAACCATACCTCCTAAGTTCACATCCAAATCATTTATATAAATGATGGAAAGCATTGGACCCAGCACTGATCCTTGTGGCACACTGCTGGCACAGGCCTCTAGCCTGAAAAGCAACCCTCCACCATCACCCTCTGTCTTCTACCTTCGAATCAGTTCTGTATCCAAATACCTAGTTCTCCCTCTATTCTGTGTGATCTAACCATGCTAACAGTCTATCATGAGGACCCTTGTCGAACCACATATAAATCATGTTCAGCGCTGTGCTCTCATCATTCATCTTCGTTACTTCTTCATAAAACTCAATCAAGTCAGTGAGACATGATTTCCCACACACAAAGCCATGTTGACTATCCCTAATCAGTCCTTGCCTTTCCAAATACATATAAATCTTGTCCCTCAGGATTCCCTCCAACAGCTTGCCCACCACCGATGTCAGGCTCACTGGTCTATAGTTCTCTCCCTTTTCCTTATCACCTTTCTTAGCCAGCCTCCAGTCTTCCGACACCACTTTTCGCTGTTGATGATACAAGTATCTCATCAAAGAGCCCAGCAACCACTTTCTTACCTTCCCACAGAGTTCTAGGGTACACCTGATAAGGTAGGGAGGTAGGATTTATCTACCTTTATGTGTTTTAATACATCCAACATCTCCTCCTCTGTAATATGGACATTTTCTAATATATCGCTATTTATTTCCCCACGTTTCTAGCTTCCATATCCTTCTCCACAGTAAATACGGATGCAAAATACTCACTTAGTATCTCATCTCCTGCAGTTTTACACATAGGCAGCCTTGCTGATCTTTAAAGGGCCGTATTCTCTCCCTTGTTACCCTTTTGTCCCCAGTGTATTTGAAGAATCCCTTTGGATTCTCCTTAAGCCTATTTGTCAAAGCTATCTCATGTCCCCTTTTTGGCCTCCTGATTTCCCTCTTAAGTATAGTCTTACTGCCTTTATTGTCTTCTAGGGATTCACTCGATCTCTGCTGTCTATGCCTGACATATGCTTTACTTTTTAAACACAGTGTATAATTACCAGCTACTGTTGTTGGAATTCTTTATCTTTCCTCAACTGAGCAGTGCGCTCTGTAAATTCAAAATCACTCCCCCAACTCCCCCATCCCCAATCTCCAATTTGGCAATATTATGCACTCATATTTGTAAAATTAATATACCATTTTGTTATAGTGTGACATTACAGTAAGCAATATATCACTCTTTTTAATCCCAGGGAAAATATAGAGAGATCAATAAAAATCACTGGAAGGGTTGAGCTCACAATCTGAGGTTTGACGTATCATGGAGAGTAAATCTGCAGCCACAAGATTTGCTTACATAGCGATTGGGACTGAGGTGGGAGAGCTGTAAGAGAACATAGAATTGGTGAGGATAGTGGCACTGGAGTTTCAATTGCTACTTGGGCTGTATTACAGATGAAAAAACTCCCCCCTCCTGTGCTCCAAACATTTACAATTCTGATTGTTGCGAGAAAGCTTGGCATTGCATGCAGTCAGACTGCCAAACCTTATCTTCAAATCAGGTTAAATGTTTAGCTTAATGGGAAGTGAACAAAGAGAAGATTCTGCCTGACTGGAAACTGAACTGCCTTGCATCATTAGCTTGAAATATAAATGTTCCTGAAACACAGGAACTCTACCCATACCAACATGATCAGAAATTATACGACACCAGGCTATAGTCCAACAGGTTTATTTGAAAACACAAGCTTTTGGAGCTTGTGGTGCCGTGTGATTTCAGACCTTGTCCACCCCAGTCCAACACCGGCACCTCCACATCATACATGCCAACACAGATTGAGCTGATTGTGATATTTTCCCAGATGACCACTGCTGGCATATTGATGTTGAGGTTGGTTGGCTCGCCAAGCTGGTTTGTTATTCCATAGACATTTCATTACCCTGCTGGGTGACATCATCAGTGTAGCCTCCAATGAAGTGCCATTGTGTTTTCCCGCCTGTTTTTTAAAGTCTGGGTTCCGTTGAGCTGGATTACCTCACTTCCGGTTTTCCTTCGCAATGGAGTGCATATGGGGTCGAGTTCTATGTGTTTGTTGATGGCTTTCTTCATGGAGTACCAGGCTTCTAGAAATTCCCGTGCCTGTCTGTGCTTTGATCGTCCCAGGATTTTGGTGTTGTCCCAATCAAATTGGTGGTTCTCCTTATCCATGTGGATTGAGATGAGTGAGTATTGGTCATGTCTCTTTGAAGCCAATTGGTGTTTGTGTACCCTTGTTGTTAATTTCCTTCCTGTTTGTCCGATGTAGTGTTTGTCACAGTCTCTGCAGGGAATCTTGTATATGACATTGGTCCTGTCCATATACACTCCATTGCAAAGGAAAGCCAGAAGTGAGGTAATCCAGGTCAACGGACTCCACAGTTTAAAAACCAGGTGGGAAAACAAAACCGCGCTTCATCAGAGGCTGCACTGATGATGTTACCCAGCAGGGTAATGAAACATCTGCAGAACAAAGAACCAGTTCGGCGAGCCAACCAACCACAACATCCACAACCCGAGCTACAAATCTACTCTAAAACTTTAGAGGCATATTGATGTATTTGCCACCTCTACCATTGTGCGATGTTGAGTAAAGTTGGTTTAAAGTATTTTAACGCCACTAATCTTCCCTTCTCTTTGCCTTGTCTTTGGCCTATCCAGTGATGAAGAATACACCACTGCCCTGTATTTATGGAAGAGTCAGTGTTCTTGGATAACAGGAAGGTTTATCAGATTTTAGCAATAAGTACAGTGACATCGATAGAAAGGGTTCAATGAGTGTAACATGAACATTAACTTCTTCAGAACCATTAACTTAAATGGCCTTTTTCAATCTCAGGGCAAGTGTGGATAGAGCAGCAAAAAATTAGTGAGTAACCACTCTCAGTTTTCATTATTCTACCTCAAGTGCATGATTATAGCATTGTCCCAAGCAATTTCAGCACTGCTATCTATTCCTCAGAGCTGCTTGCAGCCAATGTACTCACCAGGGGCCTGCTAGAGCCACTTACTGATCATAGACTGCAACTAGTCTCCTCTTCAGGCTGTACCTTTATTATAAATTTATCGGAATTATTGCAAGATAATAACAATATCTTGGGTTATTGGGTTAACAGAGGGCTCCAGATTGAAGAATGCAGCACAACAGACAATAGTCGTTGAGGTGCACAGGAAGAGAAATATCATAATTACACAAATCCTTTAAATATTCCAGAGATGGTAAATGTGATCTATTCTCAGATATTGCACCTGATGGACAGGCAGAAGCCCACAAGAAACCTAATGTCCTCACCCAGCTGATTAAATGATCTATAAATCTTCACATCTCCTGATTACCACATCACTGGCCTTTCATGCTGTTTGATTCATCTGACTTCCATCAATTGCCCAGAGCATCGCTCAGGACTCAAGTCGAATACAGCAATCATTGCCATCAGTCTCATATTCAAATCTTGCTAGCCTCACATTTTATTTGTTCATGGACTGTGAGCATCATTAGCACTTATAGTCCATCCATAATGTAGGGATTCTGGTTTTTGACCAGTAATCTGCTGATTTTTAAGTGGTTGGAATCACCCCTAGATCCCTGGTTCTGACACTGGTCTTAATTTAGGAATGTGAAGTGAAGAAGGCAATAGACAGGGTGTTTCAGGGCAAAGAATCTCTGTGTTTATTAAACGCAAAGGTGAGTATATCACAAGAAATAAAAAGGCAAAAGTAATAAATGGGGAAATAAAACAAAGGTGAATAAAATCATAGAATCCCTACAGTGTGGAAACAGACCCTTTGGCCAACAAGTCCACACTGAACCTCAGAGCATCCCACCCAGACCCAAGCCCCCCACTAACCTACACATCCCTGAACATTATGGGTAATTTAGCATGGCCAATCCACCTAGCCTGCACATCTTTGGACTGTGGGAGGAAACCAGAGCACCCAGAGGAAAGCCACACAGATACGGGGAGAACGTGCAAACTCCACACAGACAGTTGCCTATGGGTGGAATTGAACCTGAGTCCCTGGCGCTGTGAGGCAGCAGTGCTAACCACTGAGCCACGGTGCCACCCTAAATACACAACATAAAAAGACAAATTCAAAACAGTGAAACTGACACTATTAGTTATTAACTTAATACAGGCTAATCATTATTGGAAACTAAACAGTAGTTTCAAACACAGATACTTTAATCAGACTTCCTGACCTTGGGGTTCCATGTACTGTCATCAACCCACCTTCCCCTCCCTGCTGGCTAGGTTGGATACTTTGGGTCTTGAGGAGGTAGGCTCACCACTGGGGATAAACGCAATTTTGAAATACAGCTGGCCATTCCCACTTGCCATAGCCGGTGCTTCACTGAAGAAATTGGATGGTGCAGGCCTTCAGTCTGGTTTGAGAACTTGGGTTTTTATTACTTTGTGGTGGTTTTATGAGCCAGTTTTCACCTCAGGATGTGTCTAAGGCCTTGTCAGTCGTGCCGGTGGTTTTTGGAGGTCGTCGGTCGTCAGATCTGCTGGTTGTGGTCGGTTGCTGTTGGCTCCCCTGGTACAGAACAGTCCTGTGTCGGTAGGTTTCAGGGAGATAGCTGTGCAGATAGTTCTCAGGGAGATTAGCTGTCTGGGATCCCTCTTCTATTGGTAGCTGCAGGGATGGTTCTCTCTGTCTCTGTCTCTCCCTCCCCCTCCCTCCCAGATCAGGGCCAGCAGTTATACAGAGATAACAAGGTGTAGAGCTGGATGAACACAGCAGGCCAAGCAACATCAGAGGAGCAGGAAAGCTAACTTTTCGGGTCTAGACTCTTCTTCAGAAAAACGTCAGCTTTCCTGCTCTCTGATGCTGCTTGGCCTGCTGTGTTCATCCAGCTCTACACCTTAT
>NC_063358.1:34982608-34991739 GCF_021869965.1 Rhincodon typus | reverse complement strand
CCTCTGATGCTGCTTGGCCTGCTGTGTTCATCCAGCTCTACACCTTGGTATCTCAGATTCTCCAGCATCTGCAGTTCCTACTATCTCTGAAACAATTTTAACCCCACTGTGAAGCCTCTTCTAAGGATGCCTACCTTGAAGAAGTTACCCTTCTCCCTCCGGAAAAACCTCAATGGATCACCTCCATCCATCTTCTATCCGCCTCCCCCTCTCTTCCTATTTATTTCAGAACCCCTTTCCCCTCCCCCATTTCTGAAGAAGTGTCTAGGCCCAAAACATCAGTCTTCCTGCTCCTCTGATGCTGCTTGGCCTGCTGTGTTCATCCAGCTTTACACCTTGTTATCTCAGATTCTCTACAATCGGCAGTTCCCACTATCTCTGCAGCAGTTATACAGACTGTGTGCTCCGTTATCACCTCACAAACCTGTGTTCTCCATTGTGTTTCTGTTGTCCCCTTTGAGGTGAATTGGCTTCCTGATAGTTTAGAGTAGGTGTAAATGTATTTTGATGACATGAAATGTCCAGTATTTCTGCGAATGAGTATTAATTGATGTTGAATGCCTCGGTACCTCTGAAGAGTCCAAGATGTCTGAAATTATTGTCTTAGGTCTGGTTCATTGTTTCTTTAGGCCTAAGGTGTGAATAGGATTTCTAACTGAGCCATGCTTCCAGACAGCTCTCCCTGTGATTGTGTATTCCAGGGCATAGCCCAGCTGCCTTTTTTTGTTTTAAATGTTCTGTTAAAAATCCAGGATTTTGGTCCAGCATTCTAAATTACAGGGATTTTGGTTCACTCCTACACTAATTGCATAGGGAGCAATTAAACATCAACCATAGATGGTAAGAACTGCTGATGCTAGAGTCAGAGATAACACAGTGTGCAGCTGGAGGAACACAGCAGGCCAGACAGCATCAGAGGAGCAGGAAAGCTGACGTTTTGGGTTGGGATCCTTCTTCAGAAACATCAACCATATTGTGACTCTGCAGTCTGATTTAGGGCAGATCAGGTGAAGATGGTAGATTTCCTTCTCCAAAGGACGTTAGTGAACTAGATTTCTAAAAAAAAAATCAATAATGGTTACATGGCTGCCATTAGATTAGCTTTTTCTCCCCTTAGGCTTTTTATTGAATTCAAATTTCATCATTGACCATGGTGAGATATGAATCTACGACCCTGAACATCAATAAAAGCAGCATGTTGGAGAAACTCAACAGTTCTGGCAGCATCTGAGGATAGAAAAACAGTTAAAGTTTTGAGTCCAGCATGACTCTTCTTCAGAACTGAAACATAGAAGATAGAAGCAGGAGGAGGCCATTCGGCCCTTTGAGCCTGCTCTGCCATTCTTCACAATCACGGCTGTTCATCCAACTCAATTGCCTAATCCTGCTTTCTCCCCATAATCTTTGATCCCATTCGCCCCCAAGTGCTATATCTAACCACCTCTTGAATACATTCAATGTTTTGACATTGGTGTTGGAGAATGCTTTTTTGAACACTTTTTGACACGCAGAGGAGGAGTAAGGGAGAATTTGATATTGAAACCCAATGCAAAAGACAATGGGATTATTAGTGAAGTTGAAAAAGAGAGATGTAAAATGGATATAAATTACAACATGGAGAGGAGTCAACTGGGTCCTCTCTACTAAGACCAACGTGAACAAGACAAGGCTGTGAGTGGGTGGGGGAGAATGTAAGAAAAATGGAGAACAGATATAATCAACTCAGTTCATGAATTTATGAATTCAATGTTGAGACTTTGAGGCTGTAAAGTGCCTCAGTGGAAAATGAAGTGTTGTTCATTGATCTTGTGTTGTGTTTCGTTGGAACATTGCAGTAGACCAGGGAAAGAAATGTTAGCATGGAGAGCAAAGTGAGTAACTGAAATAGCAGACAACTGAGAAGTCAGTGTCATTCCTATGAAGAAGGTAGATGTGCTCAGCAAAGCAGTCCTGAAGCTGCTTTTATTATGAAACATTAATTTGTGGCTCTGGATTATTGTTCCAGTGACAGAACCACTGCGCTAGGACCTCCACATCCCTTCATCTAATTAGCTATGGCAGACATATCACACAAACACATTGCTGTACAATCAATTATTTTCTGCAAAAGAAAGGAATGAATGATAGAAGGAAGCAGAGTAGAACTAACATGGAGCAAAGATGCCGGCATCTGCCAAACCTTATGTTCGATATTATCTTCTTCTCTTAGACACAAATGTACAAATCTCACATGAAGATTACTGAGGCTATAATATGGGCTCTTTATTAGAAAGTAAGATGATTTGCAGATAATGTTCACTGGGAGATTAAATTGGTGCATCTGACTTCGATCACACTTGCTTTAGTCTGACTAAACAAGGTCATGAGGTGAATAACTTATATTCTTTTGAGATTGGTAATGATTGACTGCATTTTAAGACATGCACTTTGTGGGTGTGTGAACGCCTGATCATATTGATGGAGATAGTTCTTCACATCATGGGGCTGAACCTCAACATAACGCTTGGCATCTGATGTTAAAGCTAATAACATGTTTCTGCTTTATGACCCTTCTCAAATCCTAGCACATCCTCACAGTGCAAACTATCGTGATTAGTAAGATGGTGTGACCACAAAACCTTTCTCTTTCCTGAAAGCAATCTTCTCCTTCTGATTCCAGCAACAGTAGGCAAGAGAGACAGGGGGAGGATGGGGTTGGGGTGATGGTAGCGGGGGTCGCAGGATGCAGAATCCAATGTCATCTAACCTTCTGAGAGGAAGGAATTCTCCTCATCTCTGTCCGAGAAGGGCAACCTTCATTTAAATACAATGCCACTGCCTACTTCTGAGCTCACTACCGAGAGGAAATATCCTTTCCACATTTACCCTGTTATGAGCATTCAGGATCTTGTATACTTCAATCAAGTCATCCTTCTCTCTTCTAAACTCCAGTGGAAGTAAGCTCAGCCTGCTCAACCTATCCTCATAAAACAAAACACTCATTCCAGGTATCATTCTAGGAAACCTCTTCTTACCATCTCCAACACATTTCCATCTGTGCTCAAAGAAGAAACCAAAAATGCATGCAGCACTTGAGATGCGGCCTTACCAATGCCCTGCATAACTGAAGTAAAACATCCTTACGCTTATGTTCAATTCTTCTCATAGTGAAAGGTATCTTCCCGTTAGTTGACTTAATTACTTGTTGAACCTGCATTCTCATAAGCTCAAAAACTTTGGACATGTTTGCATCAATCTCTGAGACCATAAATCTAGCTGAGAAGCTGCCCATTTCAATCAGTTCCCATTCCTCCTGAGGAGAAGGTAATATGTGAGTCATTTTGTGATTCATGCATTAGCACACCTAGATTCCTCTACACCTTGCAATCTCACAGATGCTCTTTGTTTAAGTAATATTCTGCTTTTTTCATGTTTCATGCCAAAGTGAACAACTTCATGTTTTCCCACATTATATTCCATTTGCCAGATTTTTGCTCACCCACTTAACCTATTCATATCCATCTACAACCACCTTCTGTCTTATTCAGTGTACACTTTCCTACCTATCGTTGTGACGTCTATGAAGTTAGCTACATGTTGTTTTCCCCTCATCCAAGTCATTCTTGCAAATTTTAAAACTGGAGACCAAGCACACAATCCTACTGGACTCCACTCACCATATCCATGCCAATATGTTCCCTTCACACTGTGAGGTTTAATTTCCCACAATGACCTAGTACCTTTTCCCCTGGAATTCCTGGATTATTTGTTGACTCACCAGAGGTTAAGGTGGCCTACAGGTTCTGCTGGCCAGGACAATGATGTGAGCCTCAAAGAGGTGCGATACATGACAATATTGAAAAACATGCATACTGAAAGGCTGGGTGCATTTGTAGACTTAAAGACAGCCTCCTATCACTCCATGGAACATCATGGAATTGGTGGTATAGGACATCACACTGGGCTTGTCCTCTCTGCAGGCTTTGTTCCACCTCCTTTTCATGCTGCAGACCCAGAAGCACTGCCGTTTCTGCCCCATAGCCATGTAGTATTTGTCTGGACACAGGACGAAATCCTCTGGTGCCACCAAATGAGAAGATACATCTTCACTCTCTACCAAATCCAGCAATTTACCAAAGCACCTCCAAAACTACTTCAAAATACCTGGCAATAAAATAAAATCCAAAATCATCACTTACCCACATTTTTTGTGCATGTTTTCTTGGACTAACATTAGCACAGGGCCCGATTTGTAGCTTCATGTTTGTTGTTCGACAGAAACATTGCTGAGTTCACACTTGTTCTCCAAGTTAGGAACCCTGGCATCATGTCAGCCAATTAATATTGTCCATTCACAAAGGGTCACCACCCACAACATACTCTGTGTGTGTTTTTATTAACAGAGCTGCACATGCACAAACCAGTGAGTGGGGAAACAGATCAGCATGAGGTTTTTGTGGAGTCTTGCCGGACATTTTTATGTTGTAAATTCTAAGACAGTCTATGTAATGTAATCCCATTCACATGGACAGCGGCAGTGTTCTGAAAGTGATTCTGAGACAAAATCAATCATGTCTCAAGAGTATAAAATGCCAGCCATTAAATAGATAATGGGAGCTCTGTAACAGTAAAAGATTATTGAAGTTTATTGCCTGTACAAGAGTGCAAATTTCACTGTGAAATATTATCAATTTTATATCAAACTCCTCTGGCCAGCAGTTTAATGGAGATATTAGTCCAGTTACTCTGATTGAATGAATATCTCTATTTGAATAGCAATGGAAGTTGGTAATGTGGATAAACTAAAATCACAGTCCTGATCTGCCAAAAGGTATTTTTTATGAGATTAGAATTGAACAATGCTGTTGACGAACATTGTTTAATAGTAATACCAGATGCTCACAAAGGATAAGCATCCAAATCTCTGACATACATGTTCATAATAAGTCAGCTTTTAAGATTGGGCTTCCACTTGATCAGTACACAGAAGAGACATTTGAATTTTGTATAGCTAAATGCAAGAAAGGTAGAAAACTAAAGAATGGTATTCTCATAAAGGCTTCAATAATTTCAATAGAAAATAAAAATCTTATGGAGGTGAAGAAATTAAGGAAGGCAATTGCAAACCTTAGGACTGAGTCAGCTGATGGCACACCATTTAGTGTTGTAACAATAAGAATTGAGGATGTTTGTGAGGTAAGTGTGTAGACAGGGTTCAATTAATATGCAGATGAGCCATTGAGGTCTGCAGTGATGTGACAGTGACCTCAATGTTCATGTGTGAGAGAGAATCTGCTAGAAAGTTGGAACTAGTGTAGCTTAGTATAGAGACAGCCACCTGAAAGGCCATCATACATGTTGTATTATGAAGTGTGTTTGTAGCAACACATACTAAGACAGTCAAGAATTGGAGGAATGTGGAGGGACCTAGAAGGATTTATAAATACGGATGAGAATTTAAAACTGAGAATTTTATATGGCATTTGATTCAGAACATTTGTTGAACAGGGTTTCTAAGTTTTGACATCTGTATATTTGCGATTACTTAATACAATTTATAAAGGCAGATAAGCAATTGAGATTAATGTTCCAAGTTGTTGCTGTACTTGTGGATAATCATGCATACTCCTTATCGTCCAGTGCTTGGGAGAAATGGGAACTGACTGAAATGAATAGTTTCTCAGCTAGAGTGATTGTCTTAGAGATTGGGGAAAACATGACCAATGTTCTTGGGTTCAATGACTTCTGCCTTTTCCGAGTGTAGAAAAAAATTCATGCAGAAAATCTTGAATTAGGAAGAAGTAGGAAGATGTCCTTGACCAAAAATATTCATAACCTGTCCTTAGAATTCTTAATATGGTTCAGTATCAAGTTTTATTTATGTTCCTTTGAAGCCACTTGGACCAGCTTACTGTGCCTAAAGAGCTTTATAAAAGTAAGAGATAACAAGGCGTGGAGCTGGATGAACACAGCAGGCCAAGCAGCAACAGAGGAGCAGGAAAGCTGACGTTTCAGGTCTGGACCCTTCTTCAGAAAAGTAAGTTGTCTTTGTGATGAGATAGGTAATCAACTGCCCTTTATATACCAATAGGAATTCCCTTGGATTGGTGTGCACTGGGCCCATTGAGGCCTGATCTCAATGGATTTTCCATGGTCAGTCTCATTTATAGCAATGACAAATAGCTTCAGGTGAGGCATCGGTGGAGGTGAGATGGTGTCGATGAACGGCGACTTTAGTTCCAGTAGCAACGGGGTGGTGAAGGAGACTTATGCCTGCCACCAGGCCCATGTCCTATGACGAAGCACTTAACAAGGATGGTAAAGTTAGACACTTGCTTTATTTCTTCAGTTTTCTGCCTTTTATATTCTATGTTTTGGCTTATATTTCTGTGTTTAAGATGGTGCCAGAGAGTGGCGACACTATACAACATTTTTCACTGTGTTCTCCTTTAACTTGTTACAAAATAAAGAACAATATAGCACAGGAACAGCCCTTCGGCCCTCTAGGCCCTTCCATACAAAAGCTGTCTTCACTTAAAAGGATCCGTATCCCTCTATTCCCTTCCTATTCATGTATTTGTCCAGGTGCTTCTTGAATGTTGCTATTGTGTCTGCTTCCACCATCTCTTCTGGGAGCACGCTCCAGGCACTCATCATCCTTTGTGTGAAAAACCTGCCTCATACATCTGTTTTAAACTCCCCCTCACCGCTGATCTTGAACCTGTGTCCCCTAGCAATTGATCCCTCCACCCTGGGAAAAAGCCTCATATTTTCTGCTCTATCCACGCCATTCGCACTCTTATAAACTTTTATTAGGTCACCCCTCAACCTCCTGCATTCCAGTGAAAACAAACCCAGTCTATCCAACTTTAGCTTCATAGCTAAAATCACCCATACCAGGCAACATCCTGGTATAAATGTGATAATAAATAAATCAAATAGTATGTATACAGGAAATGTCATGTAATTAATGTAATGAAATGTCCCACAGCACTTTACTATAGTAACGAGATTGCACAATACTCCCTGAATCTCTGCCACAAGGTCTTCTTATGTAGTGGGTAGCATCCCTACCTCTGAGTCAGAAGATCCAACTTCAAATCATATCCCAGAAGATTATGGCCAAGGAAGGATTATTTATAATGTTACCAAACAATTTGAGTATCAATTTTGTAATGGAAAGAAAATTGGAGCCTCCACTGTCATTGTTTATAGCTGTGGGCCACAACATGTATATAATGATGCATGCTGCTGCAGTGTCTCAAACTCTTTGGGGGAAGAGTTGTTGGTTTAATGTGACATGGATCAGATTAGTGCCAGCAGCAGGGAGTTTGAGCCCTGTCCTCAATGCTTTGAATATTTGGGCCTGTCTGTCTGCGCTGCCTGTGTCAGTAATCAGATAGTTGTGGATTAGAACTGCCATCAAGCAAGGATCTCAAGAGGATTTCACCAATGCACTGGTCTTTTTATATGTGCTTCGAGCTGATATCACCACTAAAGTTTGGTTAACGTTAACTGGTAACTATATAGTCCCTTAAAAACAAAGCCAACTGATAATGTTGTATGCAGTCAGGTTGCGATATTAAAGCATATGCAGAGGATTTAGTTACAAAAGTCAAAATAGTGCAGATACAGGAAACCAAAAACAAAATCCGAGTGCCTTGATCATTTATTTTGCAAGTTACATCTGCTACAATAGAAATACTGGGCTAAAGGTAAAATGGCAAGCAGAGGTGGGCAAGAGTGAAGTGGAAGGGTTAGGACCCAGAAAAGTGATGTTATGTCAGGAACCCAACATCTTTTTGCCATTTGTGTGTTTGAGCTGGGCAGGTGTCGAGCTAACCAAGACACAAACCAAACACCCATGCCAGTGGAGCTATGAGGCAAGTAATTAAAGTATTCAAACAGATCATTGAATTAAGTTTCACTTTAACTTAATTAATGGGGAGGCGATGGCTTAGTAGTATTTTCGTTGATAATCCTCAGGCCCAAGTAATGTTCTGGTGACCCAGGTTCGAATCCTGCCATGGCAGATGGTGGCATTGGAATTCAATAGAAAACAATCTGGAATTAAGAGTCTAGTGATGACCAGGAATCTATTACTGATTGTTGAAAAAACCCATCTGGTTAACTAACATCCTTTAGGGAAGGAAACTACCATTCGTATCTGGTCTGGCTTACATATGACTCCAGACCCACAGCAATGTGGTTGACTCTCAACTGTCCTCTGGGCAATCAGGAATGTGCAATAAATGCTGGTCTAACCAGTGACATTCACATCCAATGAACAAAAAAAGTCTTTCACTGCCTGGGTTGTCTCAGCTCTTGACATTTTGTTTGGGTCCACCAAGTGAGAACATAGAGTGGAGTAATTGCTTAATGCATGCTGGAAAGATTTTAAAATCAGAAAAAGTGTTGAAAGCTTGTTAGCCACAGCTTATGATTTATGCTTTCAGGGTTACTTCTGTTAGCTTGAAATCATTGTTTTGAATGTCAATTACAACCTTTGAGAGTGACTTTTAAGTGCCTTGGATTATTTGCACTTTCATCTCAGCTTCTTTGCTGCCAACCTTCAATGGGGAATAGAAAGAAGGTATGCAACATTTAAACAGGAGAAACCACATGAGCAGCAGCACAAGCAAGGGCTCCAGCAGTGGTTGCTTGCTCCATAACCACACAACCACATAGCTGTGGGTCTGGAGTCAGATCTGAGCCAGACCAGATAAGAATGGTAGTTTCCTTGCCTAAAGGATATTAGTTAACCAGATGGTTTTTTTTTTCAACAATCAGTAATAGATTGTTATTACTGATGATGCACACTGCTCCATAAGGCAGGGGAATAAACAGGAGCTCGAACAGTTCATACACTTCACTAACACCTTCCACCCCAACCTTAAGTTTACCTGGACCATCTCTAACACCTCTCTCCCCTTCCTGGACCTCTCTGTCTCCCCATATTGGGCAACCACCTAGAAACCGATATTCATTTCAAGCCCACTGACTCCCACAGCTACCTAGAATACTCCTCCTCCCGCCCACCTTCCTGCAAAAATGCTATCCCCTATTCCCAATTCCTTCGCCTCCGCCGCATCTGCTCCCAGGATGAGGCATTCCACTCCCGTACATCTCAGTTGTCCTCGTTTTTCAAGGAC
>NC_063358.1:34949542-34982208 GCF_021869965.1 Rhincodon typus | reverse complement strand
CTTCCTAACTCCCCACCTACACTCAACTTTACTGGCTCCATCCCCGCTTCTTCGACCTGTTTGTATCCTCTCCTCTATCCCTCTTCTATCCGCCTCCCACTCTCTCCCTATTTATTTCAAAACCCCCTTCCCCTCCCCCTTTTCTGATGAAGGGTCTCGGCCCGAAACGTCAGCCTCTCTGCTCTTATGATGCTGCTTGGCCTGCTGTGTTCATCCAGCCCTGCACCTTGTTGTCTCGGATTCTCCAGCATCTGCAGTTCCTACTATCTCTGAATAAACAGCATGCTTTTTTTTTTAATATACATTTGAGGGACTCCAGCATCATTGGCCATGCCAACATTTATTGCCCGTCTTTACTTGCTCTTGAGAAGGTGGAAGTGAGCTGCTTTCTTGAACTGCTGAAGTCTATTTCATGGATACTCCACAGTGTGGAAACAGGCCCTTCGGCCCAACAAGTCCACACTGACCTCAGAGCATCCCACCCAGACCCATCCCCCTAAAACTCACCTAATTGATACATCCCTGAACACTACGGGCAATTTAGCCTGGCCAATCCACTTGACCTACACATCTTTGGACTGTGGGAGGAAACCAGAGCACCCAGAGGAAACCCACACAGACATGGGGAGAATGTGCAAACTCCACACAGACAGTTTCCCAAGGGTAGAATCGAACCCGGGTTTCTGGTACTGTGAGGCAGCAGTGCTAACCACTGATCCATCCCTGAATTGCAGCACGGTGGCTCAGTGGTTAGCACTGCTGCCTCACAGCACCAGGTTGACCTTGCTGTAGGTAGACCCAGATGTTATTAGGGAGGAAATTTCAAGATTTTGACACAGTGACAGGGAAGGAACAGTATATTTCCAAGTCAGGATGGTGACTGGCTTGAAGGGGAACTTGCAGGTGGTGATGCTTCTGTAGATCTGCTGCCATTGTCCCTCTAGGCAGTAGAGATCACTGGATTAGAAGGTGCTGTCGAAGGGGGAATTCTGAGTTACAATAGTATGTCATAAATATGGGACACACTGCTGCCACCATGTTTCAGTAGTGAAGGGAATGAATGATGAAGGTAGTCGATGAGAATTAAGCAGGATTCTATGTTAAGCTTTTTGAGTATTTTGTAGATGTACTCAACCAGGCAAATAGAGAGTGCTTCATGACATTCCGGACATAGAACATAGAACATAGAACATTACAGCGCAGTACAGG
This sequence comes from Rhincodon typus, assembly GCF_021869965.1. Taxonomy (NCBI): domain Eukaryota; kingdom Metazoa; phylum Chordata; class Chondrichthyes; order Orectolobiformes; family Rhincodontidae; genus Rhincodon; species Rhincodon typus. The sequence goes on along the minus strand of NC_063358.1, from coordinate 34,980,999 downwards.
CCCTTCGGCCCTTGATGTCGCGCCGACCTGTGAAACCAATCTGAAGCCCATCTAACCTACACTATTCCATTATCATCCATATGTTTATCCAATGACCATTTAAATGCCTTTAAAGTTGGCGAGTCTACTACTGTTGCAGGCAGGGCATTCCACGCCCTTACTACTCTGAGTAAAGATCTGCCTTGTTGACTGTGGACAGAAATTAGGGTGACAGGATGTGAGTTATGCATTACAAAATTCGTAGTTTCTGACCTGTTCTTATAGCTAAATTATTTAAATGGCTGGCCTAGTTCAGTTTCTGGCCAATAGAAACGCCAGGATGTTGACAGTGACGAATTTGTGATGGTACTGCCACTAATCATCAAGGGAGATAGTTATTGACCGGCACTTGTATGACACAAATGTTACTTGTCACTCATTAATCTAAGCCTGGATGTTGTCCAAGTATTGTTGCAATGGCATGCTTCAGTGTCTGAGGAATCATGAATGGTTCTGAACACTATTCATTCATCATTGAACATCCTCACTTCTGACCTCATGATGGAGGGAACGTGACTGATGAAGTAGCTAAAGAGGTTTGGGCCTAATACAGTACCCTGAGGAGATCTCGCAGTGATATCCTTGAATTCAGATGAATGACCCCCAACAATCTCATCTCTGTTGTAACAGGTATCGTTTGAACTAATGAAGGTTTCCTCATGATTCCTATTGACTCTAGCTTTGCTTGGGCTCCTTGATGCCACACTTGGTCAAATATGACTTGATGTTAAGGGCAGTCATTCTCACCACACCTCTGGAGTTCAACTCTTTTGTCCATGCTTGGGCTAAGGCTGCAATAAGGTCAGCAGCTGAGTGGCTCTGGTAGAAGCCAAATTGACTGTCAGTGAGCAGGTTATTTCTTTGGAAGTGCCATTTGATAACAATAGCTATAACCCTTTCTATTAGTGACTGAGACATCATGTCAGTCATGTCAATGCTGGATGCCTCCATCCTGGTAGGCGATGGCCTAGCGGTATTAATCGCTAGACTATTATAGATAGGCGATAGCCCAATGGCATTATTGCTAGACTATTAATCCAGTGACCCAGGTGATGTTCTGGGGTTGTGGGTTCAAAATCTCGCCATGGCAGATGATGGCATGTAAATTCAATAACAATCTGGAAATAAGAGTCTTATTGATGACCATGAATCCATTGTAGATTGTCAGGAAAAGCCCATCTGGTTCACTAATGTCCATTAGAGAAGGAAACTGCCATCCTTACCTGTTCTGGCCTACATGTGACTTCAGACCCAGAGTAATGTGGTTGAATCTTAACTGCCCTCTGGGAAATTAGGGATGGGCAATGAATGCCAGTGATGCCCAAATCCCATGAATGAATTAAAATTTAAAACAAATTAAATTCTAAGAATGAGCTCTGTCTCCAGTAACGCTGACAGCAGCACACATATTTCCCATTGCTGCTTCCCAGTTTCTCATTCAATGAATAATGCCCTGAGGCTCAGCATCTATGTGCAACTGAGCCACCTTCCATCATAGACTCTCCATTATTCTTAGTCATGCGATTTACTCCTCGTTGTGTGCCAATCAACCTAACTCCAATTAGTATCCACTTAAATGTGGTGTCTGCAATGGTGGAGGATGCACAAGCGATGAGAGGGAGTATCCTTACACTGCACAGCCTTGAGTGAGGACTCCTGGCCCCTTATCAACTATGTCATGAAGGGAGGCACAACGGATCAGCAGTTAGCACTGCTGACTCACAGCACCAGGGACTTGGGTTCGATTCCAGCGTTGGGCGACTGTCTATGTGGAGTTTGCACATTCTGGCCTGTGTCAGCGTGGGTTTCGACTGGGTGCTTTGGTTTCATCCCACAGTCCAAAGATGTGCAGATTAGGTAGATTGGCCATGTTAAATTGCCTTTCAGTGTGCAAGAATATGCATGTGAGGTGGGTTAACTATGCCAAATGTAGGGTTACAGGGATAGGGTGGGATGCTCGTTGGAGGTTCAGTGCAGACATGATGGGCTGAATGGCCTCTATTTGCATTGTAGGGATTCTATGAATGGAGTTGAATGATAAGAGTTTGCCCCCTGAAACTTATTGATTCCAGTATTATAAGACTATTGCTTATGAAGTTAACTAAAATATGTTACCTCATTCTAACAGAATTCTAGCTAGAAATTCATGTGGTTTTACAGGTTAATGCCACAGTAGGCTCAGACGTGTGATGTCCATGTGTTCAACAGTTGCAGCAAAGCCCCATCTAACATTAACCAGGTTTCCATCATCTTACAGAGAGATGGGCTACCATTTAAAAATTCTATTATTTTTCCACTACCTACATTGATCCAAAATCTGTGAGAATCAAAATCTGGAACAGGCAACAGATGTGGATCACAAATTGTCAAGCAGTCACTGGAATGGTCCTCTCCCTCACAACAAACTGCATTTTGACCTCAAATACTGTCATAACCACTTGTGATTTGATTAATGTTCATGCTAAGTGTTTGGCCAATTGTGGATTTACTCTGGAGTCTTGAACATGTCCTTGTCCGTTTCTAGGTAAGACCACTTGGGACAGTTAAAAAGTCATGGATGGTTAAGACACAAGAAAAGCAGACAGGATAATTTGATTTCATTTCATTTAATACTGTCACATGTACAGAGGTACAGTGAAAAGTGTTGTCTTGCGTGCCTTAAAGGCAGGTCATCAGGGTAACAGATCAGAGTGCAGGGTACAGTGTTACAACTGCTGAGGAGGTGTAGAGAGAGATTAATATTAACAATCAAGAAGTCCATTCGAAAATCTGATAGCAGGAAAGAAGCTGTTCTTGAACCTGCTCGTATGTGTATACAAATTTTTATATCTTTGGCCCGACAGAAGAGGGTGGAAGAGAGTATAACTGGGGTGGGAAGGGTCTTTGATTATTTCCGTTGCTTTTCCAGTGCAGCAGGAAGTATAGATGAAGTCAATGGACGGGAGGCTGGTTTGCATGATGGTCTGGGCTACAATCACAACCGTCTGTAGTTTCTTTTGGTTTTGGGTAGAGCCGTACCAAGCTGTGATGTATCCAGATAAGATGCTTTTATGGTGCATGTGTAAAAATTTCTGACAGTCTTTATGGAGATGTTGAATTTCCTTAGCCTCCTGAGGAAGTAGAGGCATTGTTTTGTTTTCTTGACCATAGTGTCAATATGGGTTGACTAGGACAGATTGTTGCTGATCATCACTGCCAGGAAGTTGACACTCACGACAACCTCAACACCAGTGATGCAAACAGGGATGTGCCCTCCACTCTGCTTCCTGAAATCAATGACCAGCTCCTTTGCTTTGCTGATGTTGGAGAGATTGTTGTCTTTACACCATGCCATTAAGCACTCTGAATCTCAAACAATGACGAGACAATCTACAAAATTGGTGTGGTCAGCAAACTTGTAAATGGAGTTGGTATTCAGTTTGGCCACACAGCCCTGGATGTAGAAGGAGTATAGTAGGCGACTGAGTACACAGCCTTGCAGGGGCACTGGTGTTGAGGATTATGATGGAGGAGGTGTTGTTGCCTATCCCTACTGATTGCGGTCTATGGGTCTGAAAGTCGAGAGTCCAGTCACAGAGAGGGCAGCAGAGTCTTAGGTCCTGGAGTCTGGAGCTGAGTTTGCTTGGAATAATAATGTTGAAGGTGGAGTTGCAATTAATAAGGAGGAGCTTGAAGTAGGTATCCTTGTTGTCCAGATGTTCCAAGGATGAGTGTAGAGTTAGGGAGCTCGCGTCAATATTTGCAGCACAAGGTGTCATGAAAGTTGAACATAATTATGAGGATTTTCTATCATTACCTGTTGCGCTTGTAGAATTGCAAGGGAGAAAGGCAGACTGAGAGGCTGAAGTTGATGTGAGCCATGACTAACCTTTCAAAGCATTTCATACTTACGGAGGTCAGAGCCACTGGGTGGTAGTCACTGAGGCACGCTGCATGATTTTTCTTTGGCACTGCGATGATGGTGGTCTTCTTGATGCTGATTGTTCTGCTTTTACACTGTTGCCCTCAGGCCTGTTGATAACTAACATCATTCAGATTCATCTCCAATATAATTTATCATCTTATTCAGCAGGATCAAAGCACCTCAGGTGTAGCACAAATAGATTTTGTCTTCATGTTAACTCCGTGCCAACCTCTTCCTTTGTTTGTCCAACAAGTATTCAAGGACTGTACTTGTGCCATCAGCTCTTACTTTAAATTAGCTGCTGGATAAGGTGGAGTTGTGTGAGGGATGGCCAGATTTGGAAAATTTTCCAGTGTCGGGTGCACTTTCAATTTTAACTTTTAATACACACGAGCAGCTGGGTTCACTTGTCCTACTGGGACTGTAATGTGAACATGGCAGACCAGCTTACTTATTCAGTGCCATCTCTTGCATATTTACCACATGAAAATCAAGTCAGTGACTGATCTCAAGTATATACACGTTTGCTAGTGCATTCATGAAGCTGATTGCTAGCAAGCTTGGATTCAGTTGCAAAGTATGAAGTCAAAAACTGAGAAGAAAATGGGGAACTGAAAATTGCCAAGACCTGCCAGTCTGAACTTAGAACATAGAACAGTACAGCACAGTACAAGCCCTTTGGCCAACACTGTTGTGCCGACCTATTATCCTACTAAGATCAAACTATCCTGCATACCCTACATTATACTATCATTCATGTGCCTATCCAAGAGTCGCTTAAAAGTCTCTAAGGTATCTGACTGTAAAGACACAAAATTGTCAAGACACAGCGCTTTCCAAAAATGATAGTTTGAATGATTTTGTTTGGGGATTGGCAGCACAATAGTCGAACTGAATGAAATCAACAATCAGCACAAGTTTATAGTCACCTTCCATTAATGAATTAATGTCACGAAAAGACACTGAGATGCTAGCACTCTCTGTAACAGCAGTGACAGCACCAGTAAAACTAGAAAACTCTGAAGGATCAGTCATTTGGGGTATTGCTGGGGGTATGGTGTTAATTTATCAGAGGTTTTAAAACAAGTGATTTTTAAATTAACTTGTTCAAACACGCTATAACATACTTCCATAGCAGATGGAATTTAAAACCAATTCTTCTAGCCCAGAGAGACAGACAGCACTACTAATTAGAGGCTAGAGGCAACAAATTTCTTGTTGCTAATAAATACAAACAGGGATGTTAAAATAGGAAATACTGTTTAACAAACAAAATATATGATGTTTCTTTATTTGTGAATTTAGGTTCCATATTAACCTTTATGTTTTAAATGGGTCAATACTGCTCATAAAGTTATCGACGTAGGAGTCTTTTATATAAAAGACATTAACTACCCTTCTGCCAAGCTTCCAATGGAACATGAGTATTTTCTCATTTGTCCAAAACTATGTGCAGTACTGTCAAACCATCACTGATATGTTCCTTCAAGCATTGTCATTACAAATTATATTTGATATATCCTATCATCACTTTGAGCCTTTGGGGAAATTGCTGTTCATTTTCAAAAAAAAACTTTCATGTAACCAGATGCTGAAGGCATTGTTAGGGGATTGAATGAATGGAGTCACTGAGTCTCTGATAGGATGTGGAAGTGAAATTATTGTCAACAGAATTATTTATCCTGTTTTTTTGTTATTTGAAGTCTGTATAGATAGAGTTTCCCTCTCTGTCAATTGTAGCAACAATTCCCAGAGAGGTCATCAGGGCTACCATGTCAATATTTGCAGAAAAAAATGCTCAGTGCAAGGTGTCATGAAAGAAAATCTAATTATAATTATGTTCAACTATCATTACCTTATAGGAAGACATCCATCTTAATGTCACAGAGTCTTCTTGAATATGTTTCTGAATGATCTGTGAAAATCTCTGGCTAATTGACTAGTTGAGTGTACAATTAATATAACTAACAAACTGATCAGGGAGGCTCTTGTGGCACAATGGTAGTGTTCATACCTCTGGAACAGGAGGCAAGAGTTCACAGTCAGACCATGTAGAAGCACATATAGAAAGACTGTAATGTCTACTTTTTCAGCTTTATTTCTTATTTTCCTAACTTATCCTATGTATATCTGTAATGTAGTATAACTTTTTTTCTTTATTTTCTGTATTTTTTGTAACTGAGATCTTACCTAGGTACTTTGTACCTAAGATGGCACCATATGTTGGCAACAATGTACACTTTTCACTGCAGTCCTGTTCTTTTGTAACTTGAGTCCACATGACAATAAACCTAATTCTAATGCTAAAGTCTCATCTCTTCAAGATACATTTCACAACATGTCTAAGCAGGTTGATTAGAAAATGAGTAAACTGATTAGAAACATGAGCTGGCATCTTAAGTGCTGTGGATATACCTAAACTAGGTGGACTGTAACAGTTCAAGAAGGCTGCTCCTCACCACCATATTACTGGGAATTAGGGAAAGGCAACAAATGTGAGCCTCTCCAGGGATACTTGGATCCCTTTTACAAAAGGAAAAAAGAAAATCTGATTTTCTGGATATTTTATATCTGCAAATATGGAGAAGCTATCAACCTATGGTTCAAAGAACAAATATGGTAGACTTTTCTTCTAGCCCCTGAACAACATGGGCAATAGCAAGTCAAATGGAAAAAGATGCAAAGACTAAAAAAATTAGATTCTTGAGATATTAAAATAAAGAAGGCTGTGCATAAGTTTTCAATTGTGATTTAAACTTTGAAATATGTATATTATTTATATATGTTTTAAAATATAATCTATTGTACTTCTGGTTATCAAGTTAGTAACCTATGGGTTTTCTATGTGCTTGAAGTCATGAAATGAACTTGTAAAATTTCCTGTAGCCATGGTGATTTCCTTTAAAACAGGTTTTGAGATCTGGCTTTAGTATGAATGGGTTTGTGTGCACCTCCATTTCTTTGCTTATCTTCAGTTTTTTTTTAAACCCAGCAATGTAAATAACAGGGCCTTAAGGTTCGTTTAAAAGTAAAACAATTTTCAGAATTTTCTCAGCTTAAGGGGTTAAAGAGATAAATGTTTGGTTTCAGCTTTACTTTGAGTTTTGGAGCAGTCCTGAGAAGTCCTTGGAATAGGATGCCTGTTTAGATCAGTGGTCCTGAGATGAGAAGGCTATAGTGAATTAGACTGACTTAATAAGAATTAGAATCAGTTTTAGAACAAAAGTGTTGGAATAAAACCTTGAAGAGATTGAGTACATTTAATCTAAGGTGTTATAGCTGCAGGAAGAAGCTATTCACAGTTCCAGTCTAAAAGTTGAAGTCACACATGCTTCAAACATACCAAGGTGTTAGACAAAGAGACACTGGTGTGAGTGGTTAATTTGGATATTGTACCAGAATGTGTTTTGGGGTATCATATAAAAGCTATTTTGTTTCTTTTCTTTTCAACTTGTGAGGATCATTTTGAAATTAATTGGATCAGACTTTTAATGCATGTTTAAAAATCTTTGAATCTGTGTCATAAGTAGATGAGTTGTTTACTTCCATTTTATCCGAAACAGTCCATGCTCACATAAAGCAAGACCTGGACAATATCCAGGCTTGGGCTGAAATGTAGCAAGAAACACATTCATGCCACACAAATGCCAGGCAATAGCAATCTCCAATACAAGAGAAGGTAAACAAAGTTCTTGACATTCAATGGTATTGTCATCATTGAATGCCCACTACCAACATACTGAGGGCTACGATTGACTAGGAACGCGACTTGACCAGCTACACGCATATTGTTCCTACAAGAGTAGGTTAGAGTTCAGGAATACTGAAATGAGTAACTCACATCCTGACTCCCCAAAGTCAGTGGACCTCTAGAAGGAGCAAGTCAGCAGTGTGATGGAATACTCCTCATTTGACTGAATGAGTGTAGCTCCAACAATACTGAAGACACTTGACGCCAGCCAGGACAAAGCAACTATTCCCTCTACCACCAAAATTCAGTAGCAGCAGTGTGTACCATCTACAAGATGCACTGCAGAAATTCACCAAGGTTCCTAAAACAGCACCTTCCAAACCCACAACCACTTCCATCGAGAAGGACAAGTGCAGAAGACACATGGGAATTCTACTATCTGCAAGTTATCCTCCAAGTTACTCACCATCCTGACTTGGAAATATATTGCCTTTCTTTCACTGTCGTTGAGTCAAAATTCTTGAATTCCCTCCCTAACAGTATTGCGGGTCTACCTACAACATATGGACCTTCACAGCTCAAGAAGTCAGCTCACTACCACCTAGTGACAAGTAATCTATGTATCTTCTTTCTTGTAGTTGCAGTTACAATGACAGTTGATCAGACAGTTGATGATGTTAAACAGCAATACCTTTATGAATGTGAACTTTTATTTCCAATGAAGTGTCATCCATGCAACTTATATGCCCTCAGAACCTTTTCTTTATCTTTCTCTCCAATTATGTATATTGTGAAGGGCTGCTCATGGCTGATATAGGGGTAAACCTGATGCACAGTTGGGCTTTAAATAAGGCACAAGAATCAGAAATCCCAGACAGCTCTAACAATGGTAACTATTTATGCCACTGGAGAGTGTAGGATAGTGAGACATCATAGAGGTGTGGTACATAAATAATGAAAGTGAGCAGCAGAGAATTGTGTGAAATAACTCATTAGAGCTCATTGTCTCATAGACACGATAATAAATTCCTGACTTCCTCATCATGCCTACAGCACCTGAGCACAGGATGGAAAAGTAACCTTTGAATCTTTTTACATTGTTTTTGTGGGAGAGTACAAAACACTGAGGGCATCAGCTCTTCTTCAGCTAGAGAGTTTTTTTTTTTCATTTTACACTCTCCTTTATTCATGACTTCCTGATATTTTAAATAGCTCTGTGAGACCTTGCTGAATGTGCATGCACCTTGGATGTGTATATGTCAGTAACAATGTTCCTATCTAGTGAGGCCTCACTGTCAAACATAAATATCTGGATATGAGGTGGTTGAGGACTGGACAAAATTCAATAAAATGTGCTGTTTGGTTGAAAAAAAATTGAGTATTGCTGTAAAAGGCCGTTTCATTTAAACTTTTTAGTTTTGCAGTCATCAGTACAATTTACAAAAATACCAATTCTCAGGGAAAAACAACATTGATAGTGCATGAGAGGAGAGTGCTAATTGGTTGGCAAGTGGACTCTGATTGGGAAACACTTTTGTATGGAGATTGCAGACATGCACTATTGGCTTTCCTCATGAATTTGTATTCTTGCAAAATATCTTGATGAGTGCAAGATGAAAAGCTTTGATAAAATGTATCTTTTTCAGCAATACTCAAATTTCTAATATTGCTGAAAGTATAGAGAAGTTAACTAAAGTATTACATTAAATTAATCTGCAGAAATACAACAAGAGCAGGAAGATACAGATAGATAAGAGAAGTTTAATACAGATATCCACAAATTCTTCTTCAAACAAAATGAGGTTAAGGAAGAATATTTGTATTATGACTCACAGCTAGATTATTCTTAACTTTAAGAGACATGCTTGTGTTATCATTACTGTCTTGTAACCTATGATCTAAGGATATAAATATCTCAGTTTCCATTTTAATGGGCCATTTGTAGCATGATATGCTGATGAAAGCGAACTACCGTTTGTAACTGAAAAGCTTAGTATTAGCTCAAACAGCGAAGTGCCTGTGACAATTATTTGTACAAAGGAGTTATTATAAATGTCTACTGAAATCTTTCAATACTATGCTACGGACATTTACTTATGTCATGGGAACTAACGTAAGTAAAGACCCAACACTACTCTGCTGGAGGCAAATGCCAACAATACAGTTGCTGCTCAACACTCAAGAGTTTGCATGAATTAGTCTTACAGTAACTTAAGAAATGTTATAATGATTTGACTTAGACACCTCTATGGATGGGTGAATCAAAATGGTCCACGTTATTATCTTCTCCTTTTACCTTAAGATAGTGTGAAATATATTATGTGCAAATAATGGACATGTGGCCCTCACAATATTTGGAATACAATTGGATTTGAAGAATGAATCTCCAGATATGAATGCACTACTTGTAAATAGCTTATTCACTCAGTCAAAGACAACCTGAAGCTGATCAACCTGAGAGGTGAATTAGGTGATACAAAAATCCACCAAAATGACGAGTGGTTTAAAGTGACACCTTCCTGCAGTAGGTAAGGACTATGTCAGCAATTCCAGTCACTGCTGTAAGTTGAATGTGTATCATTCTAGTTTCCCAGATGGCATACCATACAAGCACTTTGTGCCACCCACACTAATCAAATTTATGTATTCCAACACAATGATGTGCATTCAGAAATATTTTACATTATCAATAGGTTTTGAATCTGTGAGAAGCGACGTTTTTTTCATACATAATACACATAATCAAAAATATTATATATGCACACATTACTCATACATTGTATAAATTGTGATAAGATAGTGTTGAATTTAAATTACTGTACCAGTAACCTGGAGGTCTGGATTTATAATCCCTCAAAATATTAGCTCAAATCCTGCCATTCGAGTCGAGTTTGCTCTTTGAAGTGGCCATCAAACCCCTCAGGTGTGTTCCATAAGTGGTTCAAATAGGCAATCCACCACAACATTTTCAGACCCAACTGGACTATAAATACCAGCCCTGCCAAAAGCCTGAGAATAAATAAAATTTACACAATAGCATTTTATAAATATATGAATCAGGAGCTGATAAAGGACATTTGGCATCTCAAACCTGCTCCACTGCTCCTTAAGGTCTCAGCTGATCTGTTCTCATTTACCTTTCCTCCTGGGTTCCAGTGAAACAGCTTGTCTCAGGAGGCAAAGTCACTTAACCCTTGAGAGAAAAAAATTAGTACATACCCCATGTATCTGTTGTAAAAGATGACCGCTAATTTTTGTACTAGTCCAAAAGAAAAAATATTGTTTAAATATTCACCTTGTCAAGACAATTTGGGAACTCATGTTCTTCAATTAAGACACTCCTCACTGTTCTAAATTCCAGTAGAAATAAACCCATCCTGTCTAACCCTTCCTCTTAAGATAACCCACTCATTCCAGGTATAAATCTCCATTAAATCACCTCCAACACATTTACATTGTTCCTTAATTAAGAAGACCAAAACTGCACACAGTATTTGAGATGTGGTCTCACCATTGTCCTATATACCTGAAACATAACATCCTTACTTTTAAGTTTGTTTCATCTCATAAAAAAAAACAGCTTTCTATTAGCCTTCATTGTTTCTTGCTGTACTTGCATGTTAACTTTTTGATTCATGCGCTGGAACACCCAGATCCCTATGCACTTTTGATTTCTGGTTGATAACCAAGCATTGCATTAGTCCAATAGAAAATGGAATCAACCCGTATTATAAGAGTTTTCCTTTCATTTAATGGAAGATGTTTGCAAATATTTTATAAATGACATTGTGCAACATGTTGTGCCTTTTAAATTCAAATCTATGTGGAGATGACAGCAGTTTCTTTGCGTGTTATAGGCTTTACTGACAGCACTTTCAAGTGACAACTCCATCAGACCTTCTAGCTTTATTTACTATTCCCCTAGTCCATGTTCAGACTTCATCAGTCATGTACCATAGGTATCACTTGTAAACAAAATCACACACAATAACCCTCCAAAAATGGTTGTTTATCCCTCATTCTGACCTCTTACACATTCATAATTTTCTCTTTTCCAGTGTTCATGAGTATGCTTCCATCTCCCAAGGTTGTAATTTCTGGAATTCCATCCATAAACCCTCCCATCTACCTGATTCTCTTTCATCCTTCAGGCACCCCTTAAGACTTATGTTTTTGGCCATATTTAGGTTGATTGTTCTGATATCTTCTTAGATAGTGTACGTCTCTTTTCGATGCTCCTGTGAAGTTGCTTGTAATTTCTTTTACTGTGTAAAAAGGTACATGATTGCAATTAGTTGTTTTTTTTTAAGATTTGCAATAGCATCCAAACATTTTAAAGTTTTTACACAAACCAGTATTAATAACTGAGCTTTGGGGATAGCTCATCATCACTACACATTACTGTCTTTTGTATTAGATAGCAGGAACTGATCATCCTATCAGACCTTAGCAACCCAAGATGACTCCACAATAGAAGTAGAATTCTCTTCCAGCACAAAAACTTACTTGAGAACCAGTGCTACATTTTGGTAGATTTTTGTGTTACCTAATTCACCTGTCAGGTTAATCAGCATCAGGTTGTCTTTGACTAAATGAATAAGCTATTTAAAAGTAGTTGCATTTACACCTGGAAATTCATTCTTCAAATCTAACTGAGTTCCAAATAATTGATTACAATGCTTAGAGGTGATAAGATTACTGTTCTTAATTACAAATTGTTTCTTCAATTTAATTAATTATTACATTCTCAGTGGAGATGCTACAACAATTAACCTTTCGTTGTGAATGTCTCAGAACATCAGCATGGGAAAAGTGAGAGTGAGTGTCAGTTTGTGCTCTCCTAATCTCGGAACACAAGGCTCTGAAAATAAAAAGCTATAATCCACTTCTCAACATTAATTAATTTCATGTAAACTGAGATCAAAGAGTCACTTAACAAGCTGACAGTCACTTCAAACATGTAGCAAAAAGACATTGGTACATTTGAGCTATCAGGAAAAGATCTTGTACCGTTTAGTGTACTTGCCCTTCATTTGTCTGTGCAACATTTGAAAGTGTCAAATCACACCTTTCAATATCCATCAATATGAGTGATATTCATTCTTGTTACATATGCATAATTACTATTATATAGTTAGGAAATTACAAATCCAGCAAAAAGAAGAGTATAATTAGGACAGGCCTCTGTGATTAATTGCCAGCATGTTTTAATTACAAGTTGAATTTTTGACAAAATGATCAACCTTTTGCTTGATAAAAAAAAATTCCTTGTGTAATTAAGCCCCAGTAAAATGTTCGGAACACTCAAATCATAATCCATAGGAGTAATTTCCCACGCAATATTCATGGAACGACCTTTGGTGGCCTTCTGTTAGACTGACTGTAAATCGGCAGTTAAATGCTCTCACACTTACTGACCTAGCAGTGTTAACTTTCTCAGAGTGACTGTCACACAAATACATCATTCTATCTGTCACTTGATAAAAGTAGCAACCCAGGCACATCAGGAAATACATGTGAAGTTTGAGCTGGATGAGCCAAATCCACAGGGGACTGTGATAAAGAACTCATCGAAGAATCATTTAAAAGTGAAATTTGATAGTGCAATGAGCTTATCCAATAATCAGTTGAGCTGTGCAGATCATACAAATCCTATTCCTATCTCCACAACTTTCTTTTCCTTACAACCTAGTTTCACTTAAAAACTTAGATATATAACCTCCTTCAAGCATTTCATTGTTATAAATGGTGACAGGCCAAGGCCATGGTTTTTGATTTGATTTGATTTGATTTATTATTGTTACATGTACCAAGATACAGAGAAAAGTATTGTTTTGCGTGATATCCAGATGAATCATACCTTACATAAGTACATCAGGCTAATAGAACAAAATGCAGAATATAGTGTTACAGTTGCCAATAACATGCAGAGACAGATTAACTCTAATATACGAGAGGTCAATTCATAAATCTAGTAACAGAAGGTAAGTAGCTGTTCTTGAATCTGCTGCTATGTGTTTTCAAACCTTTGTATCTTCTGTCCACTAGAAGAGGGTGGAAGAGAGTATAACGAGGGTGAGAGAGGTCTTTGCTTGTTCTGGTTGCTTTCCTTGAGGTAGCAGGAAGTATAGATGGAGTCAATGGATGGAAGGCTGGTTTGAGTGATGGACTGAACTGTGAGCAATCATACCAAGCAGTGATGCATCCGGATAGCATGCTTTCAATGATGGATCTATAAAAATTGGTAAGAGTCATTGTGGACATGCAAAATTTCCTTAGCCTTCTGAGGAAGTAGAGGCATCGGTATACTTCCTTGACTGTAGCATCAACGTGTATGGACCAGGATAGATTGTTGGGATATTTACTCCTAGGAACTTGAAGCTTTTGACCACCTCCATCTCAGTATCATTGATGCAGACAGTGCTGTGCCCTCCATTCCACTTCCTGAAGTCTAGCTTACTAAAGAACATTGCTGATTTATGGCAAGTTATCATAGAAAATTGCATCTTCTACCCGCTAAACAGTTACAAACCCATGTCTGCTGTCACCATGGTGGAGGAAAAGAAAGAACAAGTTGATAAGCAGGGCACTAAGAAAGCAGTGAAGAGGGCGCCAGCAAAGAGTGGAAAGAAGAGGAGAAGGTTCAGGAAAGAAAGTTACACTTTTGCATTGACAAAGAGATGAAGCTGGTTCACCCTGACACTGGCATCTCCTCGAAAGCCATGAGCATCATGAACTCGTTCATTGACAATAGGTTTGAGTGTTTCTCAGGGGAGGGGCTTCCTGCCCAGCCCAACAACTTCTTGGAGATCCAGACCACCACGTACCTGGTGCTGCCTGGGGACCTATCCAAGCAGGCTGTGTTGGAGAGTGCAAAGGCAGTGACCAAGTACACCAGCTCCAAGTGAAACTTCATATTTTACTGAAAAGCAAACCCATGTTACAAATTCCTTCAAGAATCATGGGATTGGATTTTTGGTAGTACCATTCTGCAATACAACATGGAAGTCAATGGTTCTTGAATACCTTAACCAAGTACGCATTTGTAGGTTTGCCTTGACGATAAGTGTTTGTAAGCAATGTAGTTCGGCCAGGTGTGCAGCTAGCTAACCCTAATCAGACCTCTTCCAGATACCCACAGAAAAGTATTGTCACATTCTGTGTCAGTTTTCTCAAGACAGTGCTATTATCACTGGACTGTTAATCCAGAAAACCAGATAATATTCTCAGGGCCCAGGTTCAAATCCCGTCATGGCAGATAGTGGAATTTGAATTCAATTAATATCTGGAATTAAGAATCTAATGATGACCATAAATCCATTGCCAATTGTTGGGAAAAATCCATCTGGTTCACTAATGTCCTTTAGGGAAGGAAACTGCCATCCTTACTTGGTCTGACCTACACGTGACTCCAGACCACAGCATTGTGATTGATACCCAACTGGCATCTGGGCAATTAAGGATGGTCAACAAATGTTGCCTGGCCAGCGATGCCCTCATCATGAATGAGTAAAGGAAAAAAAAATACACACTGGATTGGTAAGTGATGTAGACCATAAGACCATAACAATTTAAGGGCAAAAGTAGGCCATTCAGCCCATCGAATCTTCTGCTTTCCTGCCTTTTCTTGATAACGCTTGATTCCCTTACAGATTAACAGTCTGACTATTGCAGCTGTGAATATTCTTAAATATCCTAGCCTCAACAGCCCTCAATGATAAAGAATTCCACAGAATCATGACACTCTACAAGGAGAAATTCCATCTCACTGTGTCCTAAATGTATAACCTCTTATAATTTGAGAGTGTATCTTCTGCTCCTGTATTTCCACAGGAGAAACAACCTTTTTTTCATCTACCCCGTCAAATCCTCTAAAAATCTTGTAAGTTTCAAGAAAGTTGCCTCTTGTTCTTAAATATTCCAATCAGTATAGGCCCAAGCTACTCCCCATACCTGGTATCACCCCAGTGAACATTCTCTGGGCCGTTTCCAATTCCAGTATACCTTTCCTTAAATAAGGGGCCCAAACTGTTCACAGTATTCTAGTCATGGTCTGATCAGTGTCTTGCATAATTTTAGCAAAAACCTCTTACTTTTATACTCTATTCCCTTTGAAATAAGGTCAACGTTCCATTTGGTTTGCTTATTATCCACTGAACTGGAATAAAATCTTCATGATCCATGGATGAGGACTCCCAAATCTAAGGGAAAATCCAAATTTTCTGCAGTCTTTCTCCATTTAAATAATATTCAGCTCTTCTATTCTTCCTGTCAAATGACATAACCTCACATTCCCCCACATTATATTCCATCTGCCAAGTTTTTGTACACTCAATTAATTTGTCCATATCCCTCTGCAGACTCTGTGTCATCCCCAAACTTGGCTATAGTACATTCCCTTTCCTCATCGAAGTCATTGATATATATTTTAACTAATTGTGAGCCCAGCACTGATCTCTGTGGAATATGACATTGGTTCAATTTATTTGAAAAGCCCGGGCATATTGATTTAAGAGACCAATGGATTGCTTGCAGTTACAAAGCAACTTATTTCACACTCTACCTCAAGCCAGCTCCTGACTGGGCTACATGCATATTAATGTAGATTCTGGAATTCTGAAACAAATAAAGAGAATGCTGAGGGGAGACTGAAGAAGTCACATTGGACTTCAAACATTAACTCTGTTTCTTTCCACATAGATGCTGCCAAATTTGCTGGTTTTCTCCAGCATTTTCTATCTTTGCTGCTGAATGGACTGCTGATGATGTGAATGCATCCTAACCTTGGCTCGTTAAAACAATGACACAACACACATGACCAGCTACAGAGCTGGAGTGACTGTTCTTTCAAGTATAAACCCAACTCACATTCCCTTGAGTTAAGAGTTGAGGCCTTTAAAATTATGAAATGATTAAATATGGAAAGGACACAAAACTATTTGCTCAAGTAGGGGAGCCTAGAACAGGGGGGAATAATCAGAAAATTCATTTAGGGGTTAAATCACGAAATAGGTATTGAAATACTCTTTACCAAAGGGCTATGGAAGCTGAATGAAATGATCTGAGAAATAGAACACAAGATTTCATTTTCCTGTGGTCAGGTGATCACAGGCCAAAATTAGACATTCCAAATTGACCCACAGCTGGAGAAATCTGGCCTGACAGAAAATTGGCCAAATTAAATTATACAGCAGCTGTCAGCTATCAGCTACAGAGAACAGTGAACACCAAGATCATGAAGGTTCGGGGAGGGGGGAAACCAGTTACAATCAGCCTCAGGACTATGCTCTACAGGATTATCCATCAGATTTTCTGACACCTTATCTTCCAGTCAGTGCCTGAGGAAGTGCACTCTATACCTCCCTGGCATAGGTAACAGTGATAAATGTTGGTACGATCCCATTGGATACTTTGAACACCGCTCATCACACATTGTTCTGTGGTCCTTGTCTATTCAGGAAAGTCTGGGTTAAGGGGCAAATAAATGACATACCTGGAAGCCCATGTAGCAACGTGACCATAAGATCGTGCAATAACCCAAGACGACCCAGGAGAAGATCTACCCTGACCTGCGAGACCCCTTTGTGGAAGAGAGCCAGCCCTACATTGGAGAGGGAGGAGATCCCAATGGCCCAGCTCCAACATGTGGAGTATTGTGGGTAATATCCTTTCACAGGGGGATGGGGCCAGATAGAGAGTAAATATTGTGGGAATTTGTAAAATGCTGACATGGTGTTTCTCATAAGGATTTAAAAAAAAACATCAAAATGAAGTGCAAATCAAATCCTGTGTCCATCTCACCAACAAGAGTGCTTGGATACAGTGCCTTCAATACACCAACTGGTCTAAATGTTGAAAGTCCAGATAACATTCCGATTAGGGCATCAATGGGAGAAAGGTGGTAAATAGTGTTGAAATGCAGGGCCCTCACAATCTGATTGAATAGTGAAGCATGTACATGTGGAGTTGATTGAATCTTCTGCTGGTAATAGTAATAAACCTTTAATGTGTTTCATTACAGTTATCTGACTATTATTTTAACAGAAGCAATAATCCATTTTGTTTTAAACATGTTAAGCATTTGCATCCTAACATCACCAATGGTTAATCTGAATTTATGGTATGGTCCTTAAAATGCAAGTCATTAACTGATAGACTATGAGGTGGTTCAGTGGCTCAGTGGTTAGCACGGCAGCTTCACAGCACCAGGAACCCAGGTTTGATTCCACCCTCAGGTGACTGTGTGCAGTCTGCACGTTCTCCCCGTGTCTGCGTGGGTTTGCTCCAGTTTCCTTCCACAGTCCAAGGATGTGCAAGCTAGGTGGATTAGCTATGGGAAATACAGGATTACGGGGATAGGGGAAGGAGACGGGTCTGGATAGGATGTTCTTCAGAGGGTTGGCACAGACTCAATGGGCTGAATGGCCTGTTTCCACACTGAAGGGATTCTGATTCTATAGAGGGCTGCAATTAAAACTGCATGATAGTTACACCACTATTGAGTAATAGAACATCGAGAATTATATAAATCCCCTTTGGTCTTAGTAAATATTCACAACAGTCAGAATGAAGAACACCTAAAGAGTTTAATTTTTACTGAAGGAACTTACATGAAAGAGTAGTGATTGAATAGTTGGAGTGTATTAAGTGCTAATGGGGCCAAGAAAACGTGGATAATTAATTGAATGAATAATTGAGATTCGCAGCCAATTTGTAGAGCTGGAATATTTATTTTGTGCAGCTACCTGTACACAATGATGTTATAAAAATGTGTCTGCCCTTTCAGGTGCAGCTATTAAATAGGGTGAACAGATGCTCTGGTTTAATGTATAGACAATGTCAGGGAAACAGGCTTTCTACTTTCCAAATGACCTAGATAAGTGCAGTTAAAGGTTTAGCCCTCAAGCATCGAGATTGCAGTTGATGACAAGACCTGGAAAGGAGTGAGTATTGAAGAAAGTAACTGGCTGTTTCTGGCAAGTCATTTGCTCCTCCTTATTAGTCCAAGAAAAGTGCAGAGTTGGATTAAGGCTTTCAATTTTTTTGAGGGGAGGTGCAGTTGCAAACTCATTTTTCTTAAAACGCAAATAAAACAAGCCCTGTAAGCATGAAATAAAGCTGGAAGATGCTCTGTTTCTCCCACTGTCATTGTCTGATTCTCTAAGTATTTCCAATACAATTCTTGTATGCGTTTCACGTTTCCAGCACCAACAGTATTCTGCTTTTTGTGCTTCAGTTACTGAGAGGTGCCAACTGTGACTCAGGCTCACAGCTCTAAGATTGTGTATTCACAAGTCCTAGTCCAGAGATCTGAGTACAAACCATAAACTAATCCTCCACACAATGCTGAGGGAGTGCTGCACTGTCAAGTTATTGTCCTTTGGTGAGACAGTAAACCAAGGCCCTTCCACCTTGATTGCAGACTCCTGGTTTCCATAGGCCCTGGGAACTCATTGGCCATTGGCTGTGGTGGAGCTTGGTGCCCAGAGCGGGACTGTGGTAAGCCCATAGGGAGGACTCCATGGGTCATTGTTGCACATGTCCTGCAGACAATTTATTATTCCTCCTTCCTTTGTACTTTGTCATGATATTTCTTTCAGAGTCATACAGCAAGGAAACAGACCCTTCCTGTTGTAAAGAGGACAGGCTTTCTTTATGTACTATAAACAGCAAAGACTTAAACCTATGTGTAGAAATGAGGATTTTCTCACATGTGGAGCACACAGAATTTTTTTTTTCCCAGAAGTAAGAATAAAATGAAAAGTTTGAGACCAATTAAAGAATTTAGTTTAATAAAAATACTGAAATTGATGCACCTTGAGACCCTTCATGACCAGATTTAGTACAATGACTCATGATTATACTTGGCACTGGTGAATTTCTGTGCCCTATTGACATTGGACCTAGTGGGTCCTGCTGCTATTATGAATATAATTGGCACTGTTGTTCCTCACAGATCCAAATGACTTTGCTGTGACTCACGAGGCAACAGTGTTGTTCCTTGAAAATTACTGGACTAATAGCATTCAGTTCCACACTTATGGAGAACATGTATTCCCTGCATATTGCATAGTACAGCATATAATAACCTACTTTTAATGACCCATCCATTTGCTACAACTGAATTAGTGTGCAGGTTACCAAGAGCTATTTATATTTATTGTAATACAAAAAAAAGAAAATTATGGAAGAATTACAAGGAGATATTTATATTTGACAGGGAAACTCTACATTTTTTTTTTAAATGAGGAGTCATTTTGTTAGATTCCAGAGATAAAGTTAGCCCCAGTTTCACATTCACTATTATTGAGGCACTTGCAGACTCTCAAAATTCTTCCTAACATTTTATTGTATAAAGCTTGCATATTAATATAAGATTGTAATTATGGCATTTAGAATAATGTTCTGCTAATTAGGGCTTTCTACATTAATAGCTCTCTATTGATGTCTTCAATTAGCACCCATGTAACTCATGCCATTTGTGATTCACAGTATAATTGAAAGCAAGTAATCTAAAATATACCAGCTCATATTCATTGATTTTTTTTACATATAAATATGGATAAAACAAGACTCTGAGCTGCCGTAGGTTGTGAAATGTAATAGTTCCAAAGGAAACATAGCCTTGGATATTCCAATGGTCAGATATTCATTGGAGAAGCGTATACTGGAGATGTGTGTTGGGACCTTGCATCAGACTGGGAAATGGAAGTTTCTGATGTGTAATTGTCTGCATTTGGAACCCTCCAACGCAGAGTGCTCTGTTTCAGTTAAAAAGGATAATTGATTAAATGATTAAAATCTAGCATTACTCTTAAGTAACTATTAAGCAGAGCCCCACTGCTCCACTAACCCACAACTATTCTCCCTGACCCTTTGTTCTTTTAAATTCCAAGAGACAGAGAGTTATTCCAAATAACCTCTCCTCACAAATCAATTCTGCCATTTCAGGAATCAGTCTGGTGAATATTCATTGCACTTTCTCTATGCAATGATATTATTTCGTACGGATTTAGTTAGTTCAGTTAGCTGATTTGCAAAGCAGTGATGCCAACAGTCTGGTGATGTGGGTAGATCATCACAAGTTACCTTTAATTCAGCTACTTATTAAGAAATCTCATTAAATTAACTTGTGATACAGTGATTTAAACTTTATTGCATGTAGCAACCAAAATAAGACCCCTCAAGTAAGCAAGTTTAGCCTCACAACTCAACTTGGTTATTACCCGATTAATGATGGAATTAGGTCAATGTCCCAACAGTGACTGTCTCTGGAAGTGTCCAGGGTTCGACCCTTGTACGGTGTTGTTTATTGAAATTCTGCTATTGAATTATTCTGGCATTGCAGTCTTACATAATTTTCTCTCATTCAAGTTTGTGGTGTGACATTATTGATGATTCAGTAGATTCTTTCATCCCCAACATTGATTATACTTCTGGAGACCTCACGACGTCTGTGGCTTGCCTTCATATCAGACGTAGCCTCCCTGTTCAAGTCACATTCAGGGTTAGCTGTCTGTTTAAAACACACATTCTCCTGCAGTTAACCCCTTTACTTCAGGACATCACTTCTGCAGACCGTCTTAATTGCCCATTTGTCATGAGGCAGGGACTTATCGAGCAGTTGTTATCCCCTCCTTCCCAGGAAACAGCTTGTTTAGGATGCTCCAACCATAGCTCCTCTGCTCCTTCCTTTTATGTCCTGTTTCCTTCTCTTACTTTTCCCCTTTTTGGCGTCTTGCCCTGATGTAGGCTGGATGCATGGAGGTGAGCAGGGATGGCCAGCGGGCTGGATGCTCTAGCAGGATGGGAACAGTTGTTAGACTGAGGACTGGTGCGGGTGATCAGTGGCTTGCAATCCCAGTCAGGCCAGCCTTGCACTGATCTACTGTAAGCTCTTTATGGAAAGACTGTAACGTTTATCTTTTTAACTTTATTTCTCATTTTTCTAACTTATACTATGAATAATTGCAAGTAATGTAACTTGTTCATTTTTCCCTTTATTTCTCTATTTTGTATCTCAGGTAGTTCCATATGGGCTGACATTGTAAACCTTTAACTGTACATCTGTACTTGATTGCACTTGACAATATAGGATATTCTTTTCTAATTCTTCCCAGCAATTCACAGTTGCTTTTAATTGCTTTATAACAGTTTCTTCTCGCCCCTTTCATCTCAAGAAACAGCTTATTCCAGAAAGAGTTATTACTGATTCTTTCAATCCATGAACAAAGATTAAATTTGGTAAGTTTACATTATCATACTCTGTTCAATTTCCCACTACCTGCTGAAGTTAACATGAAGAACTGTCCTTCTTAGCCTTTCCCCTCACCCGAGATATGGTGACCATCAGGGTAAGCCATCACCAGTTGTCTCTCTAAAATGAGGCAGCAGTCCTGTGGCCTGATAAGAAAGGTAACATTGCCATAGTCTTAGATAAGGAGACCAAAGCTGCACACAATATTGCAAGCTCATCTCATCCACGCCCTGTATAGCTTCAGCAAGACATTCTTGCTTTTGTACTCAACTTATCTTGCAATAAAGGCAAAATACCATTTGCCTTCTAAATTACTTGCTGTACAGGCATGATTGCCTGCAGCGACCAGTGCATAGGACACAAAATTCACTTTTTACATCAACATTTCTCAAGCTGACACCAGTTAAATAATACCCAATCATTCTGTTTTACCAGCTATGTGGATAAATTCACACTTATCAAGTTATACTGCATCTGCCAAGTATTTCATTCAACGAGCCTAATTTTTTTCATAGAATCCCTACAGTGTAAATAGAGGCTATTTGGTCCATCAAGTCTGCACCGGCCCTCTGAAGACCATCCCAACCAGACACATCCCATCCCCATGATTCCACTTTTACCTTGGCTAATCCACCTAGCCTACACATTCCTGGACACAAAGGGTAAGTTAACATGGCTAATCCACCTAACATGCATATCTTTGGACGGTGGAAGAAAACCAGAGCACCCGGTGGAAACCCACACAGACAGTGGGAGAACACACAACCTCCACACAGAGGCTGAGGCTGGAATCAAACCTAGGTAGCAGTACTAACCACTGTGCCACCATGCTGCCCTCCTTTCAAGTTTCTGTACATCTTTATCACCACTTACAAACCCACTACTTTTGTGTTATCAGCAAACTTGGAAATATTACATTTCATTCCCTCATACAAATCATTTACACGTGATAAAAAGCTGGGGCCCAAGAACTAAACCCAAGCACTTGTGGACTTCATTCTGCTCTGAAAAATACCCATTTATTCCTACAGTTTGTTTCCCATTTGCTAACCAATTGTCTATCCATGCTGGTACGTTACCCCCAATCCCAGATACTTTAATTTTTCACACTACCTAACCGCTTATATGGGGCTTGAAAGCTTTCTGAAAAACCAAATACACCACACCAAATGATTCCTTTAATCTATTCTACTAGTTATGTCCTCTAAACCTCTAATTGGTTTGTCAAACATAATTTCCCTTTCGTAAATCTATATCGACTCTGTCAATTGACAAATAGCATCGACATTTTCGAAGTGCTCTGTTATCAGATCCCTTACAATAGCTCTAACATTTTCCCTATTACTGATGTTAGGCTAACTGGTCTGTAATTCTTTATTTGATCATTCTATCTTTTTTTAAAAAACGCTGTGGCCATATTTGCCACCCTTCCATCTGCCAGGACCATTAGAGAATTTAAATAATGACAACCAACACATCCCTATTTCCATGGGAACTTCCTTTTGTAGCCCAAGATGTAAATTATCAGGCTCTAAGGATTTAGCAGCTTTCAGTCTCATTAATTTTTCCAGCACTATTAATTTACTCATACTAATTTCTTTCAATTCTTCCATCCCATAATCGTTTGGTTCCCCATCATTTCTGGGAAGTTATTTGTGTCTTCTTCAGTGACTAATGCTCATGCCACATTGAGTCCCACTCAGTCTGTGGATAGAGGCAGCAAGTTCTACATCAGCCTTCATATGGAACAGATGTATTCTGCACAGTGCTTGAGAATTCTAGGAATCATATTTGATTAATAGGCAATTTTACTTATTCACATCATATAATAACTGATCTCAGAGAAGAAGGTCTTTTCTGCAAAGACTCCATAGTGGCATATCCTCTTCTACTAATCATTCGGTAGGTCCTAGACAACGTGCAGGTAAAGGAGCAAAAACTGGAGTTCTGAGGAAGGGTCACCAGACCCGAAACGTTAACTCTGTTTTTTCCTTCACAGATGCTGCCAGACCGGCTGAACTTTTCCAGCAACTTTGTTTTTGTTCCTGATTTACAGTATCCGCAGTTCTTTCAGTTTTTATTTATGCAGGTAAAGGAGGATTGGTGATAATGTATTACATCAAACTATCTTTACTCTAAATGGCATTCTATGAGAGCTAATAGATACCACAAGGTGCCAATAGTGATAATCATGATAATACCACATAAAAACACAAGTTCCAGAAATACTTTGTCTTGGATACAATCTTCCGAGCCTTCTTTTCCCAAACATTCAATTTATTGCATTCTTCTGATCAGAAACGATATTATGTTTAATGTGGTTTCTTGGGTCAAACACTGTGCAAGTTATGATATGGTTTGAATGCTTCCCTACAAGTCCATGCGAACTATACCACAGAATCTGGGTTTTTGTTGAGACGGATGTTTTGAGGTTTATTCATAACATGAACTACTTACACTGTTTTGATATCTCAGATCTGCATGTCGTCTGGGTTCCTTGTCTATTGACTATTCCTGTCATATTACACATATATAACTGAACACATTACACTGGCTCCGTTGCACCGAGCCGAGATTAACAAAAGTGAGGACATTCATATCAGAACATTATATGCTGCAATATCTTGTAACTGCCTCAAACAGTCTGGAATCTATACAAAAATAGATTTTTTCTCTTCCCTTGAAATAATGGGAACCTTCTCTGACAAACAAAGTACAAAGATGGGAATACATACTATGGGTGAATCTTTATTTGATAAGTACAAGTTATGCCAAGTATTCTGGAAGGATACTTGTCGTGAGGTCCAGAGATCTCTTGTCATATCTTACCAAATGTATCTCATTAATTATCCACCCCACCCCATGGTGCCCATCCAGTTTGATTCTAGCGCCATCTTATCATACGCCATTCCCAGAGCAATTCGTCACTCATCGGATATCTATTGAAAGGTGAACATCTCTTACACCCACACTATTTTGAAAGGCTGCCAGGCACCCAGAAAATCATTAGTAATCTAGCAATCATAGTCTGTTGTTATTGTGGATGGATGTATCATTTATTGTAGATGTGTGATTGGTGTTTGGCATGTTATCATTAGTATCCAATTTGTCGAACCTGTGTGCCAGGTGGTTGATTATTAAATTCAGTTCAGATATATTGCCTATTTCTTCACAGAACTTGACCATCAGTCATTACAGCACCATATGACCTAGGCCAGACACAACAACTTAATATCTTACCATAAACCGACATGTTTCAGATGACAAACTTGAACTCTTGTGCTTCATCCTGGTACAAGTTGGGATAACTGTCTGCAGGCTCATATATTAAACTGAAGGTGCTAAATGACCTACTTCTCCTCTTAATTCACACCCTTGTATGTATGATCAGGGTTTGTATCATTTTCTCCCGTCCTTCCAACAGTGCGTCGTTGAAATGTAGTTGGGGTGGAGTTGAAAGTGGGGCATAGGAGAACAGTGTGAATTTCTTTTCAAAACTTGTCAGTGAGGATTAATTATTGCCTTGAGAAGTGGCAAGTTGATATAGCACAATTATCCAAAAATCTTAGCATGTTGCTTTACATTTGACAATCCTTGATCCTGGAATACAAACAGGGACTTTTGTGAGATCATTCGACTAACTATAGTAAGGAAGGAAATTATAGTGTTTGGAACTGAATTTTCTGACAAGCATTGGAAGGGTTCTTAGTGCATTGCGGACCATTGACAGTTGCAATTTGTTGAGGAACAGCGAACACCCTAAATATGGTGGTCAGTATGTTAAAAACGTTTCACTACTGGCATCATTAAACTTCCTCTTCACGTGACAATTTAGTGAAGTACTCCACTACCAGCATTTAATCATGTCCTTGGACATAGAAAATATCAATGTCAATCACCCACAATGCATCAGAAGGAATTCTACGTGAGGAGAGGATCTCTTCATTGTTGTAGTACATGGAGTTTTACCCAACTTGATTAGTTGATCAATGTTCTTCTTGAAACCTGGACACCAAAAGGATTCATGTGCCAAATGTTATGTTTTGTTTTCCTGCACCACTGTGACCTATGTGTATGTATCTAGTGTAAGACTCTTGTCATGCAGTGGTAGAGTTCCTACCTTGGGGCAGAAAAAAAGCTCATGCTCATGTTGTCACTCCAAGACTTTACTTGTGTGAATGCTACATACTGGCATGTCTCGGCTACTTCTTTTAAAAGGAAGAAAGCAGCAACTCGAAAGCACAACAAAGGCTGAAACAAAAGAAATCTCAGAAGCCAATTGCAAAAAAAAAGTTAGGATAAAACATTATACTGCAATACAATTTTTAACACAGGCATTTTAAAGAGGCAAGAATTCCAAAGGAAAGACGGAAAGCAAGCAGCTGAGCGTGAATTGGATCTCCTTGATGCACCATCAGAATGTCAGTTACTTAACGAAATTATCAACCTTTACTCACTGAACCAACAAATAACTAACAAAGAAAATCAAGCAAACTCACCATTACAATGGGAAATGGAGATATTTGATCTGATATGACCCACTCTTGTGACAATCCCCAAGATAAATTTTGATTCATAATATCAAATGCAGTCAAGAAGTAAGAACGGTCAAATCCTTGGGTATTTCTAATGGTGGCTGCAAAGGCACAGGCAAAAGTTTCCAGATTTTAGAAGACCAAATCAAACTTTAATTCAATTTCAGGATACAGAAGCCACAGGTCATGCCAACAAAATCCAGACACAGCTTTTAACCAATCCATAGGCAAGTATTAGTGTCAAGATGCTGGGAGGCAATGGCCTACTGGTATTATCGCTGGACTGTTAATCCAGAGACCGAAATAACGTTCTGGGGCCCTGGGTTCAAATCCCGCCATGGCAGATGGTGGAATTTGAATTCAATAAATATCTGGAATTTAGAATCTAATGATGACCACGAATCCATTGCCAATTGTCAGGAAAAAACCAATTGGTTCACTAATGTCCTTTAGGGAAGGAAACTGCAATCTTTACCTGGTCTGGCCTACATGTGACTCCAGACTCACAAAAATGTGGTTGACCTCTGCGCAACAAATGCTGCCTTGCAATCGACGCTCCCATTCTGTGACTGAATAAAAAAAAGTGAATTCACTGATGTAGATGAAAGGCTGATAGAAAGAAAATTGCATTTATAGTCATTAAATCCTTCAGTAAACCACTTCTAGATCAACTGCAAAATTATACCACTGAAACACTGATGGAAGATGGATGCCAGTAACATCTTCATCAGCTTGACTCTGCAGGCGCAATTGCGGCTGTGACTAGGCTCAACAAAACATCCAAACCTTGAGAGATCTGGCTTGTCTCACCTGCCAAAACAGTGTCCAACATTTTGTGACAAATGCACACAATGTTCTATAAGAGAACATTGAGCTTAACAAAGTCCGTAAGACATCTGCTATGATACGAGTCAGACAGTACATGTGGTAAATTTTACACACCACATATGCTCTTTCAGAAAACCTGAAGAAATTACCCCGTATATAAGATATACCTCAAAAGAAATGGACAACATGGGCAGATCAAGAGACCCTGCTACAAGAGGATGAATGATCTTTTGCACTCTGCCAGGGTATAAACCACAATCCACTCAATGTTCTATTGCTCTATGCATGTGAGGCAGCATTGTAAGGTTGCTACCACAGAGGGCTGTCAAAGCACAATTAGCTGGCAGGCATTTCCATCAGATGCTTCTTATGCAATCAATATCTGCATTACAACCAAGGCTGGAGGAATGCACCATCATTTTATTTCAACTTCTCATGAATCACAACATAAAATAAAAATGCTTCTTCCTGTTACCAAGATGACCAGGAGCTAATTGGTATCAGATTTTAAACATTATTAGTTCCCAAATATATTTGTTAACAAATAAAATTATGAGTTTATTATCAAAACAAAACCATTTTTTGCATCTTTATTGAATATGTTAACAGTCAGTAATATAGAAATGTAAGTGTTTATCCTTATAAATATCCCCTAAATATACACACAAACATTTCTCAGGAAGGAAAAAAAGATTTCTCTGCAGATTGGCTTTCTGAAATATAATACTTTGACCAAAGGTTTATTCTTGAAGTCAAAAGAATAGTGTGTAGAATGTTTGAAAGCTTGTTGCTTTGATGTTCTGGCATATGTGGTCAAGTCACTATTCATGCATGATTGAATTTCCTGAGGCAATCTTAAGATGTTCTTTCAATCACTCTGTAAAAAACAAATAGTTTTCAATGAACTTAAAAAGACTTATGTTTTTCAAGAGGAATTATTTTCAGAAATGAAAGAGGCAAACTGAGCAGTTTGTTCTTAGAAGGTTTTCCTTCAACTGAACCTAATAATATCTCTCTAAATGTGCTCCTAGTCAAAATAGGCAGTTATTAATCATCATGTGATTTCTGAATGCCTGGTAAAGCAGAAAATCTCTAATGTGCACTCTGGGATTTCAATTATCACTTTTTTAAAGAAACCACTCCAGACATAGTCACATCATTTGAAATGAATTCGTTTTTCCATAATCCTTCAAAACCTAAGTCCTCCAAGCGATGTTAAAAACAAAGCACCTTTGAGTGTACGTCACTACATGTGACTGACAATGTAGCACCATTTACATCCCAGCATTTTCTGTGAGACTACATTTTGCTTTAGGAGAGGAATGGGTATAAATTTTCATTTGATTTGTTCATTCTCTTAACCACCCTTTCCTCCCTATCATTACAAATGGCTTTCACTTCTCCTTTGGTATCCCCAAGTCCTTCTTCAGTCTCTGTCTGTGACGATCATCCCTTTCACTATCTCCCTTGATATTCTTGACCTTCCCTCCGATCCCACTCGTCTCCAGCTCCCCATTTCTAGCCTTAGCCTTATCCTCACGCCACCTCTTATTCAATTCACCTGTTCTTTCTTCCTCTACATTGCACTCAATTACCCCATTGTGTTTCCCATCCTCAATATGCAATTCCAAAGCTTCCTTATCCTACTTGCTTCCATCTCGGTGTTCTGCCATCTGCATCACAGTTTTCCTTCCTCCATTCGACGGTACTTTTCCAGTGTCCTCAGCCACTTCATCTTTTAGTTTCCATTCCATAACATTCCTCTATCTAATTCATCCAGGAAACATCACCGCATTCTACACTATGTAAAGCAAAATGCATAGGTCAACAGAGTCAATTTAATTTCAAAAGGTTGCTTATTCTGATAGTAAGACAAAAATAGATTACCAAAACTTTGAGTAATTTGCTTCTCAAAAATGAAATATTTGACCCTGGTGCACATCTCTTTAGTATACACTTCAGTTGGCAGTTTCTCTATAGGCCATCATAAATTTTAATTCAATACCAGGCCAAGTTTTCATTTTATAAAATTACAATGCCATGGTCTTTAAGTCAAATTTTTAAGGTGCTGTAGCGTGGTTAATAATTTGAGAGCTTAAATGAAATGCTCTCTCAGGAACTGTGGCTGTCTAAATTTTAACAAAAAAAAAAGTAGTATTTCCAAGTGACATTTAGCTGATTTCAGTTTTTCTCTCCAACATTTTGTTTCTAAAGATTCCCTCAACAAATTTTGTTCTTCTGTCTCCCTAGGGAAACAACATGTTTAATGCCATGAGACAAAGCGATTAGATAAGACAGAGCTGCAAGTACCAAAAGATTGAATTCAACTTTTGCCATTTATGAAATTGTTTGGAATTCATGTGGAAGTAATTTGTAGATGTCGCTCTAAACTAGACAACAGAGAAAGGTTCTCATGTCAACCTTGCAAAGTTCATTTGGTGTAATGTGAAAATACAAACTCAGTGGTTCTCTACTTTCCCAGTTCTCCAATTATTTATACTGTGGTTATGGAAATAAAGTTCAAAAGACATTATAAGATTCTGTATGAAGAACACGTTTGAATTTGGTTTTCAACAGCAAACTTGGGCAGAACAGATATTGCAATTATTGCAGTTGCTGTTGAGATCACCAGAACAGTGTGTTGTGAATTTGGCAGCATTAAATGAGAAAACAAATGAGGATTATAATAGGTCCTAATAGGTTAAAGGCTATATACACTTAAATACTGACTTTCCAAATCTCTGCAGGCTAGTCGATTGCATTTGACATTATGGATAAAAATTTGCCTTGGGGGTTGGCACAAAAGTGCGTGGTGTCTGATCAGATATTGCAGTCAATATTAGATATAACAGGTGGCAGATGCAATACAGCACCCTTTGTGACACCATCTGTCTTAAGTTTCAAGTCCTATCCATTTTAATTAAGTAGATTTCCATTTCAGATCCAACTTGGATCGATGATACCAAAAAAAAAGACTGCTGAAAATTGCAAATGGAATGGGTTCAGTACTTTTCCCCATTGGATTTGAGATTTAAAATTGCAGATCAACTGAATGAAGTTGCATCTTGCTGCTGGCTATCGGTGTTCTGGGCGAAACACAAGTCCCAGTGCAGTTCCAACTGCGTGCAGGCCTATGATCTACACTCTGCATGCATTAGCACTGCCTTACTTACTGAGGCTACGAACTTGATTGAACTGGAAAATGGAAATGTAACACTGATTTCACAACTTGTCTGCTGCTGGGGTGAAAGTTAGGTCACATTATTAGGATAGTGCACAGGGAGCCTTACCCTGAATCAAACCTGTGCTGTACTTGACTTACGAATGCTTTATGAATACCAGAAGAGCTCCTTTCACCTAAAATCACACATTGAGTTGACTGATAACATCATGTAATGAGAAGGCATGTGTTAATGATATGATTTGTAGTTATTTTAATTAGCCTATTTGGATAGGCTGTGATACGCATTCAGGGTAGGTGGGACTTGAAGCTGGCCCTTGTGGCTCAGAGGTAGGACATTACATTACATCACATCACAAAATCCTTTAACAATTGCGTGAATGAAATGATTTGTGAGATGGTATAACCATTGACATCAACAGTTGCATGCTAACAAGACTCTGAGAAGAGGGACAGAATAATCTGTATCTCAGAGATCAGTATTAAGTACAATAGTCCACAAATGAGAGTTTACTGGAATGCCTGAAAGTCGGACAATAGCCAATCAGTAAGGCAGAAACTAACATTCAGCAAACCAATAGTGGAGATAGTACAGTCTAAGTGAGCATTTTTTCAACAATGCAGGTAGATTTTGAGCCCCATACCTTATCGCTGCCTTACCCATGGGGAGAGATCTGTAAAGGCAGATCAATCAATGGTGGCAGCTAGGAAGACTCCAATTGGAGAAACAGCTAAAATCTGCGAAGACCAGCAGCAG
The DNA here is from genome assembly GCF_021869965.1 of Rhincodon typus. NCBI lineage: Eukaryota > Metazoa > Chordata > Chondrichthyes > Orectolobiformes > Rhincodontidae > Rhincodon > Rhincodon typus. The sequence continues at coordinate 34,949,807 of NC_063358.1, read as the reverse complement.
ACTTCATTGAAAAGAAATTCAGATGTGATCTGAGCCTATGGTGGCTATAGCACCAACTGAGTCACTGCCACAGTCACAGTCACAGCAGTTTAAAAATGCAGAAGGTCCACAGAGTGGTCAATTTCCAAGTTGCAGGCAAAGCTGTTCCAATGATATGAAACAGCTTCAAGATTGTATACCAAACATCAGAAAAGCCAATCTGAGATAACAAGGTGTAGAGCTGGATGAACACAGCAGGCCAAGCAGCACCAGAGGAGCAGGAAGG
>NC_063358.1:34857368-34939542 GCF_021869965.1 Rhincodon typus | reverse complement strand
AAAAGAAGGGTCTAGGCCCAAAACATCAGCCTTCCTGCTCCTCTGATGCTGCTTGGCCTGCTGAGTTCATCCAGCTCTATACCTTGTTATCTCAGATTCTCCAGCATTTGCAGTTCCTACTACCTCTGCCTCATTTCGCTGCTCCTCATGCTCCAGAAACACACACACTCCCATGACTAACCTTTGGCCTGGCCTGCTCCATGTATGATGAGTGCTCTTCCTGCTGCAGCCATACACTCCTCTGTGGTGCTGCTGAGCACAGCATTTCCAGTCTCTGATTGGCTGACAGCTTCCAGTAGTTAAGAGTTCCAGCACTGGGGTCTTGATTCCAGGGAAGGCCTGATGGTGTCTTTGTTACTGCCTGCTTGTCTTGTGGCTCAGAGGGCCTTCCAAAAAAAAGGCAAAATGGGCTTCCATAGGTTTTTCAGCTGGCAGGTGGAAGCCTGAAGCCTCAACAAGATTCAGCCCTGATCTTATTTGAGCCTTCGCCTGTATATTTTCTCTATTTCTCACCATTTTCTTCTGAGCACTAGAGACAATCGTTCCATCATGGTGTCCAGTGTAGGTTCCTTATTTCCTGTCTCAGTCACACAGAAACCCATCACCAGCTCATCTTCATCTTCATCTTCATCTTCATCTTCATCTTCATCTTCATCTTCATGCCCTGACCCACCTCATTCCAGATACCACCATTAACTCTCCTAACGGGAGAGAAAAAAAAGCCTTGACCTTTCAATGGATGGATATTTAAAGTCTCCATCCTCCAATAAAATTGCTCTATCAACAATACTAACTCTCTACAAATTCTAAAATGCGTTATTACCTCATAATTAGAAATCTACTAATCCTTATCCAGTTTGAAAACATTTGCTACAGCACAAATTCCATTGGTCTCAAGAAACATTTACACCATACAATAACCATCTCCAATAAGATAGAGTCTAATGTTTACTCCTGTGATGCTTCACAACATTGTTATTTATGACTCTCCCACCATAAACATTTGGAGATTTACTATTGAACAGAAATTGCAAAGTATAACAAGAGCCTGTTCAGTTGTCAGGCTCTTCCAGTGCCTCAAAATTAATATAAATCATTTCCTAAATGTGGAGAAAATGCTTTTGCTTTTGTAACTGCAGATAATCTCTAAGAAATGTCAAAATCTAAATGGTTTGCTTGTTTTATTTTCTCTCTGCAAAAATTGTACAGAACTTTTGTAAATGTATTTATAGGTGATTTTTATGAATAAGATATATTTTTGAAATTTAAAAATAAACAGAAATTGAACTGGAGCAATCATGTATATACCGTGGCTCAAAGAACAAGTCAGAGACTGGAAAATCCATGGCAAGTAATACACCTTCCAGCTCCTGAAAGCCTGTTCACCATTTAGAAGCGATTACTCTTGGAATTCGAAATCACTGTTAAAAAATAAGTGGTCACACATTTAAGACAGAGATGGAGAGATATTTCTCCCCACAGTGGATCACAAGTGCTTGGAAATTTACACCTCAAAAGGCTGTGGAAACAAAATCTTTGAATATATTTAAATAGATTATTGATAAGCAAGTGAATGAAAGGTTATTGGAGGGAAGGTGGAAGTGTGGACTAAGCAGATCACTCAAGAACTTTATGAATGGTGGAATGGGCTTGAAGGGCCAAGTGGCCTAATTCTCCTTCAAATTTGTATGTCTGTATGTAAACCATAAGTGCCGAGTGAATGATCCATCTCAGCATCTTCTCTGATGTCCTTAGCATCCCAGATTCGAGTCCTCAACTAATTTGACTCACTCCACGTGCTCCAGAGACAAGCATACTGTTAGTCAAGCTATCATTCATGAATCAAATCATTCATAAATCCTGCTGGCACCCAGATCTGACCTCTGGTTTCCTTCATGCTCTGTAGCTGTTATCTGAGGTTGGTTAAAGACGATTTGGATTGTTAGTATACTATTTATTCTATGATCGGTTTCCTCTCCACATTCACCAAACCATTATATTCGCTTTCTTCTACCTCAGCCAATAGCTCTTCCCAAACCATCTAAAAAGATTTTGAAGAACAGCTTTATTAATCATCAATTAATTCACCTCAATCCTTCACAAAGTCAAATAGACTCAATTTCTACAGCCCAGGTCCTGCAAAACATTCTCCTCTTTACTCCATCATTTTCAACTCTCCAAGTTCTATTGCTCTCTTGTGCATCAGCTGTTCACTTCAAAATACTCTTCCTCATTTTTAATTCCACCAAAGAATCAACCCGTTTAACTTGTGTGACCTTTTCTTTCCTTACGCAGCACCAGGCTTCTCTTTTCGCTTCTGCCAGTCATCTTCAGTTATCAATATTGTGGCATTACATTTCTATCCTTGGGAATACTCTTGTGCATTTTCCATTCCAAAGCCAACTCAAAATTCTTTGCTGGAATAATTTGATCCTGAGATGCTGCAGGAGCAAACTTTCATGAGGGAAAACATGAGAAAAGCAAGTTCAGAAGTGCATAAATCTGCTTTTTTGGTAGACCTATTAAAGTACCCTTGAGCAAGTCACAATTCAGAATTATAGCCTTCAACAATATGATAGTGGGCAACCCACTCTGTGTGAACAGCTGGATTAGTTTCAGAAAAAAGAAATGCATCGCAATCTAAGAAAGCCAAAAGTGAAACTGTTTTAAGTCTAAAATTATTGCCTCTCCATATGCAAATAAAATGTAAAGCTGTAACAGCCCACTATATATATACAGAAAGGATTGAATACTAATGTACAGGTCAGGAAAGTAACAATGGAATTTCCCGACTGTGTGTTTTTTTTTAAATATATATATACATACATTTTTAGGCTTGCTGAAATTCAAAACTCTGATGAATAAAGCTGAATGATTTCATTGAGTGATTTAATGAGGAACTTTAGACCTTCAGGACAATTAGCAATTACAGCCAGGATTTCACCAATGATGTGTCCTCTATGAAATGTGCAGCTTTAGAAAGTCAATTGTCATAAAATAGATCCATTACTGCTAATGCCTGTATGCAGCCTCCCTGCATCCCTTTATTTTAATGGAAAGAGGAGGAGGGGAACTTGCTTGTCCCTTCAGTTTGTGTCTTAACCTTCTCTCAGTCCTAACTGAATCACCGTGACATTTCCATTTCCCGCATCAAAATCATTGTGGCTTTTGAAAGAAACATATGGTATGCTTGTGTCAATTACTGCAGAATTATTGTACATCTACTATGAACCACCTAGACTGCCAAAATCTGTTAGGAGTCTCACAGCCAAGAGGAAAGAATTCTTTGATCCCAGTAGGCTGAGCTAGATTCAAATAAAGTTCCCCAAGGTGAAAAAAGCAGTGTTTTAATGAAATCCAGATACTTTTTGTTTAAGGATTAAAGAAGATAGCAGAATGACTAACTCAGGCTCTAGAACACTCTATTTGTTAAAGACATGAATTGTCTTTGATCTGTCTATGTTTCTTCACCTTCCCTCTCCCAAAGCCTGCATCAATTGTTTTTGTGATAATAATTGATTATATTTAATAATACATGATTCAATGAGACATACTTGACATTCAGATTTCTCAACGATGTTATTAAAGTTGGCACCATTTGAAGGAGGCAGCAGTTAAGCAACATATGGGAAATAGAAAAATAAAATGCAAGAAGAACAGACCTGGAGCAAACACTAGCGATGTAAGAAACTGGAGAGAAAATAAAACATGCTTGCAGGCCACCCACCAGGAGAAGAGGCAGAAGAATCAGCTTCTAGCAAGATATTGATCAATAAGAGGTGTAGAGAAAAATGCAGGGAGAAGAAGTTCTGCCAACATAAGTGGCAAAGTAAGTGGCAAACCTAATCAACTCATGGTCAGAAAGCAGAAGGTAAATAGCTGATAAAAGACAAATACTTGGTGATGGACAGAAGCAATCAATGCATTGAATGCCTTTCATCTGGTCCAGTCAGAAAACAAGTGAAAAATACTGTGTGCTGATTCCTGAAATAATTCTCCATTTATTTGTGCTCACTTCTCATTTATCTCTCACTAGGTGAATAAGTTGTCCTTAAATTTTCTGCTATAACAAAGAACGTCCACTCGCTGTGAGGAGTCAGTAAAAGATGAAAATATTTCCATTCTTTGAGATGCAATTGATTAGCTTGTGCCCTTTTACGATATATTCCTGTCTATTCACAGAAATCTAACCCATCTCTGCTAGTTCCCTTCCTTAAAAAAATCACATTATCGCACTCATCAGGAGCTGAATTCTTTTAAAAGTGAATCAATTATTCTCCCTGTAAACAGTTGACCGTATCAGTGTAACATCTTCCTAGCATTGTGCTAAAACTGAAACATCACATCTTTAGGATGAACCATTAAAACAAAGCCCCTTTTGACTTGTTCCCAGAACGTCACGACAGTGTATGAACAGCAGATGTGTTCCAAAAAGATCCCGAGGCAATATTCTCAAACAACACCAAAGAAAAAAGCAGAATGACTGCTCATTATCCTCTTGATCATTGCGAAACTTTGGAGTGCATGAACTAGTAGTCACATATGCCTACGTATCAGTGCATAAATTTCAAAAGCATTTCACTACAGCAATTCTGTTTGAGAACGTAAAAGATGCATTTGCGATGCAAATAGTTTTAAATCTTTCTTTACGATAGATGTGAATTATTTTTTCATTCATTTACGGGAGCTGCAGGCTTACTCAACATTTGTTGTCTATCTGCAATTGTTCTTGAGAAGCTGATGGTGACCCATTTCAGTTTATGTGGAGTAGATATGCCCACAATGCAATTAGGGAGAGAGTTCCAGGAGTTGGACCCAGCAACAGTGAAGGAATGATGATGTAAGTCAGGATGGTGAGTGACGTGGTATGGAAATTGCAGTTTTTCCCATATATCTGCTGCCCTTGTTTTTCTAGATGATAGGGCACATGGGTTTGGGAGGTGCTGTTTTAGGAGCTTTGATGAATTTTTGGCATGCATCTTGTAGATGGTACATGCTGCTGCTACTGAGCATCATGGGTGAAAGGAGTGAATGTGGTTTCAATCAAGTGGACTGCTTTCTTTTGGATTTCTGAGATCTCAGAGAGCTCTGACTCACTTAATCTTAATAATTACTCATGAAAAGTTAAAGAATTTCTTCAACTCTGACTCTAGGTAACTATTAAAATGATTTTTCAGCTCAATATTGATGCTTTTGCTCTGTCCCGATGTACATGTTGCTAATTCCTGATAACTCCAGACCCGACATCCCCAAAAGCCCCTGATCTGATCCCATCAGCTCTAAACACACGCCAATCCTAGCCTAACACATCTTCCTCCATCCAACTCTGCTGGTGCCACACCACCCCCTGACTTGACACACCCTTCCCTCCAACTCAACACCCTCTGCTTCAGTTCAACTTGACACAGCCCCTGTGCTGTGTTGTCAGCCAGAGCTGACAACATTCCCTGATCTGACCCTCCAGAGTACCCTAAATAATCATCCATGACCTGCTACCCACCTCCCTCATCCATCTGACAACCTGATTTCTCAGCTACCTGATGCCCTGATCTCTTACCCACTTAGCACCTTGGTCTCTCACCCACTCAGTGTACTACCCACAAGTGGTTTTGGGACATTTAAACAATTTAACTCTGGAACATTGACAGCAAATGCTTTCAAAAACATCATGCGCCTCAGCCTGCACCAAATGGACATGTCCCTGTTTTCCTCTGATAGACATATTCAGAACAGGAGGGACCCAGAAAGCTGGCCTAAAAAATCTCAAGTAACAAAGTGAGTTAAAAAGGATTACTATCAGTTGAATCTGTTGCAATGGCATTGGGAAAACCTTGGTCAGAAAGTCTTGTTGATCTCTAGCTCTTCACAGCAAAGAGTGATAGTGATCTTCTTTACTTGAAGATCTGTTCCATTTGAACTTTGGAATTTAAGAATCTTGTTGGATGGATTACAACTGACTTAAGCCATCCCAAATGCTTGTTCTGTACAGTTACATCTGTATCAGAAATTCAATTCTGTTTTCAATCCTCTGACATCTGAAAAATCTGACCCAGAAATTTTGTTCTTGATTTTTTAATTCACCAAGAAAATTGTTCCTCTTATCTGTTTCATTTCCAAATTCCAAATTTCCAAATTCCTGAATTTTCTGGTTTTCAAAGATTTGAAAGATGTGAACTAAAGTTAAAAAAGTAATTAAGATACCAGAAGGAAGGAATAATCCAATGAACTCCCCTAGTCTTTGGAGTCTGAAATTAAATCTTCCTGGTTACTGTTTCTTCTGATTCCACAGCTTCAGAATCTGATTAGTTATTTTATCTTCTTTAAAGATTTTTATTCTGCAGTATTGTTGATTCACCTGCATTTCATTTACTGTACTAGACGTTGTTTGTTCCTTTGTTTCTCAGCTATAATGGAAGCTTTCCTTTGCTATGGTGCCTCACAACTGACTAGGCCGGCCAGTGCTTAGGGTGCCTGAGTTCCAAACACTAAAGAGAATCATCTTCACCCAGCTCAAGGAAGGCACTCAAATGAGAGGAGGACAAAGGAAGTGATTCAAAGACTCTCTAAAGGCGTCCCTCAAGAGGTCCAACATCAAAATCAATGAGTGGGAGACCTTCATTCAGAAGAAGCTGATTTGGAGGAAGCTTATTTATGAAAGGACACAATTCTTTGAGAACACCTGTTGGCAAGAGGAAGTTTGGAAATGGAACCGGAGAAAGGAACGCTGATGATTTCAAAGCCAAGGACCAATTCCAACCCAAGAAATTCCTGTCAGGTGTATAGTCAGAAATGCGGATCTGGGATTGGGCTCATCAACCACACAGGACCCACAGAAGTCATAACCAGTGACTTGGAATTTCCTGTGTGGACAATCATACTCATTAGCAAGTGATTGTCCATGATGACTATTGAGTCCCATATATTTTCCTTGTTGTCCTGAGAAATTTCTGCTTTATAACAGAATCACGTTCTTCTGTAACTTACTCAAAAGTTATCTACCTTAAGTAGATAGATTAGCAATCTCCCTTGGTCTCTATTCGCAGAATATATGAGCTTTCCCTTGTGACCCTCAGGTTAAGATTTTTCCAACTCTGGCTTGTGTATTTTGAGAATGATGCCTGACCTGAGCTGCAGTTATTAAAACCATGACTGCTCTTTTAGCCTAAATTACTGTGTCATTTAGTGTTTCCATTTTTGTACAAGGGATGTTTGTCTTCAACTCACAATCCTCAATGGCTGGTCAGCACACTAGGTCAACCTAGACTCAGGAATGCTTTTAGAGAGAACTGCCTCATGATACAGTCTGAACCTCTGTCTTGGAACTGCAGATTTCTTCTGTTCCAGTCTGGTCTGAAACACTTTTGTGTTTTGCTCTCTTAAGTAATTTTAGAGTCATAGAAATGTACAGCATGGAAACAGAATCTTTGGTCCAACTCATCCATGCTGAGCAGATATCCTAAATTAATCTAGTCCATCTGCCAGTATTTGGTTACATATCCCTCTAAACTCTTCTTATTCATATACCCATCAAGTTGCCTTTTAAATGTTGTACTTGTACCAGTCTCCACCACTTCCACTGGCAGTTCATTCTATACACACACCACATTCTGCGTGAAAACATTGCCCCTAAAGGTCTCTTTTAAATCTTTATCCTCTTACCTGGGATCTCTTCTGGAATCATAGAATCCCTGCGGTGCAGCAAGAGGCCATTCAGCCTGCACTGACTCTCCAAAAAAAACACGCCACCCGGCCCCAGCACTCCAGCCTGCATATCTGTGGACACTACAGGGAAATTTAGCATGGCCAATCCACTTAACATGTACATCTTTGGACTGTGGGGGGAAACCAAAGCACCTAGCAGAAACCCACACAGACAGTGTAATTCCAAGGCTAGAATTGAACCTGGGTCCCTGGTGCTGGAAGACATCAGTGCTAACCAATGAGACACCGTACAGTTTGTGCAGTTTGCTGATATCAACAATCAATAGTATCCTTTCTCTTGATGTCTTTCAGGTCACCGGTATGTATTTCCCCTTACTGTTCGTAAGCCCTAAATTCTAATTAATCTTAGCTGGCAGCATTTGGAAATAATGTTGCTCGCTATGTTGTGACGGAAACCCATCAATGTCACTTCTGTTTCACATCTTCAACTATCAATCACCGATTACTTCGTCCACTACTTTGTCCCAGGGCTTTGTGGTTCCCCAGCTCAGTGCTCTTTTATTTTACTTTGAACAAATACCAGAAACGATTAGTAAAGCAATGAATTATCACTGTTACCTGCTCCAGCACTTGTGATCGAACATGTCATCTTCCAATTTACATTCTCTCATTCATACTTCAGTTGGAAATAAAAGGTAGCAAAGATTCATAATTCAATATATCAAGAGATGATTTCAAACTAAGTAAATGCCTGCAATCATTCTGAACCTCAATCAGCAGGACTATGCCTGAGATTTATTGGAATCTGTTGAAGATTAGTGTCATAATGGAAATCTACAGAGAAGTTGTCTCCCATGAGAATTTGTTTCTACCCAGCAATTTAGCTTCAAAGATCTGATGGTGTTTTTCAAAATATCAAGCTGTTCTTATTAGTTTACAGCAGAATAGACTCCTGGCAGCATGAACCATTCATAGGTTGCAAAACGGAGATAGTCAAGTCTGAAACGTTCACCCAACCACTTGCTGGGATTTCATAACAGAGTCAAAATGTTCAAAGTCTTTTGGTTGGAAGTGGGTGACACTGACATTCCTCACCCATTCTGTGTTTGCACTGCTGTCTTGAGGACCGTGGAGGAAGTGGTATGGAGAATGGTATGGGGATAGTTGACCATTTCTGAGATACAGGAGGGCTTTGAATCTGTGGCAGTGTGGCATCAGCTGACACTTACGGATGGACTGACACTATCTGTAAAGGGTTGCCCAGACCACAACACAGCAAAAGCCATCCTTGACTGGTACTTTTGCTGTCTGAAGTCAGCCATCAGTCCAGACCATGTTCAAGTCAAGATTTCACTGATGCAGGTATTGTGAAGGTCAACAGGTAGAGATCCTTGTCAGTGTTGCAGAAAGAAGATCCCACATTGCCTTCAGATTCTCCCTGCGTGTTTCTCTTCAGGGCTTTTGGAAAAGGCATGTGGCTTGCTTTCTTAGGGTCTTGAGCAAGAAACTTACCTGTCTAACCAAGCAAACCTGGAAGGAGCCTGCAGGGAAGGTAAGCAGCAATGTGGTTTTCTGAAGAAGCTAGCACAGTGGATAATTGTGCATGTGGATAATCATCTCCATTCCCCCAAGGTAAATATCTCAGTTACTCTTGAGAATTAGGATCTGACCAAGTGTGTGGGTGTCATCTGAGTTCAGAAGAAGAATCATATTAAAATCAAACTCTGTTTCTGTCTCTTGAAATGCTGCCAGATCTGCTGAGTTTGTCCAGCACTTACCATTTTTATTTCAGATCTTCAGCATCTGCAGTATTTCACATTTATTTGTGGGTATTATTACTGTGGAGGGAAAGCCTGCAATGTCATTGGAAATGGATGGTAGCAACAGCACCTCCTTGGAAAGGAATGCGTACAGATTGGTTATTAGACACTACTCAACTAGTAGTGAACCTTGCAGTACTCTACCAGAGTGGCCAATCTGGCATAAATTTGAGTGGCACCAAAATCAACAGCTGTGGTGCCAGCCACCTCGACATTGTACTATTATTGTAGGATAATTGACATTCCTCTAACTACAGTATCTAACCACAAATTGTTCAGCCATTACAGCTCGTGTCTATTATTATAAAAGCATTACTTTCTTTTGTTGACATTTCTCTCAATGGTCGGAAACTCTGTGAAAGTACACGAGGACTATATTCCATCCTACAGTCTGTATGGAGGAGACCCTAATGTTAATGCTTGTCCTTTTGACCTCAACTTTCAATCGAGGAAATGCCAGAATTTGATTGAAAGGTTGATGTTGGATTTGTCATTTGAAGTTATGTGACAGCTTCCAGCAACTATGCATTGCTCATCAGCATCTCTGTGGAGTTGGTGTCTGTTACCAGTAATATATCGACCTAAATTCAAGGATTGTCAACAGATCCCAGATTGCTAACAGATCCCAGACCAGGCCCAGAATAAATCAAGGCAGAAGTGGAAAACTGGCAGGGTTCACACCCACCATCCAACCTGATGAAATGCTCCATCATCACCGCCACCACATTTACCTTAGGGGTGTAAGAAATTCCATTTATTAAACTAAGGCAATCACAGTACACAATCCTTTGTGAGTTGACTGAAACATGCAATCGCCCATTTGACTGGTGTTTACAAATGTTGATGTAGGCCTGGATCTGGAGATAACTTGTTTCCACCCTTTAACTGATTACAGTGACAATGCTTCAATGTATGTGCCAGTCACACTATTATATTCCTTGGCCTCATATAAAGACGAGTAGGCCACTATTGGCAAGGCAACAGCAAAGTGGTATTATTAGTGGACTACTAATCTACTGATCCAGGTAATGCTTTGAGGACCCGGGTGCAAATCTTACCAATGGGCAGATGGTGAAATTTGCATTCAGAAACAATCTGTGATTAGGAGTCTAAATGATGGCCATGAATCCATTGTCGGTTGTTGGAAAATCCCATTTGGTTCACTAATGTCCTTTAGGGAAGGAAACTGTCATCCTTACCTTGTCTGGCCTACATGTGACTTCAGACCCACGGCAATGTGGCTGACTCTTAACTGCCCTCTGGGCAATTAGGGATGGCGCGAGCTAGTGGTGCCTGAGAATGAATAATAAAACTCAGCCTTTCGAGCTTGCTCTTCCATTCAAAAAGATCATGATTTTAACCTCAACTCTACATTCCTGCATATCCTTGATAATCTTTCATTCCCTTGATAATCAAGAATCTATCTAACATCTGCATTTTAAAGTTTAAAAACATTTAAAGATTCTGCATGCACTGCCTTTCAGGAAAGGAATTCCAAAGAGTCACAACCCTCAGAGAAAAAAATTGTTTCCTCATCTCTATCTTAAATGCATGCCCCTTTTTTTTTAAAGTTCTAGATTCTCTCAGAAGAGAAAATATCCTTTCAACATCCATCCAGCCAATTCCCTCAGGATCTTAATGTTTCAATTAAGTCACCTTGTACACTTTTAAACTCCAGAGGATACAGGTCTGGCCTGTCTAACCTTTGCTCTTAAGGCAATCTGTTCCTTTCAGGTCTTTGTCTAGTCAACCCTCTTTGAACTGCTTACAATGTATTAACATTCTTCTGTAAGTATTGCAGCTAGTACTGTACACCAGAGACAATCTCACCAATGCCCTGTATAACTGATCATAGATTCAGTTAACAGCCAATGAGATTATGTTACCTTTCACACCTTTTTATCTTGGCCTTTCAGTCTGATGAAGTAGGCAGAACTGCAAAATCAGAGACAATTCCTTATATCTGCCCCTGCTGATTGTACAATAGAAGGATAATATGATTTCCCCCATAGTGATGGATGTTTAGCCTATTGCAGGTTCAGGTATTAATGCTTCTTCCATTCTTGGCAGGAACTGACTGTGACACATATTTGCAGTTAACATGTGGCATTGTCCAGTTATTAATGTTTTCCAAATGTCATAAGTCAGGGTTTCAGCTTGTTCATTCCTTTCATGCATTCAAGTTATCCACTTCATCCTTAACCAGATGGTATGAAATTCTACCTCTGACGCAGATTTTCTATTCAGAATACACTGCCCCTTGAAGGTATTAGAGGGTGATTTGAACAGCACTATTTGGCATAGATGAAAGTGTATTTCAAGGTTGTTTCTGTGATCACTGGTGATGAATCACAAAATTATGGATATCCTTTTTGAGTCAAAAATAATGCACTGTGTCGATACCCAACATCGGTGCAGGGAGAAATAAAGTTGACAATTCACTTTGATAAACAATAGACAGAACTGGGTCAGTTGTCTGAGTGATGACACAGCCAGACCATGAAAGATGAACAGTGGGATTGTAAGTTTTAAGATTGATAGAGGGACAGATATCACTACAATATCACAACACATGTGATCCTGTTAGCTGTCCTCCTCCAACAGCAGTTGAATGTTAAACTGCAAAGCCCAAGATTGAAACCAGCTTGCAAGTGATTTATATCATACACAAGGCAAGAGAGTTTTGAGTTTTCATGATCAGAATTTTTAGCAATGCTTAACTGAGAGAAAGGGAGAATAGAGGAGATCAACAAAAGTACGCTTTCTGATCCTTATCTTTTCAAGTGTGATCCAGTAATAATGTGCTGACAACCAAAACCTGTCATTTGTAGCACAACTCGACTCGATTTAAAAAGGAGCGTATTTCAGGGAAATTAATAACTTAAAATGAAAGCCATGAATGTGCACAATTCACCATAGTAAATGTCTCTGAATCTGAAACTGAGGTACTGACCTGCCATGACAGAGAATTGCTCTTACAAGAGATGCAATAATTGATGATGAAAATCTTCAAACATCCACCAAAGAGAGAAGCAGTAATGCATTCCTGGTATGTTGGGGCATCTTGTGAGAGGAACTCTAGGCTGCATTTTCCTAGGCTCAGCACATGGGCAGTGGCGAGACTGTTGTAAAAGTACAGCAAGAATTGAAACAGAATATTTTCAGTGCTGAGGAACTAGGTCAAATGTTTCACAAGATTTCAATGGCTAGATGAAAATTCATTGCATTAACATTTCTTTATGGAAAGTATAAATAACATTCCCTTATGGGTGGTATGGCAGCACATATCTAACACTGCTTCACAGTACCAAGAACGCAAGTTCGATTCCAGTCCTTGGTGGCTGATTGTGTGGAGTTTGCATGTTCTCCCTGTGTGGGTTTCCTCCAGGTGCTCCAGTTTCCTCCCATAGCCCAAAGATGTGCAGGCTAAGTGGCCCATTACATCTCATCTCCAATTTATTTTTCATTCATTAACGGGACGAGGGCATCACTGGCATTTATTGCCATATCCCTAATTTCCCAGAGGGCAGTTCAGAGTCAACCACATTTCTGTGGGTCTGGAGTCACATGTAGGCCAGGCCAGGATGGCACTTTCCTTCCTTAAAGAACATTAATGAACTATTTGGTTTTTCCAACAATTGGCAATGGCTTGAAGGTCATCATTAGATTCTTAATTCCAGATATTTTCTATTGAATTCAAATTCCACCATCTGCCATGGCGGGATTCAAACCCGGGTCCCCAGGACATTATCTGGGTCTCTGGATTGACAATCCAGTGATAATGCCACTAGGCCATCGCCTCCTTTATAACTCAGTTCAGTACTTCACTACTGGACTTCAGAGTACACTGCCTTCTTGCATTGCATTGCTTTGCACACCGGGACAGCCACCTATCTCATGTATTGGGACAGGGTGCATCTCTGGGCTGTTAACTTGCTATCTTAGTGCTCATTCATATTGCAGCTATTTGAAAGCTCATAGAATCTCTGCCTTTCCTGGCCCTGCTATTTTGTACATTGGCACAATGTAAAGGCTCACATTACTTCTGTCTTGCCTTGTGCAGACACAATGCCAAGGCAGCTTGTCATGTTTGCTTGCAATGATCAGTCAAAAGAAAGGACATGCTGGGGTACAGCATTGTGCCAAGTCAATGTCACATCTGCAGCAAGTTACACAATAAATGTATTTAGTGATAGAGTCATAGAATAATACAATATGGAAGCAGCCCTTCAGTCCAAACTGGTCCATGCTGCTCACTCAACTAGTTCTAATTGCCTGCATTTGGTCCATATCCCTCTAATCCCTTCCTATCTATGTGCCTATCCAAATGATTTTTTAAATGTTACTATTGTACCTGCCTCAACCACTTTCTCTGGCAGCCCATTCCATATACACATCACTCTCTGTGTGAAGAAGTTGCCCCTCAGGTCCTTCTTAAATCTCCCCCCTCTCACCTTAAACTTATGCCCTCTAGCTTTCAATTCCCCATCCCTGGGAAAAAGACTATATGCATTCATCCTATTCTATGCCCCTCATGATTTTATACACCTCAATAAGGTCACCCCCATTCTCCTACTTTACAAGGAACAAAGACTATCCTGACCAACCTCTTCCCATAACTCAGGCCCACTAGTCTTGGTAACATCCTCGTAAATCTTCTTTGCACGATTTCCAGTTTAACTATGTCTTTCCTACAACAAGGTGACCAAAACTGTACACAATACTCCAAGTGCAACCTCACCAACAACTTATACAACTGTAATATAACATCCCAACTCCTGTACTCAATGCCTTAACTGAAAAGTTCAGCATGCTAAATGCCTTCTTCACCACCCTGTCTGCCTGTGATGCCGCTTTCAATGAACTAGGTACTTGTACTCACAAGTCCCTCTGTTCCTCAATACGCCTCAGGACCTTACCATTTGCTGTATAAGTCCTACCTTGGTTTGACTTTCCAAAGTGCAACACCTCATACTTATCTGTATTGAATTTCATTTGCCAGTCCTCAGCCCAATTCCCCATCTAATCGAGATCCCTCTGTAATTTTTGATAATGATCCTCACTATCAACAATACCTCCTAATTTTGTATCATCTGCAAACTTACTAATCATGCCTTGTACACATCCAGATCATTTATGCAAAAAAAATTACATAAATTTGTGTAAATTGTGTGGTGGGGAAATTTGGGAAGAGAAATGTGGAGATTGGAGGCAGCATAGTGACAGGCAGGGAGGAAACTTAAGGATGGGAAGTGCAAAGGGGCATTTGTGGAAATGTGCAACTCAACATAGAGACTCAATAATAGAACATGGGAAGGCATTGGGCACTACCGTGGGAGGTTGGGTGTGTCATCACTCATCATCATGGGGAAATGGTGCTTGATGGTGTTTGACATAACTACACCTCGGGCTTAGCAGGTAAAGCGAGGAGATGAAGGCTTTAATGATAGAGCTGAGTGGGAACATGGGAGCCTTAAACCTCATGGGGTTGTCAGGGAGTGTAGGACAGAAAGGAACATAAAGGCTAGGGGACAGGGTTGCCTAAACTGAGAGGATGAGCCTATGATTCACTTCATAAAGTGATACTCATCCTTCTGGCTGCATCTGAAGTGCAATTTCACAACGAACATGTCAAGTAGCTGCCACCACATTGCAGTGGGTGCAATAAGTGGCTTCCTTCGCTCAGAGTGAGCAGACTTTATGTGTACGTAGCATAAGGCCTTTCAAGAGGCAAGTGTATTAACCAAATACTTATACAGGTTAAAGACACGAGTCATCACAGATTTCTGGATGTGAACTTCATGTAGTGATCAACTATGTTGACTAGAGATCCTGTCCATAAGCAATCTGGAGCATGTCACTGAGCATTACAAATTAATCCCTAACCTCCATGTCCAAGTCGTCAGAGCACGATTGTTAAATGTAATTTGTGTGTGCTATTTTTGCTGAATGATCCCATTTGTTTCTGAAATTCCCCACAAAGGCTCAGTGGATTCTTCCCACAGAGGATCCAGGCAGAAAACATGTTGCCATCACTGTGTAAACCCCACTTTTAGTGACCACAGAGATTGATGAGGATTTGCCTGGAAGCCCAGTGCCACCATCAAATCCCAGCAGATGTGGAGCAGCATCCTCATGTAATATTTTCAGCAAAAGATGCCCACATGATGTGGAGAAAGTGCAGGAGACCAACACTTGTTCTACTTTAATGGAAGACTAGGTCCCTATGCTTGCTTAAGTCTGGGAATCTATTGTAGTGCAGTATAGACAGAGAGAACAGCATAATAAGGGGATGCTTTGCTTCGGACAACTGGAGGATGCAACTGGAGGACATATAAAGTCATAGAGATTTACAACACAGAAACAGACCCTTTGGTCCAACTCATCCACACTGACCAGATATCCCAAATTAATCTAATCCCATTTGCCAGCATTTGGCCCATATTCCTCTAAGCCCTTCATATTCATAATCCCATGCAGATGCCTTTTAAATATTGTAATTGTACTAGCCTTCAACACTTCTTCTGGCAGCTCATTCTATATACTCACCATCCTCTACATGAAAAAGTAGCCCCTTAGGTCCCTTTTAAATCTCTCTCCTCTCACCTTAAACCTATGCCTCCTAGTTTTGACTCCCCTACCCTGGGAAAAAGACGTTGTCTATTCATCATATTCATGCCCCTCCTGATTTTATAAACCTCTATAAGGTCACCCCTCGGCCTCCAATGCTTCAGGGAAAATAGCCCAAGGCTATTCAGTCTATCTCTCTAGCTCAATCCTGCCAACCTCAACAACATCCTTGTAAATCTTTCCTGCACCCTTTCAAGTTTGACAACATATATAAATGATGTAACATAAGGATTTGTGAGAGTTGCAGCGTTGTACTGAGCAGAAAAATGTTCATTAGAAGGAACGTCACTTCCACCATCCTATAGCACAGTATTGTCAACTGCAATACAATTGTAGACATGGAGTGAACATATGTTTAAAAATGTGACATTCCATTTACGATGAATCATCACTTGTGCCATCTATGTGCCCTCATAAAATTTTTGCTTTCCTAACTATAGGGCAGGCTCCCTCCACCTCAGTTGCAGAAACTGGAACTGCACCTAGAGAACCCCATGGCATTCATAATTAATGATTTTGCAGAAACGTACAGATACAGGAACAGCAAGCATATTTGTTGATAACATTTGACAAACAGGATCTAAGTTTGGAGGAGTCCTTCGATGCCAACTGTACCAAGGTGTCCCTGGTATTCATGTATTTGGCTGTGGCTGCCATGGAGAGCCATTGGGCCATTTCCTATCTGGAGCTGAGCAGGTGCCTAGTTTCTGACAGTCTTCTGAGTGCCAGCGACTTGGGCATTTCTTCTTTAGCCAGCTGCAGAGATCTGTTAGTAATATGTCAACTAACATGCATTTCCAAGTCTAATCTAGCTAAAGTATCCACCAAGTATCTGGAGGAATGAAGGACAGAGCCCTGTCCCGTACTTCCTCTGAAGGGTTTGTATCTTCTTCCTCAAAGACGTAGAAGGAGTTGGCAGGAGGTGTTAGTCTCTTAAGGGCAGAGTTTGTTTGGATACAACTCATGTCCGCAGAAGACAAGAGAGACAAGGCAATGAGTTGAGAAAAAAAGGTAGCAGTTCAGACATGTTGACAATGCACTCACAGTAGGAGCAATTTGAGATCAGCCTACAATTAATATTACTTGGTTGCTGAGACATGGTATGCTCGGCACGAACACATGAGTGGTTCCAGTCCTCTCCCACTAAGGAAGGGATTCTCTCCCTATAGAGGATAAACAGACAAATTTCAGACATCCTATCTTGGCCCTTTCTGCCCTACACTGGGCTGTTTCTTCTTTTAATGAGATTTAGGCAGGCAATTCAGTGACTCAAAAATGGCTCTTAGTATTGGTGTAAATGGGAGAACGTTGGTGAGGCGCATGAGCGGGTGAGTGTCTAAGAAATACCGAGGGCATGCAGGTTTAAAAAGGAATGGTGAGGGGTAGAGCAGTTGAGGCAAATGCTTTATGCAATAGTGAAAGTGGTAGACCATGAGCCTGGATGGGAAGTGAATGTAATAGTGAAGTTAGACTGAGGGTGAGATAACACTGAGAAGGTGTACGCACTTATATTTATGGAGTGCAGAATGTCATTAACCTTCTTGCTGCACTGATGTGCATTCGTGCAGATCATGAAAAATGCAATGACCTAGAATACAACTTCAGAGCAGGCTGTGGTCTCCTGAAGAATGATGCTGAAGAAAGAGGATGTCCCTCCTTCTCATCACCCTGTCCACCAGGACTTCCAGGTCTCTGTCAGCAAAGAGGAGTCCCAACTTGCCTCTGTTGGCCATGTCTGAGGCAATTTTTCCTGCACTGCAACTGCTGGGGGGGAGTTGATATTCTTAGCAAATGAATTGATGCACAAGTTGGCATAGGTGGCAGGAACATCTGCCACTTGTGAGCACAAGACGGCTCAAGAAAGATGACCTGAGGCATGGTCATAGGTAATAAGGTGAGCATCATAAAATTACATGAGAAAACTCATTACTTCCCATGGTCCCTCCATGAAACTCTCTGGAAACTGACACTTAGTGAAATCTTGGGAAAAATTCATCCTGAGGCTGCAATGTTCTAGGAAAATAATGTAAAACATAATCGAGTAAGAGTGAGATGATGTTTTGGTACAGAATGTGGGCATTGTTGGGCACCACTTGATGCCCATTCCAAATTGCCCTTGAGAAGAAAACTCCTTTTTGAACTACTGCAGTCCATCTGTTGTACAGCAACAGTGCTATAAGGGAGTTCCAGGATTTTGATCCAGCAACAGCAAAGAGAACAGTGACATAGTTCAAAGTCAGAATGATGTATGATTTGGAGATGAACTTAAAATCATAGAATCCCTACAAGGTGGAAGGAGGCCATTTGTCTTATTGTGTCTGCACCTGAAGAGCATCCCACCCAAACCCAGCCCTCACTCTATCCCAAAAGAACTGCGGATGCTGTAAATCAGGAACAAAAACGAAGTTGCTGAAAAAGCTCAGCAAGTCTGGCAGCATCTGTGAAGGAAAAAAGAGTTAATGTTTCTGGTCCGGTGACCCTTCCTCAGAACTGAATCCCCACCCCATAACCCCACATTTTACCATGGCTATTCCACCTAGCCTGCACATCCCTGAACACTACAGACAATTTAGCATGGCCAATCCACCTAACGTGTCTATCTTTGGACTTGCAGTTGATGACCTTCCTATGCATCTACTGCCCTTGTCTTTCTAAGTGTTAAAGGTCATAGATTTAGGAAGTGCCATCTGAGGATCATGGGTGTGTTACCACATTGCATCTTGTAGATGGTTCACACAGCTGCCACTGTGCTTCAGGGATGAAGAGAGTGAACGTACAGGCAAATGAAGAATGTTCCATTACATTTCTGACTTGTGCCTTGTAAAAAGTGGACAGACACTGGGGAGACAGAGGGTGAACTGCTTTCCATAGAATTGCTAACATCTGAAGTCACATACCATAAGAAAGGGGTCCAGCCCCAAGGACTTTGATGAGAAAAGACACAACA
Organism: Rhincodon typus; assembly: GCF_021869965.1. NCBI lineage: Eukaryota > Metazoa > Chordata > Chondrichthyes > Orectolobiformes > Rhincodontidae > Rhincodon > Rhincodon typus. Next base: position 34,920,483 of record NC_063358.1, on the reverse strand, counting down.
GGGTGACAACATTTCATTCATAGTGTGCAGAATACTCAATCCAAGAGCGTGTAGGAGGTTTCCCCACCTTTCCTGACTAGACTTATGTAACTTTAGGCATTTAATAACTGTGAGTAAAGGAACCTACAGGTACCTAGGTCAATGAGGTCCAAGGGGAAGTAATCTGTATTGTTATTAGTCAGATAGAATGGATAGCATTGGTTGTGCCTTGTAGTTTGGTTGTGACCAGGAAGACTGAATGACCTCCACACATTTGGAAACACCCTGTGCTCCTCTCTCTCTGTTTCTGTCATCACCAGCAGTCAGTGAGAAAGCAAACAGGGAAAACAAACATTCAATTAGGACTCAAATATATCCACAAACTTTACCACTGTTGAGGATACCAGCCAACAATTAAACACTGCAATCTCTAATTAAAATGCTAATAACTGAAAGATTCTAGGGACTGTGAAGCAATCCAACATTTAATGTTTCCTGCCTGTACCAGACACACCCTTTAAACATATTTTCTGTGTTGTGTGCATATTTGATGTTATGTTTTTATTATTTATTTCAGGGTTAGTACATAAGTAATTTCCTCTGTTTCACTGAACAAAACCTTGGTAACTAGCTTTTTCATTTTGTTCTTGTTAACTACATTTTTAATTGAGGTGTGATAACTGCATGCTAAAACGCAGTAAATATTTGTTGTGAATGACAAGAGGGGTTTAAAAAAGAGGAATGCTGATTCCTCCTCGTCGCCTGGTTTAACAAATTTGGGCATTTGCCCATAACATTCTCACAGGCCGAAGACAGAATTGGAATGTGGAAACTTTAATTAGACTGCAGTTTGTGGACAGTATACCAACACATTCATATCATTAATGCGACCAAACGCACAATCTCAAAAACAATTAGAACATTCAGAACCAGAAAGCAGTCGTCTAGACTGCTACCAGTATCTGGCGTGGTTTGTCCCAATTCTCTTAGATTCGATTGTGTAGCTGACATTATTTCCCTTATCAGTAATCTGGATTTAGGAATGATAAATAAACTTTATTTCAACTACATATATTACTGAAAATGGGGTCTTGATAATGTCCATACCTTTAAGCCAGAAGACCGGTTCAAATACCATTTGCTCCCCAAGTGTGTCATAACACATCTCAAAAGGTTGATTAAAACTATCACATCTTACTGGTAATATCCAGGGTGCTCTGTTAATTATATCATCAGTAACATCATTATCTCATTTACATTAGCTTTGTACTTCACGAGTAACAGCAGCAATACAAGTTGCCTTATCCACTTCTTTACCACTGATGAGCACACCGCATACTTTAAACATCTAATTTGGTGACAGGAAGTTGTGAAGTGATAAAGATTACACAATTTGGGTAATCTGATTTATCTATCACATGTCTTTAAGTTCATAACTCTGACACAAAATCTGAAAGCAATTTTCTTCAAAATAGAAACAAAACCAGATCTCATTCAGTTACAACTGAACATATGAAACATTTCATACAACTGAAATATTTTTTAAAAGGTGTAATGGAATTTGGCCTTTCTTTTCCCTTCTGTTTCTAAACGTGCCGAGTCCATCAAACTGCCTTGTGATTACTTTCAATTTCTTTAAACTAGGTAAGTGCTCTTCATGCTACACCTCCCCTGAGAACCAGGCAGGAACATGTTTTATGGCTCTATAGTTCGCTACTTCTACAACAGTCTGTGTAATGGAAGTCATCATTCCTGACCAACCTCATCAATAGCTTACAGCAGAGTAAATTATCAATCTAAAAATGGCTGCACTGCTTATAAAGAATGTCAGCAAGGACGGGAGAATATCATTACAAGGTTAGGTGCAACGTCAGAAATGGTAATCAGTGAGTTTTGTAGATGATCTAAAGAAGCCCAAAGAGCCACCAGCTATAGGTCACACAATTAAATACATGGTGGACTGTCCTTATACTATTTCTAAAGTAGAAAATATCATTAACCCTTGCAACATTGTTGTTCTATATATGATGAAGACTCTGATTAATTGCATGCACTAATTCAATGATGAACCGTGAAATCAATTGCAATGCAGCCACAAGCAGATGTTCCAAAAGAAAACAAGCTGTTTATCTCTTTATTTTAACAAAAACAGGGGGAAAATCTGAAAATGCACAGCATACCTTCCTGGAACTAAATAATAATGATAGGTTAATGACACAGGTGCAAACTAGCTTCAGAATCGATCAGACATTCTGCAGGAAATAGTTATCTACCTTTCTCACTTGATTAACCTGCTATCCATTTCCTGCTTGGGCTGTGTTTCTTTATTTTAAAACAAGGTAATATTTAGCCCGTCACTCCGAATGCAAGTTAGTTGATTGATGGATCATTGGTAGGGTCTGTTGTGGTGCAGTGGTACTGTCTCTACCTCTGAAACAGGTGGCCTGGGCTCATGATCCATCTACTCTAGAGATGTGACATGACATCCCTGAACAGGTTGATAAGGAAATAGCTGATCATTCATTGTTTAACTTGTGTATAGCACTAACTTGTACCTCCTCTTTCTTTCTTTGGTCATTTTCAGTACAAGTGACTGGTGAGCTCCAAATCTTCCAGGTTATTCAGAGCATCAGATTAAAATGTCAATCCCAAGAAGATTTTCCTTTATTGTAAGGAAGCAAATGGTCTTCGTTTGATACTTTGTCTTGTTTTCCAGCTATGATCAGAATCCCATTACAGATAAGAACCCATGACTGAATATTCTACTCGGGGTTGCAATAAAAATTATTGGATGCTAGGGTTGTTAGCTCTCCAGGTTTGGCATTGTGTCGCCAAGATATCAAGCATTAACGTCCAGGACATTATGTTGAAGTGTTGTGAAAGGTGATAGGAGCTTTAACAATAATGTTCTCTTCATTTTCTTTGAATTCTTGTATTTAATAATTCTGAAAATATTGATAATAAAACAGAAGTTGTTTGACTGTCTGTTAATCAATGTTCAATTCGGCAGATGAGTCTTTTTTGATTTCCAGTTAGCATGGGCTATACGACTGTGAGAATGGAGTTACTGGCCCACAGCTGTGAGCGTTTGGGAATTGAACAGCTGGAAGCTGGAGATCACATAATGAATACTCCAGAAATATGTTCAACTACAACGAGCAAACCTGTTGGATCTCCACAACAAAACAAGACCTCACCAACTTTGGATAGGTTTCCCACTCACATGTTCAGGATCATATCAGATGAAGTTGATATATAATATGTTGGGATCAAGAGGAATAAGTTATTTTTGTCACTTTAATTTTCAAACCCAATCACCACACCAAAGTCCTAATTCTGTCAGGCAGTAAGAGTTAAAATCTAGACCTTTAGTATACTGAAACTTTTCTTTAATATTCAGTTCAAAGGGTTGCTTGAAGGTATTGTTGAAGTAGATAGCCTGGAAATTTTGCCCTGTGATTCCCTTTCTCTCTGCACTAAGGTTATGGTATTGTGCTTAAACTAGTGTTGAAGGTGCATGCGCATACCATTACATATGATTTGTTTATTTGATGCCAGCCTGTCATTTGGGATTCAACATGTCTGTGAATGTGATGTCTTAATCTTGTACACTTAAAAGAAATCTAGCATCGGGAAGAACCCCAGTTAGTAAAATACAAAAGAACTGCGGATGCTGTAAATCAGAAACAAAAACAGAAGTTGCTGGAAAAGTTCAGCAAGTCTGGCAGCATCTGTGAAGAGAAATCAGAGATAATGTTTCAGGTCTGGTGATCCTTACTCTGAACTAAAGGTCACAAACCCGAAACGTTAACTCTGATTTCTCTTCACAGATGCTGCCAGATCTGTTGAGCTTTTCCAGCAACTTCTATTTTTGAACCCCAGTTGGTGCTATTTAAATGGATCATCAACTGGTTACAGTTGACATTTTTGTCTCCTGTTTTGTGGCAGCAGTGTTTGATGGTCTCCAGAAGTTTTTCATGTTCCAGTCGATATGAAGAGTGGGACAAGTTGAAGATCTTTGGATTGGCTTTGTGATTCTGAATAAATCATTTACGATCAGAAAAGTTGAGTAGTTTTTATCCTCTTGGGCTACAACATGTAGAGGTGATATGGAGCTGGACAAGCCACTGGAACATGGAAGAAAAGAAGAAATGAAAGTCTCCCTACCCAAAGTATTACCGATGTGAAAAATCAGTGAATGAACAGAGTTTTAGACATGCTTACATTGTATTTTTATCAACCTGTTCAGAGATGTTATGACCCACTTCTGGAGCAAGTGGGTCTTGAACCCAGGTCTGTCTGGCTCAGTACATAAGGACACAGTCATTGCAACACAAGAACCGTCTATCCTTGCATTATTAAGTTCCTTCACTGAAATCTGCAACCTGCTACAAACAGAACTGTAAAAGCAGTGCAAGGTCAGAATTGCCAGTGGCTGTGAAAGTGACTTTGACTATGAACATTTATGTGCCAGATTTTTACTTTCATGATGCCTTCACTCTGCAGTGGCCCACCACTCCTTCTGTACTTGAGCCATTGTGAGAAACTTAGTGGTGAAGGCTGAGCATCAATGGCTGACCATTAACCACATGGCATTGCGCTCAATCTACATGCATATGGTTAGACTTGGGACAATCTATGGGTAGACATTCATAGCAGCAATTTTACATTGGTATATGTCCCATTTAAAAATCACTTTATTCCATGAAGTTCTCAGTCATTTAAAATTAAATGATGGAAGCTGACTATCAAGACTCCATGCTCATTAATATCTGAACAAACATGAGTGAATGCAAGTCTAGTTCCTCCTTTATCAATGGTCCATACTTGCGTTCTGTTACTGACCATCAGAGAATTGTCATTCCAAATCACAGGTATGAATTGAACCAGGTCATATTGCAAACAACATTGATTTATTACTCCTTGTATATTCTCTCACTGTCAATCATCCATGTTCCTTATTTCGTTGCTTCCACGCAGAGGCACCACAGTGGCTGTGATATCTTACCTGGAAGGCTGTTGACTTTCATTGGGAAAGAATGAAGATACCTTGCAGGTTAACGTGTTCCGTGGTGCCAAGTCACTCATTTGAGATATGCCTTAGTTCTGTACTGCTGCATTACCCTGCAAGGATCTCTGAATACACGTATATCCCAAGTGGAAGCAGTCTAAGGTGCATTACTTCAATTTGAGCTTCGACTGTAACACCCAACGTGGATTCTGCTTGTGCTGCAGTGGATACTGAGGCATCAACCATCAGTAATTACATCGAAGAAGGGTCTGAAAGTTCTCCATTGAAGTCTTCATCTGAGTTGTCTTCCACCAGAAATTAAACTTTGCTTCAAGTAACAAAATCAGAAATTGCTGGAAAATCTCAGCAAGTCTGGCAGCACCTGTGCAGAGAAAGCAGAGTATATGTACTAAACTTTTCCTTGCTACAATCAGTTCTGAAGTAGGGTCACAGGACCTGAAGTGTTAACTCTGTTTTCTCTTCACAGATTCTCCTGGGCCTACTGAGTTTTTTCAGCAATTTCTGATTTTGTTTCTGATTTGCAGCATCCGCAGTTCTTTTGGTTTTTTGTTTTTTTTGAAGTATTCCTTTGTGGATATAGGCATTGCTGGCTGAACCAGCATTTGTTGCTCATCCCTAATTGTTCATGAATAGGTGGTGATGAGCTGCCTTCTTGAACTGTGCAATCAGTCTGGTGCAGCTAGGTCCACAGTGCAGTCAGGTAGGAAGTTCCAGGATTTTGCTATATAGGAACAGGAGTAGGCCATTCAGCCTCTCAAACCTGTTCCACCCTTTAATGCGATCATGCCTGATCTCTGGCTTAACTCTGTATACCCTGTCTTTGGCCCATATCTCTTAACACCTTTGCTTAACAAAAATTTATCTATCTCAGATCTAAAATTAACAACTGATCCAGCATCCACTACATTTGTGGAAGAGAGTTCTGAACCTCTACTACCTATGTGTATAGAAGTGCTTCTTAACATCGCTCCTGAATGGTCTGGCTCTAATTCTCAGACAATTCCTCCGAGTTCTTGAATCTACAAACTGTGGAAATAATTTATCTTTACCTGTTAATATCTTGAAGACTTCATTCAGATCATCCTGTAACCTTCTAAGTTCTAGTGAATCAGACCTAATTTGTATAATCACTCCTCATAACTTAACTTCTGAGGTCGAGGTATCATTATTGTACATTGAACTCCTTTCAAGGTTGATATATCCTTCCTAAGGGTGGTGCTCTGATCTGCTGACGGTACTCCAAATGGGGTTTGACCAGGGTTTTGTATATCGTCAGCAAAACTTCTGCATTCTTGTACTACAGTCCTGTAGATATAAAGACCAACATTCCATTGGTTTTCTTGATTAAATTCTGCACCAGTTTGTGGCATTTTAAAGATCTACACATCTGGTTTCCCAAATTTCCTTGGATATCCATTGTATTTAAATTCATACCACCAAGAAAGATTTATCTTTTTTTTGGTCCAATATGAATAATCTCACACTTGTTTACATTGAATTAAATCAGCCAGTTTTGCTCATTCATTTGGTCTATCAATATTCCTTTGAAATTTCATGCTTCCATCTACACTCTCTGCAATGTTGCCTAACTTTGAGTCATCAGCAAATCTGGATAAATGACTTCTACGCCATTATTCAAGTTGTGAATAAATAATATGAATAATTGAGGCCCAGCACAGATTCCTGTGGGAAACCATTGGTCACATCCTGCTAATTTGAATACCTGTCCATCATATCTATTTTCTTTTAGCTACTAACCAACCAATTTCCCAGCCACATCAGATACTTACCCTCAGTTTTGCAGCTTCCCCCTTAGATAATGGTCTCTTATGTGGGACTTCATCAAATGCCTTTTGCAAGTCATATAAACAATTTCCATAGCCATTCCCCTATCCACTAGTTTAGTCGCACTTTCAAAAATTCAATGAGGTATGTTAGTCATGACCTACCTGTTATGAATCCATGCTGGCTTTGCCTGTTTAACTGAAAATTTTCAAGCTGTTCAGTTACTTCATCCTTGCTGGTAGACTTCAATAATTTCCCCACCACAGATTTGAGGCTGACTGCTTTGTATTTTCCTGGTTATCCTGTTTTGCTCTTCTTAAAAAGTAGAGTGACGTGTACAATTTTCCAAATCAGAGGCACAAACTGTACCTCGGGAACTCTGGAAGTTTATAGTTAGGACATTTACAGCGTTGTCCATGGTGATTATTTTCCACGGAGCTTTTCTCTTTCAGGGATATAAACTGGTTTTGTATTGCATAAAATGTTTCTTTAAACATCATCCACTTCTCTTCAGTTATTTTACCTATTAGCCAATTTTCCCAATTTTCTGTGGACAATCTTGCTCTCATCTCGTTAATGTCAGCCTTATCTAAATCTAAAACTCTAGTAGCTGATTCATGCTTTTCACTTTCAAATGTTACATTGAATTGATCATGTTTTGATCACTATTTGATAAATGTTCACATACAATTATGTCACTGATGAAATCTGGCTCCTTACCCACTACCAAAAACATATTGCATGTTCACTTGTTACATCCAGGACATATTGCTGTAGGAAACTATCCCAAACGCACTTCAGAAATTCATTACCTTTCTGATAGATGGTTGTCTGGCTGTCTTGACCTATGTTAAATTTAAAACACCTATTGTTACTACTCTGGTTTTGCTACATACTGTCTTAATTTCTGTATTTATACAATCTAGCACTTCAGATCAGCTCCAGAGGTCTGTACACGATACCTATTATAGTTTTAGATCCTTCATTGTTCTTCAGTTCTATCATATGGTCTCCACCGATTGCTTTTCCTTCATTATATCCTTCTCACTACTAACGTAATTTTGTTTCTAATCAATAAGGCTACTTCACCCCGCTTCCATTTTCTCTGTCCATACTGTAAACCTTCTAACTTGGTATAATTTATTTCCCAATCCCAACCATCCAGCAGCCATATCTCAGTAATGGTTATTAGATCAGAATCTCCAATTGGAATTTGTGCCTGCAGATCACTTAGTTTAGTTCTTATGCTTCATGCAAAATGAGGAACATTTTTAACAGATATTGGAGTGGGAGAAGGAGGGCCCAGTTGTTGTGGTCTATGTTGGTACCAACAATATACGCAAGAGTAGATTAAAAATTCTGTTTGGAGAATAACAGGAATTAAGAATTAATTTAAATATAATCTCAAGGGTAATAATCTCTAGATGTAATGTCTCTAGATTATTACCTGAGCCACGTGCAAATCAGGGAAGTAAAAAAAAGTTGGGGCAATACACATATAGCTAAAGGAACATAGCAGGAAAAAGGGGTTTCATTTCATGGGGCACTGACATCAGTACTGGGATAAGAATGAACTGTACGGTTGGGACTGTTAACACTTGACACAATCTGGGACCTATGTCTTTGTAGAAATAGAGTTGTCACAAGGGCTTTAAACTATTAAGTGAAGGCAGGTGGGGGTCTCGGGGGAAGTGAATACAGTTTCAAATCAAATAACATGATAGAGAACAAAGAAAATGTCAGGAATCCTACTTCAGGTTTGGCAGATATCTGAAGGGTGAAAGGCAGAGGGGCAAGGTTTTGGTGATGGGAGAAGTGGGGAATATCATAAGTTACATGTTTACAACATTTACAGCTTGTAAGTTGGAAGAGATGATAGAGTGAAGAGGAAGTGGAATATGAGGAGCAAGATCATGAATGAGCATGTCATATTCCTCAATGGTTTTAGCCCCGACATTGCTCATAGTAGCTGCTCAAATGATGATGACCATTATCTCTCTGATGAGGATAAGGACAGACAAATGTATGTTCTCCTAACTGTTTGGCATTGCTATCTCTAATTATATACCACCGTGTTCTGCAAAAGAAGAGAAAGTGTCCCAGCATGTGTTGTGCAATGTGTTATAATTGGCAGCATTTACAAGCTGTGCTTTTGGTACGTGATCTTGCAGCAGAGCTTTCTGTTAGGGTGAAGTTGACGTTTTGGCTGTTACACATGAGTTGTGTTTGATGGAGTCTGTTGCTAGGTTACTAATGCATATGTAGTGCATTCAACAATGAAGCTAGGGATGCTGTTGGTGGCATTTGGCATTTGAAGATTAATCTTCTGGTCTTAACCATGAAAGCAAGTTCAATGAACTTCTTGCAACACTTCATTCAAGTTAGCAGACTGAGACTCCCCATTGATGACCACAGATATATGCTCCCATTGCCTTCACAGAGTTGTCTGGATGGCTTGACCACCTTCCCCTCCCCACCCGACCCCAACCCAACCCATCCCACCCAACCATGGGTAAAGAAACAGAAGACATTTCTCTTCCTATCCATCTCCTCCACAAAGTTGTCCACTGCCATGTTCCATCCTTTGTGTCAAGTTGAATTATAGTTCACTGTTTTTTTGTGCTCACAGTCTCCTTTGTAATCTGCTCCAGCCAGAATACACCTTCACCAGTGGCTCACTTTAAGTGGTGACAGTGCCACACAAATGTAGACCTCTGGATTGCCCCCCACATCCTGCAGCCTTCAGCAAAATTAAAATTAGATTTTCTTGTCATGTGTACACAAGTATTGGAATACATGAAGAGTGTCCAAGTCACCATTCTCCACTACCATCTTGGTTACAAAACCAGAATCTCAAAAAAAAAACCCAGAAATAAAAGAAAACCCAAAGGATAAGAAAAACGTCCAGATCTCAACGTCTAAGTCTTATCTCCATAAAGGGTTTTGGAACCACTAATGTTGGCACCCAGGCCTAGCCATGGCCTGAAGTCTCGGTCAGCTTGTGAGACTGGCATTGATCATTGGGAGGAACCATGTTCTTACCAGTGCTGGCACCACGGCTGGACCTGGACACCGGGACAACATCCTTGCCGCCACCTCCAATCGCCAGGAGGATCCGTGTCTGCCACTCCTGTTGCCATTCCGCTCACAAGCCTCTCTCATTGCTGTGCCAATGCCGCCGATTAACCCGCCACAAAAGGCTTTAATAAAGAAAAGAGAAAAAAAAGGATAAAGAATGAAAGAAGATAAAGAAAAAGAGCAGAAGTTAAAGAAGAAAGAAAAAAAGAAATCAGACGAGACCGGACAAGCCCCAAAATCAAGAGCCCGCACACAGATTTGCTACTCTGCCACCACCTTGTTCAAAAGCTGCAGTTTGTAAATCAACAAACAAATTGTGAATTAATTATGAATTGTAATTGCCATGCCTATCTCCAACACCAAATAATTTTCCGGCTGACATTTCTATTCATATAAAGCCATGCATACTTACAAATGTCTAAAATGAACTAGAAAGTCTGAAAATATTTGAAGTGAAAGCTGTAAATACTGGAAGTTCAAAGCAAACCAATCAGCATCTGGAAAGGAACAAACAAATCTGTCCAACATTTTATGTGTGCAACCTGACAGAACAAATGTGCACAACAAGAACACCACAAGCCTTATTTATTGCCTTCCAATGTTGACTGATTTGTGAGGAATTTGCGACTTTTTAAAAACGCTTTATGACATCTGAAACTATTTTGAAACCATTTGTCATTTCACACAGACTGCCTACACAAAGAAAAAGCTTTCCCACAAGCTGTGTCACTTCAGTACGCTGTCCTTCCTCATTTAATGACTGCTTGCTTCACATGCCTTCACATTAAAGCTTGTGTGAAGGGCTTGGCACCACCTCTCCCAATAACAAGTTCCAGCTACATTAAGGCACTTCTAATTTCCACCTCATTCTAGTCGGCAGAAGCTTTCAACTGTGCTGAAGTGTTAAATGTTCCAACTGTCCCTCCTGACAACAGCGTAACCAAATCTATAGAAGATATAAAACTGAGCCTGTGGACCTCCTGTGATTCTCCAGTGGACTGTTCTTCAACAGATTATTCTCCCCAACCTTATCACAAGCTCATGATTGAAATTCTTACAAGTGCTGTTTAAAGTGATTAGCCAAGACATTTCAGAAGATTTGGGACAACAACCACTTTGAAGTTAAAAACACAGGATATGCTGAGGGAAACGAGCTTTTTGATGAATCTTAAAGCAGAATCTCAAAGACATGGTTTAATAATTGTTACAGAGGGTGATAAAAATGTAATTGTTGTCAGAGCATTAATGATTATAATTGGTTCACTTGCACCATTAAGTGATATATATATATATATAAGGGCTGTGGTTACCATGGAAATTCAATTTCACTTGACAATTCTCTCCTATCTTTGTTGAAAAGTTGTCACATTTGTAATGTTAAGACATAATAACCAATTTGCATACAGCAATGTCACAAAAGCAGTGCACAAATAACAACCTGATAATTTGCTGATGTGATGGTGATTATTTATAGAATCCCTACAGTGTGGAAGTAGGTCATTCAGGTCCACACCCATCCTCTGAAAATCAGCTCAACTAGACCCACCGTATTCCCATAACCCCGCATTTACCACGGCTAATCCACCTAACTTACATACCCCTGGACACTATGGGCAATTTAGCTTGGCCAATTTGCCTAACCTGCACATCTTTGGTCTGGAAGCACCCGGAGGAAACACACGCAGACACAGGGAGAATCACAGGTTCCCTACAGTGTGGAAGCAGACCATTCGGCCCATCAGGTCCACACCGACCCTTTGAAGAGCATCCTACCCAGACAAACTGCCCCTACCCTATCCCTATAGCCCTGTATTTTCCATGGCTAATCCACCCAGTCTGCACAATCCTGGATATTATTGGCAATTTAGCATGGCCAGTCCACCTAACCTGTACATCTTTGGACTGTGGGAGGAAACTGGAGCACCTGGAGGAAACCCATACAGACATGGGGAGAATGTGCAAACTCAGACAGGCACCTGAGGGTGGAATCAAATTCAGGTCCCTGGAGCTGTGACGTGGCAGTGCTAACCACTGAGCCACTGTGCTAACCTTATTATTGGCCAAGCATATTCCAGAAAGAGTTCGCCTTCTCTCTGAGTGTTGCCACAGAATGTCTTGCATAAACTTGAAAAAGAAGAAAGGCATGAATTTAATAATTCATTTGAAAGACAGCCTTGCCTCAGCACCAAACTGAAGTGTCAGTCTAAGTTATGTGGTTTATTCCACGGAGTGGAGTTTGAATCAAAGAGTTTCTGACTTGGAGTGATGGTGCTAAGACTGAGACAAACCTGGCACCATTGGAATAAACAATTCCATATATTGAATGAAGGTATCTGTTATTCTTATAGTATAAAATAATTTTATGAAATGAAGCAATCAGCAGTTAACACAATTGAAAATCATTGCACAGATTTCTTCTTCCATTAGCTTGCTAAGTTCTTTATTTTTTGTAAATGAGATGTAATGGCATTGTGGTATTTTTTCACACTCTATTGAATATGTTCACTATTAGTTTTACTTTATTTCTGATTAGATGATGATTTGACCAAGAGATTTTGTGGAATGATGATGTGTAGTACAGTTCCATGCATAATACATTATGTTACCCTAGTCTAGTCTCAAACAATGAAACTCAATGCAAATGAAAACCTTTCTACATAAGCATATTCAACTAACTGATGATCATTGAAGTGGCACTAACAAGAGTATGCGACAAGGGTAAAATTGAGGAAGCGTCTTCATTCCAAAACCACAAATTTCTATCTCCAAATCCCAAATATTGAGATATATGGATTTTTCCAACCTTTAAAGGGAAGAAGCAGCTTCACCAAATATATTAAAGAACTTAAATGCATTCAAAAATGGGCTGATTGCTGTTTCAAATCAACTTTTATAGCTTTAGTTTAGAAAACAATTATAAGATGAGCCTCAGTAATTTGCCGATCAGCATATGTCCCATTATAAAATTACAATCACTGAAGTTGTTACTCATTTTGTTTCTTTAATTATGTTTTTAACATTGCTTCATTAAAATAGTTAGTTAGTCTTTTTTAACCAGCATAGATGCAATGGACCAAAGGGCCTTTTTCCGTGATGTAGATCTCTTCGACTAAGTGAAATATAAAATCATAAATATTATGCTATTTATAAAATACCAAACAACTTCTTCATTCTTCTCTACACTTTTATGTTAATCATAAATCAATAAAATGTACACAATTCTCAGAGGGTGGAGGGTATGCAATTTACCATTCTATGTAGCATTACGTTAGAATAAATTCTATTACAACCAAGGATGTTCAAAATAATAAAACTTGTCAGATAATTTAGGAACCCGTTCAACCAAAGAAAATGAAATGCAGGGAACCTCTGAATATCATGAATAGCAGAAGGCAAAACAAGCTACTTGTTAAACTTTTTGGAAACTCTTGATATGACTGATTCCAGATTCCCTGACAGAATGCCCAGAAGATGTGATACCAACACATTGGGCAATCCAATTGATTGATGTTTAATGTAATGCTTCAGTAACTGTAAAATGAGGAAAAAGGAAATTTAATGATCATCCACTTTCATACAGGAACTTTAAAGTGACCATAAGATCGAGAAACAAAGATGTAAAAGGATTTTTTTGACTCCTGTGTCTTGGAGTTTCTGTACTTTTTTTGGTTCTCTTTCAGCTCCACACTTTTGTCACATACTGGAGATTAAATGACACCATTTTCATTTTTCAATAAATTATTTTTAAAAATTGTTCATTTGGAATTTGGAATTGTAACTAGATAGAAAACTATCTTTTCATCTTTTGAACTGCATTTAAGTCTAGCTCAGACTAGTAGGGCAAAGAAAAAGATCTGTGATGTTATGCACTTTGGTAGGAAGAATAGGGGTATGGACGACTTTCTAAACAGGGAAAGGCTTTAGAAATCTGAAGTTCAAAGGGCCTTGAGAGTCCCAGTTTAGGATTCTCTTTGGGTTAGCATGCAAGTTTAGTTGGTGGGTGGGAAGACAAATGCAATGTTGCACTCATTTCTAGAGGGCTAGAATACAAGAACAGAGATGTACTGCCGAGGTTGTATAAGGTTCTAGTCAGACTGCATTTGTAATGTTGTGAGCAGCTTTGAGCCTCATATCTGAAGAAGGACGTGCTGGCCTTGGAGGGTCCCAGCAGAGGTTTACAGGAATGATCGTGGGAATGAAGGGAGGTGAGGATGAATTTCTTCACCCAGAGGGTGGTTAATCTGTGCAACTCATTGTCATAAAGGGCTGTGGAGATCAAGTCATTGAGGACATTTAACAGAAATAGGTAGGTTCTTAATTAGTAAGGGGATCAAGGATAACTGGGAGAAGGCAGGGGAATGAGGTTGGGAAACATATTAGCCTATATCAAATGGTACAGCGGACTCCATGGGCAGAATGTCCTAATTCTGCTCTTATAGCCTATGGTCTTATGCCACAAGAATTTGCATTTATATGTCCCCTTTGGTTAAGAAAGGCATCTTGATGTGCTTCACAGAAATATCACCAGATAAAAATGAATTCCAAGCTGAAGAAGGAGATATTGGGAAGGCTGACTAAAAGATTGGCCCAGGATATCAGTTTCAAGGAGTGCATGGAGAGTTGAAAGGAAAAGAGAAAATTATGGAGGAACAGAGGATCAGGAAGGGAATTTCAGAGCTGAGAAATCAAACGGCTGACAAGACAAACAGCTGCCGTTTAGATAAAATTCTGGGCCCAAAGAAGGCAAAGTTGGACAAAACTCAATGTATCTACACTATTACTTTTCAGTGTCGTTTTATAGCTGCCATACAAAGAATTATCAAACATGAAAGAATAACATCTAAGATATAAAATTTAATAGTTCTGCTAACACATTTCATAATACACCAGGAGTTCTAACTCCCATTAAAATAGCTATTGCTGCAACTGAGTAGAAGTTTGTAATAATAACAGTGATGGTAGATAATGTTTTTTTCATATGTTCCATAGTATCCAGAATAAAGACATGATTCCGAAGTCTGTATTATGTGGACAATTATAACCTAATACCTGGTTGAGTGTACAGCATGGAAACAGACCCTTCGGTCCAACTCATCCATGCTGACCAGACATCCTTAATTAATCTAGTCCCATTTGTCATCATTTCGCCCACATTCCTCTACACCCTTCCTATTCATGTATCCATCTAGATGTCTTTTAAATGTTGTAGTTGTACCAACCTCCACCACTTCCTCTGTCGGCTCATTCTATACAAGCACCATCCTCTGTGTGAAAACGTTGCCTCTTATGTCCCTTTAAATCTTTCCCCTCTCACTTTAAACCTATGCCCTCTAGTTTTGGACTCCCTACCCTGGGGAAAAGACCTTGAATATTCAACCTATCTATGCCCCTCATGATTTTATAAACCTCTTTAAGGTCATTCCTCAGCCTCCAACGCTGCAGGGAAAATGGCCTGTTGACCTTGTACAATTATTCAGCATGACACTATATAAACCACACTCAAACTATACCTATTCTGTTCGCACAACTTAAAAATTATGTAATTAAAGTATGTGGTGATTGAGTAAATCAATCCTACCAATGCGGCACTGCTAATTAGTTCTGCCGATTCATATGGAGATATCCAGTACATTGGAAATGTCATTTCTTGGCTTGACATTAATCCTGACATATGTTCTAATTGTGTCCTGGGTGTTTGTCACATTTGCATCATTTTTTCATTGGGACAGACTTGCATTCCATGCCAAGCTTTGTCTTTGGTCCAACTGCTTTGTTGTTCAACAATTAGTTGTCAAGCTATTTCTCTTACTGTAAAGCACTCAAACATCACATTCGCACACACACACAAAAAAAAGCCAAAACTTCAAGTTCACAATATATAACTTTCCATTCCTTATGCTTTATCACCCCAAGCTCTGAACAACCGTTACTTACAAGCAAAATGGAAAATGTGTGTCTGAAGAAATTAGTGTGAGATTCCTTCAAGTGATCTTTTTAAACAAATTCAGCTTCTCTGGACATTTGTTCAGCACATTTATTTCCTGAAAATACTTACTGAAATAAATATAAAGTTAGGGAAGAGTTAAACGTTTAAACAGTGGCAGATGTGCCATCTGAAATCTGAGCCAGGAATTCCTATGGGTAAAAGCAGGGCATAAGGATATTGTGCAGTGATCAATGCCTAACATTTGCCTTTTATTAATGTACACTGAAATCTGGATAAAACGTAGTTTCACTTTAACAACGAAAACTTAGATATGGATCATTAAAAAATGGTTCCTCATCAAGAAAAGATTCTAATTTTAAACTTTTATCATTGTCTAGCCTTGGGAACATGTTTGACGTGGACTAGTTGGACTTAAGGGTCTGTTTCCATGCTGTATGACTCTATGACTCGATGATTATCTCTTGGAAATGACCCCCTTAGTCTAGACCTGACTCTCCCAATCCCCTCTACCTCCACACCCAGACCAACTACCCCTCTCCTGACCAGACTATAAGCTCTCATCCAACCACCCATTCATCCACATATTCAGCCACCAACTCCTTCAGTTATCCATTGAAAGATTTGAGATAAGTTTTCAGAAAGTTAAATACAAAAGCAAATGTCATAAAAAGGAGGCTTATCTTCTCTCTGTCCATCCCTTTTGCATTCATTGTTCTTCCCTTGAAGAATGTAAAAACATTAAGACACAGAGATAACAAGGTGTAGAGCTGGATGAACACAACAGGCCAAGCAGCATCAGAGGAGCAGGAAGGCTGATGTTTCGGGCCTAGACCCTTCTCCCGAAATGTCAGCCTTCTTGCTCCTCTGATGCTGCTTGGCCTGCTGTGTTCATCCAGCTCTACACCTTGTTATCTCAGATTCTTCAGCATCTGCAGTTCCTACTATCTCTAAGACACAGAGATATTTGTGTGCAGTAGTAATGTGAACAGCATTGCTGTTGACTGGAAGATGCTGTGCCAGTATTTCTTACTCTATCGTCTCCAATATCATGTTTTAAATCTAACTTCAAAGCAGCAATTTTATGGAATGGTTTAATACTTTGATTTCCCAAAAAAAAACTAGTATAATTGTGTGTGTGAAATTGGTAATCTTATCAATGTATGTACAGGGACAAGACGAAGGAGGCAAGAAATAACACACTCAGTATATGTGGCTTTTGGGCTCTCAATAGCATAGGTGATAAGATCGCGACTTGCTGACAGCAGTTCTGAGTTATACTGACAGATGTGTAAAGTAATGTCTTGGTGTGCAAAGTTCACTCACCAGAGGTGAACTATAAAGAAAATCTTTGAGTTAATTTAGCCAACAGAATGATTTGCTATTTGATAAAATAACATTCAAGATTTCCAGTGTGATCCAGCCAACTATTTGAGAACTTATTAGTTTAATTTTCAGTTATGTATGAAGCTATCCTTCAACTAAAAGGCTGCTGCACAAGATAAAGGTATGTGGCATTACAGGTAATATATTTGCATGCATAGAGGATTGGTTAACTAACAGGAAGCAAAGAGTGGGGGTAAATGAGTGCTTTTCTTGTTGGCGATCAGTGACTAGTAGTGTGTCTCAGGGATCAGTGCTGAGACCGCAATTGTTTACAATTTACATAGATGATTTGGAGTTGGGGACCAAGTGCAGTGTGTCAAAGTTTGCAGATGACACTAAGATGAGTGGTAAAGCAAAGTGTGCAGAAGGTTCTGAAAGGTGCAGAGAGCTACAGACGGTTTAAGTGAGTGGGCAAAGGTCTGGCAGATAGAATTCAATGTTGATAAATGTGAAGTCATCCATTTTGGAAGGAAAAACAGTAAAAGGGACTATTACTTGAACGGTAAAAAGTTGCAGCATGCTGCAGTGCAGAGGGACCTGGGTGTCCTTGTGCATGAATCACAGAAGGTTGGTTTGCAGGTGCAACAGGTAATTAAGAAGGCAAATGAAATTTCATCTTTCATTGCTAGAGGGATTGAGTTTAAAAGCAGGGAGGTTATGATGCAGCTGTATAGGGTGCTGGTGAGGCTACACCTGGAGTACAGCATGCAATTTTGGTCTCCTTATATGACAAAGGATGTACTGGCACTGGAGAGGGTGCAGAGGAGATTCACTAGTTTGATTCCAGAGTTAAGAGGGTTGGCTTATGAGGGGAGGCTAAATGGACTGGGATTATATTCATTGGAATATAGAACAATGAGGGAGGATCTTATAAAAACATATAAAATTATGAAGGAAATGGATAAGATAAAAGCAGGGAGGTTGTTTCCACTGGCGGGTGAAACTAGAACATGAGGGCATAACCTCAAAATTAAGGGGACCAGATTTAGTACTGAATTAAGAAGGAACTTTACCCAAAGGGTTGTGAATCTGTGGAATTCCCTGCCCAAGTGAAGTAGTTGAGGCTTTCTCATTGAATGTTTTTAAAGCTAAGATAGGTAATTTTTTAAATAGTAAAGGAATTAAGGGTTATGATGAGAAAATGGGTAAGTGGAACTGAGGCCACAAAAAGATCAGCCATGATCTTATTGAATGGTGGAGCAGGCTCGAAGGACCAGATGGCCTACTCCTGCTCCTAGTTCTTATGTTCTTATGTATTGTAAAAGTGAAATGTGGACACGTCCTGGATTTTGGTCATTATTCAGTTCAAGCAACAGTTCACCCAATAACAACTTTTTGTTGTAATAACAAAAACTTTAATTTATGTCATGCCTTTAATGAAGTGAAACATCCTAATGTGCATTGCAGGAGTATTATTGAATTCACTGTGTCTCCTGCTAATGCAGTGCAACAAGTGGTCAGCACAGCTGATTATTGTGTCTAAACTGCACTAAAACCATAGGTTTGTGCTGTCAATGCCATTATTGCATGCTCATAGTTTTGCCTTTCCCTTATTGCTCCATCTTCCTCAGTGACATGATCACTGTTCCACTCACTGCTCCTCTCACACACCGCTCCTCTCACACACCCACAGTAACACATTGATCCCTCCAGTAATCGGCCGGCTCCCTTCAGTAATCTGCTTGACATTCTTGTCTGGATTGTCCCAACCCTTTGCTCATGGAGTGGGATGGCAAGTGGATTGGCAGGTGAGCGAGCATGACTTGTTTCTCAGAGCTCCTGTGAATCAACAGTAATGCAATTGGTTTCAATGGTACAAGGCTGTTAGATGAAATAAACTTAAAGTAGGAAACCATTAACCAAACCGATGGCACCACTGGCGGCGATATCACAAGCATTGCAAATGCCTGGGCATCACCTCTGCCTGAGGTTGCAGGAAACACAACCATTTAAATCTAACATAACAAGGTGTAGAGCTGAAGAAGGGTCTAGACCCGAAACGTCAGCTTTCCTGCTCCTCTGATGCTGCTTGGCCTGCTGTGTTCAACCAGCTGTACACCTTGTTATCTCAGATTCTCCAGCATCGGCAGTTCCTACTATCCCCATTCAAATCCAACATTGTGATGCTAAATGGGATAAGCGGGTTGGACAAAAGAATACATCTGTGTGTCATGATGCTCTGTTTTGAGGCAAAGTGGAAAGTGTTTCAAATAAACACATAAAAGAAAATAACACATAACCATGATGGTTCTCTTTTCAACACTGTCCCTTTAGTTTGAAACTTTTCCAATTTTTGTTGAAAACAGGAACACATTCATTCAGAACAGCTGGTTAGGAGGAAGTTGTTTCTTCCTAGGGGATAAGGATGTATGGTACCAGACACACTGCTTTGTATTTTGGATGTGGATAAATCAAACAGGGAAACAAATGAACTGCATTGTAAACCATGTTAGTGGGCCCATCTTACACAATAAATCTTAAATTAGAAATCTTAGACTCCTTCTCCATTTGTATGTTGCATCCACAGTAGCTGAATTTCAGCAGATAGATGAAGATAACAAAGTAAATATTGTTCAATATCAACATCAATGAAAAGCCTTTTCTGGAAATACAAATATGGTCATTTCAAACATATGTGTAATGGAAGAACTTCTTCTGTTGAAATATAACAATTTGAGTAAATGATCTGTTATTAATAAAGTTCCAGCCAGTAAGTTTCATTCTGATGTTAATAAGGCACTTCATCACGCCAGGATCAAGTGATATTTAATTACAGCAAACCAGTAAAACTAACAATTTTATTCACAATGAAGCAGTTGTACTACAAATATACAAACAATAACAGATAGATTAAAAAAAAAATCTTATCTGATCTATACAAACCTGTCTTAAATATTTGTGATACATAAAATAACTTACCTGCATGCTGACGTGTTCATCTCATTATCATTTGTGTTCATCAGCAGGAGGACTTAGTGGGATGTTGGTGGGTGCTAAAGTGTGGAGAGTTGTTAAGTGCAGATGATTTAACATATGAATGAGAGATTTCTAATTTATAGAATGAGAAGCAACTAATCCTGCCAAATTCAGTGAAGCCATTTGAATTTAATGTGATAGAATTAAAATCAATGGAAATATAAGATATGAAACTGGAGGGAGGTAAAATAGATTTCCAGTTTACTGTCATCACCTCTTTTACATGACTGCATAAAGTGAGATGTACCTCTAATCTTTCCAATGGACCCAAGTAGAGCCCACAATCTTCATTCATTCACGGAAGATGGACACCACTGGTAAGGGTAACATTTGTTGTCCATCCCTGAGAATATGGTGCCGCCTTTTTTAACATCTGTAATCCACCTGATGATGGTACTTTGACATTACAGTGTGAGTTCTATGATTATGACCCAGTGATGATGAATGAATGAGTGATATATTTCCAATGTTATTTGGAGGGGAATTTTTAGATCATGTTATTCACATCTGCCTGCTGCCTTTGCCTTTCTAGGTGGCAAATACTGTGGGTTGGAAAGGGGCTGCCATGTTTGAATTAAGGCTGCAATTAGGTCTGGAGCATGCAGCCTACCAGAATCAAACAGATTATTGATGAACAGCTTATTTCTGAGTACTGTTGAAGATACTTTGCATCAGTTTGATGACGACTAAAAGTAGACTGATGGGGTGTTAATATGCTGGATAGAACTTTAGTTATATTATAAGCAGTATGTAGCAAGGCTATTTTCCACTTTATCTGGGAGATATTCATATTGTCATTGCACTGAAACAACTTGGTTGGAGTTATAGCTAGTTTTCAGCACAGCAATGAGGATGTTTTGGGAACTGTAACATTTGCCGCAGCCAATGAATTCAACCATTTCTTGGTAGCAACTGGAGTGATTTGAATCCCATGAGGTCTGTCTTCTATTCTGGCAGGAACCTCAGGCAACATCTGAAATGAATGATTACCCAGTACTTTGGCTGAAAATGTTTCAGTCTTTGAATTGAAATACTAGCCTCCATTTTCATTGAAGATGGAAATAATCACAAAGTTCATCTTCCCATTAGTTGTTTAATTCTTTATTAATCTTCATGATTTAATGTAGCAGGGCTACAGAGCATTGTGAGATTGGTTATCAGGGCATCTTGCAAGCTGCTTCTGCTGTTTGTCATGACTGGAATCCTGAATTGTATCTTCACCAGTCTGGAAGCTTATTTTTAGGTATGGCTACTTCAGCTCATGGGATTCTCTCGGACACTCCTCATTGAACCAGGGTTTGCTCCATCAGATCACTGGTAAAATTGAAGGATAAATCAGGGCAGGAGTTTTCAGATTATCATAGAATATAATTCTGATATTATTAACACCACATGCATGGAGCTAACTTAGTTAATTTCTCCTGGCATCAACCCTTCATATCTTAATGGACCTACATTTTGATGTTAACCCTTTCACATTGTAACTGCCTGATACACCATCTTCGCCCAAGTTTAAATATTTTTTCTGGTTATTACACTCCTTGTACAATTTTCTAAAACAATTAACGTATTTTTACCACTGCCTCCTATCTCCATAAGTCTCTGACTTTATAAACTCAACAGATCCGGATGTTTGACTATTCTCTCTGACAAAATATTCACTGGTCTGTGAAGGCTGTTTTCTCAATCATTTGATTTGACTGTCATATTGGTGATCATGGCTGATTAGTCTCTTGGTGCTGTTCGTTAGGTTCTCCCATCGAAGTAGTGATGGGTCTTGGTGCATTAGTGAGATAGATTATCTGACATTTCCATGCACTATTCATAGTAATGTGTTATCAAAGTACAAGTTATTGATTTAGGACATCTTGTAGATAATACCATTCCTGTTGAGCCCCTTGATCTACAGCTTTTGAGCTTGTTCCAGACTGGGCAAGGGTTTGGTGACAAACTGTCTGTAGATTTTAGTCATTTGTTGCTGATGACATTTTATGTTCATTGTGGCAAGTGGTTTTAAAAACTGCAAAGGTCACTTCTGGACTTAACCACTTTGGAAGGATGTGAAGCTGAGTCCTTGATTATCTCCCCATTAGTAGTCCACAGGTGAATAAACTACACTGGAGTGCAGTAAGTGTTAGTATTAGTAGACCTATGAAGATGTTCTTCTTTACAAGTTTTTTTGACTATTTCATTTCCACATTCAGTTCTCCATCCAACTGACAACATTTTATTGAACTAGTGATGCAATGGAGCCTTGAAATGATTGCAGAGATCTCAAATGTCTCATTTGCAAAATGTGATCCATTAACAAATCACGTGACCATGGTCTGAAAAATGGGTCCCTTCTTTCATGACTATCTATGGGTATTGTCTGAAAGTCATTTGCAAGATCTTCCATGTATCTAGTGCTTCCTGGGCCATTATCCTGTAGCTCGAATTCTAGCTCTTCATTTGGTATTGCCTAACTGTCCTTGAGGTATCTTATCAAAGATATTGGTTTGCAGTGCATGGGGAAGAACGAGACAGATGTCAAAACCAATAAACTGTTAATAATAGAAAAAAGTTGTCTGTGTTCAAAATAGGTTTCCAAAATGAAACTAATGGGTATCTTTTCTGACCAGTCTTCTATAGAATGTTCGGTGTATGGCAAGACATTAAAAATCCTTTTTCTGTTCCTCTCTGATGAGGTTCAGCTTTGTTTCTGATGCTCTCTACAACTTTGCTGTTTCTTGAGTTCATCCGCAAATCTGCTGTCATAAGGTTGTCAATTGTCGCTCTGGAAAGTGTATGTGCTAATATCTATCATTTCCCCAGCACAGATTTCATCTCGTGTGTAAATCTCAGAAAGGGAATCAAGGGTTATGGAGAAAAGACAAAAAGATGGTGTTGAGGATGTTCAGATAAGCATCTGTCTCCTTGATGGGGCAAATGGTCTACATCTGCTTCAATGTCGTATGGTCTAAGCTCAGATGAATGAAGATGAAATTGTATCATGGAGGCATTTATGCCAATCATTTCACATCCAATAATAAGGCCAATGGTTTATGATCGAAGTTCATTAGAATTAGCACATAATCTGCAAATCTCTTACATGTCAAAGTGTTATGGACCAGACCAAAACCCCTCAAAATATGTCAAGGAGATAGTCTAGCCTCAAACTTTTTATGGTATTTAAAGGCATCCGTAAGGTGCTGTGTTCCAAACGTGATTGGATTGGTCCACCACTAGGCTTTAAGCGAAATTCTATTTATTCTTAAAACACAGATAAAATACAAACAAAAAAGAAGAATTGGCATAACTTTAACTCTATTGAAATACTTAATAAAATAATCTTTAACTACTAATCATCAATTCTTCTAATATAGCAGCATCCCGTATACATACTCTTGGCAAAAGTAAATTCAGCAAAACAAATTTTCCTCAGATACTATGTCCTCTCCAGCCCAGGAAAAAGGAATACTAAAACAATTTGGCAGCAGAGGGAACTCAAGCTTTTAGCTACAGCAGAGAGAGAGAGTTGTATTCACCAGCTTCAACAGGCAACTCCAAACCCCAACTGAAAGCAAAACTAAAACCCTGGGTCCATGTGAGCCTGACACCACCCACTCAAGTTTCTTTGGTCTTCCTTTAAAAAAAAACACTTAGGGAGCTCAAAGCTGTCTCCCAATTACTTTTGAAGCAGACTTATTGGCACTATAGTGTCAATACCCTCTTCAAGAGAAACAGGGCAGAATATCTCATAACGGCACGGTATTGTCACACATGTAACCCAGAGGCCTTCCTTTTCAATAACTACATATCGAGTTTGTGTATCACATATTGCTCGGGATGCATAATACACTAGTTTCCCGTATCCTTTTGGCTGCTCTTAGAAGATGACTGTTCTGAGAGGCTGATGCATTTGCAGCAGTAATAGTTTGGAATTGGCCAAACATCTGTGGAAGTCAGCATGTCTTTGATCTTCTGAAAGATCTCTTTTTGATGTGCATTCCAACAAAATCCTTGAGACTTTCGGAGTAAGTTTCTCAATGTGATAGTGGTCACATGAATCAAAAGTTTTGCCACCTGAGGTGAGGTGTGGTGAGGTGAAAGAGAACAAAGCAAAGGAATTGTGTAGCCTGGCCAGCTCAGCATTCTCGGGTGATGTGTTTCAGTTTAAGTGCAGCATCAAGTTAGCAAAAGAGTGACAAGTGTGGTTTCTTTTAATTGTTTAAAATTTATATTTGGAAATATTTTGATATTTGGATATTTTAGATACTTTGGATACTTTTAATACTTGATATTTGGGACTTTGAGAATAAAAGTGTGAATTGATCAAGCTAAAGAGCACTCTGTGCCTTCTGAACTCAGTCACTGAGGTTAACTGTTGTCTCAGATAGAGACAGCCAACAGAACTTGGCATCCCTGTGTGAGCTCGATAAGAAGCAGTTTTACTGCTCCGAGAACGGACTGATTCCTCAAAGAAAACACCCAGTCTGTGGCCCCAGGTGGGTGCCTGAAGGGGAAGGAGCTAAAACAAACTGTGAAGTGAATTCCGAAGCGCAGTGCTTTTAAAGCCAGCAGTGATAGGTTCAGGGAACTGTGACTGGAAAGGTTTTCTCCATCAAGATAAACGAGGGGCCAAAATATAGTGAATTAACCAGAAAGACTGGTACTGGGTCTGGGACACATAGGGATACTCTTTAGAGTTTAGCTAAGGCTCGCAGAAAATTTAAAAAGTTATAGAAGGTTGTCATTGCATCATGTGCCAGGATATCATCCATATGACACATAAAACCTTCAATCACAGAGTCATAGAGTAAAACGGCCTGGAAACAGGCCCTTCAGCCTAAACTGGTCCATGTTGACCATGGTGCCCACTCAACTAGTTCCAATTGCCCGTATTTGGTCCATATCCCTCTAATCATTTCCTATCCATGTACCTATCCAAATGTTTTTTAAATGTTGCTATTGTACCTGCTTTAACCACTTTCTCTGGCAGCCCATCCCATATACGCATGAAACCATTGTAGAATGTCAGGCATGAGAGATTGGAAGATATCACAAGCTGAGGTAATCTCAAAAGGCAATCTATTGAATTAATATCTCCCAAACAAGTGATGAATGCAGTGAAAAATCCAGGCTTTACAATTAATGGGACTTGTCTGAAACTGCTGTGGACTTTAGGCTTACTGAAGATCTTAACTTGGGAGAGTTTGGACAATCTCTCATCGACAGTGGCCATGTGATAGATTTCTTTAGCCACTGACTCTTTGAGTTATGTGAAATCAACACATCTTCTGATAGAACCATAAGGTTTTGATACAGTGACCATGCCCAAAGTCTATTCTGTTGTCCTTGTCACCTGAGGGATGATGCCCATGTTGCTCATTTCTGATGACAGTTTGTTCATTTGCCCATTAAAGGATGAGGAATCTTCCTAGGTGTGTACAAACAGAATTTTGTATCTTTTATTAACATGGTATAATATGCTGCAATAAAACCAAAAAGTGTTGGAGAAACTCAGCTGGTCTGACTGACAGCATCTGTGGAGGGATAAACACAGTTAATGTTTCAAGTACAGAATAATTCTTCTTCAAAACTCTGAACAAGGGGAGTAGAAATAATATCATGATAAGAAGAAGTAAATTAGAATCCCTACAATGTGGAAAGATGTGATTCAGACCATCAAGTCAGCACTGAATGTCCAAAGAGCATCCTGCTCAGGCCCAGCCGCGCCCCTATAATGCTGCATTTCCCATGGCTAATCCAACTAACCCTGCATATTCTTGGACTCTATGAGCAATTCAGCATGGCCAATTCACCTAACCTGTACATCTTTGGACAGTGAGGGAAAACCCACACAGGCACAGGGAGAACATACAAACTCTGCATAGTCACTGGAGGCTGGAATTGAACCCAGGTCCCTAGTACTGTGAGACAGCAGTGCATGCCACTGTGCCACCCAATTTTGGTGGGACAGAAACAAGTTGAAATGATAGGCCTGCCAGGGAAGTACTATTTGTGAATTTTGGAAAGAAAATAGAAGCAGTCAGTGCAGGGTAAGAGAACCATGAGGTGGGAAGTTGTGGAAGGGAGGTATCCAGAGGAGATGAGGTCAGTGACAGTCCTGCCGACAGCAGTTTGATATTCAGGGGTGGGGTTATAGACTGGAAGAGATGGGGAAAGTGCCTGAGAGTTGATGCACAGCTTCTGCAAGGCAGAGGCCAGCACATCAGACAACTCTTCATCCATGTCAACAGGTTTGATAACAATGTCTATGTTGGACCTGAAAGAATGACACGTAAGGGAGACACGTAAGAACGGATGAGAGCAGCAGAGAAATTATGGTAGCAAAATAAAATCTATATTATAACTTAGGATGTATGAGATCTGCGTGACGCATCAACATACACAATACACAAGGTTTATGGTCCGAAAAAGACGCACCCTTTTTTTAATCTCATTGTTTTCACATTGAGTATTCTTTTATATTTTTGCCATAAGATTTCACAAATTGAACTTCTTTTTCTATTGTAATAAATGCATATTTAAATCATATATTAGTTGTTCAAGTAAATCATTAAAATTTCTGCAATTTATGATCATAAGTTAAAAGATAACTTAAATATACTTTATTGATTCATGTAATTTTTTTCTGAGGGAAATCTTGTAACACATCAGCACTGAAATAAGAATAATTTTTCTCCTTAAGTCACCTCGTGTCACTGATAACCACAAATTGGATACAAACACAATTTACTCCACATTACACCAACAAGGTAGATTCTCTCTGGCCTTGCATTCTGTGGTGGGCTTT
The DNA here is from genome assembly GCF_021869965.1 of Rhincodon typus. Classification (NCBI taxonomy): domain Eukaryota; kingdom Metazoa; phylum Chordata; class Chondrichthyes; order Orectolobiformes; family Rhincodontidae; genus Rhincodon; species Rhincodon typus. The sequence continues at coordinate 34,893,504 of NC_063358.1, read as the reverse complement.
AAGGGACAGGAGGAAAGGATGTGGATAATTAGAAGAGGGAAAATACATTAGAATGTCTCCTCAGTCTGTGGCAGCAGCTCTCAGATCTCCTGCTGTGTCTTCTGAAGCTGCTAGCTGTGCTTCTTAGAGCACTGAGAGCCTACCCACACAGGGAGAGAGGAGCTGAACGAATACAAAGCTGCTTCCCAGAAGAATGTGCAGGAATAATTTGCTGCCAACAAGTGTGGGCTCAGGACACCCATTCTGCGATATATGTGGAGAAATACAACCCACAGTATTGGTTACATTGGCTCAAATTTCCCAATATAAGGAGAGACTTCTAATAAAACTTACATCACTGTGATGTATCAGGATTCTTAGAATGTTCCAATGTGCATGTAACATGCATATATTCATGATATGTCCTTAATAAATTTAAACTTCTGTTTGCAAGTATTACTCCACCAAAACTGCACAAGAGTAGGATTGCATGGTCAGAAGTTGGCCTGGATGTTCCAATGGCCGGATACTCATTTCTGTAGTATAGTGGAAGTTAGGGCACATGACCTTGAAGACTGACTAATGTAGCAGAATCTAAGGGAATTGCTCAGGAAATTGAAGACTCCAATAAGAAATTCCCTTACACTCGGAACTCTTCAAAAATATCCATTAAATCAGAGAATTCGGAGGGGTCCACTGCAGTTAGAAAAAAACATCTAATTCTTGAGTAACTGTGTGGTGGGACAGTGGCACAGTGGTTAGCACTGATGCCTTACAGTGCCAGGGACCGGGGTTTGATTCCACCCTTGGGTGACTGTCTGTATGGAGTTTGTACATTCTCCCCATGTCTGCTTGGGTTTCTTCTGGCTGCTCCAGTTTTCTCCCACAGTCCAAAGTTGAGCAGGTTAGGTGGATCAGCCATGGGAAATATAGGGTAGGGGGGTGGGTCTGAGTGGGATGCTTTTCAGAAGGTCAGTGTGGTCTTGATGGGCCAAATGACCTGCTTCCATACTGTAGGGATCTATAATTCTGACAATTAAACTGAGCCCCCAACTGCAACTCTCCCGTACCCTCACCTAATGTCCACTCTCTACCGCAGGACATGAAATCCCCTGCCACTAGACTGGGCAATCCCTCTCTTCCTCTTGGAACCCTCTATCCCAGGGATCTGACATATTCTCCACCACTTTCCTTAGTAGCCAATGCCCCCAGTTACATCCTACTGAAGGAACTGAAACCTCCAACCCCTCAGGGCTTGAACATCACAACACCCATCACTAATGCACCATCAGACCTGACCTCTCCTCCCCCAGCACAGTTGACCCAACAATGATTAGCTGTCCTCTCCCTGTCCCACCAACATTCAGTACCAGTGGAGGGAAGTGAAGACCATCAGAATTCAGTAACATGACTAAAAAAGGTAACTAGCCCATGTACTTTCTTAACAGCCTTATCCACCTGTCCTGTTGTGTTCAAGGATCTACGGAATGCACACCAAGGTCCCTCTGATTCTTTCTACTTCTAAGGGCCTGCCATTCAACGTGTACTCCCTTGCCTTGCTAGTGTTCCCAAAATGCTTCACCTCACAATTTTCCAAATTAAATTTCATTTGCCACTGTTCAGCCCATCTGACCAGCTCATCTATATCGTCCTACAGCCTAAGGCTTTCCTAATCGATATTAACCACACCATTAATTTTCATATCATTTGTGAACTTACTGATCAGACTCTCTATGTGTGTGTGTTAGAGTGTGTATGTGTGTATGTGTCAGTGTGTGTGTGTGTTAGTGCATGTCTATTAGGTTGTGCACACGTGTTAGTGCGTTCACGTGTAATGTGGGTGTGGGTGCGTGCGCGCGCTTGTGTGTATTTGTTTGTGTGTGTGTGTGTGCTTTTGTGTATCTATGAGCATTGGCTTATAAAGCAACAGCCTTTGTTATCACTCCCTCTTCTTCTAGTCACACTGCAGAAGTTTATTTCCCAAAAGTGACAATCAATCAGTGCTTAAATAGGAAGAGGGATACCACTCAGGGACATGAGGACGGAAAATGAAAGACACACTTTACAAACTATACATTCAGCATGAACTCTATCCAAGTATTTAAACAGCCTGAGGCAAACTTCCAGATAAATATTCCCTGATCCCAAAGGTAACCAAGAAACACTCGAGATTACCGATCGGCCCCTACATATTCACAGCTGGCTGGTGATAGTCTCCTGATCCCAGAAGCATAAGGACCACTTCAGCTTTTGATGGATGGACTCCCATCTTCAATTTCAATCTTAATGGTATATTTATCCAGCTTTTTATGAAGGTGACAGAAATAACATCCACTCCCCATATGCATTGCAGAAAACAAAATTATTTCTGTTATTGTTGCGATGAAAATATATGGAAGAACTAAATTGATATGGAAGTGAGTAGGATTGAAAAGCTTGGGGACTGACCTGATAGAGCACATTATCTTGTCCAGCCCCGTATTTTCTTAGTTTCCAAACTCTCACCTGGTTGCACAGACAATAATTTTATATTTGAATCACTTTGTTGGTGTCTAAGTTACAAAGTCAGAATTACATTAGCAATCTCAAGTCATCTGCCTATCGATCTAAATTTTTGCACCTCAATATTTTTTCTGCTGAAAGCAAGTTCAATTCTGAGAGTCTGTCATCACAACTTTCTGTCTGAGATTGGTAGGGTTTTCCCTGTCATAAAATAACCCCCAATCTTTTCACAGCTATTTAGACTAATGTGTCTTAAGTATGATCATATAACCATGGTCAACTATGAGTCCAACAAAATCTACACTGACTGAAACATTTCAACTCTAATTATAATTCCAAAATTTATATTGTTTACTGTAGCTTCAACTGCAATCCGCAAGGACATTAGTATCAAATAACCAAGGGGCATAAGTTTAAGGTGAGAGGAAAACCATTTTTTCACCCAGAGGATGGTAGAAATATGGAACTTTCTGCCTGAGAGGTTGGTGGAGTCAAGTACTCTCAAAATTTGTAATAATCATCTGGATGAGCTCTTGAAATTCCAGGGTATAGTAGGATATGGACCAAGTGGAGGTAAATGGAAAAAGTATAGTTTGGTGTTTGCTGGTCAGCATTGACATAGTCGGGTATGATTGTCTGACTCTAAACACAATGGATGACAAATTTGCAATGTTTATAGACATGGTCTTTAAGTGAAGACAAGTTTCCTGATGGTTATTAGGTTATTTGAAGCTTTCTTCTTTGGTTCAAATTCCTCCATAGTTTCAGCACTCTCCATCTTTACCTTCCTCTCCCACCTTACAGCCCTCCAAAATTTTGACACTCCACTTCAAGCCTCTTCTTGCATCCTTCACCATTAATCTTTCACCAATGATAGCTGTTGTAGCGTTCAACGGGTTAATTGATCTGTGGTTTTGTTTGGTGATTTGAGTAACTGATAAATGCTCATAATGCTTGATTAATTAAACTTGGCTGTGGACTCACAGCAAAGTAAAAAGACTCTGCAGAAGTTACTGAGTTAAGCTGTACCGATGAGTGCAGATATTTTGTGATTTCAAAGGTATTTAAAAACTCTTATAAATAATTCTATGTATAGCACACTTAAAAACTAATGCTATCCCTGTATTGCACTGAGATATATTTAAAAAAAGCCATATCTCAAGCTCTGGAATTCCCTTGTTAAACTACTGTACCTCTCTGTTCTTTTCATCTTCTTTGAGACTCTCTTTAAAGCCTATGACTTCCAGCAAGCTTTTAGTTATCTGATGTAATATCTTCCTGTGTGGCTCAGTAGCACATTTTGTCTGATAATTGTTCTGCGAAGCCCCTCAAAAATTTTACTTCATCAAATGCTTTATATAAAGTTATTATTGCTGTTTACTGCATCCACCACTGAATCAATTGATTAGATAGCTTGTGTAATTGGCAAGAAAAGTGACAGAGCAATAAATGAATACGTTCCAAGGATGGTTATTTTATCCAAAGCACATAAACAGGTTCTAACTGGGTGCTGCATGAATAAGATGCATCTGTTTGAAAGCCTGGATGTAGTATATGATTTTGGTTCTTGTTACAGATTGCCATTATTGGAATTTGCTTGGAGGTCGTAGCTTCAAAGGCTGCAGGTTCAGCTGAAGCTTCAGATACTGATCAAATATAAAATCAAATGGTGGGCATTTTTGTTTTATTGAAGATGTAGAATAAACTGGCTGGTACACAGCAGCACATTTCAGGTTGGTTCAGAGGGAATAGTTTGAAGTCTAGGTGGGTGAGATCCAGACCAGGGGCAATTTTCTGTACTGATTAAGAGTAATAGATGCTACCACATCCTTGTCTCTTTCTCTCCCACAACTGCCAGTGCTGCTCTACTTTGCAGATAACATCCTCAGAGAATTTAAAGAATAACTGTTGTTCCAGTGTTGATGAAATTTTGATAAAGTGTCTCCAAAGTCTTCTGATGTGCTTCAGTGTTCATCTTCACAGTTCCAGCAGCAAATAAACATGAAATGGTGCTTCACGCAGCACTTGAAATCCATTTCAATGCCATAATTTATGCTCCTACTTAACATTGAATTACTGAACACTGTTTCATTTAAAAGTTATTAATAAACTGGCTGGTACTAACTCTTATATTCTGGCTCATGTTCTGAATTCACACTGCTTTCTATTCTTATACCACTGAAGATTGCTTACATGTTAATATATCCAATTAATTTTGCAAGTTTCACTTTGACATCATTTGCCACAAACTTCCTGTTCTGTTGCCTGCATTTTGAACATGATGTTTTCTTCAGTTCATGTATCCCTTTTATCATCCTGAAGTTCGTTCTCCAACTCCAGCCCCTTCAAGTTTCCATTCTCAATTTTACAATTTCCAATCTTAATTTCTTGGTAAGCATTGTGAACACTGGGGATGTCAGCTGCCCCTCCCACTCCATCATGACCCCACCATGGGTCTCACTCTACTTCTTACCCCACTCTCCAGCCTTTCATCTTATCTTGCCTTTACTCTCAGTATTCTTGTTCCCCATCTTCCATTCCTGCTCTCTGATCTTACCTGTAAAGTCCCCATCCATTGCTGCCACCACTTTAGCTGTTGTTCCTCTCCTAACTCTTATATTCTGGCTCATGTTCTGAATTCACACTGCTTTCTATTCTTATACCACTGAAGATTGCCTACATGTCAAAAATCAGCACAGTTTCACAGAAGAATTAAATATTGAGAATGAGAATGAGCAGTGTAACCTACTTGACGTTGCTGAAGTAACTTTACCTTAAATTGTTCAGCCAGCAAAATGATCCACTAAATAACTTAGAAAGTAGCTTTGTCTTTGATGCTGCATGATGAGATGACACAAGTTCAAGGGCAAAATTTCATCACTTATCCAGAGATGTGTAAATATCCAATTCACTCAGTAGACATATACAGAAAGTAAGTGAGGATATGCAAGAAACTCAACAAGTTGAGGTAAAGAACATGCACTTCAACACAGATGTTCCAGCAGATTAAAGCTAAATATTTACTTGAACAAAACAAGGCTAAAGTACATGGAAGCCAGAGCAACATCATCAGTTCACGACACAGATGGTTCTGAAAACGTTAATGTTGGCAGTTATATTAGGCTCCCCTCAATCTAGTGATGTCATGCAGTGTCATGGAGAACCAAGGGATCAGACATGTCACATCTGTCTCCTGTTAGTCTCAATTATAATATATAACTGGCAAATGTAATTGGACCCATTACTATCATGTAATAAACTACATCTTGTTAAGACAATTTCCAATCTTATTAAGACTTTTCAGCAACTCTTCCTCTACCACTGTGGACTAAACAGACCCTTAGGCCCAGTTTAAAAAAAGAGAATCGGCAATCATACTCTACTCCAACCACAAGTTCCCACAATGTATTGATACCACAATGTATAACACTCAAGATCCCACTCTGGCCACCTTGGTTGATCATTGGCCCTTGACAAAATGCTATAAATGATCCTCTGAATCTGTTAACTCCTATAAAAGCACAGTAAAGGATACTTTATTAGCCATGAAAATGCTCAGCTTTTTCAGCTAAAGAAAGATTTTACAATCTGCCCTCCAAATGAAATAAACTTTAAAAATTCATGAAATGCATGACAACGCTAAAATTGTAAAAGAAGCAGAAAGAATGTGCTTTGTGGCAAATAAATATAGTATTTTGAGACAACAAGAGATTTCCCTTGTCGCCCAGCCTCATTCACAATCTGATTTCCTAAATAGGTCTTAAATCTATTCACAAACTGATAGATTAAAGCTAATGTTAGTAACCAATACATTATGTAAATGGAATTCAACCCACGTGGTAAGTTATAATGTGAGCAATGCACTTCATTAAAATGTGTACAATATGTGCAGGTTGCTAAAACAGAGTTATAAAAGAGAAAATAAATTTTTTTAGCACTTTTATGTTCAAGGTGCTCCCTTAGTCACTTCTTGGAAAAAAAAAGTCACATCTAAAATAAAATCAATTTTCTTTAAGCATTGCTATGACTCACCATTTCAGACACATTTTATCTCCATTGGTCTTTACATACTTACTAACAGAAACTATTCCTTTTGATAAAGACTCAATTGACACAACAAACTAATTATGGAAATCAGAGGTCAACTAAACCATTTTGTTCATTTGCCAAGAACACCTATCAACAGCTCCTGGATAGTGTTTTGTGTTCCTTCCAACGGATGAATTGCATCCTGAACAATTCTGTTCTTTTTCTTCCATTATTCTATTTGAAAGATTGAATTTTGCCATTCAAAGCCACTCATTCTCATTAAGAGACCCAACAGCATATCAGTGCCTGAAATGTTTCAACAGTGTATTTTCAGTGGCTTTTTAAACCAATTTGCATCTGACTTTTCAACCATTCACAGTAAGTCCACGATGATGATCATAAGGATTTTCATTAAGCTCCACTATTTACAGCACCCTGTCAAGGTCAAATGATAGGTAGGTTTCGATGACGAATCAGCGAGGGAAAACAGGATTACCCTTCCTCAATGCATCTCTGGAGATAAGCTGCAGACTGTGAGTGGTAGATTTTGTTCCCAATGGTTATGAGCAAGAAAGTAACCTTAGAAGACAAACACAAATGGCTGGAAGTGGCAGAGGAGGTCAATAGCAGAGTGCCTTGCTCCTGGATACTATATTTCAAGTTGTTTAAGCTGAATGACATGAAGTACATTCAAGCACAAACCCATTCACTCTGTGAAATAATGCCACAGAGGCTGGTATCCAATCCCCAAGTCACCCTTTTATTTATGTGTGGAGTATCCTTGACACTGATCCAACTTCCTCAGAGCCCGCTCTCAGAGTGAACAGAATGTCTGACTCTCCTGTTTATGTCTGTCAGCCAGGGCTCCCAAATTGGACCAGATTAATAGCCCCATTCAGAGAATTCATATTCTGTGAGCTCTACCTGGCTGCCCTTGTTACAATCACTACACTCTGCCTTCCTTGGACTTCAAATGCATTTTACTCCTCAGATCATCAAACAGAACATCAGGGAGATGTAGATGATTGAAGGTGAATCGCTCATTACCTCTACCTTGATAGCAGAGGGGCTAGGACAGGTAGAGGGGCTGGACATTACCCAGGTCACAGCATGCCTGGTCTCTGGCAAAAAAGAGATATCAACTACCTGGTGACAGGGGGCCCTCTTACAGTGCAGTGGTACTGCCTCTACCCCTGGATTGGAAGGCTCAGGTTCAAGTCCCCCGCTCCAGAGTTATGTAATAGCATCTCTGAATAGGTTAATTAGAAAAATAGGTAAAATATAACTCAATCACATGACATACAATAGGTCACTTATGTTGATTTGATGTCATTAGTCTCTGAAATATAATACAGTGAAAACTTGTAACCCTTTTCCCTGGCCAGATTGAGTTTGTTTATTCTTTATTTTCCATAGTTCTTTTTAGCAGCTTCCTGAAGATAGTGTCAAAGGAAGGAGTAGAAGGTTTCTTAAAAAAAGACAGATACACTGAGAAAGCAAGATCACACGATTCATGCAGAACCTCCTCGGATACACATGCTTTGGTGGCAATTCAGAGAGAAGTTGTTGGGATGCCCCACAGGCTATCATATGACTCAAATGACTAGGATCTGTCATTAGAGACAGACACAGTTATGGAGAGACTCAGTCATGGAATCCTAAAATGTGGAAGCAGGCCATTCAACCCATTCCAACCATCTCCCACAGACCCATCCTCCTACTGTATATACCTGCATTTCCAATGACTAACTCACCTAACCTACATATCTGTGGGCACTATGGGAGATTTAGCACAGCCAATCCATGTAGCCTGCACATCTTCAGACTATGGGAGGAAACCAAGACACAGTGAGAATGTGCAAACTCCACATAGACAATCACTTGAGACTGGAATCAAGCCTGGGTCCCAAGCATTCTAAGGCAGCAATGCTAACCACTAAGACACCATGCCACCCCAGTCAAATAATGCAGGGATTGAAACAGTTGCAAAGATGGCTTATCAGCCCTTCCAGGGGCTTTGTAGATGATTGGACAAAGATTGGAGTTTCTCTTTTTGAGAAGGAGCTCCATGAAGTACCTAACATTCTTGCTGGAGTTTAAGACATGGAGAGTGACTGAGTGCATATCGTTCCTCCTCAATGTCCAGCAGATACAGACTGCTGTCTTAAGCAGAATTGAAGGAAACCTTGATTTGGCCATTCAATGTCTCATTGAAATGCAGCCAAGTGCCCTTTAGATTCTGGCTAACAGGAAACTGCTGGTGGGTGAGTAAAACTGAAAGAAAGTGTAGGGTGGTCTTTGATGGCCCCTTCATGAGCTTCAATATCCAAAACATTTGACCCAGGGCATCTGAGCTGTCAGAGCAGGGGAGTAAGCAGTCTTTTTCTTACTCTGTCACGGAGATTGCACCATGTAGAAGTAGCTCTTTAAACATCGCTGTTTAATGTCTATATAACATAGGCTTTATATCAAAGGTTCGCTTTCCCCATTTCTACTGCCACCCATCAAGACAATTTACATCTTGTGAAAAATAATTTCAAAGGAAGGAACATCTATCATCATAAACATTTCCCTCAAATACTTATCTAGCTCTTTCATAAATACATCTATATCATTTGCTTCCAACACTCCCTGTGGTAGTGAGTTCCACAATCTTACTGCTATTTGAGACAAGTTTCTTCTGAAATTCATTTTGCATTGCTTGCTGATTTTCTGACAGTGATGGTCTCTCGTTATTTTCCTTTCCTGACAAAGGGTAATATTCTCTGTACCCACTCTATCAAAGAGATCCAGCCTGTCAATTCTTTCCTGATACATCTCCCCGTGTTTCTGCTCAATGACAACTTTTATTCATATCCGGCCGCTGTTGTACCTTTCCTGGGGGGACGTCTGTGGTACAGCTCCTCAAAGATGCCATGAGGCACAACTAAAGAGTACATCCCATGTCGTCTTCAAAATACCATCTGTTGACTTGATTTTGAGTTGTGAATATCCATGGGAGATTTGATTGGCACAGAATGAATGTATCATGGCCAGCTCCCTGTGAATCATGCACAGACGAGCAGTGATGATTTATTGGTGGTTGCAGATGAGCTGAACATTGGGGGAATAGGATTTAGGATGATTTGGGGAATACCTTGATGCCTCTTGTGTAAACAATAATTACTTAAATCTGTGCTCTCACTGAGCCCCCACACTAATTCTGGCTGGTGTTCTCAATAATTCATGCTGGCCCTGACAAATATGCACTTATCACCTGTAAGATGAACCCATGGGCAGCCAATCGTGAAATTTAAGAAATATCATCAGCGGATCTCTTGAAAGAAAGATGAGTGAAGAAGTGTTGTTTTTTATTCATTCACAGGCTGTGTGTGTTGTTGGCTGGCCAACACTTATTGCCCGGCCTTACTTTCCTTGAGAAGGTTGTATTGAGCTGCCTTCTTGAACTGCTACAGTACACATGTTGTAGGTTGACCCATAATGTCCTTAGGCAGGGAATTCCAGGATTTTGACCCAGTGACACTGAAGTAACCACAACATACTTCCATGTCAGAATGGTGAGTGGTTTGGAGGAGAAATTGCAGTGATGTGTTCCCCATGTATCTGCTGCCCTTGTCCTTCTTGATGAGAGTGGTTATTTTGAAGGTGCAATCTGAGGATCTTTGTTGAATTTCTGCAGTGCATCCTGTAGATAGGGCACACTGCTGTGACTAAGCATCGGTGATGGAGGGAGTCAATGCTTGTGGATGTAATGCCAATCAAGCTGGATGCTTTGTCCTGGATCGTGTCAACCTTCATGATTGCTGTTGGAGCTGCACCCATCCAGGCAATTGAGAAGTATTCCATCACACTTCTGACAGGCTTTGAGGAGTCGAGAGCTGAGTTACCTGTCACAGTATTTCTGTAGTCATTGTAATTAATATGGAAAGTCCAGTTCAGTTTCTGGTCATTGGTAACCCCAGGATGTTGATAGTGAGGATTCAGTGATAATAACACCATTGAATGTCAAAAGATGGTGGTTAGATTGTCTCTTATTGGAGATGGGCATTATCTGGCATTTGTATGGCACAAATGTTACTCACCACTTGTCAGCCCAAGCCTGGACATTTTCGTTGCATCTGAACATGGACTGATTCAATATCTGGGGAGTTGAGAATGGTGCTGCGCATTGTGCACTCTTCGGCGAACATCCCCACTTCTGACTTTATGATGGAGGGAAGGTCATCAATGAAGCAGCTGAAGATGGTTGGGCTGAGGGCACTACCCTGAGCAACTCTTGCAGAGACGTCTTGTATTGAGATGTCTGGCCTCTGATAAAAACAATAATTTTCCAATGTGTCAGGTATGACTCCAAACAGTGGTGAGTTTGCCCCGATGACCATTGTTTCCAGTTTTCGTCTTTGATGCTATACTCATTCGAATGCAGCCTTGATGTCAAGGGCTGTCACTCTCACCTCACTTCTGGAACTCTGCTCTTTTGTCATGTTTGAACCAAGGCTGTAATGAGATCAGGAGCTGAGTGGCCCTGGCGAAACCCAAACTGGGGGTCACTGAGCAGGTTATTGCTGAGCAGGTGCTGCTTGATAGCTTATCTTTGTCGATGATTGAGTGTAGATTGATGGGGCAGTAATTGGCCGGGTTGGATTTGTCCTGCTTTTTGTGTACAGGACATACTCGGGCAATTTTCCACATTGTTAGTAGATGCCAATGTTGTAACTGTACTGGAACAGTTTGGCTATGGGAGCGGCCAGTTCTGGAACATAAGTCTTCAATATCGTTGCCAGAATATTTTCAGGGTCCATAGTCTTTTCAGTATCCAATATCTCCAACTGTTTCTCAATATCAAACAGAATGAATCAAATTGGCTGAAGACTGGTATCTGTAATGCTGGGGACCACTGGAGAAGCATGAAATGGGTCATCCACTCAGCACTTCTGGCTGGAGGTTGCTGCGAATGCTTCAGCCTTGTCTTTTGCACTGATGTGCTCGGCTCTTCCATCATTGAGGTTGGGGATATTTGTGGAGACTCCTCCTCCAACGAACTGTTGAATTGTCCGTTACCATTCACGACTAGATGTGGCAGGACTGCCGGTCTTAGATCTGATCCATTGGTTGTAGTATCACTCAGGTCTGACTATCACTTGCTGCTTATGTTGTTTGGCGTGCAAGTAGGTTTGTTTTCATGCTTCACCAGATTGTCATCTCATTTTCAGAATTGCTTGGTGCTGCTCCGAGCATACCCTCCTGCACTTTCTATTGAGCCAGAATTGATCCCCTAGTGTGATGGTAACAATTGAATGGGGGGTATGCTGGGCTTTGATGAGATGTGCCTTTAAAAGCTAAGACCCACAGTTGCCTGTTTAGACAACAGGTAAGATCCATTGTTGTCTGGCATATAGACACTGCTGCCTGGGCTAGCTTTTACTGTCCAGCCTTAATTACACATCAGAAGATGGTGCTGAGTTGCCTTTTCGACTATTGCAGTCCATTTGGAGTGACTATAGCCAAAAATGACAATAAGAAAGGAGTTCCAGATTTTTGACCCAGTGACACTGAAGGAACAGCAATTCATTTTCAAGTCTGGATGGTAAGCAGTTTAGAGACAAGCTTATAGGTTGTGTTGTTCCCATGTATCTGCTGATCTTGCCCTTCTAGATGGAAGTAGTCATGGGTTTGGAAGGTGCTGATTCAAGACCTTTAGTGAATTTCTACAGCACATCTTGTTGATGGTACAGCTGCTGCTGAGTGTTCGTGGTGGAGAGAGTGAATGTTTGTGGATGTGGTACCAAATAAGAGGCTACTTTCTCCTGGATGTTGGCAAATTGCAGCAAGCATTCCAAAAGGATCAGGGATTTTGTTCAGTTTCCAGCTGGCAGCTTGAGACCACCGTCATCGCTGCAAGGTTCTGTCACCAAACCCCCTCCTTCCTGCAGATCCTGCACCTTCCTTTCATTCAAATCTCTGCTGAGTGAATTTGTCCAGTTGGATTTTACTTCACTGGGGAAGCACAAGATCAATTCAGTTGCAGATCCAGAATGCAATGTAGTGAATGGAACTGGCTGGATCCTGTTAACTATGAGATCCTTGATTGGGGTTGTTAACCTGGGCCAATCAGGAAAGCCCTGGCTGATCAATATAACCAGGAGATTTACAATTTTCTCAGTTCAGGTGACTGACTCTGTGCTGGCCGGCCGGCCGGCCGACCGACCGACCGACCGACCGACCGACCGACCGACCGACCGACCGATTGTACTGGTAAAATGAAAGGATGACTTGGTAACAGGGCCCAGCTTTTGTACCACTGTTTCAATGTATGAGTCCTAAACTAAAAGTTTGTGGGCCTTTGTGAGTGTTTGGTGCCTTTGTGACTGTATTGGGCCTTTTTGGGTAGACTGAGCCTCTGTGTGTGTGTACCATGATTTTGTGTGTTTGATTGAGCCTGTGTGTGTGTACCATGCTTTTGTGTGTTGGACTGTGACTTCATTTGTGTACTATTTCTTTGCATTTGGATTATGCTACTGTGTATGTATTGTGCCTTTGTGTATCCCTGCCTGTAGCCAGTGCATGTGTAGGCTGACTGATAGCCAGCCTGTGTGTAGGCTGACCAATAGCTGGCCCAAGTGTAGGCTGACTGATTGTCCTGGGGAATGTGTGTTTATCTGTATCCATTTGTACTGTTGTTTGAAGTGAGACTTGTTTCTACAGAATGTTCTGTCAATGTCTCTGCTTTTGGTGGCTTGCCTTGATGCATAATGACTTTGCCTTGTGTCATGTTTGAGACACTGCAACCTTATGTGGACTTGACTGTACATTTATTCATAATATTTTGTGCCTTTGTTGGAAGTGAGATGTTTCTATATGATGTTTTATGTTAATGTTTCTGATCTTTGGCAAATTGCCTTGATGCATAGTGACTTTGCCATGTGTTGTGTTTGAGACACTAACTTTACATGGACTTTGGATTTACTGTCTAAATTCAGATGTCTTTCTACAGGATGTTCTGTTAAATATCTCTGGTTTTTGGTAACTTGTTTTGATGTTTAGTGACCTATGTATTGTGTTTGTGATACTTTAACTTCATATGAATTTTGAATAAGAGTATAAGTAGGAGAATTACAGTCCCCTCACTTCAGGGACTGACTCAACTGGCTGGTCACAGCCAATGTAGAGTGCACAAGTACACAAAGGGTGACTTGGTGACAGGATACCAGTCTCTGTGCAGTTATTTCGTGTACCATCTTCCCAATACAAAGGTTGATGTCTCTAGATCATTTTTCCCCTGTGCAGTCTGTAGTTGAAAGATAAATGAAAGCAATTTGAAGAAGAGGATGGTTTGGGAAGAATGAAAATACTAATTGCTTGCACTAAGATAGAAAATTAATGGTAGTCTTTTGAGTGCTTCTACATTTTTCCATAGCTATAATAACTCCAGGGACAGTGTGAGAGAGCAAAAGGCACTCCCTGCAGACTTGCTTTCCCTTTGTGTTTGATGACAGATGAAAATATGTAGGCTACTGTTTGGTATCTATCTTTATGCACATTGATTTTCAGAGCACAACAAGGAATCAGTAGATATGTATCGTTGGCTGAATCATTTGTCTTGTGCATAAAGTTGCCTCATCATCAACTAATAAATAACATCTATCATGAACCTTGATAGCAGAGAAACCTGCAGTCTTTTGCAGATCTTGAATAAGAATTTCAACTCTTCATGTTTAAATGTCAAATCTTAATGACTTGGCAATTGAGTTAAACAATTAGGCTAAAATGATATTTCTTTCTTTGTAATTTTGTTGAAGAAACAGACCCATTTAAATAACTTATAACCTACTCTGCCTGTATTAATGTGTTGTCAGTTGGATAGATCAACAAAATATCATGTACTTATGCCAGCTTTCACTTCTAGACAGAACACTACCAGGTTATACCACCCACCCTCTCCATTCCTGTCAATAGCAGCTAAAACATTATCTCTATACCAGTCGGTTGTGTTTACCAAGTTGGCACATCAAGTGATTGATAGTATTAAGATGATTAATTGAAAATCCAAGCTTCAGTGCAACCACAAAATTGAGTTGTATAACACAATGGCCAAGTGCATATGAGAATGGGCTCCCGGCCACAGGAAGGCAATAACATGAAATGGCATGACCTTTTATCATCTACTCTTCCCCTGTATATCAAATCTCCTTCCTGCATTAGAAAACTAATGGTACCAAAACAAATACATGCAAACAGCTTTACGCATCAAAATGAAATATCAAGTAAACAATGATGACCAATGCAGACATCAAAAACAAAATTGTATTTATGAAAGGGAAATGAGATGGGCATAGAAAACACAACAAACAGTATGTGTACTGAGCATGTAAACTCATTTCACAGGGGCAGATGAGCCTTTTGCCTCTGGGCTCCGTTCTGCTTCAAAATATCAGTATTAATCTTGAAGCATAAAATCTGAGCTGTTTTGGGAGGCACCTGTGTTGGGTGGAGACTTTCAAAGCTGAAACTGCGGGAACTGGACTGATGGTAGATGTATGCAGTTGGTCTGCTAAAAGCTGGTGCTTTGAAATCCGGGGCAGGGTGGATCAGATAACTTTAGGAAATCTGGGAGAAAAAGCGACCAAGGAGATAAAGACCATGGCTCTGTATCAGGTATTGGACTCTGCATCAGGGCTTTATGTTTACATAATGGGCATGACATCTGTCATTTATGTGAAGGAAGGGATTTACAAAACCTGCCTTGAGTGAGGGTGAAGTAGTCAGATACTTCTGAAACATGGTTACCAACCATCCTATACTTTCTGTGGCTGCCTGTATTTGAAATACTTGCCTTATACATTGGGTTACTTGCATCTGGGACTCTGCAACTCCTGAATTCTGGATGCACTGACCTTTGCATGTGCATAGTACACACACATGCACTGCACTGTGCTTCCTCCCCATATCTTGCTTCGATGCTCTCTCAGGGTCTCCAGGTTTGCCAGCATCACATCTCACTGCTCTGCTTGGAGGTCACTGCATGATCTAATTTGGTCCCTGAGATCACTATAATCTGGAAGGAGGTGTGCAAACATTTGAATGTCTCCATGCCCATGGGTTGTGGTTATGGTCACATTGGCACAAACTGAATTACAGTATCAACAGTGAAGAAAACACCAAGTCTGAATGCAATCACAGACTGAATGTGCAAAAGCAAAACAAAAAATTGCAATTTAGGACACACTCTCTGTGCAGGACCTCATGATAATCAAATGTTAAATGGGGTAGATTTTGAACAGATTTAGCAACTTAAATCTGGGACTCCATGAGCCATCAGCAACAGCAGGATTGTATTCAACTTCTGCAATAGATTCAATGAAGTGTACAGGAGGGTATACCTGAGCAGTGTCAAGTGTATCTGAATGAGGTGTCAAATTCTTTAAGCTACAATGTAGGATGACTTGAGTCAAACAGTGGGAGCAGCATGCAATAAATAGGGCAAGGCAATCCCCTAATTAATTGATCTGATCTAAAATCTGCAGTGCTGCCACATTCAGTCATGAATGGTAATGGACAATTAAACATCCTCACTGGAGGATGAGGCTCCACAAACATTCCCAAGTTCAACAAATGGTGAAGATCAGTTTCAAAGAAAAGGCTGAAGCAATTGCATCCATCTTCATTCAAAATTGTCAAGTGAATGAACTATCTTGGACTCCATCTGGGTTCCAGTATCACAGATACCAGTTTTCAACCAAATCTGTTCACTCCTCCATATGATATCAAAAAATTCTGAACGGCTACTGCAAAGTCTATAGGTTTAGACAAAATTGCAACAGTATTCCCGAAGACTTGTGCTCCAGAACTAGCCATGTCCCCAACCATGCTGTTTCAGTACAGTTCAACACTGGCATCTGTTGAACAATGAGCAGATTCACCCAGCAGTGTCCGTGGATGAAGAGCAGGACAAATCCAAGGCAGTCAATTGCTGCCCAATTCGTTTATTCTCAAACATCAAGAGAGTGATGGGTGGTTATGTTGACAGTGCTATCAAGTTGCACGTGCAAAGGATGCTTAATTTTTGTTCTGGCAGAACAAATCAACTCCTGATGTCATTACATGGACAAAAAATATAAAACCCAGTGTCAAGATGAGAGTGACTACCCTTGACATTGAGGCAGAATTTGGTGAAGTTGAGCTGGGACATGTACCATACTTTCTCAAGAGGATTTTATGAAGATTTTGACTTTGCCCGATTCAGCTATAGCTCTGCAACAACATGACTGTGCCCCATGCCAGCTTTAATCTGTTAAATGCTGCAAGCACATCTTCCCTCCCTTTTCCATGCTTGGATACCAAGTTTCACAGTGAAGAACTATGAATAACCATATCAGAAAGAAGAATACTATAAGCCAAACAGTTAAATGTTCCAAGATCCAGGGGCAAACCTGCAATGGCATTACAGAGCTATTGGTTATGAGGCATAAATATCAGTGAACATCACAATAGCAGAACAAGTTAACACACTTCTCTGCTGTGTAGGAAGAACATCAAATTATGTGTTAAACTGTCAACAGAGCAATGACTTGCAAGTTATGGTTGACAACCTCATAACAGCTTTTGATCAATGTTTCACAATAAGAACATGTCTGATGACATCCTGCTTCAATAGCAGACATCATCTTCCAGGAGAGACAGCAGAGTTTCACCAATGACTTGTATATACTATCTGAACCACACAACAATGAACAATTTAAACAAGATAATTGTCACTGATATTTAGATAAATCAATGTATTTCTTTAAACAAAAGAGAATTTAACATAGTGGGCATCAAAATAGTAATGGATGCAGGGTCTAGAAAATTGCTCAAGGAACATTTCACTGCAGAAGTGCAGAATATACTACAGTAAATTGAAGAGATTGTTGACTATTTTAATGTATAATAGAGGCTCTGTATCTCAAAAAAAAATACCAGAAACAAAAAGATCAACGCAAAATCCTAGGTTATCTTATGTCACAGTATCTTGATTAAGGTGCAGTTCTAAAATACTACATCAACAATGACAAAGGCTGTCCAGTCTTGCACCAACAATAGATTCAATAAAGGAAAAACAGTCACTTCTTAAAGATGTGATTTAGTCTGTAGCACATGTGTCTTATTTCAAAGCAGATTGTTCCCAGGTCACCCATTCCCTGAATAAAACTTTGAAGAACAGATCAATGTTACAGTTGAAAAAGTTTCTTTGTATGGGGAACACATGCCTATGGACGGAGAAATAAAATCACCACTCGGTGTGATGGCTAATCATGAAGAATAAGAAGCAAGAAGCAACTTTATGGTCATACCTGCAGTTACATTAACATGACCCTTTAGTAGCATTTGATCTAATGGAACCCTGAAGAGAAAAAGCAGGGTCACAATTTTACCTCAACTGTTTTCTATATCTCACCAGAGGTTTACATCACTTCACCCACCTATCATCCCATCCACTTACCCACTGTACCCACTTACCTCACCCATTTACCACCCTACCATATTGTCCATCCAATCATTCATTGGGTTACCTAATCATCCATTCACTATTTCATAGTTAAACATACTTTATGATCTCCATGGCTGTAAATAAAAGCTTGTCTTTTTCTCTGACAGTCCAATTTTACATTGCTATATTCAATGCATATGTGAACAAACTGAATTCAGAAGATTCAGCCAGAACTATGTAGCAACATCAGGCTCAGAAACATAGGAATAAAGCAGCAGTGATTGCTGTTCTGTACAAGATTCAGGCCAATAGATGTTAATGTTACACTTGGTGCAATGCAAGAATTGAAGTATGTAGGATGTGTATGCACAAATCTTTGAAGATGGCAGATAATGTTAACAAAGCATTTTTTTCAAACACTTTGGAATATGGCTTATCTTATGATCCCAGCTGATTAAATATGGACAAAACTGAAATATGGCTAGATAGTGAGGTGGCCTTTCACTGAAAGACTAGCAGGTAATGCTGCAGATTTTTTTTAACAATAAAACAAATTTATCAAATGAGAGAACTGAAAATAAAACAGAACTAGCCAAGCTATTTATATATATAACAAAAACTGAATGACTTCAACAGCAGATGAAAAAAAATATAATCCCATCTATTCACAACTTGATCACTTTTCAGTGCTCAAATAAAGGGTTCCTTTCTCTATCCTATCAATAGGTTTAACTGAACAATTTTATTTTAACTTCTAATCATGAGGATTTTATAGCCTTTTGCTTGATTAGTCACAACAATGAGCTTAGACTTTCTCAGCTGTAAATAGCCATTTCTGATTTCTAACAAAAAATTCCAGAATTGCTTAGACTAAACCCCTTACACTGAGAGAACCTATTTTGCTATCTTTCAGAACTAACTTCTTTTTTTTCCAGGAGAAATTTGTTCTAACATCAGCTAGGCCTTCTGCAAACAGAAACCCTAAAAGTATTCTGAACTATGTTTTTACTTTGAAGCAAAAATAATCAATTGCTGCTTCTAAACTGAAATTTAGTTAATCTTCTTTTTTCAATGTTTACTCTCCAATTGTAAACTCTCTCAATACAAGATAATTCTCACTATCATTCCAGGAACTGCTCTCACACACATTTAATAATCACAGTCTGGAAAGGCTGTTGATTATTATACCCCTGACACAAATAAACCAAAATCAATGTGCTGTTAACTCAATCCAGAGTCTGAAATAAATGACATTAATGCATATTTAAATCAACATCTTGCACCACATTTAGACACTGGCACAAAAAAAAACTCAAATTTAAACTAAACCTGTAAAATATTGATTCAAATCTAGCTGGCATGTTGCATCCAATTCTGGGTATCACTCATGATGAAGTGAAGGCTTTGGTGAAGGTTCAGGAGAAATTTACCCCAGATGCCAATACGAATGCTGACCTACGAAGCCTTCAAGCCATTCCAAATGGGGGTCAACTTGCATGCTGAATACAGAATGTAAACTATTTCTTCCTATTTCTCTCCACTGATGCTGCAGATCTGCTGAGTTTCTGCAGCATTCTCTGGGTTTCTTTACAAAATGTAAAGAGCTGATGTGAGTGTAAGTGGTCACCAGTTTGAAATGTGAGAAACAAATAACACTGGTAATTTACATTAAATTAATCTGTTTTGCTTTATTGAATAAGGAAAGGCAATGGTGCATTGATATTATCACTAGACTATTAATCTAGAAACTCAGCTAATGTTCTTGGGACCTGGGTTCGAATCCTGCCATGGCAGATCATGGAATTTGAATTCAATTAAAAAATAACTCTGAATTAGGAATCTACTGATGACCGTAAAACCATTGTCACTTGTTGGGGGGAAAAAAAAAAACCATCTCCCCCACTAATATCCTTCAGGGAAGGAAATCTGCCATCCACACTTGGTCTGGCCCACGTGTGACTCCAGACCCCACAGCAATATTGTTGACTCTCACTGCCCTCTGAAATGGCCTAGCAATCGACTCGGTTCAAGGGCAGCTAGGGACGGGGAAATAAATACTGGCAAGCTAATGTCCCACAACGCAAATTTTTAAATTCTGTAATGATATATTTGACCACAATCAAATAGTGATTATGGTGAGTGAATGGGATTGCACTTGAGTGTGAGTGTCAGTCATCTGGGCTACGGGCTGTGGGCAGTTTGGCTTCACAACTAATGTGCCATGACCTTGTCTCTCATCTGCAATGTTGGATTGCCAGTGTCTGTCCAGGAGACCAGCAGCCTTTCGAAGATGGTACAGATGCAGGGGATGAAGGTCTTTTGGTTGATATCCACTGAGTGGAGAATTGTGCTGGGAGTGGTGATCATTAGGATGGTGCAGAAATCCAACTGGAGAGACATCAAGGGGGTGGTGGTAGGTAGTTAATGTGAGTTTGGTAAAGTACAATGAAGGAACTTGTTAGGCCTCATAGTGAATAATACTTCAAAAACACGGTACAATGCAGGTTTAGTCAAAAAAAAAAATTCTTCTTTCAACAGAAATGTCTAACATATCAGTGTAGCCTTGACCTAATTGCTAACAACGCAATAGACTATATCTTGTTAACTCCAACATTGTGACTTTCCTCTACCAGACTGGGCAAAGCTTTTCCTGTATCCAAAGTGGATAGTAACAGCAACCTTCATGAGTAACAGATCATACAGTAATGCGCACACAACAGAAACAGACCTCTTAAAAACATATTGGATGAATACTTGAAAGGAAATTGGCAGAAATATGGGAAAGGTTAGGAGTGGGTTGTAGGAGGTGGATTGAGATTAACCAGATTGCCAGCTCTTTTGAACAACAATGTGCTCCTTCTGCACTGTACCTTTCTTCTGTGGAACCCTAGAACTTATTTGCCAGCCCTCAGTAGTATTAGTGACAAAGTTTGCTGGCTAGATCAGTGGGTAAGGTCATTCTCCCTGCTATATTAAGCGCTTGCTGGGACCAATGCTTTAAAATATTATATTCCCTGAGTGTTTTTCCTTTTGAGGTTTAAGCATTACTATATTTTTTCTCCAGGCAACAATTAAGCACCAAAATAACAAAACATTTCCGCAATAGATGGTCTTTTGAACCCTCTATATTTACAGAAATTAGTCATACAAGGTATGATTGGAATTGACAAATGCATTCTCCTCAGAATTGCTATTCCTGCTATAAGTGCCACAGTGAAACCATCTGTTCTCAGGAAAATGGAATGCCAGCTTCATTACTCATATTACTTTCCATTAGCATAAGTTATAGACTGTATTGCTGATGCATACGTTTCATTAGAAGGTGACAGAATACCAGAGGCTGCTATTTGCACTGTTTGGTATGTTCAGATAATTTTAGTAACTATACAAGACCCTGAAGATTTTTTTGAGATACAGAATTGCAGATAACATCTGAAATGTTATCATAAACAATCAACAACTCCTATTAAAAATGGGCTTTAAAAGAATGAGCCCTACTTGGGAAGGGATAATTCTCTAGACTCAATAGCTCATTGCAATTATGCAGTTACTTTTTAAACTTGAAATTTCATATTATCATGGCATTTCATTCTTCTGTTCCAAGAAATAAGTCTTTATGGAATAATATGAAAGCAATAAAAGCACTAAGGTGCTTCGCTTTTACACATCTCTGCCCTACTAGTTACTTAGCAGTAAAAGGGCTCAAAATGAAATGATTATATCAAACAATAATAATACAATTATATTTGCCACCGTTACTTCTGTAAACAGATTGCTTCAATTACAGAATTCCTGTTGAGTCTCAGAACTACTATATGGCTAGAAAAGCATTTTGTTGGAATATAGAATGGATATGATACAGGAAGGTTATCTCATTAGAACACTGTCAGGAATAGAATTAAGACCAACCTTAATAATTTGTATCTTAAGTAATGCTGAAAGATAATAAAGAATAAGTGGCACTCCTAGAGCATGCAAACAAATAGTGTGGATTATTGGAGAAGGAATGTGTTTATTTTCAAGTTAGTCTGAAGTTTGGGTGATGCAAGAACAAATAGGACATGATAACAAGCTAAAGGAAAGGGAAGAAATATTCACAATTTTGAAGGTGTTGAACTCCATATTAAGTCCAGAAGGCTGTAAAGTGCCTGGTCTGAAGATGAGATGTTGTTCCTCCAGTTTGCACTGTGATTCATTGGAGCATTGTAGCATGCTGTGGATAGACAAGGGGGCATGCCAGCAAGACGCTGCGTTAAAAATGACCAGTTTCGGGAAGGTCTCTGTCCTGCTTGCATGCAGTATTGAGGTGTTTTGCAAAGTGGTCACCCCGACTGTGTTTGGTTGCTCTGATGTAGAGCAGGCCACATGGAATACAATACACAAGATTGAAGGAGGTACAGGTGAAATGTTGCTTCATCAGGAAAGACTGTTTAGGTCCTTGGATGGTGATCAGGGAGGAGGTGAAGGTGCAAGTGTCGCATCTTCTGCGGTTACATGGGAAGGAGCCATGGGGAGGGGGGTGGTGTTCGTGTTCTTGAATGGACTGTGGTGTCCCAGAGGGAACGATCCCTGTGAAATGCAGACGGGGGAGTGAGGGGAAGATGTGTTTGGTGGTGTCCTGCTGGAGTTGTCTGAAAGGTGGAGAATGACCTTGAGTGCGGAGGCTGGTGGGATGAAAAGTGAGGACAGGGGGAACCTGATCATGTTGTGAGTGATTGGAAGGGGCAAGGGCGGGAGCACAGGTGATAGGTCAGATATAGTTGAGGTCCCTGCCAACCACACCATGGATGGGAAACCATGATTATGGAAGAAGCAAGCCATGTCAGCAATGCTGTGTTGGAAAGTGGCATCATCCGAACAGATGCAACGTAGGCGAAGGAATGGGGAGAATGGAATGAAATCCTTGCAGGATGTGGGGTGTGACAAACTGTAATGAAAGTAGCTATGGGAGTCAGTGGCTTTGTACTGAGTGGCAGTGGACAGTTTATTCCCCAAAATGGAGACAAAGATCAAGGAAAGGAAGGGAAGTGTCGGAAATGAACGATGTGAAAGTTATAAAGAGGTAGAAATTTGAGGTAAAAGGAATAAAGGTTAAGGTCCTGGCAAGGTTCTTCTCAGTGAGTTGATTTAGAATCCTAATGTTTATGATGAACATGTTCCATTCTCTGATCTTCCTCTGCTCTAGGAAGTTAGTGCCTCTAGAATATTGTTCTACCAATGTCTCAATTACCGGTTCTTTACTTTTTGCACCCAGGCCATGGTTGCTGATAGGTAAAGCAGGATCCTGAGCTGACAACCTTGCAGGTATAATTGCCAGTGGCTGTCAATGGTTGATCAGTAGCAGCCGAAATCCCATCTCTCATTCTTGAGTTGGCTCTGAGGTAAATTACCACAACCTGAAAATCAACTAAGTACAGATCATAGTTTGAACCTGAGAATGTGTGCCTGAACCAGCTTTTGTTCAAACTACAGAATTTGCATGAAAAGCCTTGCCTGTTGTTACGGTAGCATAACAAGAGGTTGGTATTCAATTCATTTATGTTTCAGCTTATTCATTGACATTTGAATATAAACTCAAAGAGCTAATGAAATAATTGTGGCCAGGAACACAATTATACCTTAACATCTTATCCAACTTAAATTCTAAAATCCAAAGGTACAGAATCATAAATTCACTTAGTTTTACTGACTAGATATGATGATGCATTGTTTTTAGTCAGAAATGACATGTGAAATCGCGGCATTCCTTTGATATTCTTACATTGGAGTGTTTTGGCCAGAACTGGGAGATACATTCATTCTGATATTGCTAGCAAAACCATAAGATCTTGATCACTACCATTGACCACAAGACTCCTTGCTCCCTTTGAGCTCTTCCTTAGATGACACCCACCATCTACTATCCCAACACTGCAGAACCTTCTTTTTTCCTTAGGTTGTCCCTCAGAATGAAGGATGACTTGCTTTCATTCTGGTTTGAATGGTTCTGAAATAGCTTATAAATCCAGTGCCTGATCTACAGACTCTGCTACATGTGGGCATTTGGTACTTTAGAGTCCTAGAGTCATATAGCATAGAAACAGGCACTTTGGCCTACCATACTGGAAGGGTTGGGTGGATGAGTTGTTTGGAGGTATATGTGCTCCCTCTGACACCTTGGCTTCACATCTGCATGTTTCCAATGACTTTCTTGATATGATCAGTGCCTTCCAGCAGAAGCTTCCTCCATTTTGATAGGTTACAAACTAGGGTCTTCTGTGACTTGGCAAGTATTCTTTATCTACGGCATCTTTCCCATTTAAGGGACTCCAGCCCCAATTATCTAACCATGTAACCAACTACCTTACCAGTTAACAAATACCCAACTACTCTACTGCTAAACAACTGCCCTACCAGATAACCAAGTACCCTACTCGTTAACTAACTACCTGACAAGCTAAACAGTTACTCTGCTACTACAGCCGATCATCAGTCTCTGTGTTGTGACACCATATTTTACTTTATTCAAATCAGCACTGCTTCTATAGCCTGAAATATAATAGCAGTGATGATTTGAGCGGAAACCCTTGCTAGTATCTTTTAACTGTGTCAGCACCTGGTCTATTTCTTGTACCAAGCAGTTACCAGGACAGAACTAGAAACCATTTTTATTTCTTATACTTCACATTTCTACAGCCATTGCTTTCAGAGACATTTGTATATTAAACAATATGATGACACCTCTAACAACAGCACAGAACATGACCATCAGAGCATTTCTGAACATATCATTCATTGTAAGGTTTTTAAAGTAGAATATTAGAGGGTATATTTATAAATTGCTGACAAGACCACATATATTACATACTGTTATATGAAAACTGCATCACAAACTTGTCAGTTATTTGATGCCAGGACTGAATGGTACTTCAGTTTTAGGAACTTACCTGTAACTCTGAGTGATTGAAGGTTATCGTTATGACTTGAAGCCAATTGGTTACATGCAACCCACAAATTGTCTTAGACTTTTCAATTTGCCCTCGATTTATGGTGAATGCTCACAGCTGATGAACATGAACAGACACATGTACGTGTTATTTCAAGGTCAAGAACCTTTTAAAACAATTGAAAACAGAATGTTGCTTTTTGTTAGATTTGATTGAGGTGCTCAAAATCATGAGGGGTCTGGACAGAGTATACAGGGATAAAACGTGCCTACTCCACAAAAGGATTGAGAATGAGAGGGCATGGATTTAAGATATCTGGCAAAAGAAGCTTCACGCAGTGAGAGTTAAGGTCCGGAGTGTGTGTGTCCCAGACACTGAATTAATAATATGGACCAACACAAAGTGGAGAACAGTGGGTCCGTAATGGGTGATGGATGTTTTGTGAAGCTATCAAAATAAGTCCTGACCTTTCCCTCAATTTACTGCCCCCAGGCTATACTTATTATGAAGACTCCTGACACTTTTTTGTTTTTACGTAAAACCGAAATAACTATATTTATTACGGACAAAAAGTACTTTACAAAATCTTAGGAGTGGCAATGATACAAACGCTTTAAAAAAAACACTAACTAAACATCTGGACTTTTAGCCCAAAATCTCACTTTCTCCCCCAAGCTGGCACTTAAAGCTGGCAGAAAAAACGAGTTGGTAATGGAGATTATATATTAGGTTAAAGATAGTAAGCTACGTGGCTGGACTCCAAGTATTTGAATCTCAGGCTTGCAGTTCTGAACTGCGAGTGTGTTACACTGCCCTGAGCAGCTCTACGAAAGTTTGGTGGGGAAAGAGCTGAAACATGAGATGCATATTTGGACAGTAAATATTGACGCCATGGATTGAACTGCTTCCTTTTGCACTGTGACAGTTCTGTGCTTGTGTTTATAACAGAGTACTTTGAGGCAGATGGCAATCAGTGCCTTTTATTCAAATTAAACAGAACACTCTCCATCAACGAGGACTATAAATCTCATGGTGGTCAGTGAGAGACTGATCTAAACCAGGTGAGCATCCGCCTCTGATGTGATGAGAAGTCATAGTTTAAATCATTCCTAATGTGAAGACAATAGCAAGACAATGTAATGGCTGAGGTGAATTTGAACATGTGTACCATCAGTGGGGGGCGGGGGAGGGTTTATTTTGGTAAATTGGTGTAAACAGATGCTCAATGGGTGCAGCACAAATAAAATTCTTTCAGTTTGAAAACCCAGATTTAGCACAGGTGTGAAAGAGACACCTGGAGGTATCGTACTCCATGCCAATTATACAGTTTTTGCATAACTGTATAAATGGGCAGCTTGCCACTTCCACAGAAGGTGTAAAGTGCTCTGGATGTCCCAGAACATCATGTTTCAGGCAGGATGGTTCTATGACTGAGCAGGATGGCTGCACAGGTTGGACTGAAGAGACATTTACAGACTAGAAAGGGACCATCTGTCTCATCACATCCATAAAGATCTGACTCCACTCATCCCATTTTCCAACTCATGGTCCACAGCCCTTGAAACTAAGGCAAACTGGTGATTATCTAAATAGTGCTTATTTGTTTGAGTTTCTAACTCTACCATTCCGTCAGGAAATGAACTCCAGACTCCTCCAACCTAGGGGTCAAAAATTATCTGCTCAAATCTCCTCTTAACCTTTTTATCTGTGACCTTAAATCTTGCCCTTGGGTATTGAAAACTATATTAATGGTAACATGCCTTGCTTTCAACCTTGTATATGCCCAACACAATACACGTTTGTCAGGTGTCAGCTCAATCTTCACTGCTCCAAGTAAAAACAACCACAGCCTATCCAAGCTTTTTCGTAGCTTTTTATTTTCTTCATTTTAAATCACTCATAGGCTGCAGACGTTGCTAAGTGGCCAGCATTTACTGCACGTCCCTGGTGGTCCTTGAGAAGGTGGTGGTGAGCTGTTCCATAAAAGGACTAAGAATGGGAGGACATTGCAATCCATTTGGTCTAGGTACACCTGCAATGCTGTGAGAAAGAGTTCCAAGATTGGGATCCAACAACACCGAAGGAACAGTGATATATTTCCAAGTCGGGATGGTGAGTGGCTTGGAGGGGAACTTGCAGGGTGATGGCTCACCCAAGTATCTGCTTCCCCTATCCTTCTAGACAGTAGTGTTTGTGAGTTTTGGAGATACTGTCCATGGACCCTTGATGAATGTCTATAGTTCATTTTGTTCTTTGTACACACTGAAGAAAATGAGTGTCTGTTGGAGGGAGTGAATATCTATGGGTGTGATGCTAATTCAGCAGACTGTTTGTTTTCGTTTTTGTCCTGGATGGTGTCAAGCTTCTTGTGTTGTCGGAGCTACATTTATCCAGGCAAATGGGGAGTATTCCATCACACTCCTGACTTGTGCCTTTTCGGTTTTGGTAGGTCTTAGGGAGTCAGGAGGTGAGTTACCTTGACAGGGTTCCTAGCTTCCAGCATGCTTTTCTAGCCACACTATTTATATCACTATTCCAGTTCAGTTTTGATCAATGGTAACCTCCAGGGTGCTGATAATGGGGTATTCAGTGATGGTGCCATTGATGGTCAAAGGACGATTGTTAGATCCTCTGTTGTTGGAGACTGTCCTTGCTTGGAACTTGTGTGACATGAACATCATTTGCTACTTGTCAGTCCAAACCTGGATGTCATCCAGGTCTTGTTGCACTTGGACATGGACAGTTTCAGTATCTGAGGAGTCATCAATGGTGCGGAACAAATTGCAGGCATTAGTGAATATCCCCTTTTATGACCCTATGATGGAGGGAAAGTCATTAACGAAGCAGCTGAAGATTGTGTGCCTTGGACCCCACCTTGAAGAAATCCAGCAGAGATGTCCTGGAACTGAGGTGCTTGACCTCCAACTCATCCAACCATCTTCTTTCTGCTCGGCCTGACTCCAATGAGCACAGTTTTCCCCAGATCCTCATGGAGTCCAGTTTTTCTAGTGCTCCTTGATGCCACACTCAGTCAAATGATGCTTTGTCATCGATGGCAATTACTGTCACAAGATCTTTGGATTTCAGCTTTTTTTTGTTTTCTTAGGTCAAACATGCAATGAGATCAGAAGCTGAAAGTTCTGAGTGGCACTCAAACTGAGTTTGATAGCACTCTTGATGACACCTTCCATCACTTTACAAGTAATTGAGAGTAGACAGATGGGGTTACAATTTACCAGGGTGGATTTGTTCTGCTTTTTGTGCTGACGACGTACCCAGGCAATTTTTCACATTGAGTATATGTCAGTGTTGTAGCTTCATCGTAACAGCTTGGCTATGGCTATGGTTATGAGACAGGTTTGCGAGCATACATTTCAGCTCAGATTCTCCAGCCCAGGCTGAATCCTGGTAAATCCCTTCTGCACCTTCTCCAGTGCAATCAAATCCTTCCTATAATGCAGTGACCAGAACTTCATACAGTTGAGGCCTGATCAGTGCTTTACACAGTTCTAGCATAAACTCCTTGCCCCTGTGTTTCTATGCCTCCTTTAATAAAGGCAACTATTTCAAATGCCTCTTTAACCACTTTCCACCTGCCTTGCCAGTTTTATCGATCTGTGGATATGCACAGCAAGATCCCTCTGATGTTCAGTGCTGACCATTTTACTGCCATTCATAATGTAACTTCTGGTCTTTTTTGCCCTCCTGGGTTTTCTTCATCAGGAACTTCAGTCCCTTCTCCGGGAAGGCTATGTCCTGTTCCCAGAAGGGTGGACAGATGCTACATCATTCATTTCACCTTCCTAGCCCTTTCCCCTCCTGCAGCTGATGCTGCTGTCTCTGAGCTCAACCCCCTCCCACTCTTCCGTGGGCGGCACGGTGGCTGTGGTTAGTACTGATGCCTCACAGCATCCGGGACCCGGGTTCGATTCCACCCTGGGCAACTGTCTGTATGGAGTTTGCATGTTCTCCCCGTGTCTGCGTGGACTTCCTCTGGGTGCTCTGGTTTCCTCCCACAGTCTAAAGATGTGCAGGCTAGGTGGCTTGGCCATGTTAAATTGCCCATAGTGTTCAGGGATGTGTAGATTTAAGTGTGTTAGACATGGGGAAATTCAGGGTTAGGGGAATGGGTCTGGGTGGGATACCCTTTGGAGGGGAGGTGTGGACCTATTGGGCCGAATGGCCTGTTTCCACACTGTAGGGACTCTATGCTCTTCTTACAGATCTAAGAAAACTTGTAACAAGATCCTTGTGGCAAACCATTGCCTTTTATCCTTAGACTTTCAAAGCAGTCATTTTCCAATTGAACATCAACTCTGTTTTGCTCTGTCTCTTTTTGCCAGATCTACTGCGTGTTCCCAGCAATTTCTGTCTTTTTTAATGTTTCTCCCCTTGCTCCTGGAAACTCTTGTCATGGGTCCAATATGGTGGCAGAGCAAGCATTTAATCTTTGGAGTTGCAGTCCTCGGAGAATTTACAAAATAAATGTTGCTCACGCATTGGCGAAGGATTGACAACATGTCGCAAAGGGACTTCTGTTGTGTTTTCAATATGTTTACTTCATACAGCCAGCAGCAAGTGAACATTGAAGGCTGATTATCTCTTTAAGTGATGAGTAAACCTTGCAGCACAGGTTAAAATTGACATAACTGCTACTAGTACAGCTGCTTAAGAGCATTTGTTGAAGTGTAAGCTATCAAAATGCAGTGCAGCCTCTTTAATGAATACCAGGAGTCAATAACAAGACTCTAAGTGGCTTTTCCTAACTTCAACCACTTTTAAGTAAGTCAGTGTTGTCAGTTTAACGCATGCTGAGCTACCTGCTGCTCTGCTTAAGACCTCAATCTGGAAACCACTTTCACTTTTAATATCTAAATGCTCAATGTAAAATTTCACCCTCTGCCTCTTCAATTATCTTAGTGTGTCAGCATCTTCATATTCTAACCAAACCAAGATAAGACAAGACATGATTTCTATGGATTTTATCTGGTAAGGACACAAAAATTGCAAATCTATAAATTAGCTTCATCAAATTATTGCACCACAACTTGTACGTTGTGTCAGTTCTGATTGGTAGTTTTGTTTTTTTTTGGTGAGTCAGTCCAAATTAGCCTCATGCTTGAGAAACTCAGAAATGCTCCAACAAGCTGCAGCATGAGTGATGGAACTGGGCTCTTTGCCTGCAGCTATCACTTCAGTGCCTAATCCCAAGTATCCCAAACTGTGCAGTAATCTAGTGGAGGTCAACTATTTATCCATCTGCAAGAGGAATAAGGTGCAAAACTGTAGGTTGGATCAAAACTATATGCCTTCCATTTGCTATGACGACATGCTGCAGCTAAAATAGAACTTCTACCTTTGCCCCACACCCCAAATCTATAACATCCACCATCTAGAAGGGAAGCAAGTTGCCCTTCAAGTCACACACCATCCACAAGATGAAATATATTACATTTCTTCATCAATACTGTGCAAAAACATTGGAATTTCGCTAGCTGACAGCACTGGGGGAATATCTTCTTCACGTAGATTGCAACTATGCAAGATGAGGGGCTAGTTTAGTTTGGGATTATGTTCAGCATGGACTGGTTGGAAGAAGGTTCTGTTTCCATGTTGTATGGCTCTGTGACTCCTATGAAGGCTCACCACCACCTTTTTAAGGAAAAGAAATGTTAACCATGTCTACATGCTAAATATGAACAAATGTTTCCTTGTCACTCAAGTAGTTTCCCATAACCGGGAAGCTCCAGTGGTTTGAGATTCATATTTAATTTGGAATAATAACTGTAGCAGGCACTACAGATGACAAGCAAAAATTTGCAACCAGCCTCTGGCTGCCGTTCCATTGGAATAAATGCATTTGGTCATGAGATCTTGGTGTGTGTTAAACTGTGCCACTTAGCTCTTTCGTTGCATTGATTTTTCAACTGCAAATGTTATGACAATATTTAAGAGGAGGTTCATTAAAGTCATTACACACCCAGTTGTAGACATGCACCTGTTGAGAATGTTAGTCAAAAGTGAAGGAATACATCGTCAGGAACTTTGTAAAATGGTATAGCAGCTAATTTTATGTATGCTGAGAGAACATCAGGCAGGGATTCACAGGAGGATTCAACATACTCACTTAGACACTGTCAGGCAGTTCTGCTCCAGATGCTATCTAACGCAGTGCATTGAAATTCAATGCAAAATTTGGCCATTGATCATTCTCTTCTTTACACTTACATGGTGCATGCGTTATGCATGAAAAATCAAAAAAAAAATTCAAGGAGTCATGCAGGAGTGTAATTTCAATTACTCCATCCTTGTGTCAAAGGCTATGACAGCGATTAGAAGGTCCTCTACCTTTAAATAGACCATTTGGAAAAGCAATGGGCCTCTGATTTTGAACATTGATCTACAGTACAGTTCATCTATTCTAGTTGTAATCATTCTTCAAAAAAGGAGCTGTAAATTCCACATTAATATCAGATGTATCACACAAAATTACTGAGAAAAGATATATTTTGTCAAACCCTTTTATCTTCTACTCATCATAACATTTTGCAACAAATATTACGATAGAGGGAAACCTGCATTTATACTATGAGGAGAGTGCTGACTTCTTGACAAATTGAATCTGATTGGTATAGACATTGTCATGTGGAATACACCAGTTAATGATGACTGACAGTTAACTGACAAGCATTGCTTCAATTTTAAAACAGACCATTTGACTCCAAGTCAAGACACTGCTCTGAGAAGTGAACTGCAACATCGCTCGCACCAAACTTATTGAGTTGAAACAAGCATAGTGTGTACATGTCACTTTGGTCCATAGAGAAGAGGGCCTTGTGCATTAATACGTGTGGCTTCCAGCATACACACTAACAATCCTAGTTCTTCATATTCATAAAAGTCAGAATATCCCTTGCAATAAGCATTGTGCTGGCTGTAACAAACCAGCTAATGATTACAAATCTCTCAATGTAGCTTCTGACATTAGATGTGATTCCATGTTTGGGCAACATTTTGTAACTAATTGAGCCTGTAAAGAATTACACAGACAGCCAATTTGTGATTGTCAGTTGGGCTTGCACCGTGCCCTTGGTTACTTCTTGTGGTTAACGGAGCCACATTCTAACTAATCTTCAGTTCGGAAATTATTCCAGAACTTTTTATTCAATTATTTAAGTGATTTAGAGTGTAGAATCAGTCTCTGGTTTTCCCAGCTATAGCAGCTCAGAGTCCCTGCCTCCTTGACTTGCCCATGCTTGTGGAGTCATGCCCCTCAGAATATATAGCCAAATGTCTCTCTCCAATGGACAGAGATGCCTATGGTCCTTTGTGGATTACAGCTAATTACCAAATTTCATTCTATAATAGTAGCTCATGGACTTTTTTTAATCATAACCATCTCTTGTAGGGCTACTCTTTCAAACTTTTTCACACCTTTCAGATATCTCTTTCTGGAGGAAAGAACCCCAACCTGTTCAATCTTTCCTATCAATTTAGTGTCTCAATTTTTTTGTGTTCATTCTAGTAAATATCTTCTCTACAAACTCCAGTTGTCCTATTTTCCTCTACTGATATGCCTGTTAAATACTAACAGGATTGAAACAGCTGGGATGTTGTTTGGCTACAAACAGTGCATCACATATGTCAAGTGCTGCATATGTAGATTAAGGCTGGATATGAAATTTACTGCACAGGTAGTCTTCAAGTATTGCCCCATTTAATATTCTTCTGCTAGAATTCTGTTTTCTTTCCCAGGCTGACATTCTCAATATAGGTCCAAATTCCTGTTTTAGCATTGCATGTCCCCACATTGTCTTGTGACAAAGTCAGTTGAGTTGTGACCTGATCTATAGCATGAAAACTGTGTTGATGCATTTCTTGCTAGCCACTGAATAAATTGCCCTTCTGTGCTCGAGGAGAAAAGAGTTTTTTGCTGCTTAAAATGATATTAATGTCATCACTTCCCCCAGCCTTTGAAACTTGGAGCGATAATATCTACTCTAGATGTAGATTACCCTCTGAAGTGTGCTGCGATGTTAGCATAACCTCAGAACTCATTTGATAGGACTCTAGTGGCCCAGAAGGAAAAACCAATAAAACTTGCAAATAATGCAGGAGCAAATTTATTGCAGATGCTGGAATCGGTACTGAAAACAGAAAAAACCACTAAAAATCACAGCAGGTCAGGCAGCATGGTGAAGAGAGTGCAAGCTAATGTTTTGAGTCTAGATGACTCTTCATCAAATTATGTGTACTGGTCTGACTGGCTGTGTATACCTCCAGAACAGTGCTCCAGTACAGTTTGTTCATTTCCAAGTAGTACATTGTTTTACTGTTTCTTTCCCTCTGGAAGTTGCAGCTCAGAGCTGGGAGATCTGTTGCCTTGTCATGTATAAGTTGTTAATAAGCATTGTTTAAACAAAATCTATAAATCTGGTCTGAGCTTGGGTGAAAGAACAGCAGGATCCATGTTAAAACAATAGTGGAGTTATTTGGTGAGAATCATTCCAGTTTAGAGTGATGCTATGTCTTTTTTTTCCAGAATTAGGGGCAGCCTGGAGCCTGGAGTTTATTCATTCCAAAGATTATCTCATTTTATTTATATTGAATTGCTCAACGCAGGTTTTAAAAAAAAAAAAACAACCAGAAAACTTTGTTGGGGGGAGACTTGAAAGGGAATGCAGGTGGAATTAATAATCTATTCAGCAAGGGAAATTATACAAGGCACCAGTAGAATTGCAGAAAATGTTTAGATATGCAAACAAACATAGGCAGTCAGAGCATAAAGCATAAGAGGGATTGATGAGAGAATGAAGCTGCAATGTTTTCACGGAGTTGATGTGGAGCAGGCAGAAATGGAATTATGAAAAAGAGCTCAAACATTGCGAATGTAGGCAAAGCAGAGGTCTGCAATAAGGATGCTGACTGAAGCAGCATTGTAAAGGCACCTCTCTGATCAATTCCAATTGATGTTAAGTCAGTCAGTGCCAGCAGTTTGTTACCACTAGTCAACAAAGATCTTGTCAAAATCCTTACTGAAGTGTGGGTAGATTAGATTCCCTGGAATACATTCATATCCACACCTAGTCATGTCCTCAAAAAATTCAATCAAATTTGTTAGATTGGTCTCCTTATGACAAAGCCAAGCTATCATTGATTGATCAAATCAGAGTTGTTTGTTATTGCTGTAAAACTGTTGTACTGTGAAGGCTAAAATAATAGATAATGCTAAATTAATACTATATTTAATATTAGTTAATTTTTCAAAATCTGTAAACAGTTGTTAAACATCAAAGAAACCAGAAGCACCTGAAAGAAGTTAGAGCAAAGAGGGGGCATTATAAATACTGGCGGATAAAATAAAAATCCAGACTTCTTTTGTAAGAGTATGTGTGGGTAACTGGCTAACTGGGGGGAAAAAGTAGATTCCATTAGAGCACAAAATGGCCATCTGTGTGAAGTTGGCAGACAGTATGGCACAATGGCTCAGTGGTTAGCACTGCTGCCTCACAGCGCCAGCCAAGTTCAATCCCAGCCTTGGGTAACCGTCTGTGTGGAGTTTGCACATTCTCCCTGTGTCTGTGTAGGTTTCCTCTGGGTGCTCTGGTTTCCTCCCACAGTCCAAGGATGTGCAGGTTAGGTGGCTTGGACATGGGAAATTGTCAATAGTGTCCAGGAGGCTAGATGGGTTAGCCATGGAGAAATGCAGGGATGGGTGAGTCTGGGTGGGATGCTTCTCGGAGGGTTTGTGTGGACTTGATGAGCCGAATGGCCTGCTCTCACTGTAGGGATTCTACGGACATGTGAGGTTTTAAAATGAATACTGTACTAATGTGTTCACTATACAGATGGATGATGTAGGTTCAGAAATCCAGAAGGGGACTTTGAGAAGGAGCAGATTATAGCATTTTAATGGGTTTAAACGTGGCTAAGTGACCAGGACCACACGATGTAACCAGGCTGCTGTGAAAATTAAGGAATAAAATTGCATGGGCTTTGTCATTAATTTTAAAACCCTCTCTGGCAATAGGAGTGATGTCGGAGGAAAGCTAATGAGGTATCGCTTCTCAAAAAGGCTGGAAAGAATAAATCGGGGAATTCTAAGCCAGTGAGTCTAACATCAGTGGTAGGAACTATTGGGGGGGGGGAAAAACAATGCTGAGGGAGAGAATTAATCTTCTCTTGGTCAGGCAAGGATCAATCAAGAATAGCTTGGCTTTGTCATGAGATCAAGCTTAACTAATTTGATTGAATTTTTTTTCAGAACGTAACTAGGTGCATAGATGAGTTTCATACAACAGATCTAGTCTACCGACACTACAATAAGGATTTTGACAAGATGTTACATGGGAGACTGGTCAAGAAGATAAGAGCTCATGGAATCCAGGGCAATTTGGCACATTAGATGCAAAATCAGCTTAGTTGTAAGAGACCATGGATGATGGTCAAAGATTATTTTTGTGACTAGAAACCTGCATCAAGTGCCATACCAAAGTGTTCAACGCTGGGTTCCTTGCTGTTTGTAGTGCACCTTAGTGTTCCAGACACGAATGTAGGAAAGATGATTAGTCAGTTTGCAGATGATGCAGCAATTGAGTGTGATAAATAGCAAGGAGAAAATCTTAAACTACAGGACAACATAGGCAGGCTCCTCAAATAGGCCGAGCAGCTGCAGATGGAATTTAATCCTAAAAAGGTGTAACAGGATACGTTTTGGGAATGCTAACAAAGCAAGGGAGAACACATTGAATGGTGGGTCCTCAGAGTACAAAGGATCAGATGGACTTTGGTGTGTATGTCCATAAATCCTTACAGATATCAGATAAGCTGGTTGAGTGTGTGTATAGAATACTTGCCTTTATTAATCGGGTCATTGAACACAAGAGCAAGGAGCTGTATAAGAAATTAGGTAGCAACTGGAGTCCTGTGTGCAGTTCTGGTCACGAAAGCATAGGAGAGATGTGATTGTAGAGGAGATTCACTAGGATGTTGCCTGAGCTGAAACTTCAATTTTGAAGAGACACTGCAGTGATTGAGAGAGATAGTAGGAACTGCAGATGCTGGAGAATCCGAGACAACAAGGTGCAGGGCTGGATGAACACAGCAGGCCAAGCAGCATCATAGGAGCAGAGAGGCTGACGTTTCGGGCCTAGACCCTTCATCAGAAAAGGGGGAGGGGAAGGGGGTTTTGAAATAAATAGGGAGAGAGTGGGAGGCGGATAGAAGAGGGATA
>NC_063358.1:34838163-34856968 GCF_021869965.1 Rhincodon typus | reverse complement strand
ACCAACCTCATCCCGCCCCCTTGACCTGTCCGTCCTCCCTGGACTGACCTATCCCCTTCCTAACTCCCTACCTACACTCACCTTTCCTGGCCCCATCCCCGCCTCTTCGACCTGTTTGTTTCCTCTCCACCTATCCTCTCCTCTATCCCTCTTCTATCCGCCTCCCACTCTCTCCCTATTTATTTCAAAACCCCCTTCCCCTCCCCCTTTTCTGATGAAGGGTCTAGGCCCGAAACGTCAGCCTCTCTGCTCCTATGATGCTGCTTGGCCTGCTGTGTTCATCCAGCCCTGCTCCTTGTTGACTGCAGTGATTGAGGTTGTTTTCCTTTAAGGCAGAGAAGGTTGAAGGGTGTCATGTTTGTTGTGTACAAAATTGAGGACTGTAGACAAGGTTGATAGGTAAAGAGGTAAATAGCCAGGGACATAGACCGAAGGCCATGGGCAGATGGTTTAGAGGGAATTTGAGGTAAAAATGTTTCACTCAGATGGTGGAGGGTACCTTGGAACTCACTGCCCCAAAGAATGTTGGAAGTAGAAACCCTCACAGCATTAAATAAGTATTTTGATGAACACGTGAGATGTGAGACTCCATAAGGCCACGGGCCAAGTCCTTGAACTGGGATTAGATAGGTACTTGATCACTGCAGACATGATGAGCCTCGGACTCCTTCATTGCTGTAAAACCCTATGATCCTCCCAAATTTATAATTATGAATGAATTTATGAATGTGGTCTGAATCATAGGAAAATCCGGCTGTGTCATTTTTGGTGAGCTTCATCAAGAGTTTTTATCCATGAGGCCTAGTTTTCATGCTTTCTTTTCAATCAAACCTCATTAGCTGTTCACCACTCCGCTGTGGCATCTACCTCATCGTATTTTTACACTTGCCATATGCAGAAAGTAGTTGTAATATAGCATCATATTTGAAAGGCAGTTGTGCACCACACCGAACGCTGACAATCTGGAGTCACTGCATGATATTTGGCCTGGGCATGACAGACAACAGAAAATTAGCATCCCGCTTTGTGGACAGGGATGTGGAGATACTAATTGAAGGAGTGGTGGTGGAGAGGAGCATTGACCTCTTCCTCCAGGACCACCACAGGAGGCCATAACACCAGATCCTGTCAGCCTGGTCTAAGGTTACTATCCAGTACATCCCAAATAAACAATCAGCAAGATGGTCAATGACTATCTCTGCTCCTCCAGATTAAGTGTCACCATCTTCTCTATGCCACCTCTGACTTACTCTATCTATCTCTGCCTTTATCATCAAGAGTCTGGGTCTAGTACCCTCATTATTGCATGCAACATCTTCCCTCACTCGCTCTCACCCTCACTGCTAAACTTTGCATGGCTGTGCTGCTGACTCCCTCATTTAAGTCACCTGACCATCTTTCCTCCACCTGAACTAACAGCTCTACCAGGCACTTGCGCCTCACTCAATCCTTCCCTTTGTCTCATTCCAATAAGCCCATAATAGGTTGCTGGTGGGATGCCTGGTATTTGTCCTTTCATCCTCTAGGAGGTGAAGATCCTGGTCCTGATCAGCTAGGAACAATGCTGTTCCGATGGTGATGACAATACTTTCATGTCTTGGCAACTGAATAACAACCATTGGCCATTGCTGTGGTATTCTCTCATTGCAGTCACTGGGAATGTACTCATAACATGTCCAAACTTTTCCCCTTAGTTACCAATGCATTCTCCCTTTTGCCTCTTGCAGGCAGGCAGTGGCATTCTTGCAGTCCCCATGACCAAAAAACATGTTACTTGCCTCCACAGATCTAACTCAACTGGAATGTGCTATAGTGGAAATGAATATTTTTTTGTGTGCCAAGATGGCTTTAGTGTGCTGTAAAGATTATGGTCAAAGAACAAATCATTAGTCACCTGTGTCTTGTAAAGGATCATTTTTACCTAAGTGTTAACAGCTACCTCCCTAATCATGCAAACAGAAAAAAAACAGAAGTTCACTCTGTATGCTGGAATTCAGTCATTGTCGAAAGGAATTAGAATAATAGAATCTTGACCAACTTGTAAACCTAAATCTTGAAACTGACTTTACCGAAGTCAACACTACCGGTAACCTACACTGCAACAGTTTACTCTTTACAAACAGCTTAGAGGCTGATCCATACATCAGTCACTTTTGTACACTTTCATTACACTCCAATGACTTGGAGGAAAGAAGTGAATGTATTGTAGCCAGATTTGCAGATGACACAAAAATAGGTGGAAAAGGAAGTTGCCAGAGAGATACAAATGGTTCAGAGACAGAGATATTGATAGGTTAATTAAGTAGGCAAGAGGTTGGTAAATGGAGTATGATGTGAGAAAATGTGAAGTTGTTCATTTGGAATGATGAACAAAAGAACAGAATATTATTTAAATACTTAGATACAAGGCAGGGACTAGTTTATTTGATACTTTAGTTATTACATTCCATTGGTCTTTTTCTCATTTTTTCTGTCTCTCTCTTCCTCTCTCTAGGCAAAAACTTAATTTACATCCACAACCAGTTTTGACTGTGACGGTTCCCTTCTTCAAAAAAAAAAGGAGCAAAACCTCAGAAGCAGCAACACAAAGGGGTTTGGGGGTACATATGCATGAAACACCAATAACTATTGGATAGGTGCAACAGGTAATCAGAAAGGCTAATGAAATGTTGGCCCTTATTTCAAGGGGATTGGAGTATAAGGGTGTGGAGGTCTTACTGGAACTGTACAAAGTGCTGGTGAGACCACATCTGGAGGACTTTAGTGGTTTTGGTCTCCTTATTTAAGGAAAGATTGGAGACAGCTCTGAGAAGGTTTACTAGGATGATCCTCCGTATGGAAGGATTATCATATGAGCAAAGCTTGAACAGGTTGGCACTCTCCTCATTGTAATTTAAGAGTGAAAAGTTGATCTCATTGAAACATTGAATTTTTTTAAAAAAAAAAACTTTTATGGGATGTGGATATCACTAGCGTGTTTTTTTTTTTGAAAAAAATGTTTTTTAAAAAAAAAAAAAAATCTTTAAATCCATTTTCAAATTAACCTTGTTACAACCAACCAAGGGTGAAAAAGAATAAAGAAGGTGGGCAGTTCCCCTCTCCTCATCCAGAGGTTTAGTGATTTGGGCATCTCGTCTGGAACTGTGACAAACTGAGGAACCTCTCCCAGAGTCTGGATGTAACAAATTGGGGGTCCTTGCCACAATGTAAGTCCACAAAGAAATAAAATAATTGCAATGAGTATTATCTCCCTGAAATTTTTTACAGATAAAATGCAGAACATTTTCTTTAGCTTGTATTGTGACAATATGAAATATCTACATTGCATGCCTGCAGAATTAGGGGAAGTTCCTTTTGAGGATTTAAAAGTACTGTCCCTTGGATAGTTAAAGGTTTATCAGGGTACTTGGGTTTAAAACTTTGAAGGTTTTAAACGCCCCTCAACATTTAAGAGGTGGCCAACAGTTTGCAGGTGGCAAATGAGAACGATAAAGTGGATAGCCTAAAATTGAAGGAGCAGAAATTAAAATTTCACAAGGAAGAGAAGGAACAAGAAAAGGAAACACAAAAATGGGAAAGAGAGAAAACAAAAAGAGCAAAACAGAAATGAGGGACAAGAACAGGCCCTTCAGCCTCCAGGCCTCTGCCAATCATCATGCCCGAACTAAACTTAAAATCCCTTTGCCCTTATTCAGCTCCTATCCCTCTATTCCCCTCCCTATTCATGTAACCATCCAGACACCTCTTAAATATTGCCAATGTGTCTGCTTCCACCACCACCTCTGGCAGTGCATTCCAGACTTCTACCACTCTCTGCGTGAAAAATATCCCTCGCACATCTCCCTTAAACTATTCCCCCTCTCTCACCTTGAACCTGTGTGCCCTTGTAATTGAAACTTCAACCCTGGGAAAAAGCCTCTGACTATCCATGCCTCATAATTTTGTAGCCCTCTATCAGGTCTCCTCTCAACCGTTGTCTTTCCAGTGAAAAAAAATTGAGCTCCAATTCCACCATCTACCACAGCAAGATTCTAATCCAAATGCCTGAATATTAGTTGAATTTCCATATTAATAGTTTAGTGATAACACCACTAGGCTATTGCCACCTCAAAAGAACCAGGAAGAAAGAGGATTTCAGAAGATACAGGAAAAGAATCTTGAACGAAAGGGGAGCCCCACAGTTTCCCAGGAAGAAAACACTGGGTCAGACCTAAGGGTGGAAGTAACTCAGTTCATTTATTGAATCCCTATGTTTAAGGAGGCAGAGGTAGAAGCTGCCTTTATGTTTTTTGATCAGTAGCACAGCAGTTAAAGTAATCAGCGCAACATTGATCCAGTGGAGGGGGTGGTGGGAGCTTATAAACAGAAGCCACTTATGAAAAGCTCTGTCAACTAATTGTTCTGAGGATTTTGTAAATTCCATCCTCTTCCCAATAAGAAATCACCTAGAGGAACAGGGAATGACTGGGTTGAGTCAAGCATGGCACTGGCTGATGATTATGAGCTGATCCACAACCCCCTGTTCCTGAGGAGCCCTTCTATAGTCATAGAGCCATAGAGACATACAGCACAGAAGCAGACATTTGAGTCCAATTCATCTGTGCTGACCAGACATCCCAACCTGACCTAGTCCTATTTGGCCAATATCCCTCTTAAACCCTTCCTATTCATACACCCATCCAGATGCATTTTAAATGTTGTAATTGTACCAGCCTCCACCACTTCCTCTGGCAGCTTGTTCCATACACACGCCACCCTCTGGAAAAAGTTACCCCTTGCATCACTTTTTAAATCTACCTCCTCCTACCTTTAAACCTATGCCCTCTAGTTTGGACTCCCCCAGCCTGGAAAAAGACCTTTACTATTCACCCTATTCATGCCCCTCATGATGTATTAAACCTCGATAAAGTCACCCCTCAGTCTCTGACACTGTAGGGGGATAAAAGCCCCAGCCTATTCAGCCTCTGCTTTTAATTCAAACACTCCAGTCCTTTTACTGTACCCTCATGTTTAACAACATCCATCCTATGGTAGGGCAACAAGAATCATATGCAGTATTCTAAAAGTGGCCTCATCAATGTTCTGTACAGCTGCAACATGATATCCCAACTCCTATACTCAATGTTCTGATCAATGATGGCAAGCGTGCTAAACACCACCTTCACCACCCTGCCTACTTGTCAAGGAACTATACACCTGCACCCCTCGGTCTCTTTGTTCAGCAACACATCCCAGGGCCCTACCGTTAACTGTATAAATCCTACCACCTTGAACCAACTAAACAGGATAGAGTTGGAGAGATTAATAGAAAACCTAGAGCTTAAATGAGACAGGGAAATCATGTGAGACCTCCTTGGGACAGAAAGCGTGCTGCTGTGATGAAAGATGAGGTCAGGAATCCTGTGAGTTTTCACATTGAAAGATAAGGTATATCTTGGCCAACTGCTGAAAGCTACAGGGAAAACCAGTGGGATTCACTGGGGCATGTAGACCCCTTGCTGAAAATAGGAGTTAGTCAGACAGCATATCAGAACAGGTTATAGCCCTGACTGCTGTTGTAAATTACTGCAAATCCCCTCTTGAGAGGGTCGAATGAGGTTAAACAAATCCCTGAGTTAATAGGGTTTTGTATCAAAAGGAGAGTTGGCCACATTTCCCTTGGGTGAGGCAAGTAAGCCCCGCTGTGACATCAGGGGATACCTGGGCCAGCTAAACTTTACTGCTTGGCAAAGACATAATCTTCCCACCAGAGAGCAGCAAGGTGCTGGTAAAAAGGATCGACAGAGGGTATGTGCCCATTACCCTGCATTGCACCTAGAGTGTGAAACAAATCCCTCAAAAGAATGTTACTAAAGAAAACCTGATATGTTGTGCATATAGGTTAACTGGGTGGTTTGTTGAACCATGAAGTTCCATCGTTTTCAGCCTCTGTTTGTCTGAGGTGTGGTGAACCTTGGGTTAAAACTCCCAGTCGTCCCTCTCTCTCTAATGAAAGAGTGGCCTATGGTCTTCTGGGATAATGATTTTAACTATGTACTAATCTGATTGTGAAGCTGAGAAATAGAATTGTTTCTGGTTTCATATTAAATTGACAGACTGGCCAAGCTGCTCATTACCACAGATTCCTTCCAACTTAGTAGATAGCCGTTGCACCAGGATTGTATCCCAATTTAGATGCAATCCAATGTCTAGGCCGTGACCTCCATTTCTTTCTTCCCTGTTAGAGGGGTGCTGCCTGTTAAGTTCAGTAATAATAGGTTTGT
The DNA here is from genome assembly GCF_021869965.1 of Rhincodon typus. NCBI lineage: Eukaryota > Metazoa > Chordata > Chondrichthyes > Orectolobiformes > Rhincodontidae > Rhincodon > Rhincodon typus. The sequence continues at coordinate 34,850,705 of NC_063358.1, read as the reverse complement.
TTGTGGGGTCAGGAAAGTAAAAAATTGAAAATGGGTCTCTGCTTAGGCCTTCAGAATTCCTGACTATATTTATATAGAGGCCAGCCAGGAAAGCAACAATGTTTTCTCGTGTAAATAAATACTTTTCTTGGGCATGTGCTAGCTATCTGTTTCTCCTCTTGCCCCATTTCAGCTGAGAAAATGAATTGTGGTCCTCTAATTGGAGCAAGTGATAAGATCCAGGAATTTTCCATCCAAGAGCCCAGGACCTGAAATATAGTTGATGTTAATGGGGCATCTCATGTGGCTGGAAATCCAATTCTGCTGGAAATAAACAAAACCAAAAGGCATTCTCTGCGTGTGTCTGCCGCATCCAGTTCAAATCATTTTAAAATGAAGAATCGCATTTAAACCCTCAATGTCCCAAATGTTTTCTGCCTAGTTAAGTACTTTGCAAATAAAGTAACTGTTGTGTTGTAGGAATGACATGGCCCATTTTCTTTCTCCTAATTGTCTAATGTTGTGCACTGAGTTTCTGTCTGCTAGCAAGTGTTGTCTTCTTCCATAGTTCTTTGGCTGCTCTATCAGGCTGAACTGTTAACAAATGTGGATTTGAGCAACTTGAATTGATCTGAGTGCAGGTCATTTACTTTGATTAGAAGCAGTAGGGATATTTTAATCAGAGCATTTCCTCAACCAGTCATCACTTCATTAATTAGCTCCTACTGTGTGTCTTCTTTCAGTCAGTTCCTCAAATGTTGTAATGTGTTCCTACTACCTAAACTGCACAACATTCTTGCAGTGCATTTCACAACCTCAGGACACAACACTGAGCTGCACAAGTTCAGTTGAAAACTATTGCTTCCAGAATGCAAGTGTTGTTAAAGTTTCTGTTGTCATCAATTGCAGAATCTTTGGATTCAAGTTCCCTCTAAAACGGGTGGGTGTGACACATCCCTGCAATTGGGAAGGGGCCAGCCTTGGAACCCTCGGGTATCACACAAGGAAAGATCCATTGAGAATGAGAGATAACAAGGTGTAGAGCTGGATGAACACAGCAGACCAAGCAGCATCAGAGGAGCAGGAAGGCTGACGTTTCGGGCCTACACCCTTCAGAAATGGGGGAGGGGAAGGGGTTCCTGAAATAAATAGGGAGCAAGGGGGAGGTGGAGAGAAGATGGATAGAGGAGAAGATAGGTGGAAAGGAGACAAACTGGTCAAAGAGGTGGGGATGGAGCTAGTAAAGGTGAGTTAGGGAGGAGATAGGTCAGTCCAGGGAGGATGGACAGGTCACGGGGGCGGGATGAGGCTGGTATGTAGGAGATAGGTTGGGCCTTGAGGTGGGAGGAGGGGATAGGTGGGAGGAAGGACAGTTTTTAGGGAGGTAGGGACAAGTTGGGCTTGTTTTTGGGATGCTGTTGGGGGAGGGGAGATTTTGAAGCTTGTGAAGTCCACATTGATACCATTGGGCTGCAGGGTTCCCAAGCGGAATATGAGTTGCTGTTCCTGCAACCTTCGGGTGGCATCGTTGTGGCACTGCAGGAGGCCCAGGATGGACATGTCGTCTGAGGAATGGGAGGGGGAGTTGAAATGGTTCGTGACTGGGAGGTGCAGTTGTTTAGTGCGAACTGAGCGTAAGTGTTCTGCAAAGCGGTCCCCGAGCCTCCGCTTGGTTTCCCTGAGGTAGAGGAGGCCACAACGGGAACAGCGGATGCAGCATACCACACTAGCGGATGTGCAGGTGAACATCTGCTTGATGTGGAAAGTCTTCTTGGGGCCTGGGATGGGGGTGAGGGGGGAGGTGTAGGGGCAGGTGTAGCACTTCCAGCGGTTGCAGGGAAAAGTGCCGTGTGTGGTGGGGCTGGAGGGGAGTGTGGAGTGGACAAGGGAGTCAGTGGTCCCTCCGGAAAGCAGATAAGGGTGGGGAGGGAAAAGTGAATGTGTGTCTGCACTCTGTGCTTCAACCTTAAAGAATTACACAATACAATACAATGGGTTACTTGATACAATGAGCCATATTTGTGCAACTAACAAAGGTCAGAGGGAACATCGCTGTAGATTCACCTTTTTATCTTCACTTATCTCCATAGCAGCTCCTTTTTCCTTGCATTGTCATCCATTTAATCATTGCTATTCTCCTTCCTACCATGGATCACTCATTTAGTTTTCTCCCTTAGTTTCCATGTCAAAGCTGTTATATCACTAATTTCCCCAATACCGATTTTAAAAAGCCATCAACTTGAAGTCTTAACTCTGGTCTTCTCTTCATATGTGCTCCTCCATGTTTGTACACTTCCTGTGTTTTCTGCTGATTTTTATGTTAACCTCTTTACCGCTTTAGGGTAGGGTGAGGGTGAGGTGATTGGTTGGTTCAATTGACGAGATGGCCAGTTTGTGACTCAAAATGGCACCAACATCAAAAAGTGTAAGAAGCAACATACTAGCATTGATAAAGGATTGGGCAGCTAACATCAAACAGAGATTAAGCATAAATGCATAACTTTCTGTAGTAAGATGAATTGTCTGCCATATGGATCAGTGCTGGTGGCTCAACATTCTACAATTTATATAAATGACTTGAATGAAGACACCACATGTATGGTTATTAAATTCACTGGCGCAAAAATAGGTAGGAAAATAAGTTGTGGAGAGGACTTAAACCTATCCTTATCCCTTTGTTGCCTTCTGTAGTGAGTGAGCAAAGAGCTGGTTAATGGAGTATAATGTGATAAACTGTGAAACTGTGTTTTGATAGGAAGACTAAAAATGAAGAATGTTATCAAAATGGTGAGAGATTGTAGAGCTCTGAGATGCAGAAAGAACTGGTTTCTGAGTGCATGATTCGCAAAAGGTTAGCATACAGGTATCTAAACGTTTGTGTTGGGTGCACCTGGAGTATGGAGTGGACCTGAGGCAGTTATTGCAGGAGTTTTCCATACTTGCCTGTAGATAAAGTTGACCTATCACCTGAAGAGAAGATAGTAGCTTCCTTAATAGTTATAGAATGGCCATCGAATAAAGAAATGCTGGCATGTTCCCTTAACATAGTAACCTCTAATTCTAGATTTTCCCAAAAAGAAAAACCTCCTTTCTGCTCCACCATGCTAAGACCACTCGACTTCTTACATGTTTCAGGTCACTCCTTACTATTCTGAACTACAGTGGATACCAATTTTGCCTGAGTAAAATTTCCACAAAATAATGCCCCACCCATTCCAGTTATTAATCTCCTAATCCTCTGAACTGCTTCCAACACATTTATATCTTTCCTAAATATGGAGATGAACACTGCATAAAGTACTTCAGATGTGGTCATACCAACATCCTGCTTAACGAATTTTCCCACATCATACCCCATTTGCAATATCTTTGTCCACTCACTCAATTTAACTTAATCCCTTTTGTAGCTCATTATATCCCTGTCATATTTACTTATCTCTGTCATCTGCAAATTTAGCAAACAAACCTTTCACCCAAGTCATTCATGTAAAATTTGAAAGGTTGAGTTCCTGGCACTGATCCATGCAGTGAACAGCTTGTTAGATCTTGCCAACCAGAGAAAGGACCCATTTATTTCTACTTTGTTTCCTGTTAGCAAGCCAATTTTCTATCCATGCCAATGTGTTGCCCTTTACACTAGGAGTTGTTATTTTCTGTGAGGAACTCTTATCAAATGCTTTCTAGAAATCCAAGTAATGTACATCTACCAGTTTACTTTAACCACTGCACATGTTATTTCTTCAAAGAATTCCAATAAATTTGCTCAGCATGACTTCTCTCTCTCAGACTATTTTGGCTCCACCTATGTCAACTGGCTTGTACGTTACTGTTTTCTGTCCCCCTCCCTTTTAGAAAACAAAAGGAGCAAAATTCACTGGATTCCAATCTAATGGAATCTTTCCCAAATCTCAGGCATCATTTAGTTTAACAGCCAAAGAGGAATTCCATCAGGACTCCAGAACTGATCAGTACATATCTCCAACAATTTGCACATTACCATTTTCCTGATGAATGTCATTGTCATTGTTTTTGGTCCTTCACTCCTCTCCATTTAGAGTCGGACGTATAGCACAAAAACAGACCCCTCAGTCCAACTCCTCCATGCTGACCAGATATCCAAAACTGATCTAGTCCCATTTGCCAGCAGTTGTTCTACATCCCTCTAAACCTTTCCTATTGATGTATCCATCGAGATGCCTTGTAAATGATATAATTGTACACACCTCCAACACTTCCTCTAGCAGCTCATCGCATACCCGCACTATCCTTTGCATGAAAAAGTTGCCCCATAGGTCCCTTTTTAAATTTCCCCTCTCTCCTTAAACCTATGTCCTCTAGTCTTAGGACCCCCTACCCTGAGAAAAAGACCTTAGCTATTCACCCTATCTATGGCCTTCATGATTTTATAAACCTCTGTAAGGTCACCCTTCTGCCTCCAACACCCCGAAGAAATAAAAAGCACCAATCTATTCAGCCTCTGCCTATAACTCGGCCTCCAGTCCAGTCAACATCACTGTAAATCTTTTCTGAACTGTTTCATGTTTAACAACATCGTTCCTATAGCAGGGAGACCAGAATTGTACACAGCATTCTAAAAGTGGCGTCATAATGTCCTGTACAGTTGCAACATGACGTCCCAACTTCTATACTTGATGCACTGACCAATAAAGACAAGTGTGCAAAGCGCCCTCTTCACCACCCCGCCTACCTGGGACTCTACTTTCAAGGAACTATGCACCTGCACCCTTAGGTCTCTTTGTTTGGCAACACTCCCCAGGGCCCTGCCATTAACTGTATAAGCCCTGGCCTGCCTTAACTTTACCAAAATGCAACACATCACATTTAACTAAATTAAACTCAATTTGTCACTCTTCAGCCTATAGGCCTGTCTGATCAAGGTTCCATTGTACTGTTAAGATAATCTTCTTCACTGTCCAGCACACCGACTATTTTGGTGTAATCTGCAAACTTACTAATCATACCCTCCTATATTCACATCCAAATCATTTATGTAGATGAGGAAAATCAGTGTACCCATCACCAGCTTATTTATGGAACATTACTTACATTTTGTATGGTGAAGACAAATAGAACATACTTGCTAAATTCACCTGATATCTCCTTATTTTCCATGATTAATTTCCCAGTCTCTCTTTTTTTTATCAGATCAACATGCTCGGTCTTAACTCTTCTCCATTCTTAAATATGTAGAGAATCTGTTAAGTTTTTTTTAATTGCCAAATAGCTTCTTGTGTAGTCTATTTTTTCTCCTTATTAATCTTTTAGTCATTTTATGTATATATGTCTAATCTTCTGACCTGCCACTGATCTTTGTGTAATTATATGTTTTACAATAAGTTTGATCCTATCTTTATTTTTGCTAGGCATTGATGGTGAGCCTTCTCCTTGGAATGTTTCTATCACATTTTAGTGTCTTTATTCTGTGTGCTCTGAAATATTTATTAAAATATCTGCCACTGCACCTCTATCAACCTATACCCTGACCTAATTTTTCAGTTCTCTTTAGCTTGTCCTGCTTTCATGTCCTCAATTGCCTTATTTAAGTTCAAATACTAATCTTGAACTCATTTCTCTCAATTTTATAATGAATGTAAAGTTCAATCACGTTGTGATTATTGCGACTGAGGGTTGCCTTCATTATGTGATCATTTAATCTATTCTGTCTCATTGTACAATAGCATTTTGAGTATAAGTTGTGCTCCGAAATGCTCCAGATCATTGTGTATAACGAGACTATTCTCAAAACATTGTATGAACACCTTTTCTCAGCTACCATATGACTTTTTTAGTTTGACCCTTATACTACATCATACCTCATCATTATTGTAAGCCATACCTCTACACCACTCCAATGGGTGACCTCTTGCCTTGATCATTTCTTGTCATGGTCCAAACCACCTCCTAGTTTCCTGAACTTACATCACTCTCTCAATTGTGTTCATGCTGCCATAAGTTGACAGAGTACTCTCCAACTTTTCCTAGCTTACCGTCTTTCCTAAATGGCCTACACTCTTTAAATTTTTAAGTATCAATTGATATCATCTGACAGCCATGTTTCTGGAATGATTTTTCAAATCATACTAATTTATTTCAATTTGCAATCTCAATTCAACTGTTTTCTTTTGAATGCCAGGTACAGAATATTTTGTGTTATTCTTGTTATATTTGGAACCTCTAACCTTTATATGCAGTACTGGTTTATTCTTGGATATGTTCCCTCTATCCATTCCCACCATGGATTGGTTAATATTTTCCCCACACTGATTCTTATTTCTCTTACCTTTTCTCCACTTTTTCTTTTAACAAGCCTTCCTAAATTTGATCTTTTGCACCAGCACCCCACCCCCATATTAATTTTGAAGCGTTATCTACTTCCCTAGCTACGTAAGTCACTACTACACTAGCCTCTGCATGATATAGGTGTAGATCTTCCCAGTAGTACAAATCCCATTTTCCCAAGTACTGGGGCCAGAGCCCCACAAACCAGAACCTACTTCTCACACATCAGACTTTGAGTCAAACATTCATTTCTCTAATCTCATTTGGTACGTTTCCCCCGAATGTTTTCTTTCCACTGCACAGACCTCTAAGGTCAGTACGTGGTAGAGACTTACAAGAAAGCAGATGAGTGGACATATTGTTAACTGGGTATTTAATTTTATATTGTGACCATGGTCGTGGTGAAACTACAGAGATTTACAGTTCACTCCTCCCATCTTGGTCATAAGAGATTTGACACTTTTTTTTAATTTGACTATTTGTCTTGAGGCAATCCATTGTATTTCAGGACTTTTGCCATTTTGGAGTTGAAATGATTTTCAGGTTAACTGGTATTATGATTTTGCTGCTCAATTAATTTTGGTTCACATGTTGAGAACTTCAAATGTAATCTGCCTGTGATAAAAAGCAAAGTAACTGGAATACCAACCTCATCAAAACAACTGGGGTTTTCTTACAGGATTAGTTTCAAGGAAAGCAAAGAGATGTCAGCATATTTTGAAAAAGTTCTGTTATATGCCTCAAAATGCAAAAAGGCCTGAAAACAGACACGGAAATCACAGCACATGATTCACCTACACATCGCTTCTGATTCAGGCAGCATATAAATTTCATGTCACCAGCTTATTTAAACGGTTGCATTGTGCAGGCAACTGCAAGTGTGCTGTTCAGTGACTACATGAGCAAGGCCACAAAATTGCTCGTAGCTAGTACCAGATAAAAGCTGCATCCTGCACTACTTAATGTCACTCTGCATTTTTTTAATTGGGTGGCATAATTTAGAGGAAGGATTTTGCTGAAAGTTATTTTAAAAGATATTCTAACCTGGAAAATGGCACAACATGCCAAAAAGGAGACTCCAAGATATTCTGATGCTGCCTCCAAGGTTTTATTAAGGGCATGTAGGGAACATTAGGTGCTACTTATTCACAAGCCCTCCAACTATAGTCTCCGAAAACAAATAGCTGTTTCAGTTAATATCAGGAGCCCAAAAATCATGGATTCAGTGCGACAAGAAGCTGAGTGGTATCATGTGAATGATTAAGATCGGTGAATGTATCTTCAAATGCCATAATCCTATTAACCAAAGTATCTAACTCATCTATTTCTCAAATTATCCTAATTTCCTAACAATCATTATCAAGTACAACCGATACTAATGATTCATTCACACCAAACGCATGTAATGCTGCCACAAATTTTGCACCCATGTTTCTCAACCTTTCCAAGGTTCTTGACTCATTGTCTACTGATGTTTCAAACCGAACCATTTTCTTGCCTGTGGTGGTTTGCCTTTATCTTTAATGAAGAGGTTCAGGGTAAGAAGGCAGATTACAGATCTATCTATGACAGAGATTTGAACCCATGCTGCCAACGTTATTCTGAACCATACCTTAACCACAACCAACTGAGCTAAGCAGTCCCAACAATCTTGCCACTTTCTCAACACCCTAAGGCAACTTCTGAGCCCTAGCTTTAGCTTTCAACTAACTTCTACAATCTTCCGAGTTCTGAATCCCCTATGGAAAATATGAGCTGCACTTTTTCTTCCTCGGGAAACTGAATGTCATGAACATTTTAGAAACACTCAAATGTAGCACCCTTGGAATTGAGTGTACCCTGAAAGTTTTATGTTGTCATAGAATTTTGGAAACAGATTATATCACACATCCAATATCTATATTGGAGGCAGGTTAGCACCTCTGCCCCACACCCCACCCCAACTCTGTTGTTCTGACATGCTACAGATGTATTCCATGAGGAAGACTGATGCAAAGTTCCTCCACTATTTCTTTGTTCCCCATTACTACTTCTCCAGCCCCATTTTCTAACAGTCCAATGTTCACTCTTGCCTCTTTTTTTCTTATCTTTTGATATATCCATAAAACTTTTAAACTTTTTTTTCTTTTAATATTACTAGCCAGTTATTCTCATTTTGTCTTCTCCCCCTTTTTATTGCTTTTTACAGTAATCCTCTGTTGGTTTATAAAGGTTTTCCAATCCTCTGGATTCCCAATAATCTTGGCCAGATTGAATGCTTTTGCTTTTATGCTGTTCCTGACTTTCCTTGTCAACCACAGTTGTTTCGGCCTCTCCTCAGTATGCTTCTTCTTCCTTGGGATGAATATCTGCTGTGCCTCCTAAATTACCCTCGAAATCCTGATCCACTGACTTCCCTGCTCAGCTCCTCCCTCATTTCTTTATTGTTACAATTGAGTAAAGGTAATACCATTACATCTGATTCCAGCTTCTTGCTCTCAAAGTGCCATCAGAAATCTATCACATTATTTACACTGTCCCCTAAAGATTTCTTCACCTTAAGCTCCCGAATCAAGTCGGCCTCATAATCCAAAATTGCCTGATCCATATTGGACTCTATTCTTAGGAGCAGCTGTGGTAATCATGTAGACAAATTACATTTCTTGGGATCTGCTACCAACCTGATTTTTCCAGTACAGCTGCTTACTGACGTCTCCCATGATTCATTGTAATAGTGCCTTTCTTAGTTTTTTTTAATATTCATTCTCCAGATGTGGGCATCTTTGGCAAGGCCAGAATTTATTGCCGATCCTTAACTGCCCTCTTTGGACAATTAAGAGTCATCACATTGCTGTGGGTCTGGAGTCACATGTAGACCAGACCAGATAAGGCAGGTTGTTTCAGAGATAGTAGGCCCTGATGAAGGGTCTAGGCCTGAAACGTCAGCTTTCCTGCTTCTCTGATGCTGCTTGGCCTGCTGTGTTCATCCAGCTCCACACCTTGTTATCTCAGGTAAGACAGGTGTTGGTTTGCTCCCCTGAAGGACATGAGTGAATCAGATGACCATTTCGTCAATTATCAGAAAAACTCATCACTAGATTCCGAATTCTAGATTTTTATTGAATTCAAATTCCACCATCTGCTACAACAGGATTTGAACCCAGATCTCTGGAATGTTACCTGTGCCTCTAGATTAACAGCTCGGTGATAATACCATTAGGCTGTCACCTCCCCTATACATGCCTTTTCTATCTCTTGATTTATTTTTGTCTCACATCCTGAGTACTGCTTGGAAGTCTTGTACAAAACTCCCATCAGGCACTTGCCTCTTCTATGGTTTCCTTAACTCTACCCACACAGACCCTACACTTTCCAACTCTATATTACCTCTTGTTATCGATTTTAGTTTTATTTCTGACTAAGAAGGCAAACCTACTCACCAAAAAACCTACTCCCCGCCCATCTGCCTGTCTTTTTGATAGGATGCTTATCCTTAGCTATTGAGTTCCTAGCCCTGATCCAGATGAATATGAACATAACAATGAAGTGAACCATCAACAAACTGAGAAGTAAATGTTTGGGAAATGATGGAGCCTTTCCTATTGTCAATCTGTCACCACATTTATGGTATAAGATGATCAGATGATTTTACGGCCCTAAATATTGTACGTCTTCAAAAAGCAGGCTATCGTAACCTGAAAGCCAAAATTAATCCAGGAGCTAGTGCCAATATATTACAATATGCATTGTATATGTGTCCCAAAATTGGAACTCCATGATACAACCTACAGAAGACCATCTCACAGCATGCAGTGGATCTGCAATCCTGTGCAATAATACAATCACACTGCAGTGCTAGTATGCACGTTTAGCTTGGATTCTCAAAATCTTCTACCTGGTAGATGCCTATGATCCAGCCTTGCAGAAGTATCAATACACACAGACCTCAACATCATAATTATTCATGAAGCTCAAACAACATCCACAGTGGTGAAAAAGAGTGACAGAGCTCTTCTTTTCAAAGGCAGAGGGGAATCAAACAGATGTGTGACCAGCAATTAGGGAGAGTAGCATCACAACTCCGCACTAGACATGAGACCGAATCAAAAGTCCAGTCACAAATACCTAGATACCAGCAAAAGCTTCAAAGGTATGCAGTCAGTCCAGTCCTTTGAAGTCATTACCAATCAAGGTGCAACACTGCAAAGGAGCAAAAGCAACTCAGACCAATGCATCACATGTCAATCATGCACACGGAGTGAGGAAGAAAACCCCAACAACAATGATCATGTGATGATGCTGAGTGACAGCAACCAGCAGCAAAACAAATAAGTTGTCAGCCTCGAGCAATTCAGAATAACTTGCAAATCTGCACGTGGGTATATGACCAACAGACCAAGACGTGTTGGCAAATCTCCAGCACATTATACCGACGTTTGAATTATTCATCTTGTCACGCCTGTTTATATATGGTTGAATTGATAACATGTGCCTGTGTAATGGGATGTTTGGGATTTTCTTTCTTTGGAAAAAGGGGAGATGTTGTAATTTGTCTTATGGAAGATGTGCTACATACCTTTAAGAGAAATGCTCATGTGTCATCACCATATTTATAACATATGACCTAATGGTTTATGACCTAATGGTATAAAGTCAAAGTCTCCATCTTCCTGAGCTCTGTCCTCTTGCAGCATGACATTCTGAGGGAAGCCTGCCATAGCACATCCACATTGCTTAGATCATAACTCAGGAAGACTGACTGGAAAGGGACATCATTTATTGTTGAACACCAAAATAGGACCACTACTTGTGGCGTACATAGGCTAACCCAAGCCCGAGACAACAGTCCTGCAGACCCATCCTGGGTCAGCTTTGTAAAGGGCTCATATGATGAGTTCTAACTCAGCAGGCCATTGCCTATCACCAAGGGAACTCATACTCAATAAGCTCCAAAAGGAAATCAATTAGTGATTGCCTACCTTAAAGGCATTATTACACTTAGTTTGAGCCCAAACTTGCAAATGTCTCTGTTTGTGGTGTAGATATATGAATACACAGGACTGTAGTGAAAGTTCATTGAATTCTTCAGTACTATATTACCTAAATCTCACGTGTAATTTATCCTACAGGAGCTAAGCTAAGCTAAGTATCACATCATGATATTTGTAGATCATCAACTACCACACCAGCTCACATTATTTGTTTTCTTTGAGATTGGATGTAAAAGCAACTGGGCCATTATTTGGATAGGCAACAACTGGTAACACCTTGAGCTGTCTTTTCTTTCATGGTTCCATCTGAAATGAGGTGAAGTGACAAGTGAAGTATGATGTAAATTTTGGTAACAGAATCTCTCACTCCTTCAACTTCCCTTACTCTATCCAACCTGACCCAATGCATGAGAATGCTCCAAGTGTTCAGGTTGAGATGGAAATTCCATGCTCATTTATTACCTGGTTGCCTCAGTGATTATTGCTTTCCAATTTTGGGGTGGCATGGTGGCTCAATGGTTAGCACTGCTGCCTCACAGTGCCAGGGACCTGGGTTCAACTCCACCCTCAGGTAACAGTTTGTGTGGAGTTTGCACATTCTCCTCATGTCTGCGTGGGTTTCCTCCAGGTACTCCGCTTTCCTCCCATAGTCCAAAGGTGTGAAGGCTAGGTGGATTGGTCAAGCTAAATTGCCTACAGTGTACAGGGAGGTGTAGATTAGGTGGTTATAGGGTGATAGGCCTGGGTGGGATACTCTGGGGGTCAGCATGGACTTGTTGGGCCAAAGAGCCTGTTTGCACACTATAGGGATTCTATGAAAAGATTGTGAAGTCTAAGGTGGAAGAAGGGCCAGTGTCATCTAAAGCACTAATGTAAATAAACAGAGAGGGACCTTGTCAAAAGTTCTTCACTCCCTATATTGGCTTCCACTCATTATGCACTCAAACCTCCATTCAACTTTAGGCTTTCTCCATCTGAGCTGTGAACGAATTTTTCCTGATTTTAGAGCAATGATCCCACTGAGGTTTTTTTTTATTGTTCAGCAGGCATCACGTTTTAACTAACAGAAAACAGAGTTGAAACAGTAAAAAAAGTCTTTTCATACAGACAAAGCTTGGATTCTAAAGCACAAATATGCTCTTCACTCTTCTGTATAGTTGTGAAACTTAGAACTTAAAACGTGTAAAAACCAAAAGAACTGCAGATGCTGTAAATCAGGAACAAAAACAAAGTTGCTGGAAAAGCTCCGCAGGTCTGGCAGCATCTGTGGAGGAGAAAACAGAGTTAACGTTT
>NC_063358.1:34775229-34833163 GCF_021869965.1 Rhincodon typus | reverse complement strand
AACAATGCCACCCGAAGGCTGGAGGAACAGCACCTCATATTCTGCCTGGGAACCCTGCAGCCCAATGGTCTCAATGTGGACTTTACAAGATTCAAAAATCTCCCCGCCCCCGACCTCATCCCAAGACCAGCCCATCGCGTCCCCGTCTCCTTGACCTGTCCGTTTTTTCTCCCACCTATCCGCTCCTCCCACCTCACTGATCAACCCCCACCCCTATTTCCTACCTACTAGTCTCATCCCCACCACCTTGGCCTGTCCATCTTCCCTCCCACCTACCCGCCCCTCCCTCCTCACTGACCAACTCCCATCTCAACTCCCTACCTACACTCACCTGTACTGGCTTCATCCCCGCCTCCTTGACCTGTCCGTCTACTCTTCACCTATCTGCTCCTCTATCCACCTTCTATCACCACCTCCCCCTCTCTCTATTTATTTCAGAGCCCCCTTCCCATCCCCAATTTCTGAAGAAGGGTCCAGGCCCGAAACGTCAGCTTTCCTGCTCCTCTGATGCTGCCTGGCCTGCTGTGTTCATCCAGCTCCACACCTTGTTATCTCAGACTCCAGCATCGGCAGTTCCTATTATCTCTCAGTTGTGTGTATGTAGTGCTGGGGAGATTTTGGGCAACACTTCATCTACCCTATTTTTGCTTAGAAATTGTGTTGTAGAAATTGGTGGATGTATTGACCTACAATTCTTGGATTTTGCTGTGTGAAAATTGGTTACTGTATGTTATTCATAACTTTGAATCACTTTCTACAGAGATGGCTTCAGTTTAATATACAAGGTCTGTCTGTTTATTGACTTTGTAAAATAACAGTCTTCTTTCCAATTAAGCTGTAGTTTTCCGAAATCATGCTAAAAAATGCTTAAAGACATTAAAATTTTTATATATCTTTTCTCAACCATGTTACTATTTTGAATATATTGTAAGGTTGTTTTACTATTATCTGACTCAAACCTTTTTGTCACCAACAAGAGGAGAAGAAATGTGGATTGAGATATATCCAGGGCCTTAACTGAAGTTATGCTAGAGTTTCACCTTAATGGAATACCTTGTCCTATTGAGGGAACAATACTCAAAGGATGTCAAAGTCTTATATTTGCTGCAGAAGAGATTTATGAAAACAATACCAAGGACGAGTGGCAAGCAATGTAATTGGTGAAAGACCTTCAATTTATATGAATTCCACATAGTATATTTTGGAGGGATAACGAGACCACACATCTCATATAAGTATGTAAGTAATGAAAATATGTATCTAAGTATGATTCAGAAACAAAGGTATATGTCCTGTGTGTGGTTAGAATGTGGAGCACATTAACTGGATTTAAGGAGAATTAAAATTAACAAATAAAGGTTACAGAAACAGAAAGATTATGATTATGATTATGAAATTAGATTCTGTGGCACATGCATAATGAATTGGACTGGTTGGGTTAAATGGTCAGTTTCTGTGTTGAGTACTGTGCTACACTACGAAGATATGCTAATATACAAGAGAAACTGAGCTTATTCTCGATGGAATAGGAAAGGTCAAAGGGATATTTAATAGAGTTGATCATAACTATAAAATCTTTTGACTGAATAACTATGTAGAAACTATTTCCATTGGCAGGAAGATTGGTATGCAGAAGATGCTGATTTAATGGTAATTGGAAAAATAACAACAAGGAAGATAAGGTTTTAAATGTGGTTCAGTTCTCTGGATCACATAGTCTAGAAGGGTGGTGAAAGCAGATTCAATTTTAACTTCAGGCCAAGCAGCATCATAGGAGCAAGAAGGCTGACGTTTCGGGCCTCGAAGGATCTAGGCCCGAAAAGTCAGCCTTCCTGGTCCGATGATGCTGCCTGGCCTGCTGTGTTCATCCAGTTCTACACCTTGTTATCTCAGATTCTCCAGCATCTGCAGTTCCTACTATCTCAGTTTTAACTTCATTGGGGTAATAGCATTAATGCTTAGAAATAGGGGTATGAAAGAAGGATAGGGGAGCAAGACAAATTGAATATATCTTTCAAGGAGCCCACACAGGTATGATGGGCAGAATGATCTGCTTTTGTGCATTCTTTTCTATAGCTCTATCATTTGGTGTGCTTTTGAGTATTACAGATGGAGTGTGCGGCAGACATAATCTTTGACCTCTGCCAACTTTTTATTCAGGCCATTCTGTAGATATGGCCATAGCTGGTAAGGTTGGAATAATTATTTATCCTTCGGTTCCTTGAGAAGTTGAAGGTGTATCTTCAACTTGGACAGCACAGTGGTAAGCACTGCTGCCTCACAGCACCACGGACCTGGGTTTGATTTCACCCTCGGGTGACTGTCTGTGTGGAGTTTACACATTCTCCTTGTAACTATGTGGGGTTCCTCTAGGTAGTCTGGTTTCCTCCCACAGAACAAAGATGTGCAGGCTAGGTGGATTTGCCATGCCAAGTTGCCCATAATGTCCACGGAGGTGCAGGCTGGGTGAATTATTCATAGGATATGCAGGGTTATAGGGTAGTGGCATGAGTCTGGGCAGGCTGCTCTTCAGAGGGTTAGTGTAGACTCAATGGGCCAAATGACCTGTTTCCACACTATTTGAATTCTACAATTCTACTTGAAGCTGAACTAAGGCAGGAGCAGCATCTGAACTGTCCGAATTTAGAAAATCAATCTGTCTTCAGGGTTTGCTTTTGTTAACTCTAAACCAATAGTCTCCTAGTTTTAATTGTACGTGTAGGCATGTCAAGTGAGAATATCAACAACAAACGACAGACATTGCTAGAGAAATTGAATGGGCCTGGCAGCATCTGTGGAGAGAAATCACAACTAACATTTTGAGTTTAGTGAAGAAGAGTCACTGGACTCAATGTTAATTCAGTTTTTCTCTCCACAGATGTTGCCAGACTTGCTGAGCTTCTCCACTAGTTTTGTGCTTTTGTTTCAGATTTCCAACATCCATAGTTCTTTGTTTTATTTAAGAAAATATCATCAAGTTTGTCTGTTATGGTAATGCTGCTATCTAAATTTAAAGAGTAGAAAAGTGGCATGGCTGAGGTTATTCTTTGGAGAGTTGATAGGAACAATGAGACCTAACAAACCCAAATCAATATGTAGTGATTAGAACGAGGTCAGCCAGGTAGACTTCAAAGAATATGAGTTCCCTGATTGGGGTTGTTAACCTGGTCCAATCAGGGAGCCCTGGCTGACAGATAAGTACAGGAATGTCAGGAGTTCTGTTCAGTCCAGGAGCCAGCTCTTAGCTAGCTGAGTCAGTATCATGTACTATACTCGTGTAAATAAAGGGTGACTTGCTGATGGGATACTGACCTTCATGGAGTTTTTGCACAATTAAAACAATAAAGGAAAGTAAAATAGGTGAGGAGAGATTGGAAACCTTGGTAAAATTAATACTTGAAAAGCAGAATGACTTTGCCTGTTCTCATAAAACTTATAATAAATGTTGCCTGTACATCATTGCCTTTTTTCCCTCCATTGTCTATTCCACTAATTGGTGAATTGAATTCCAATTAACTCAGTGGTTGTGTTCATTCTGATGAATTGGTCTCTAGTGAATAAGCATTAATTTCATTTATATTTACGGTGCTGACCATAACATGCAGTCAAGACAACTAGTGCAGCTGCCACATATCACTCAGAATCTTTCTGTTAGACAAATAGGAACTACTCCTTGGAGGGTTAATTTCATGTCAAAGTTTGCTGCCGCTTTTGTAGCAAATGTCCTTTCCTGCCCAAATGTAATAGTTTCTCTGGCTGGCATCATTATTCTTTGGATTGGGTTTTGTATGCCAGTCATCAAACATAACTAAAGCATACATTAAGGATACAAACAGCATAGAGGCCATATATATTGTGAGGTCTCATCATAGTAAGCGAGAACATGAACGTATAGTTTTGATTAATTATCCTGTCATTGGGTTTCAGTTCTCCATTCTTACTAATTATAATCAATTCAACAGTTTAACAAACCCTTATCAAATGGCAGGTAGAACCAAATTTTATATATTTAACACAGACATAAGCCAAATACCTGGACAATAAATGGATCAATCTGAAAAGTTTCTGCTGGGGGTGAGAAACAGCATGAATTTCTACAAAGACATTTCTATTGTCTACAACATCTTCCATTTCTGCTGACCTTTAAATGTGAATGTCATTGCCATGGAAATTATTCCATCAAGTCACAGCCATAAATAAAACTCTAAATCCAATTGATTGAAGTGAAATTCTCTAGAAATTTTTTCCTCTAAATTGATTTGGATTTTTTTATGATTTTTCACTTCTTCCACAATATGTCATAACTTTTGACAGAATGGCAATTAAGATTCTAGAGTAGATGTGCATTTCGCATTGTGGATGCTGTGTTCGGTTTGTTCACCAAGCTGGTTCGTTAGCTTGCAGATATTTCATTACCCTGCTGGGTAACATCGTCAGTGCAGCCTCCAATGAAGCATGTTGTATTTCCCACTTGTTATTTAAACTTTGGGGTGCATTGGAGTTGATGACTTCATTTCCGGTTTTTCTTTGCAGCGGTGTGTATATAGGATCTAATTCTACTTATTTATTGATGGTAATTGTATGTATTATGATACACAATCAAGGCATCACAGTTGGACAGCAGGACAAATTGGAAAGTGTCCAGGATGTGTCCCGTGAGTCATTCATTTTATGTCCAGGTATTTTCCCTGAAGATAAAAATCCCACTTATGATTCATGACTTTTTGCACATTCTTAATTTTGGGAAGAAAGTATAAAATGATTAGTTGATTAAGTCTTCAGTGCAGCAACCAAATTAAAAGAGCTTGTATTATCAGTATTTAATTCTATTAATGGGTGGCTAAACAGGTTGGAGTTAAATGTTAAATGGGAAAATGATGTGGAAAATTGATGAGCTAAATGTATTTTATGTATTCAATCAAATTAGTGACCAGTTAAGCCCTTCGGTGTGGTTGTTAGCTCTGATGACAAGTTCTCACAAAAATATTGTCACATAAAATAATACTGCCGTAATATCTTTGGATTGTGTCGCTCATAATTGGCAGTTTCTCCAAACTGAAGTAGACTTATTAAGCAGGTCAATACTGTGGCTGGTTCTGGCATCATATAAAACTAGCCTTGAGTTGGTTGGAACAAAGTTCTGAGTTTCCAGTCATTTTTAAGCTGTCAAACACAGTCAACAACGTCACATATTCCTTATCTACTGTTTCTGTTTGTTTCTGCGATCGATAAGGTTTGAGTTATAAAAAGCACTGTATACTTGTGAGGAGGCACAAAGTCAATGGTGAATTGCCTTCTTTAATGCCAGTTGTAAACAGTTTAGTTATGATTGTTTATAATCGTGACACCATGTGGGACTTGGAAAAGGTCAAGTGTATTCAGCATTCTGTAATCTCTTGCTTAGTGCTAAATTTGCCTTTAACACAATGGCCTCCATTAGAGTCTTCCACAGCATTGAAACTTAAATATTTTGTTTACTGTTTAAGAACATTTTAAATACAATCAATTTATGAATGAGCATTTTTGGAATGTGAAATTTGCACTCATTGCTTCTGTAATTTGATAATGTTACAAAATTGTATTTACTTTTAATCTAAAGTGACTTTATTTATGAAGAAAACTATAACTATGGGATAAGTTTTTTAAAAGTCTGCAAAAAAAATTCTAAGAGGACTCTACTGTAGTTGTTAAAATAGCTGAACATTTGCATGACTTCATTTTACAAATTACAAAGTTATCGTAAAAGAGACATGCTGTCTGGAAGGGGACAACCACTACACGCAGCTGAATTGAGTGTCAATAGTCCACCCCCTGAACAACTTACAGATATCAATATATATTGGCCTACCTATTCTGATGATTAGATAATCATTTCTGAAGCACAAATGGGAGTTGCACATGGGGGACCCTGTGGAGATCCCATATGAACAGGCTACGTAGGAATTATCCTATGCCTAGAACAGTTCAAATGTATCCTTTTAAATCAGAGAATTCAGATGGTTCAGATTAAACTAATTGAAGTAGTTATTCAGGAAAGGTTAGACTAAATGTTGAAGTACCTCATTTACATCCTAAGTAACTATAAAGCTAGCCCCCAAGCTACCTCAAGCCTCCAACTATACCTCTTCCCAACTCCTGAGACACCCAGCTGTTGACCCAACAACCCCATGGATTTGTCATCCCTCCCCAGTAACCAGACCCAATCCCTTGCCCCAGAGCCTGGACCTGACCACGCCTTGCTTACAACGAGACCCAACCGCCCACACCCGCAACTTCTGGAACCAAACTCTTTTGTTTCATAATCAAGAAAAAGAAAAAGTGCAATAGCAATCTGTGAGAGATTGGAATTTGCCTCAGTTTTTGGACAAAAGAAATGCATCCCAGGCCCCAAGAAAACTTTTCACATCAAAGAGATGTTCACCTGCACACATCCCAGGCCCCAAGAAAACCTTCCACATCAGACAGATGTTCACCTTCACATCTGCTAATGTGGTATACTGTATCCACTGTTCCTGATGTGGCCTACTCTACATCGGGGAAACCAAGCGGAGGCTTGGAGACCGCTTTGTGGAACACCTATGCTCAGTTCGCGACAAATGACTGCACCTCCCAGTCACGAACCACTTCAACTCCCCCTCCCACTGCTTGGACAACGTGTCCATCCTGGGCCTCCTCCAGTGCCAGAACGATGCCACCCAAAGTTTACAGGAACAGCACCTCATATTTCACTTGGGAACCCTGCAACCCAATGGTCTCAATGTGGACTTCACAAGCTTCAAAATCTCCTCTCCTCTGACTGCATCCCAAAACCAGCCCAGCTCGTCCCCGCCTCCCTAACCTGTCCGTCCTTCCTCCCACCTATCCACTGCTTCCACCTCAAGCCTCACCCCCACCTCCTACATACCAGCCTCACCCCGCCTTCTTGACCTGTCTGTCTTCCCTGGACTGACCTACCCCCACTCTAACTCCCCACCTACACTCACCTTTACTGGCTCCATCCCCACCTCTTTGACCTGTCTGTCTCCTCTCCACCTATCTGCTCCTCTATCCATCTTCTATCCGCCTCCCCCTCTCTCTATTTATTTCAGTATTCCCTTCCCCTCCCCCATTTCTGAAGAAGGGTCCAGACCCGAAACGTCAGCCTCCCTGCTCCTCTGATGCTGCTTGGCCTGCTGTATTCATCCAGCTCTACACCTTGTTGTATCAAAGGGTTCTTGCTGGGTGTAATTTATGTTGTCAGCACATTTGATGAGGGGACTCTGATACACAGTGCACAATCCAGCCCAATATGCTTATTCATGTTTGTGTGGACCTATTGATTCAACTTTAGACATTGGACCTTGACTGAGTTGAGTTCTACTGAACATTTAAGATAATGAACCCCAGCTGCTGACTGTTGTTAATTTTTTTGCAGTAATCAGACTAAAAGATGTCAAGGTTTCCACTGATTTAAATGCCGTTTTAAATATAAAGTTTGGTTTGCCTGTATCAATATGGCATCTTCAATCAAATAGGGTGACAGAGATGTAGGGCACAGAAATAGACCCTTTGGTCCAACTCATCTGTGCCGACCAGATATCCCAAATTAATCTAGTCCCAGCTGCTAGCATTTGGCCCATATCTCTTTTATTATTACCCTTCTTATTCATAATCTTTTTATAAAATCCCTAAAAGAACTCAAAATGACCTGGCTGTACAGACTTTCTTAAAATGGCTTCATTCAACAAGATTCAATTATTTTTGACTATATTAAAGATGGTTGCTATTCAATGACCCCTTTTTTTCAGTTGGCTGCCATGTTTTCACTCAAGCAAATCTTCTCTACATCTGAGGCATTTTCATATCAAGTTCATTTTTTTTTCATTTATTCACTTATAGGATGTGGGTGTCGTTGGCTGGCCAGCATTTATTGCCCATCCCTAGCTGCCCTTGAGAAGGTGGTGGTGAGCTGTCTTGTTGAACCACTGCAGTCGCTGTGCTGTCAGTTGACCCACAATGCCCTTAGGGAGGGAATTCCAGGATTTTTGATTATTATGTGATCAGATTTGTGCTCTTGTTCTTAATCTAGTGTTTCATGGTGTAATGACTATTTTACATATTGGCCTTGAAGAGCGTACAACATTGATTTACAAGAATGATATCCTTTTCATCCCTAGGTGACCTCATTACTGTTTCTTGATTTTCACTGCTGTGCCGAACAAAAAATTCAACACTGCAGGAATCTATCTTTCCCTGAATAACACATGGAACCAACATAAACCTGATACCGCAAGATTTTCTCTGTGCATTGTCTTGCATTATTCAAATGTGATTTTGCTTGGGAAGATTTTTTTGAAACTTTCCTATTTCCCACCACAATGACCAGTGAAATAACTCCATGAAGGCCAGTACCCTGTCATTAAGTCACATTTTATTTACGTGCGCAGTACATGACACTAACCCAACCAGCTCAGAGCCACCTCCTAGAGTGAGCAGAATTTCTGACACTCCTGTTTATTTCTGTCAGTTAGGACTCCCTGATTGGACCAGATTAACAATCCCATTCGGGGAACTTATTCTATGAGATTGACCTGGCTGATCTTGTTCCAATCACTCCAACCAGCTCGCACAGAGGATATTTAACTCTAAATGTTCTACGTGAGAATGGTGAATTTCAGTTACCTAAAGGAAGCGCACTCCTTAAAGGAACATAGAATTATAGAAATACTAAAGCACAGTCTCCCTCACACACGCACACACACGCACACAAACACACATGCCAGTCTGACTCCAAGTTGAAACACAGTCAGATTCTAAACAAGGCCTCACACCTTGACCAGGGATGCCACCTCTGGTATACTGAGGGAACTGATAAAAACTTTCGTTATCTCGGGACAGTTATTGAAAGAAATTCTGTAATTTGCATATTAATTCATTCTAACTAATTAAAGATTTAACAGCCATCTTAGGTTTGTTCAACACATTCACATTGGTTCTAAGACCCTTTGATCTTTTCTTATAAATTCTGTGTCTGATGGCACCTCTCTCACTGATACCTGAAGAAGCAGTGAGACTTCGAAAGCTTGTGTCTTCAAATAAACCTGTTGGACATTAACCTGGTGTCATGTGATTTTTGACCTTGTCCACTCCTGTACAACACCAGCACTTCCACATCAAAGCACAGAAAGCGTCCATTCAACTCCTCATACCTTTTGCCAGTTCTCTGAAAAAGTTACAGATTTTTTCCATTCATCTGCTTTTCCTTCATAGCCTTGCATTTTTATTTTCCCTTTTAAGTAGTACTTTATTCTTGTTTTAAAACTACAATTAAATCTGTTTCCACCTCTCTTTCAGTCAATACGTTCTGATCATAGCAATCTGGATCAAATTCCAACAGAGTATACTGATGGTTTTTCTGGAGTTTATAGTTCAGAGATACTTGCTTCATAGCGGTTGTTCACCTATGGGACTATACTAGCTGTGTTTAAAGCTGTATAAAGATTTTGTTGAAAATAATTTTTTGCATTTTTGACAGGTGGAAAAAGAACTAAAACAGAAGTCAGATCCAAAATATTTGCCTCAGATTTTGCACAGAAGGAATGCATGAAAGGGTTCTTGTGAGGTGAAATTTATGTTGTCAGTAAATTTGGAGAGTGGACTTGGTGATACACTGAGGGTTATCGCAACAAAGATTCTTATTGAGTAAATGCCAGCTAAAATCCAGCCCAGAGTATTAAGACGTATAGTACCTCAATCTAGTGACTAGAAGACCAATTTTGTAAATCTCAGCTCAGTTTTTAAATGAGAACAGATTCTAACGATAAAACTGTTCCCTGTTTTTTTGGCCCTTACTGGTAACTTTAGACTTTGAGACTACAGAATTGTTGAAATTCTGATTTAAATAATGCATGGCATGGCAATTTAATGAACTAATGAACTTTTAATGAACTAGAAATTTCATTCAACGAATCTCAAATCATTTGTCTGCAACAACAATATTTTTATGGAAATCTTTTCAAAATCTGTTACCTGCCTATCTCACCCTAGCCCGTTTCATAAATGCAAAATGTAAAGCAAAAGAGAACTATGCCTTTCTTATGTATGCTTAAAAATGACTTTGTGAGACTGAACAGTATTCCTGAAGAGATAGAAATTCTACAAAATTTAACACGGCTAAAGAAAGAATAAAACTTAAAATATAAAATGCTTAAAGGGCAGATTAACATAATATAAAAGACTTATAAAGAAGTTATTAAAACAAATCATAGATAGTGACTGACAGAATTTAGCAGCAGTTTTATATGACTTCAAAACAAGGCCTACAAGAAAAGATTTTGCAGTTTTAGGAATGAAATGTCAATCACACAGCCCTAATTAGTATGGCGAAGAATTAAAAATTGGATAATCCTCATTGTGTAGAGAGGCTTTTACATTTCCAGTTTTCCTCCATCGCAGATAAATATGTCCAAGTCAAAAAAATAACAAGATGCATCCAATATTAAGGTGTAAAGATAGATCAATCTCCACCTCTACATAAGATCACAGTGGAAAAAAAATCACAATTAAATTGCTCATTGAGAGCAGAAGTGTGAAATAGCTAAATATCATTGTCGTACACCTGGCTATTCCTATTGGTAAACTAAATGAAATATTATCATGTTTATTAATCATTCCAATTTCCTTTGTTACCTTATTAACATGTTCAGATGGGAGAAAGGCAATAAAGTAATTAAGTAAGCACACCAAATTATTAAACAATGATAGTTTTCACAATTTAAATCTGACTTGGCAGCTTTTTGAACTGACCATTATCACTGGATAGCAGGATTTGAGCTCGTATTTAGCTTCCATCCACTTTACTCTGGGATAACACAATTGGTTCAGTATCAAATTTGCCGGTTTGCTTCTCGATCGAAGGTATTGTGCTAACCACTGGAAGAAGACTTGCAAAATCATGAGCGAGCTGGGAAGTGTAGACAGGGAGAAGTTGTCCCCATTCATAAAAGAATAAAAAGAATGAGAGAGCATAGAATTAAAGTGAATTGCAAATGCAGCAAGGGTAACACAAGAAAAATTTTCTTATTCAATGAGTTGTGAGGATGTGGAATGCACTGCCTGGGGAGGTGATGGCATCGTGATATTATCACTGGACTGTTAATTCAGAGACTCCGATAATGTTCTGGGGACCCGTGTTTGAATCCCACCATGGCAGATGGTGGAATTTGAATTCAATAGAAAATATCTGGAATTAAGAATCTAATGATGACCATGAATCCATTCTCGATTGTCAGGAAAAACCCATCTGGTTCATGAGTGTCCTTTAAGGAAGGAAGCTGCCATCCTTACCTGGTCTGGCCTACATGGGACTCGAGACCCACAGCAATGTGGTTGACTCATAACTGCCCTCTGGGTAATTAGGAATGGGCAATAAATGCTGCCTTCATATCATAAACAAATAGAGGAAAAAAATGGTGGAGGTAGGTTCAATTGTAGCATTCAAGAGGCTCATTGGATGATTTTTTAGATAGAAATAGTGCACAGGGGTATGTGGAGAAAGTAGGAGATTGACAATCGGTAATAAAACTGGTACAGGCATGAATGGCCTTTTTCTACACCCTAACAATTCTGTGATTCTGTGCCTTCACCCTAACCTGTTATTTATAAATGAATGGAACAGTAGACAACAAGTCAAAGGTTCTACCCACCCCCCAAAATCCACCAGAAGATAATGACACCTCAATGCTCCACAGAAGCTTTAGGGTTTTTTTGCATATGGTCCACATATGGACATCAGGTTCACCATCCATGATGAATGTGAGCTGTTTGATTGTACTGGTACCACGCCATCAATGTTCTATATCCTTATTTGGGTGATTTCTGTTTGCAGCCAGCACTAAATCCATTTCTGACTGTCATGACTTACGAAGGGGTTTTAAAAAAATTACATTTTCTTTTGTGCAAAGTCCTTGCAAGGTCAAAGTAGTCTGCAAAGTTTCCAGAAAGAAGGTTAATTGGTTTCCAGATTATGAAATTATTACATTCCAAGCAATGCCCAGGTGGGTTAAGATCTCCATGAAAATGAACAACTGAGACGCAAAGGCTAATTTGAAAACTAATTGAATTGGGGGTAGGACCAGCCTTTGTGTTCTGTTTCACAGTTCCGAATATACTTAAAACTCATGTGAAGAGGAAACAAGCAAGGTTCTCTCCAAATGGAACAGTTTTCTGTTTGATAGTGTTGATAAAGAGAATCAGAATATTGTAGTAAAAACAAACTTTTTTAAAATTTCAATGAGCTATTTCTATTGTTCTTCTGATTTTTCACTTCCTCTTCAGTCAACCTCCTCCACTGCTCAGTTCTTGTTGGAAGATAACATCATGCAACGTTCTGATTGTAATTCAGTTGGTAGCACTCCTACCTCTCAGTCACACGTTCCACAAAAGGATGATCAAACTAGCAATGAAAATATGAAGAATTGAGCATGTCACTCGAGGCTGACCCTCCAGTGTAGTACTGAAGGAATGTTGCACTCTCAAAGGTACTGTATTTCACATGAGATGTGAATCTAAGATCTGTCCTCTTGGGTGGAATTAAAAAAAATCCCATGATACTGTTTCAGAACACAGCAGATAAGTTATCCAATGTTTGTCACCCAATTAATATTATAAAGACATAGATTATCCAATCATTAACGCATTGGTATTCATGACAGTTTGTTATTTGCAAGTTAGCAGCCATGTTCCCTACTTTACTGCAATGATTACATTTTAAAAGTATTTCATTGACTGTAAAATATGTAAGATATCTAGTGGCCACGAGAAGTACTATAAACATTATTGGGGATACACATTTATATTTCAGGATTATGCAAAGAAGTTGGAAGATATGGAACAATTGAACATTTTTCTGGGTTAAACAGGGTTTCATCAAGAAATACATAATGTGTGCTGTCGGCCACCTGCTGTTTGTAAAATATTCAAGTGACTCTGGAGAAAAGTTGAGCAAAACTTTCAAGGAGATAATAGAGAGGGTCTATTGCTTTAAATAAGTAAGCAGCCTTTTTGCTAATCGTTGTCAACAATACTTTCTGTAATTAGAAATCTGTTTTAGAGACCCAGGAGTCAGTAAGGGTGATACCTACGCAACTGCAAGTCTTTCTTGGAATTTTGTTCTCAGCAAAGCTCCAATTTCAGATAACCTTCCCACCCATTCCCCGACCTTCCTTCCAGCCCCGCCTCCTCCCATTCCACCTTCTGACCCTCCCTTCCAACCATCAATCGGATTCATCCCTCCCATCGACCAACCAGGTTGTACCTACCACCAGTGTCCACCTATTACCGCTGTTCCGCCTCCACCCCTCCCCTCCCATCCAACTTTATCTGCAGCTCCCCCTAACCCCACATCCAGTCCTAAAGAAGGGTAATACCCGAAACATTGACTTTTCCTTTCCTCCAGATGCTGCCTGGCCTGCTGTGTTCTTCCAGCCTCCTGTTTGTCAGTCTAAAGCCTTACTTATTTCTCATTTTAAGGATAAATGCAGGGTGTTGCATTTCAGATGCAATTCGATTGGTCAAATGGTCAGAGTTAAAGCAAACCCACTTTATTTATCAACTGTAGCTAAAATACAACAAAAGAGAAAGGAATTGGAATAACTTAACTTTATTGGAAACCTTAATAGAATAATAGAGCTAGTAGCTATTACTACTTAACTGTTACCATATACAAACATCCCATAAACACACCCTTGGCAAAAATGCAAAATCAGAAAACAGATGTCTCACAAGCGACTCCAGCAGCAGAGAGAGAACCCCCAGCTTTTGGCTGTAACCAAGAGAGGGGAAAAATAGCTTCCAATTCTTCAAGACCCCAACAGCATCTACTAAAAACCAAAAACAAAAAAATTCTGGTTCTATGAGAGCTTGACCACACCCATACAGGCAGCTTCTATTGCTCCAACTTAAAAAAAAAACCCAAGGCCTTACAAACTGTTTACTTTATTGGCTCTGGTGGACTGCTCACCACCTCTGCCTTAAAACCTCTTTTCAAAAAAAACGAGCAAAAGTCACCTCTTAAAGCCACAGTATTGTCACAATAAACAAAAAGCAACATGAAGGTTCTACATAATCTGCAATGAGCTGAAATTGCCAGGTACCTGCCCTGACCTCCATGCTGAGCATTCTGGACATATAGCATATCCAGTCGATTTGGTCAGATATGAAGCTGTTTATTAATGAGGTGGGTTATGCAATTAACAAGATATTTATTAATTGGCAACTCTCTGCTGCTGAGTACAAAATCTGCCTCACTACTTAGCAATGGATGCACTATCTTAGCTCCTAACAATGAGATAGGCCTCATTGGACTTTTTCCTGAAGCACTCATCACTCAGGCCCCAGTAAGATTCTTCCTATGTTCATTTCAAATCTTTCTCCACTCTGATGTCCATAACCTGTGACACAGTTGGCTAGACGGATGATTTGTGATTCAGAATTACACTGACAGAGTGGCTTCAGTTCCTGCACTAGCTGAGGTTACTACGATGAACTCTCCTTTTCAACCTCTCCCCTTCTGTGAGGTGTGGTGACCTTCAGGTTAAGCTACCACCAGTTATCTCTTTCCAATGACAGACCAGTACTGTGGCAACTTTACTTTTTAGTTGTGAAGAGTAACACTGTTTATTCATGGATGTGTCTTCGGTGATACCTAATCCGCCCTATCCATTCCCTCATTATTCTCTTATTCTATTGTTTTGAACAAAACTCTTTTGGGTTTCCTGTTATTCTTGCCACTAATGCTACTCCTACACTCTTTATTTTCCAAATTTCCTTTCTAAATTGAGGTGTGGTTGCCTCAGGTTAAATCACCACCAGCTGTCTCTCTCTAATGACAAGACTATGATGATTTGACTTATATTGTTCTAGTCTTCAATATTACATTGCATAGCTATAAGTTTCTGACATTTTTGTGATATTAAATCAGATTCATGAAAATCCATAAAAATGGCAGATGGAATTTAATCCTGACAAATGTGAGGTGATGCATTTTAGAAGGTCAACTACAGGTGGAAATTATACAGTGAATGGCAGAACCCTTACGAGTATTGATAAGCAGAGGGACCTGGGTGTGCAGGGCCACAGATCACTGAAGGTGGCAGCGTACATAGATGTGGTGGTTAAAAAAAACTTATGGCATGCTTGCCTTCATTGGAAGGGGCATTGAGTACGAGGAGAGGTCAAGGAGGCGGGGATGAAGCAGGTGAGTGTAGGTAGGGAGTTGGGATGGGGGTTGGTCAGTTAGGAGGGAGGGGCGAGTAGGTGGGAGGGAAGATGGACAGATCAAAGAGGCAGGGACAAGGGGGCATGGTCTTGGGATGAGGTCGGGGGCGGAGAGATTTTGAAGCTTGTAAAGTCCACATTGAGACCATTGGGCTGCAGGGTTCCCAGGCGGAACATGAGGTGCTGTTCCTCCAGCCTTTGGGTGGCATCGTTCTGGCACTGGAGGAGGCCCAGAATGGATACATCGTCCAAGGAGTGGGAGGGGGAGTTGAAGTGGTTCGCGACGGCGAGGTGTTGTCGTTTGTTGCAAACCAAGCGTAGGTGGTCCACAAAGCGGTCTCCAAGTCCCAAGCTCCAAGCGGGCTTCATCCCCGCCTCCTTGACCTGTCTGTCTTCTCTCCACCTATCTGCTCCACTATCCACCTTCTATCATCACCTCCCCCTCTCTCCCTATTTATTTCAGAGCCTCCTTCCCCTCCCCAATTTCTGAAAAAGGATCCAGGCCCGAAACGTCAGCCTTCCTGCTCCTCTGATGCTGCCTGGCCTGCTGTGTTCATCCAGCTCTACACCTTGTTATCTCAAATCATTTAGATCCTGCTTTGTCCGAATCGCATTCATTAGTTGCTTTTTTTAAAAAATAATATGAGCCTGCAGATGCTTGCTTTACTGAAATTTCTTTTAAATCATTTTTATTTGCTCATTTCTCTAGGCATTGAATGGTATCAGACAATGTCACCTAATGCAGTTGGACTCAGACTACGTCTCTGAGATACTACCAGGCTCCAAGTAAACTAATGAATCTTGTCTACTCACTGAATCCTCAAGCCAGTGACCCAGGAAGTTTCTGCAGTACAGCCTTTGAAGCTAGTTGTCAGAAAACTCTGTCTCCGTTAATCCATGTAGGCAAGGAGATGAATGTCTTTCTAGCGCAACCCATAGACTTTTGTTTGGTTGAAAATTTTGTCTCCGTGGAATATATTTGAAATCGAGAACAGCGCAGCATTTGCACTCACCTTTCAGCTAATTAAATGTGTATCAGCTGGGCAGTAGCTCACTGAAGAAACGGTATGAAACACAGTTCAAGACTCATCCAACATGACCAGCCATTTCCAGAGAAAGCAATTAGTGGCCAAATGATAAAATTTCATTAACTTTGACATTTACTTGCCTAATACCTAATGCTTGCTGACTGCAAGTTGAAATATGTTATTGCTTATCAGTTTGCATGATGTACTGGTTAGCCTCTCTCAGATTTGTTATTTTGTTGGGAGGATGTGACTGTGTTTTTTTTTTACAAGTGTGAACACATTCTTTGCTAGCAATTTTATATCGAAAGCATGTAAGGATCAACTTTAAAACAGTTTTGCTGAATGTAACTATTGTTGACTGTAGACCGACCACAGGTGGTAATGTGAAAATATGTAACCTGCTTCAATCAGTTGTAAAACGTAGTGACCATGTAAAAAAAAAAAACAGCTGATTACAATTTTCTGATGTTGTGTTCTATCATTTTCTGTTTCGGTGGGCAGCAATTGGATATTCAGTTGTGTATTTCAACTGATCTTCCACTCAGTGCACAATAAACTATAGTATTTTCTCATGACAATGGAAGTAAATTACAAATTCTTGCAAAAGGGAAATGTAACTTATGTACAAGTATAGCACAATGTGACGAGTGGCAATAGGGGAAGGATAAGCAGGTGACAGTGAGTTGATTGCCTGGTGTACTGTTTATCTGTTCTGGTCTTTATTCCTATTGGCATTAGTTTTCTGCTCTTCTTAGGCTATCTCTCAGGATTGAAGATGACTTTCTCTTCGTCAGTGTTGGGAGTCCTGAGCAGACTAAACAGTACAATACTGGATCAGCAAATGCTGCTACAAGTGGGGCAACTGACGTTTAAAGAGGCAGGTGAGTGAGATGCTTAGATTTTTGTACACTCCTGTAGATTTTGCTTGACATCCATCTGGGCCTGTCTGAGATGCTCTAAACAGTTGGCATCATCATGAACATTTCTTCTCCAATTTGGGTAGTCTTGGGAACAAGATTCCTATGAGACATTCAGGATATCCTTGAAGTATTTCCTCTGCCCTCCTGCTAACTGATTGATAAAGCTCAGAATAGAGAGCTTGTTTTGGAAGCCTTAAGTCAGGCATGTGGTTCATCCAATGCAGCTGATAGGACTGCAACCTCAATTATGAGGATGTTGGCCAAAGAGAGGGCACTGATTTTGGTTTGCCAATCCTGCCAGTGGGTTTGTAGGATTTTGCAATGGCACTATTGGCAATATTTTCAAGGGATTTGGGGTGTCTGCTGTACTTTGTCTATGCCTCTAATATATACTGGAGTGTAGGTAGCACTGTGGACCATGATCCTGGTGTTAGATTTAAAGTCTCTGCCATCAAACACTCTACCTACAGTATGCTATCACAGCTTCTGTCCAGCTGAGGAATAATGTAAAATTTCATAATCAGTGTCTGCCCTTCCAGTGTATGGGAATTGATTTACGTTGGTCAGTGACTGCGCATTTTAATTTACAGGACATCTGTTTTATAGAGTCATAGGGTTGTAGAATTATAAAGTTATGCAACATGGAAATAGACCCTTTGGTCCAACTCATCCATGCCAACCAAATATGCTAAATGAATCGAATCCAATTTGGCAGCATTGGGCCCATATCCCTCTAAACCCTTCCTATTCATGTACCCATCCAGGTGCCTTTTAAATGTTATAATTATACCAGCCTCCACCACTTCCACTGGCAGCTCATTCCATACTTGCACCACCCTCTGTGTGAAAAAGATGCTCGTTAGATCCCTTTAAATTTTCCCCCTCTCACATTAAATCTATGCCTTCTGGTTTGGGACTCCCCTGCCCTAGGAAAAAAGACCTTGCCTATTTACCCTGTCCATGGTCCTCATGATTTTATAAACCTGTATAAGGTGGCCGCTCAGACGCCAACACTCCAGGGAAAATAGCCCCAGCCTATTCAGCCTCTCCCTATAGCTCAAACCCTCCAACCCTGGAAACATTCTTATAAATCTTTTCTGAACCCTTTCAAATTTCACAACATCCTTCCTATAGCAGAGAGATCAGAATTGAATGCAGTTTTCCAAAGGTGGCTTAATCCAGGTCCTGTACAATTGCAACATGGTGTCCCAACTCCAACTCTCAGTGCACTACTACAGTCTAAGGTCAAAATTACACCAGGAGCTATCTGTGATCTGTAATCCACAGGCAAATGAATGCTAAGAACTGCAATACATGTATTGTACAAGTTGTATAGTGTTCAGCAATTTCTTTGACAGTTTCAGTGATGTTACAAAATAAATCAGACCTATTTGCCTGAACACCATTATTGCTTGAATGCCGCAATGCCTCATTCAAGAAAGCACAATTTTCAAAGTAATTGGAAGAACAGCCAGAGTGAAAGGCTCAGACCGGAATTGTCAGTGAAGAATCTCGATAGCCATTGTAATGGAAAACATTTTTTCAATTTGGTTGGGTTTCCAAATCGAACATTTCATTTCCTTTATAGACTCAGAGCTGTCATTTTTTCTGCATTAATCATGGAAAACCAGATCACATGAGTTGAGGCCCAGTTATAGCAGGAAATATGTAAAAAGGCATGTGTTACATTATGGGATAGAAGTTTGCTAAGAGATAGGAAACAGATGATGGGTATAGATGGGCATTTCTCAGATTGGAGATGAGTTGAAAATGGTGTTTGGACACTTGCTTTTCCTGAGTTCTATAAACAAATTTTGGAGATGGTTGTTGAGGGCAAAAATCTCTAAATTTGCAGATGCTACTAAGCTGGGGAGAATAGTGAATTGTGAGGATGACACAGAGCAACTTCAGAGTACATTGATAAGTTGATCAAGTGGGCAGGCACCTGGCGAATGAATTTCAATGCAGAGAAATGTGAGGTAATGGATTTTAGTAGAAGAAAAATGGAGAGATGATATAAGCTTGGTGGCACAACTTCAAGAGGAGTACAGGAGCAGAGGACCTTGGGGTTCACATGCATAATTCTGTGAATGTAGCCAGGCAAGTTGAAACATTTATTCAGAAGCCTTAAGATCCTTGAGTTTACAAATCGAGATATAGAGTATAAAAGCGACAAATTGATGCTACAACTCTATAAATCATTTGTCAGACCACATGTGGAGCTTTGGGTTCAGTTCTGGGCACTTTATTTAAGGAAGTTTGTTAAAGCTCTGGAGAGAGTGCAAAGGAGATTTATTAGAATAATACCAGGAATGAGGTGTTTTAGATATAACAAAAGATTAGCAAAAATTGGGCTTTTTCTGCTTGGAGCAGAGAAGATTAAGTAGTGGCATTGAAGTGTTCAAAATTATGAATAATTTTGACAGGATAAGGAAGGATATTCTGTTTCCAGTAGTTGGTATGTCAGTGACTACAGTGTCATAGTTTCAAGATTGTCAGCAAGAGAGCTAGGAATGAGATGAAGAGAAACTTCTTTACTCAGAGAGTTGTTAGGATTTGGAAAGCACTGCCTGGGAGAGTGGTTGAGGTAGATTCCATATGAGGTTTCAAGAGAGAACTGGGTACATATTTGCAAGTTAGAGGACAATGGAGATAGGGCTAGAGAATGGGACTAGCTGGGTAGCCCTTGCGGGAGCCAATACAGACACAATGGGTTGAATGGCCTCCTTCTATATCGTAAAAATAAATGATTCTATGATTCTACAAAACACTAAAAGCAGAATGTAAATGGACTCTGATTATTTGATCATCATTGCTGGGCCTAAGGAGATTCCTGGTCGTATAACTCAATTTCCAATAAACCAAATTGGTTTTCTTTAAGAAAACCATTCTTCACAGAGTTTGGAATATGCTGTAGTGTGTTTTAGATCTCATTCAATGCTGGATTAAAAGCTACAATTACTAAAATAGGAAAAATGATACTTGTATTTCAATTTCACTTTCCAATTTTCTCAGTTCCTAAGGCTTCATCTATTCTGCCCTTACAAGCTTCTGTAAAGGCAGTGATGGTCTTCTTACCTTCAGCAGGATGTAGGTACCTGATGAGATGATACTTATGCTACCTCTCATAACATGACTAGACGTGAGAAATGGGGTACCGAAAGATTTTAATGCGGTTCTGGGTATCTACATATATTACAATGCCAGGCAGAGCTTTCCCTGAGTAATGCAAAACAATTTGCATACAAACTATGAAAGGTTTCCCTTATCCCAAGATTTGGCCTGAGCCCTTCATATCATCAAGTCACATGCATGATACAATAATAATAGATGAGACAACACACAACAAGGCTCAGCCCCCTCAATCCATTCCCATGAACATAAAATCCAGGGCACACAATGACTCAAGGCTAAACACCCACAGTATCTGAATACTTAAATCAAATGGTGCTTCACAGCTGCAGTCTGCAAGAACTTTATTTGATTCAGACTTGACAAAATACTCAACCCTTTTGTGAAAACTGGGCAGCATGGACAAGTTGGGCCTGTTTCCATGCTGTAAACCTCTGATTCTATGAGTTAGACCAGATTGTAACAATTCAAAATACTTATGTACAAAAGAAACAAAAAACAGTGGCACAGGAGCTCAGTGGTTAGCAGTGCTGCCTCACAGTGCCAGGGACCCGGGTTCAATTCCATCCTCGGGCAACTATCTATGTTGAATTTGCACTTTCTCCCCATGTCTGCATGGGTTTCCTCCCACAGTCCAAAGATGTGCAGCTTATGTGGATTGGCCATGTTAAATTGCCCCTAGTGTCCAGGGATGTGTAGGATAGGTGGGTTAGCCATGGGAAATGCAGGGTTAGGAGGATGGGTCTGGGTGGGATATTCTTCGGAGAGTCGGTGCAGACTCAAAGGGCTGAATGGCCTGCTTCTGCACTGTATGGATTCTATGATGATGATTATTAATAAGCTGAGCAGCAATTAACAGGTTTAAAGAGGCTTTACTTCCTTCTTGAATATTGCAAACAAAGAAAGTACACTCAGATCAGACTATACATTTTAGGTCATAAGACCAAAAGCAGTAGGAACAGGAATAGGCCGTTCAGCCCTGAGCTTGTTCTGCCATTCAATAGAATCATGCCTGATGTAACATTCCTCACATCCTCTTCCTGCCCTTTTCATCATCACCTCAATTTCCCTTCTGATCAAGAATCAATCTATCTATCTATCTATCCATCCACCTATCTATCTATCCATCTATCTATTTCAGTCCTAAATATACACAAGGACTCAGCCCCGTAACACGGACTTTGGAACTCCTTGCCATAACCTACTGAGAGAAGAAATTCCTCCTCATCTCATTCTTAAATTGCCTCCCTTTATTCTGAGACTATGCCTCTTGGTCATAGACTCTCCCATAAGGGAAACATTAGCATTTAGCCTGTCAAGACCCTTAAGAATTCTATATGCTTCAGTGAGATCACCTCTCGTTCTTCTAAACTACATTGAATAAAGTTCCAACCTGTTTAATCTTTGCTCACAAGACAATCCTTCCATACCAGGAATCATCTGAGTGAACCTTCTTTCAACTGCCGCAAATGAAATGATATATTTCCTGAAATAAAGGGGACCTAAACCACTCACAATACTCCAGAGGTTGTCTCACCAGCACTTTGTTGAGTTGCAGTTAGATTTCCCCACTCTGATACTCTAACGCCCTTGAAATAAATGCCAATGTTCCATCAACTTCCTCGAATACCCGCTGCACCTGTGCACTATTTTTCTGTGTTTCATGCACAAGCACCCTCAAGTCTCTGTGTTGTGGATTTCTGCAGATTTTCATCATTTAAATAATATTAAAATTTGGACACCTGTCTTACAGATCAAGCAACAGCCTAACATAGTCGTACACATGGAATCATATCTTACAGAACCAGACACACCATCACTATCCCTGGATATGTCCTGTCCCACTGGCAGAACACAGTTAGCAGAGGTGGCAGTACAGTGGTATATAGTCAGGAGGGAATTGCCCTCAGAGTCCTCAACATTGAATCCAAACCCATGAAGTCTCAGGTTAAACACAGGCAAGGAAACCTGCTGCTGATTACCACATACCATCCTCCCTCAACTGATGAATCGGTACTCCTCCATGGGGAACAACAATTGATGGAAGCGCTGAGGCTGACAAGGGCACAAATTGTGCCTTGGGCAGGAGCTTTCAATGCCTATCACCAAGAATAGCTCAGCAGCGACACGACTGATTAAGCTGCTTGGGTCCTAAAGGACATAGCTGCTAGACTGGGTCTGATGCAGGTTGTGAGGGAACAACAAGAGTGAAAATCATATTTGATCTCATCCACACCAATCTGTCAGTTGCAGATGCATCTGTCATAACATTGTCAGGAAGATTGATTGCAAAACAGTCATTTTGGAGACAAAATCCCAATTTCACATCGAGAATACCATCCATCAAGTTGTGTGTCCCTATCACTGTGCTAAATGGAACAGGCTTCAAACAGATCTAATAACTCAGGTCTGTGCATCCATGAGGCACTGTGGGCCATCGACAGCAGCAGAATTGTACTCCACCATAATCTGCATTCTCATTGCCCAATATATTCTCCCCACTCAGCCATTACCACCAAGTAGGGGATCAACCTTGGTTGATTGGAAAGTGCAGGAGGGCACAGCAGGAGCAGTACCAGGCATACCTAAAAATGAAGTTTCATCTGGTGAAGCGACTAAACACGACTACTTGTGTGCCAAACTGCATAAGCAGCAAGTGATAGACAGAGCTAAGCAACACCAGAACCAACTGATCAGATCTCAGCTCTGCAGTCCTGCTGCATCTTGTCAAGAGTGGTGGACAATTAAACAACTCACTGGAGGAAGAGGCTCCACAAATATCTCCATCCTCAATGATGAAAGAGCCCAGCACGTCAGTGCAAAAGATAAGACTGAAGCATTTGTAGAAATCACAGCTTCCAATCACAGCTTCACAGCATGGGCCCAAGCGACGCCTGCCTCTTTGTAAGTTACGTGGAACAATCCCTCTTCCGTAGCTACACTGGCCCTAAACCCCACCTCTTCCTCCCTTACATTGATGACTGTATCGGCTCCCACGAGGAGCTCGAATAGTTCATCCACTTCACCAACACCTTCCACCCCAATCTTAAGTTCACCTGGACTGTCTCTAATACCTCTCTCTCCTTCCTGGACCTCTCTGTCTCCATCTCTGGCAACCACCTGGAAACCCATATCCATTTCAAGCCCACCGACTCCCACAGCTACCTAGAATACACCTCCTCCCACCCACTTTCCTGCAAAAATTCCATCCCCTATTCCCAATTCCTTTGCCTCCACCGCATCTGCTCCCAGGATGAGGCATTCCACTTCCGTACATCTCAGATGTCCTCGTTTTTCAAGGACCACAACCTCCCCCCGCTTCAGTGGTCGAGAACGCCCTCGACCGTGTCTCCCGCATTTCCCGCAACTCATCCCTCACACCCCCTCCCTGCAATAATAACCAAAACAGAATCCACCTCATCCTCACGTACGACCCCAAAAACCTCCGGATCCAACGCATCATCCTCCGACACTTCTGCCATCTGCAATCCAACCCCACCACCAAAGACATTTTTCCCTCCCCACCCTTATCTGCCTTCCGGAGGGACCACTCTCTCCGTGACTCCCTTGTCCGCTCCACACTCCCTTCCAGCCCCACCTCACCCAGCACTTTTCCCTGCAACCGCAGGAAGTGCTACACCTGCCCCTACACCTACCCCCTCATCCCCATCCCAGGCACCAAGAAAACTTTCCACATCAAGCAGATGTTCACCTGCACATCTGCTAATGTGGTGTAATGCATCCGCTGTTCCCGTTGTGGCCTCCTCTACATCGGGGAAACCAAGCGGAGGCTTGGGGACCGCTTTGCAGAACACCTACGCTCGGTTCGCACTAAACAACTGCACCTCCCAGTCGCGAACCATTTCAACTCCCCCTCCCATTCCTCAGACGACATGTCCATCCTGGGCCTCCTGCAGTGCCACAACAATGCCACCTGAAGGTTGCAGGAACAGCAACTCATATTCCGCTTGGGAACCCTG
Source organism: Rhincodon typus (assembly GCF_021869965.1). Classification (NCBI taxonomy): domain Eukaryota; kingdom Metazoa; phylum Chordata; class Chondrichthyes; order Orectolobiformes; family Rhincodontidae; genus Rhincodon; species Rhincodon typus. The sequence goes on along the minus strand of NC_063358.1, from coordinate 34,808,848 downwards.
CAGCCCAATGGTATCAATGTGGACTTCACCAGCTTCAAAATCTCCCTTCCCCCTACCGCATCCCAAAACCAGCCCAGCTTGTCCCCACTTTCCTAACCTGTCCTTCCTCCCACCTATCCCCTCCTCCCATCTCAAGCCCCACCCCCATCTCCTACCTACTAACCTCATCCCGCCCGCTTGACCTGTCCGTCCTCCCTGGACTGACCTATCCCCTCCCTACCTCCCCACCGACACTCACCTTTACTGGCTCCATCCCCGCCTCTTTGACCGGTCTGTCTCCTCTCCACCTATCTTCTCCTCTATCCATCTTCTCTCCACCTCCCCCTCTCTCCCTATTTATTTCAGAACCCCTATCCCCTCCCCCATTTCTGAAGAAGGGTCTAGGCCCGAAATGTCAGCCTTCCTGCTCCTCTGATGCTGCTTGGTCTGCTGTGTTCATCCAGCTCTACACCTTGTTGTCTCAGATTCTCCAGCATCTGCAATTCCTACTATGTCTGAAACATCTGACAACATATGGGCTCTAACAACATTCCAGCAATGGTACTGAAGACTTGTGCTCCAGAACTTATCTTATCCCTAGTCAAGCTGTACTAGTACTAAACAATGTAAAAAGTTGCCCAGTTATTTCCTGTACATGAAAATCAAGATAAATGAAACCCAGTTAATTATTTCCCCATCAGTCTACTCTCGTTTATCAGTAAAGTGATGGAAGGTGTCATCAGTGCTATTGGGCAGTGCCTGCTCAGCAATAACTTGCTCACTGGGTTTTGCTAGGACAAGTCAGATCCTGACATCATGGTTTAATCATGGACAAAAGAGCTGAATTCTAGGGGTGAAGTGAGTCTGACAGCCCTTGATAGCAAGGCCACAATCAATAGAGTGGGGCTTCAAGGAGCCTTAGCAATACTGGAATCAATGGGAATCAGAGGTAAACTCTCTGTTGGTTGGAGTCAAACCTGGCACATAGGAAGATGCCTGTGGAAGTTAGTCATCTCAGGAGTTCCTCAGTTAGTTTCCAACCATCTTTAGCTGCTTTAACAATGACCTTCCCTCCATCATAAGGTCAGAAGTGAGGATGTTTGCTGATGGTTGCATAGTGTTCAGCACCATTTGTGACTCATCAGATACTGAAGTAGCCCATGTTCAAATGCACCAAGATCTGGACAATACCTACAGTTGGGTTGACAACTGGCAAGTAACATTTGTGCTATAGAAATGTCAGGCAATGACTATCTTCAATAACAGATGCTGTAACTATTGTCTCGTTACATTCAATGGTGTTACCAATACTCCATCCCCCACTATCAACATTCTGTGGATTGCCATTAAGTCAAACTCAACTGTACTCATCATATAAACAATGTCTGCAAGAGCAATTCAGAGGCTAGGAATGCTTTGGCGAGTAATTTTCCTCCTGATTCCCCAAATCCTGTCCACCATCTACAAGGCACAAGTCAGGAATGTGATGGAATACTCCCCACTTGCCTGGATGAGTGCAGTTCCCACAGCACTCAGGAAGCTCGACACCATCCAGGATAAAGCAGCCCACTTGATTGGCACCACATCCACCAGCATCCATTCTCTCACCACCAATATTCAGTAACAGCACCCACCTACAGGATGCACTGCAGAAATTCACCAAATATCCTTAGACAGCACCTTCCAAACCCACAGCTCCTTCCATTTAGAAAGGCAAAGGCAGCAGTTACTTGGGAGCACCATCACATACAAGTTGTCCTCCAAGCCACTCAGCATCCTGACTTGGAAATATATCACTGTTCCTTCACTGTCTCTGGGTCAAAATCATGGAATTCCTTCCCGGAGGACATTGTAGATCAATCCACAACACATGGACTGCAGTATTTCAATAAGGCAGCCCACCACTACCATCTCAAGGGCAACTAGAATGGGCAATAAATGCTGAGGAGCTCATAATGCCCACATCCTATGAGTGGCAAAACAAACTATTATTTTCAATCAGGTTTAAAGAAGAAAATTATGGGTGGGCAATTCTTATGGGGTTAACCTCAGAAATCTTGTTTGAAGCCATTTTTAAAAAAAAGTTGTAGGGTGTATCAAGGATGCTGGAGCTGCCGTTGGCATTATGGCTTTCCGATATTGGTAGTTACTTAATGTACTGAAGTGATCTGGAGAGCATAAGTATTCTACACTGCATGAGTGAAGATTATCTGCTCTCCTTGAACGTCTTTGTCATCAAGCAACATTGCATGGCAATTCAAAAGATAATCATTGTGTGAAGCATTTGAGATATTTCTATAAAAATAAGGCAAGTCGAGTATTAAATAATGGAACTTAACAGCACAGTATATTCTTTGATTCATTGTGACTGTGTGACAGTTTGTAAAAGCTTTCTACTCCATTGAATTTCCCTGATTTCTCTGCATACCTTTTATACTTATTGAAGTAGTTATTCACTTACCTTTCAAAACTCTTATGAATTATTTTCCATCATATTTTTCTGGTTGGATAAATCACTATTTCAGCAACTTCTCCGAGCCCTTCTGTTTGTGCTTTTGGGAAATTCATAACTATATACATTCTAGCTCCTAACTCAGTGGCTAATTGAAATACTTTCTTTTGATTTTACCTCATTGTTTCCCTTATTATGCAGACACATAATTCTAATATACCCATTTTTTGCACTATGCGAATATTTATAAAGCCCAAAATCTCTTGTGCTGGCTTACTTTTAAAGATTTCTGTCTGTAAACTTTTCTGATTCCTTGCTCCTCTACTGTACTAGTTTGGAGCCTTCCCCTCTCTCCCTATTTATTTCAGAACCCCGTTCCCCTCCCCCATTTCTAATGAAGGGTCTAAGCCCGAAACGTCAGCCTTACTGCTCCTATAATGCTGCTTGGCCTGCTGTGTTCATCCAGCTCTGCATCTTGTTGTCACAGTTGTCTCCAGTTTATCATACACCCTGTTTTTGTGTTGTCTGTAAAAAATGATAGTGTCCCTGTACCCACACACAAACCACCATGTTTGTGGATAAAGAGAATCATCTGAACACTGAATTCTTGGGTACCAATGCTGTGTAAATTGAATTATACCTGTTCTCTAAGTATGTACTCTTAACATGTACTGAGAAAAAGCTATGTCATAGTGACATCAGCTCAGATGGGATTGAAGCCTGGGTCTATAGGGCTCCAAGAAAGATGTTGTCTCTTCTCATTCTGTATATAGTTAAATTCAATAAAGCCTGTAGGTGTTCACTCACAAGAAGGTAAATCTCAAATTGTGACAACAGTGACCAGACCTACAGGATTCCAGGCTCCCGGTAAGATTCTGAAACGAAGATCAGAGACTTGAAACCACAAGGCCAGCCAAACTCGGAGGTGGGGCACAATACCAAAAGTAAAGTTCAGCATTGGTGCAGATTGGCTAATGGTGGACTTGAAAACACTGAACCACAAAATGAAACAGCCAGTGCAGAAATTGAAGGAAGTGCAGGAGAAGGCCCATGACAGAGCATGCAGTTAGCAACAGGAAGAACTTAATCAGCCACGGTAAGTATTACATAGACAAAAGCACTTAAAGAGATGGGGAAGAAATGAGAATTCAGCAAATAGACCAACAACAGACAAGTGAAAGAGCACACTGTTGTTTAATCACAAAGGAACACTACTGGTGGGTACAATTTTGTAGAGATGTTAGTATAAATAGAGATATCCAGGTAAAGCTGTAGCAGCTATTCAGAAAATCAAGCACAGACTAGAATATTCTGTACAGGTCCCAGCACTAACATTTTGATTGTTGTTTAATCATTTTGCCATCTATCCTTCCATGGACCTTCCCTTTTGCTCTTACCTTCCCCTAGCAATTTATTTCTCTCACTCTGTAGCTGCTTAAAAAATGTTAAATCACAAATCACAATAGCCAATTGTTCTGTATTTTAAGGATTGCTGCTCATTTTTCTATGTAACTTATCCTGCATTTTTGATGAAAGGGTGGAGAATGATCCTAACGACCTCTCGGGTGGGTTTGACTGATTCGAGCAGGACCAGAAGTGGTGAGTCAGGCAGCAGAGAGATCAATCATATGACAACTCAGGAAGAGAAGTTGTAAATTTTGTTGGGTTTTCACACCATAGAGTCATACAGCGCATAAACAGACTGTTCGGCCCAATTTGCCTGTGCTGGCTCGGTTTCCTATACTGAACTTGTCCCATGTCACTGTAAATCTTTCCTGTTTATATCCGTGTTCAAATGTCTTTTAAACATTGTACTCACCTCTAATACTTCCTCTGGCAGTTCGTTCCATATGTACACCACCCTCCGTGTGAAAAGGTTGTCCCTCAGGTCCCATTTAAATCTTTCCCTTCTCACCTTAAAGCTATGCCCTTAGTTTTGGACTCCCCTACCTTGTGCAAAAGACCTTGGCTATTCACCTTATCTGTGCCCCTAATGATTTTATAAACGCCTCAGCCTTCTACGCTCCAGTCTAAGCTATCATGATCTCAAGATCACCACCAACCCGATCCTTCTCATAATGAACACGTCACCCCACCAACACATCTCATGGGCAAAATGTCCCTTATTTTAAATTATAAGAATTGGTCATCTTGCCACTATCCCTTCCTTTCTGATACAATCATCATAGAATCCCTACAATGTGGAAACAGGCCCTTCAGCCCAACAAGCCCACACTGACCCTCAAAGCATTCCACCCAGACCCATCCTGCATAACCCACCAAATCTACACATCCCTGGACACTATGGGCAATTTAGCATGGCCAATCCACCTAACCTGCACATCTTTGGACTATGGGAGGAAACCCATGCAGACACAGACAGTCACCCAAGGGTGGAATTGAACCCAAGTCCCTGGTGCTGTGAGGCAGCAGTGCTAACCAATGTGCCAACCGGTCATTGACCTTCAGAATTCTTCCAAAGAAGGGTCACTGGAGTTGAAACATTAACTCTGTTTCTCTCCCCACAGATGCAGCCTGACCTGTTGAGTTTCTTCAGCAATATCTGTTTTTGTTTGCTTCAGATGTACAGCATCTGTAGTTCTTTGTTTTACATTTGCGCTCCAAGCACGTTTACTTCCTGCTTCAAGGTTTTAGCTTTATTTTGCTTCTGTCAGAACACAACATTATTGTTAATCACTACTATTTTGTCAAATATAATTAAAGCATTCCTCTTCCTTCATCCTCCAAAATTAAAGACAAAAATCGAGAGTTGAAAAACCTTAAAAGGTTTCAAAACAACTTTAATGAAGATAACACTGACTGATCCACGCTGCTCCAACAGTCAACTCTGTTATCAGATTCTCAGTGAAGTAATGCAAACCTTGCATTTGAATGATAATTACCCATATAAAACAATGGTGAAAGTTGAAGCATTGATTGATTTTCAAAAGAAGCTTTGGTCCATTACTTCAGTTCAATGTTGCAAAATGCAATATTAATTTAAGGTTCAGGCCCCAGCAATGTGTCAATTCTGCAACGATACCATACTATGGCAGACATTAATTCAGCTGTCAGAATGTCACACTTACTTCCTATAAATCATTGAAAGGAGCTGTATCCTTAATTTTGCTGACCTTGTTCATTCTACTTCTGTGCCTGTGTTGAGATAAACTTTGAAATAGATTGGAAAATAATGATCAGCTCTTTCCAAAAGTCTGTTGGCAAAAACAGCGTGTGAAAGCACGAGCCAAAGAGATCAAGAAGGTTCCACATCTGATTCTTGCCCTGTGTAAAGTCAGTTGCTCTCAGCAGGATTAGAACAACTGCTTCCAGTGCCACCAGTTAGACAATAGAATAAAAGTGACCATGTGAGTTCTGTCATACCGAAGATTGATATTCCATGTTTAAACTTAAATAGTTAGTAGGCACTTGTTTTCTGAGCTTGCATGTGAAGAATAATTGACTGAATATGCCTTGTTAATATTCGAGAATGCATCAGAATCTTCAGGACAGAAGGATTTTACAATGAGGGCAACTTTCTGACCTATGGTTATACTGTATACTATGTTACTTTTTTCTCCATTTCTCCATTCTGTAACTAAGGATTGTACCTAGGTACTCTGTAACTAAGATGGCACTGTGTGTCGGTGACATTATTACACTGTACCTAATCTGTAACTGAAAAAGTTGTGCCGAGGTAGCTTTGTACCCAAGATGGCACTGTAAGTGGTGACTTAAAGTTTTCACTGTACTAATTTGAGTACACATGACAATAAAGCCAATTCAATTCACATCAATTTAATTCAAGCCAAAGATAAAAGGAACTGACTATCACCCTGTCTTTCAACTTGAGACAGTGATGTGACAGTGGGCCTGACTCAACTGGATCATTGATAAGCCAATTTGAGAAATTGTAGGATGCAAACGTTCATCTTTAACTATTAACTTTAAATAACGCTTCATTTTTTTAGCACCAATGTCCAATTAGATGCGAGAATAGGGTGGTGGTAAATCAAACAGAATTAAATAATTTAAAAATCAGATCAAATCTCAACTTGTCCCAAAAAGATAATTTTTTCCTCAACTTTCATTAATATTTTATAATGCAACATACTGCAGAAAGATTAATGATGAAGGAGCAACTGTCTTGCTGCAGTTATGGTGAGATTTCAACTCAACATTTGGAAAAGCGACAGTAAGCCTTGTGCTATTTGACAATTTACTGATCTAAACTTGACAAGCAAATTAATAATCTGCACTAACTCTCCATTTATCACTCCATTTTAAGATTCAAATGAATTCTGCTATTTTCATAACTTACTCATTTAAGTTTCATTAGCCATGTTTTTCAGAAGCTATTTATTAAAATTTTTAATTAAATGTTTTTAAATAATTGATTGATCCATTCCTAATTAATCTTCTGGTTTCTAGCACTGCAGCATTAATCCAGGTGCCTTCTCAACTCTTTATTTGACTCCTTGTGCTATCATCAAAGTGAAAGGTATTTCCTGCTCCACTTATCATTGATGTTTGGGCAGCTATCTTCTCAGTTAGTCTTAGTTTAGGGCCAACACTCCAGCTATATTATAATACACCTTGTGTTCTTAGTCTGCTGATCTTTGAATGGGAGTAATGTTCCTTCAATTCCAAATGCAAGACAAGTTCATCAATGGGATTGTGAAAATCAGTGTCTGGGACATTCACTTTGGTGTATCCACATTGCACTAATGTGTGACTAATTTGATTTGAAAAGGCCTTCTTTCAACCATAACTTGCATTTGTATAAGTGCCTTTAATGCAGTGAAACATCTGGAGGGACTTTGAAGGAAATCATTTAATGATTAGGGCAGCATGGTGGCTCAGTGGGTAACACTGCTGTCTCACAGCACCGGATTTGATTCCATCCTCAGGATGTGTGGAGTTTGCACATTTTCCCTGTATCTGCACAGATTTCCTCCAGGTGCTTTAGTTTCCTTCCACAGTCCAAAGATGTGCAAGTTAGGTAGATTGTCCATGCTAAATTGCTCCATAGTTTCCAGGGATGTGTGGGCTAGTTGGATTAGCCATGGGAAATGTACGGCTGCAGGGATAGGGCATGGGGATGATTCTGGGTAGGATGCTGTTTGAAGGATCAGTGTGTTCTCGATGGGCTGTTTCCAAGCTGTAGGGATTCTAAGATTGACACTGAGTTAAAGAAGATGACATGAGGACAGTTGAGCTAAAATCTGTTTAACTTGTGTATTGAAGAAGAATAGAAAGGTAGAGAGATTTATGGAGGGAAATTCAGAGATTGGGACATGGAGACCTGATGCTGGGACAAAGGAAATTGATGATTCATATGTGGGATAGAATTGGAGAAAACAGAGTACTCAGGACTATAAGGCTGAAGATTACAGAAAAAGAGAGGTCAAAGTCAAGTAGAGATTTGAAAATAAGGTTGAAAACTTCAATCGTGATGTATTAGTGGAGGCAATAAAGGTCAATTAATATTGTCGACTAATCACGAGAAATACATGATCAGATAGTCATGTTTCTGGAGTATGGGAAGGGGATCCATTTGTATGGAGATAGCTCTGGAATTAATGAAGAACCACACTTGCATTGGCAAATTCATTCCACTTAGCAAAATGGAATCAAAGTCAAAAAGTTGAAGGGCAAATTCTAGACCAGAGCCATCTAACCTTTTTACATTGGGACCACATTTTTCTCCCATATTGTGGACCAGTTAGCAAATTTCAGAAAGATAACATTTGGCATAACAATAAACATAAATTATAGTAAAATGATTTGAAGGAAAAATTGATCTCATGGTATGTCAGCATACCTTCAAGAGACATGTCATACCAAGACTGAATTTTAGCATGTGGCCTGAGGATATGAAGGTCTTAGACTCCATCTTAATTCAGGTCACATGACACGCTGACGGAAACATGATTGTTTGTAACCCAATAGCTTCAAGTTTGCCCAGCCATGTTGTGTCCATAATGTAATATTTGTATGTATTAGTACATTATACACATTACATTATTCATGGAATAAACATGTGTTGTATCTTTCAATACCATGTTACTCACACCCTGGATTCTTCTGTTACCAGTGAATTATAAAGTTATCCTGCTGGAGGCAAAACATACACCAAGCAATAAATTGATCATTTAAATAAATGAATAGTTAATTTAAAAAAAAGCACAGACGGATACACACACACACACACACACACACACACACACACACACACACACACACATTCACCAGCTTGACTGCACTAATTCAGGGGAACAGTTTCTGTGCATAAAGGAGAGAGTTGTGTCCTCATCCCAAAAGCTGATCAACTTTGCCCTGATCTGCTCACCAGTTCATATCCTGTACCATCCATCGTTGGATCATTGGCAGTCCCTCACAGATGAGGATGACTCTTCCACTCTCAGGGTTAGTCCATAGATGGCTGTACAGACATCTTTGCCAACGTACTGAGTGTCCCTATGTCTTTAAGGACAGATGATGACATATGGATGTAGTGGCATTGACATTGGGTGAGTATCCACAAGACTCAGGTAACATTCTGGGCACCAGGGTTCAAACCACACTATGACATGTAGTGGAATTTTAATTCAGTAAAACTATGTGGCTAAAAGATCCATGATGACCATGAAAAAAGTTACAATTACTGTTTAATAAAAATCACCCTGCTTCACTAATGCCCTTTGGGAAGGAGAATTTCTGGTCTCACATGGTCTACCCTACATGTCACTCCAGAACTATTTCATAGGCTCTAAACTGCCTTCTAACAAGCCTAAGAAGCCATTTGGTTGTATCCAACCACTAAAAAGTCTCAAAAATGAATCAAATTGGCTGGACCAATTGGGATTGATCTAGACACTGGAAATACCAATGGGAAAGGCAGCCTTGTCAAATCTGAAAATACATCTTCAGTAAGAATTTCAGGACTTTTACTAAAAGTGGAAGACCTGTCTCACAGACGAATCAAGCAACAGGTCTGACAGTCATTTTTACACAGAATCAGGCATTATAAACAATGTCCCAGGTAACACTGTCACCATCTTAAGTTTCATTGTGTCCCACCAGAAAGGAAAACCAAGATGAGGCGGTGGCACATGTGTCATGGAGTTGGGAGGGAATTGCCCTAGAATTCCTCAACATTAACATGGTACTCAATGAAATCTCCTGCTGATTATCACATACCATTCTCCCTCAGCTGATGAATCAGTAGTCCTCCATATTGAACAAATCTTGGAGGAAACACTGAGGGTGGCAAGGGCTCAGAATGTACTCTGGAAGGAAGACTTCAGTGTCCATCACCAAGAGTGGCTTGGAATCAGTGCTCTTGACTGAGGTAGCTGGATCGCAAAAGACATTGCTGCTAGACTGTGTCTGCCATAGCTAGTGAAGGGGAAAAAAAATTAGAGGGAATCGGGAATTATATATTTGATCTCATCCTCACTAATCTGACTGATGCAAATTCATCTCTCCATGACAGTGTCAGTAAGAGTGACCACTGCACAGTTCTCGGGGAGATAAAGACTCATGTTCACACTGAGGATGCCCTCAATCATGTTGTGTGGCACAAATGCTGGGCAAAATAGAATAGGCTTTGAACAGACCCAGCAACTCAAGACTGGGCATCACTGAGCCACTGTGGGTAAGCAGCAGGAACAGAATTGTACTCTAACACAGTCTGCAATCTCATGACACAGTATATCCCCCACTTAACTATTACCATCAACCCAGGAGATTAACCCTGTTTCAAGGAAGACTGCAGGAAGACATGCCAGGAGCAGCAATAACAGCACCAATATCATTAAAAATGAGGTGTCAACCTACAAGTGATAGACAGAGCAAAGTGATTTCAAAACTAACAAATCAGATTTAAGATCTACAATAATGCAACTTTGTGTCATAAATGGTGGTGGACGACTACATGTATTACTGGAGGAGGAGAAGGCTACACAAATAAACTCTTCCTCAATGACAGAGGAGCCCAGCACATCAGAGCAAAACATAAGGCTGAAGCATTTGCAACAATCTACATCCAGAAGTGTTAATGGATGGTTCATCTCAACCTCCTCATGCAGTCCCCAGCATCACAGATACCGGTCTTCAGCCAACTTGATTCACTCCACATTATATCAAGAAATACCTGAAGGCACTGGATTCTGTATTCTGGGTCCTGACAACATTCCAGGAATGGTACTGGAGACTTGTGCTCCAGAACATTTTGCACCCCTAGCCAAGCTGTTCCAGCATAGCTACAACCCTGGCATCTACCTGACAATGTGGAAAATTGCCCACTTCTGTACACAAAAACCTGAACAGAGCCAACCCCAGCAATTACCAGCTCATCAGCCTACTCTCAATCACTAAAATGACGGAGGCTGCCATCAACAGTGTCATCAAGAAGCATTTGCTTTGCAATAATCAGCTCACATATTCAGTTTGGGTTTTGCCAAGGCCACTCAGCTCCTGGCTTTTTTTTTCAGTGAATGATTCAAGTATTTCTATTATGATTCATGCAAATCTGAAGAAAGGCTTATGTTGAGTACCGAACAAACACTTGCAGCATCTTTCATTGAATACATTTCAGCAATATTCACTCCTGTCAAATAAAGGATACAAACTATGGATTCTTGTCGGTTGTTGCAGATAAAAGGACATCAGAACCTGCTACAAAAACAAGATTATCACACCACTAGCAGTACATTGTTCAACACAAAGCTGCTTGTAACGTACTACTGAACCAGCAAAGGGAAAATAAACATCAGGAATTCCTTTGTTAAAGCTAACTCTGGCAGCCATAAGTGTAGTGCAGGGTCATTTTAAACTAACCATTTTTCACTCGGAAAAATAATAATAGGAACAGGTCTTGGGGTGGAGTATTTTCTTTACAGGAAAGAAGTTGTCTTGACTGAGGGACAGATGTATGCTGACTGGGAAATACATTTGAATGGCTGTGGGTGAAGTGAAGTATTGTCTAAGAGGCTACCAGAATGGCATTTTTTTTTACTGTGTGAGCGGAAGGGAATAATTGAGGATGGTTTGTTGCAATTACTTCAGTGAGGGCACATCTACATCCTTTTGGAATCATAGGCAAATCAAATAGTGCATGGCATGAGCAAACTTAGATGGTAGTTTAGATGAAAATGTGTTGGTAATAGTAATCAAGTCAATGAAAATTTTGGAAACACAAACAGATTTTCTTTCATTTTTACCTTCTTTCTTCCATGCCAGACATGATTCTGGAATATCTCAGAGGGAAAATATCTTGATTATTGAGATAAATTCAACAAATGATACAGGATTTGTCTGTAAGGTATAAAAGTAGAGTCTTGGACAAGTGGCAATGTGTAGCAGTACTCAATGCTTCAATACTTAACTGGCAAAGTGGGTATGCATCTGTATGAGATACCCTGATTGGTACTTCAGAGCATCCTTGTCAGAGGACATTCTCAGGTACAGTTGTGCATTTTGCTTCTGTGAAGCTTGGTTCAATGTTTTATGTTGTGCAGAGTTACAATTTTGTTTCCTAACTTGGAAACCATTGTCAAAAAATGTAAGGTAGACCTTTCAGGAATCAAATGAGAAAACACATCTTCATGAAAATGGTGCCCGAGGTTCCAAATTCTCTTCTATACATGGCAATTGATGCCTGATAAATTGTTAATTTTAAAATTGGAGTTGATTAAGTGTTGTTAACCAAATATGTAAAGTATGTTAACTAAATATGTAGAGGCGTGTTCGACAAATGAAAACGTGTGGAGTTATTTTTATGATCAGTTATTATCTCATTGAATGTCTAAACATTCTCAAGGAACTAAATCAGGGTTAGAGTTAGGTATTCTTGTATCACCAGGAAATTAAATGATGAAGAAAAACATTCAATGAAATCTTTTATTGTGTTTAAGTGTACGAAATGAAGTGAGTTAGAAACGACATAGCAATGCTTATGTTATCCCTCATAACATACTAAACTAGCCATGGAAAATATATCATTAAAGGACCCTACAGGCATTTATTGCAGCTCACTAATATAAACAAATAATACATTCACAGGGACACCAGTGTATGGGCTCCTACTGATTAAATTAGTTACAAAGAGCAACAGTCTTCTATTTGGATGTCATGCTTCAAGTGATCTGTGCTGAGATGGAGTCTGAGAACTTTCTACCCTCAAGGCACATGCTATGATACACTGATGATATCACAAGCATTATTCTTAAAGGTGCACTGATATACTGACCATAAGAAATAACACAACAGGAACAACTACAACTCACCAATTATATTGTGTATCAGTTGTTGACACAAAATTATATACGTCATGTTCAATGTTCACCATTAAGCTTAGTTGTTCGGAGTTGTCTATTTATCTGCATATTTATACCATAATACACATATTTCTCCCTCAGAATATTCATGTGTTTCTGTCAAAGATCCTAGCTTGTTATTTCTTTGTATTTAAAATTTTCATTACATTAGACAATTTTCTTTTCATTCACTGTACTTCCCTTCGTTCCAGAAAATATTGATTTACAAGGACTTATGAACATAGGCATTATCCTACCTAACAAGAAAAATAGATTGGACAAGAATGATATTAAAATTACACAACCACAACTTTCCAGAAAGGTAGACTGACCATGCCAAATAAAACTGTTCATGTTCTACTAAATGGATAACTGTGATTACTTAGAAGAAATTAATTCACAGAAATAATGTTACACAAAGGTTGCAATAAATGTGAAGCTGCCATTTTAAATAATACATTCAATTGATCAAAGAACACTCAGTTATTACACTCTACCCTCCTTTCTGCTCCTTTCTGAAAAACTCTTCACTGGCTTTTGGGTGACGGTCACCAGCTATCCCCCATGATTACACAAATAGGCAGAGGTTCACCTATGTTTTGCTGCTCGCTGCTGTGAGAAACACTGTCCAACTTAGACCAAATTATGGAATATAAAATAGTGGACTGATGTCAAAGGTGCTATCACACTGCACTTACTCAGCAACTAGGAGATAGCAGGGACTGCAGATGCTGGAAGTCAGAGTTGATAAAATGTGGGGCTGCAGGAGCACAGCAGGTCAAACATCATTCGAGGAGCAGGAAAAGTCAACATTTCAGGTCAGGACCCTGCATCAGGACTGGGGAGGGGGAAGAGAGCTCAGAAATAAATTGAGGGAGGGGCTGGGACTGGGGGACGGTAGGTGGGATGGTGATAGGTGGATACAGGTAGGTGGTTGCAGAGATTGGTCAATGGGAAGGGTGGGGCAGATAAGTGAGAAGGAAGATGGAGAGGTTGAGTCGAGTCAAGGAGGCAGGGATGAGAGGGGAGCATAGATACGGGGCAAGGCCAGGGTTGGGCAGATTTTGAAGCTGGTGAATTCTATGTTGAGGCCATTGGGCTGAAAGCTCCTGAGGCAGAATACAGGGTGTTGTTCCTCCAGTTTACGTCTGGTGTCCTTGTGACACTGGAGGAGGCCCAGAATAGACATGTTGCCAGGGAGTGGGAGGAGGAGTTGAAATGGTTGGCAAATGGAAGGTGGTGTTGATTGGAGCATACAGAGCAGGGATGCACCGTGAATCGATCACTGAGTTGTGCTTGGTCTCTCTGATGTAGAGGAGACCACACCTGGAGCAACGGATGCAATAGACCAGGTTAGAAAACATACAGGTGAATCCCTGTCGGATTTGGAAGGATTGTTTGGGGCTGTGGATGGGGGTGAGGGGGAAGGTGTAAGGGCAGGTGTAGCACTTCCGGCAGTTGCAGGGAAAGTTGCCGGGTGTGGTGGAAGGGTTGTTGGGGAGTGTGGAGCAGACAAGGGAGTTGCGGAGAGCGCAGTACCTATGAAAGGCAGATAGACATGGGGAGGGGGATATCTTCTTGGTGCTTTGGTCTGATTGCAGATGGCGAAAATGGCGGAGGATGATACATTGAATTTGGAGATTGGTGGGGTGGTATGTGAGGACCAGAGGGTCTCTATCCTTATTGTTATTGGGGGGAGGGGTTTGAGGGCAGAAGTGTGAGAAATGCAGGAGATACGGTTGAAGGTATTATGAATCGCAGGAGAGGGGACGTTACATTCTTTGAAGTAGGAAGTCCTCCTACACCTGCCCTTACATCTCTCCACTCACCTTTGTCCGAGACCCCAAACAATCCTGACAGGGATTCATCTGTACATCTTCTAACCTGGTCTATTGCATCCATTGCTCCAGATGTGGTCTCCTCTACATCAGAGAGAACTAGCGCAGACTCAGTGATCAATTCATGGAGCATCTACGCTCTATATGCTCCAATCAACACCACCGTCTGGTTGCCAGCCATTTCAACTCCCCCTCCCACTCCCTTGGCGACATGTCCATCCTGGGCCTCCTCCACTGTCAAAATGAGGCCACACGTAAACTGGAGGAACAACACCTCATATCCCGTCTCGGGAGCTTACAGCCCAATGGCCTCAGCATAGAATACACCAGCATCAAAATCTCCCCACCCCCAGTCTCATCCCATGTCTAACACCCTACCCTCATCCCCACCTCCTTGACCTGACACAACCTGTCCATCTTCCTTCTCACCTATCTGCCCCACCCTTCCCACTGACCAATCTGTATAATACCTACCCTGCATTCACCTATCACCATCCCACCTACCCTCCCCCAGCGCCATGCCCCTCCCTCAATTTATTTCTGAGCTCCCTTCCCTCTCTCCAGTCCTGATGAAGGGTCCCAAGACAAAACGTCGACTTTCCTGCTCCTCGGATGCTGTCTGACCTACTGTGCTCCTCCAGCTCCACATTTTATCAACCCTTACTCAGCAACAACCTGTTCACTGATGCCAGGGTTGGATGTCACCGAGATTACACAGTTCTAAATCTCTTGCAACTTCAGTACAAGCATGGACAAAAAAGCTGAATTCCATAGGTGTGGTGAGAGTGACTGCCTTTGCCATCAAGGCTACATTCTCTGAGGGAACCTTCAAAAAGATTGCAAAGTTTACACTACCTAAGAGAGGTTGTTGAAGGCACAGACACGTTAAGATTGCTTTTTATCATGATCCTCTGGACTATTTACACTGTAAGGCATAACACAAGGCTTACACTAGCATCTTTGTTCAGAATCTCTCCATCAGATGTTAACTTACATTACTACTGATGTAACAAGGTGTAGAGCTGAATGAACACAGCAAGCCAGGCAGCATTGCCACACTGCCACAACGATGGAGGAACAGCACCTCATATTCTGCTTGGGAACCCTGCAGCCCAATGGTCTCAATGTGGACTTTACAAGCTTCAAAAACTCCCCGCCTCCAACCTCATCCCAAGACCAGCCCATCGCGTCCCCGCCTCCTTGACATGTCCGTCTTTTCTCCCACCGATTCTCTCCTCCCATCTCACTGACCAACACCCACCCGCAATT
The DNA here is from genome assembly GCF_021869965.1 of Rhincodon typus. Classification (NCBI taxonomy): domain Eukaryota; kingdom Metazoa; phylum Chordata; class Chondrichthyes; order Orectolobiformes; family Rhincodontidae; genus Rhincodon; species Rhincodon typus. Next base: position 34,792,988 of record NC_063358.1, on the reverse strand, counting down.
CCTACCTACCAGCCTCATCCCTGCCTCCTTGACCTGTTCGTCTACTCTCCACCTATCTGCTCCACTATCCACCTTATATCATTGCCTCCTCCTCTATTTATTCCAGAGCCCCCTTCCCCTCCACCATTTCTGAAGAAGGGTCCAGACTCCTCTGATGCTGCCTGGCCTGCTGCGTTCATCCAGCTCTCTCAGTTATCTCAGACTCCAGCATCGGCAGTTCCTACTATCTCTTACTACTGATGTAGCTCGCTTTACATATTTGATGTCAAACACCTTATTCGTCACATTTGATTGAGTGTGATATCAAAGTACCCCAATAAAATTGAGGTTAATGGGAATCAAGGAGAAAAATACCTCGTACCTAGTAAAAAGGAAGATGGTTTTACTGTTGAAAGCCAATTATCATCTCTAGAACACCCTTGCTGAGTTAGTCAGGATAGTGTCCTCGGCAGCAATTCTTCACCAATTACCTTCTCTCTATCAAGTGTTTGAGAGAGAGAGTATTTGTTGATGAAGGTACAGTGTTCAATCCTACCAACAAACATTCAGACAATAAAGTTTTCCAATTTACTTGAAAAAGACATGAATGGAATTCAATCTTGGGTTGCTAAGAGACAAGCTACCTTCAAGCTACACAAGTGCAAAGCAATGACCACCTCCAGTAAGGCAGGATCTGATCTTTTCCTTTCGACTTTTACCATTACTGAATCTCCAACAATTAACAGCAGTTACCATTTTCCAGAAATAAAGTGGACCAGCCACCTACATTCTGTACTACAAGAATAGGTCAGAGGTTGTATATTCTATGGTGTGCAAATCACCTCCCTACTCCACGAGGCTCTTCCACCTTCTGCAAGTTAGGAATGTGATAGAATAAACATCATATGCTCGGATGAGTTCATCTCTAACAACGCACAAGAAAGTTGACACCATTCGGGAAAAGTAACCTACTTGATTGGCACCCAAGCTGAGATCATAGTTGTTCGCTCCTCCACCACCAGCACACTGTGGCTACAGTCTGGACCATCAATCAGATATAGTGAACTAATTTGTCAGAGTTTCCCTTATTTGTTCTTGGATTGCATGGTTCACTGAGTAGCTCAACTTTATTTTGCTCTTGTGGAAGTGGTGGTGAGCAGGCTACTTGAGCAGTTGAAGTCGAGCAGCACTTTGCAAACCATCTAGATGAGCAACAACCGCAGATGTATGGGAATACCACTATTAGAGATTTCCATTTCAAGTCACACATCACCTTGACTTGAAACATATTGCCCTTTATTATTGCTTCATCAAAAGTCTGGAACTCCCCACCTGAAGGCATGATGGGTCTACCTTCGCTATGTGGATTGCAGTGTTTCAGGAAGTCAGCTCACCACTACCTTCTCAAGGGCTATTGAAATGAGCAATAAATACTAGTGGAGTCAGCATCACATGAACAAATACAAATAAAAACTTCAGAGATAGTAGGAACTGCCGATGCTGGAGAATCTGAGATACCAAGGTGTAGAGCTGGATGAACACAGCAGGCCAAGCAGCATCAGAGGAGCAGGAAGACTGATGTTTTGGGCCTAGACACTTCTTCAGAAATGGGGGAGGGGAAGAGGGTTCTGACATAAATAAGGAGAGAGTGGGAGGCAGATAGAAGATGGATAGAGGAGAAGATAGGTGGAGAGGTTCCAGAGGGACCTCTGAAACAAGTTTAACCCCACTGCGAAGCCTCTTCTAAGGATGCCTACCTTGAAGAAGTTACCCTTCTCCCTCTGGAAAAACCTCAGTGGATCTCCTCTATCCAGCTTCTATCTGCCTCCCCCTCTCTCCCTATTTATTTCAGAACCCCCTTCCCCTCCCCCATTTCTGAAGAAGGGTCTAGGCCCGAAACGTCAGCTTTCCTGCTCCTATGATGCTGCTTGGCCTGCTGTGTTCATCCAGCTCTTCACCTTGGTATCACAAAAAACTTGTCTTCAATTATCTTAAGAAGTACAGAAGTCACAAAGAAGCAAAATAGCTTGTTACAATTATTGGCCATCAGTCAAACCTGCAGTACACAAAATTCAGTTAGAGATTGGTTTTGAATCAGATTTAATACAGCCATATGATAGAATAATGAATGCTTTCAATGCAAGAAAAAAAACATGCTCCATTTCAGTGTGATGATCTTGACATCACAATTAAATGAACACAGACCTTGTGATTACTAATTTCAAAATATGAATTGCAGCACAGAAAGATTCTGCATTAACATGAATCCAATCTGAGTTTTCAATCAATGCAGTGCATTGTGTTTAAATTTTAAAATAAAATCTTTAAAGAGGTCATTTTAACCTTCTGTTGCCTAATGCTATGATATTACATACAATTTGGATGTTCTGGAAAGCTTAATGCACGGACATTTGATAACTATTCAGAAAAGTGTTTTGAGTTCTCACTTCGTCAAAGCACAGTCATCCCTACAAGCTGAAATGTTAAATGTGTGAGTAGCACTTATGGCTTTTATTACTATGGAGAGGGGAGAGCAACAGGATGCAACCAAAATTTACTTGTTAAAAAATATGAATTAGAAAATTCTGAAAGATTTGTCAAATTAAAATCAAGAGTTGCTTGTCCCTGTGCAACCAGAGAACGGAGGCTTTTGAAAGCCATCAAGTAAGTCTCTAAATTAGTGGCAAGATAAAGCTAAAGATAAATTCCTGATTGGACAGCTTGCTTCAAACAAAAAGACTCCACAAATGTATGAGCAGCATATCTGGAATCTACGAGTTGGACAGTAACAGGGACAGACTGAGAGGTCTTTGATCCAACTGCATGCATGTCGGCCTGTATACAAACAATAGAACATCATCAGTTACAATGAGTGGGAGAAAACTAGCCCCTCACATGTCTGGCACTCAAGGCCATATTGGTTTTGGCACAAGCAAACAGAGATGGCGAATAGGCAAGCATTTTTCCAAAGGACTATGAAGTATGTTTGAGGAAGATGCGTGTTTCATTATCTCATTATTTGACAGAAGAATGCTCAACTTGCATTGTTGTTTATGAGTTAGTATTCTCAAATGATGAATTTCTTTTAGAAATATTTTGCAGGCTTCATGCAAATTCAGAAATTGTACAAGATAGAACATGCAGTGTATAGCTGGTATTGATACATGGGAAGCCAGGAATTCTTAATGACAAATAAAAACCAAAAGAACTGCGGATGCTGTAAACCAGGAGCAAAGACAGAAGTTACTGGAAAAGCTCAGCAGGTCTGGCAGCATCTGTGAAGAAATATCACAGTTAACGTTTCGGGTCCGGTGACTCTTTCACAGATGCTGCCAGAGCTGCTGAGCTTTTCCAGCAACTTCTGTTGTTGTAATTATTAATCCTTATTAATTCTTAATAGTTCTTATTAATTCTTCTTGTTAATTCTTTATAACACTTGTCCAATTTCTTTACCATCCACATTGTTGCCTCGTAGTCTGGCCTTTGATACATAGTTTGATTCAGGTGTAAGATTCAAGAAATCCAAGGTGAACAAGAAATCCAGTCTTAGATTTTTCAAATATCTATAACAAATAGAAGCTTTACTTCAATGCTAAACAGGGAAGCAGGCAGTCGTATAGTGGGGATATCGCTGGTCTAGTCATCCAAAACCTTCTGGGGATGGGTGCTTGAATCCCATCACAGCAGATGGTGAAAATTGATTTTAATTGTAAAAAATTTCCAATTAAATAATAATGCTAGCAGAGTGGGGAACATGTAACCATTGTCAATTGCCATAAAAACCCATCAGGTTCAGTGATATTCTATGGAAGTAAACATGTTGTGATTACCTGGCCTATATGTGGCTCCACACCTACAGAAACATGGTTGACTCTTAAGAGCCCTCCAAAATGGCCCTGGCAAGCCATGCAGATCAAGGGGCAATTAGGGATGTACAATAAATGCTGGCCCAGACAGTGATACTACATCTTGTGAATGAATTTTACAAAAAAAATCATGCTCCTTATTGTCTACTCAATTCTCTTTCACTTTGTTATGGTAACTTTTATTTAACTGTGATCCTAGTACAGGCCTTGAGTTCAACAGAATGCTAAGAAAGATCTGTATTGACAATCTGTTGACTTGGAATAAGTACTTCTCACATGCAGCAATAGTGATGTAAAATTTCCAACGCACTTCAAAACATTCAAATAATTAGAGACAAATTCACAGGATGACTTCCAGTGGTGAATTCTTTCCAATGTGACATACATAAAATTAAGAGTGGGAGAGACATTGCATATCATTTACAATATTAGTAACTGCGCTGGATAATAGGTGAACAAACAGAGAATTATAGACTCAAAACAATGTGCTACTGTCACTTATTTCTAATCTTATTTGGATATTTGGTCAGTAGACTGTGAGCTCACTCTGGAGTAGAAACATCAGGAGCCTCCACACTGGAACAGCGCACTGTAGGTGCATTGTAATATCCTCCCATGTGTAAACCAGATTTGATGCCAGAATTACTATTTTCAGTCTCATTGTTCCAGCTAACTTCCTCCCTTAAACATGCACAGCTGAAACTATATTCAACAGCGGGAAAGAGCCACTTGTACCAGTGCTATCAAAAAGGGTTAACAACAGGATACCAATGAGTCTAATGCAACCCTTGTGTCAGTTCTTTTCAGATATCCCCAGCAATTATCACTGGGCTGGGCACTGGTGAGGGAATATGAAATACATGCGGATCAAGAGATGGAGAAACACAATTAATATAATCTAACACTCAAATTTACTACCTTCTTTCTGAACAAAGAGATGCAAGTGGATTGTTCACAAGGTCTTGTCAGGAAAGCAGAATTCCCCATGGTACAGCTGCCATCAGCTGTACCTGATTGTTTTGCAATTGTTACAGCCACGTTCTGTAATGTAACAGAAATGGTTAACACTTGGTGAATATGCAATGAGTGTGTGAACATGCTCACAACATCATGTTGATGTATACGTCGCATTATAGTGAATGTTTCATTCTACTCTAGCCCACTTTTCCCTTCGTATTTGGGACAAAACATTAAACCAGAGGTTAGATGCTGGATGAGAAAAGCTATCCACTTAAGGGCTCATGATTTTGTAGCCAGCGTTGTTTAGAGTGCTTTCAGCGAGAGCTATGTGGCTACATGATAATTCATAGAGCAGAACATTTGGAAAGGAAGCACCAGGTTTACTGCCTGGACTGCTGCAGGTGGAGCCTTGCCATAACAACCAGGACTGTTTCTTGATTGACTGAGTTGTCTTCTGTGCTGTCCTCAAACTGACCACTATCAGGATAAATTCGGAGGAGGTAATTCGCCAGTAAAGAGGATATGCAAGAGAAACAGTGCCCATATCTGAGCTGGTAGTTGTGAGTGTGAGATTATCATCTCTGTGTTTCTTCTTCCCCATTTTCTTGATCCTATTCGCATTTCACTGACCTCATTACTACATGACCCAGAGGCAGATCTTTGACATTTGAAAGGATTAAAGCCTAAGGGTAGGTGAAGACTCAGTGAAGGTGTGCCAAGTTTAAAAAAAAACAATGTGCATGCTTGTACTGTCTGCAGCTTGTACATTAGAAGAGTTTGTCTGGATGAGGGGAGAGTACATGAATAGGAAAGGTTTGGAGGGATATAGGTCAGGAACAGGCAGGTGGGCCTAGGTTAGTTTGGGATAATGTTTGGCATGGACTGGTTGGACCGAAGGGTCTATTTCTGTGCTGTATGACTCTATGCGAGAAGATGGATGTGGTAGTAGTGTAGCATCATTTATGATAGTCTCAGTCATACTATGGCCTGAATTGTGGTCGCAACAATTATTGCCAGCATTGTTTCTTTCATGAGAGTAAAGAGGGAAAACCTGTTGTCGTATGCAGTTATGGTCTGTCTAATCCTGCAACAACAGTGAAGGGAATTTGGAGAAACATTATTCCCACTCAGTCCATCCTAAATGCTGATTTACATGTTCCTCTCAGTTCTCAGTAAAATACAAAGCATATTCACACAGTGTGTAACAGTGAACACCAATGATGACATCTTCCCACAGGCCATCAAGGGCATTCAGAGATGTTGCTTGTATCTTTAACAGTATATTTGTGATGATATAATCAAAACGAGATAACCCAAGTCTCTCCTGACAGTCTTACATTTTCATTTTGCTGGAGTGTTGAACACTTTACATTTAATTAGTCACATAATGAACACAGTATGTCATTAAAATGTAGACAGTGACCTAATTACATCAGTCTTTTAAAAACACATTTAATTAATGTACTCCCATTAGTTATGGATTACCAAACTAATTGCAAATACTGTAGCACTGGGCTGTTGCTGACTAGAGCAGCGTGGATATGTTTGTAAGAGGTAGGCAACAAGAGTAGCAACTCATTGATACAAGTCAATACTTATGCAGTATTAGCCATTTCTACATCACAAATGGAACTTTTTACATTTCCATATCTCAAATCAATAATTTAATGCCTGTGTCTCTCATCTTCACCCAATGTCTGTCTTCCTTTATGCTTAGCCCACACTTCCCGTACATCAGAAGTTTCAAGACTGCTATTATTGATGTTGTCAGAAGCCACACGACACCAGATTATAGACTAGAAGGTTTATTTGAAATCACAAGCTTTCACAGTGCTGCTGCTTCATCAGATGAAGTGAGAGACGACAGCACACAGACGCAGAGTTTTAAGGCAGAGAAATCAAGGGCAGAGAGACCAAAAATCATACAACTGGTGTGAGTGGAGTGTCAAAAAATAAGTCTCTGCAGGGGGCCAAAGGTGTTAGACGGTATGAGTAAAGTGTCAACAGCTGAATAGCAAGCGAAAGAATGACCTATAATCTGATTAAATGAGACAGAGGGATAATTACAAAAAATTAAAATAAGGTGGGGCTGGAGACAAACTAAAAAACTGGAATAACATAGGTGCAAGTGTCGCATGCCAAGCGTCTAACCAAATTAATAAGTGATCCAAAATTGTACAAACTAATTAAGGTAGAGAAATCATAACAAGTTATCAAGGTGATGGTGACAAAACAAGATAGTGAGGAAGGTTTTACAGACAAAGAACAGTGTAGTGGGGTCACATGTAGTGCAACATGAACTTAAGATCATGGTTGAGGCCATCGTCATGGATACCCAGCTTGTCTAACAATCTTTGCTCGGGGACTCTGCGTTGTCGTGTATTTCACAGGCCGCCTTGGAGGACGCTTACCTGAAGAGCGGAGGCTGAATGTTCTTGACCGCTGAAGTGTTGCCTGGAAGGGAACATCCATGTCTGGCGGTTCTTGCGCAGTGTACATTCATCCATTGTTGTAGTGTCTGCGTGGTCTCACCAATATACCTTGCTTCAAGGCCTGGGTGAGTCACATGAGTATCTGTCATGTAGGTGGTGGGTGGTGTTCCCACATGTAATTTTAGTGTCCATGTCGAAGATCTAATATGTCTTACAGAGGTTGCCATGACAGGATTGTATAGTGTTGTATTTGATGTTGTCCTGAAGGCTGGGTAGTTTGCTGCAAACATTGGTCTGTTTAAGGTTTGGCAGTTGTTTGAAGGCAAGAAGTGGAGGCATAGGAATGATCTAGGCGAGATGCTCATCGTGATCAATGACATGTTGAAGACTGTGAAGAACATGGCGTAGTCTCTCTTCTCTAGGGAAGTACTGGACAATGAAGAGTACTCCATTGGTTGTATCCTGTGGCTTTGTCTTCTGAGAAGGTCCTTGCGGTTTTTTGCTGTGGCATGTCCAAAGTGGCAATTGATGTGTTGAGCATCGAATCCCATTCTTATGAGAGCGTCTTTCAAAATTTTTAGGCGTCTGTCACATTCCTCCCCATCCCAGCAGATCCTGTGTATGTACAGAGCTCGTCCATACAGGATGGCTTCTTTAATATGTTTAGTGTGGAAGCTAGAGAAAAGCAGCATCATGAGGTTATCTGTGGACTTGCGGTAGAGTGAGGCACTGAGATGTCGTTCTTGATGGAGATGCATGTATTCAGGAATGAGACAGATTCTGAAGAGTAGTCCATGGTAAGTCTGATGGTGGGATGAAAAGTGTACATATCGTTGTGTTGTCATTTCAGTGATTCCTCGGCCTGAGTCCAAAGGAAGAAAATGTTGTCGATGTATCTGGTGCATAGCATTGGTCGGAGACCATGAACAGCTCAAACTTGTGCTTGAAAATGTTAGCACGTTGGGGTGTAAATCTGGTCCCCATGGCTTTTCCGTGTGTCTGGATGAAGAACTGGTTGTCAAAGGTGAAGACGTTGTGGTCGAGGATGAAGAGGATGAGTTATAAGATGGCGTCTGGAAATTGGCAGCTGTCAGTATTGAGAACTGAGGCTGTTGAAGTGATGCCATTGTCATGGAGGATGCTGGTGTGGAGTGCCAAAACATCCATTGAGATGAGGAATGTTGCTGGTTTGAATGGTCCATGGGTGCTGAGTTTCAGTAAGATATCTACAGTGTCACGACAAAAGCTGGGGGGTCCTAGTACAATGGGCTTCAAGGTGTCCTCGACATAGTTAGAGAGGGTCCCATGCCTGATACGATGGCACATCCAGGTCTGTTGGCTTTGTATATCTTCGGAAGGCAGTAGAAGTCTCCTATGCAAGAAGTACGTGGGTTGATAGTGCATAGGATAGTCTGAAGGCCTAGATAAAGGTTTTGATCAGTCTGTTGAGTTGATGGGTGTGTTCTTTGTTGGATCAGCAGGTAGTTGTCTGCAGGGTTCCTGGTTGTTCAGTTGTTGGTATGCTTCTTTGCAGTAATTCATTTTATTCTGTATGACAATGGCTCCTCCTTTGTCTGCTGCTTTGTTGACAATATTGCGATTGGTCTTGAGAGCATGAATAGTATTGCGTTGTGCTTAGATGATGCTCTGTGAGCACAGCTGATGGGTGGCACGGTGGCTCAGTGGTTAGCGCTGCTGTCTCGCAACGCCAGGGATCTGGGTTTGATTCTAACGTCACATGACTGTCTGTGTGGAGTTTACACATTCTCTCAGTGTCTGCGTGGGTTTCCACCGGATGCTCCGGTTTTCTCCCACAGTTAAAAATGTGCAAGTTAGCTGGATTGGCCAGGCTAAATTGCCCATAGTATTCAGGGATATATAGGTTAGGTGTATTAGCCATGGGAAATGCAGGGCTACAGGGATAGGGTAGGGGGATGAGTCTGGGTGGGATGCTCTTCAGAGGGTAGGTGTGGACTTGTTGGGCCAAATGACCTGTCCCCACAGTGTGGTACTCTATACTCTAAAATTTGGCATTAACGCATTTCCTGTCGGCTTGAGCATACATGTCGAGCCTAGGGCAGCAGCCTTCTGGTGGGGTCTAATTCAAATCTTTCTTCTTTGGTTGATGCACCATGAATCTTGCTGTGGATTGTTCGGATTCATTAGTTGTCTCATTGAGCTTGCTGCTGACAACTTGGAGTTTGTGGAAGAATTCCCAGAACTTCATTCGCCTGATGAATTCCTCTGTGTCTGCTGCGAGATCGATTGTAGTAGTAAGGATGCCTTGAGGCATGGTACATTCGCGAGTAAGGATGCCCTGAGGCGTGGTATATTGGCAAGACCATTCTGATGCTATGACAATGGATGAATGGACACTGCGCAACAATCGCCAGACAGGGATGTTCCCTGCCAGTCAGGGAACACTTCAGTCGTCAAGGACATTTGGCCTTGGAGATAGTAGGAACTGCAGATGCTGGAGAATCTGAGATAACAAGGTGTAGAGCTGGATGAACGGTTTTCTGAAGAAGGGTCGAGGCCCGAAACGTCAGCCTTCCTGCTCCTCTGATGCTGCTTGGCCTGCTGTGTTCATCCAGCTCTACACCTTGTTATATTTGACATTTGGCCTTGGATCTTCATCTAAGCATCCTCCAAGGCAGCCTTCGAAATACACAACAGCACAGAATCGCCAAGTAGAACCTGATAGCCAGGTTCCATACTCATGAAGACAGCCTCAATCATGATCTTGGGTTCTTTTTGTGCTGTACATGATCCCACCACACTGTTCATATCTGTAAAACCTTCCTCACTGTCCTGTTTTGACACCATCACCTCGATAAATTGTTATGATCTCTCTACCTTAATTAGTTTGTACAGTTTTGAATTACTTATTACTTTGGTTCGACCCTCAGCATGCAACTCTTACAACAATTACATCAGTCATTTAGTTAATATCCAGTGCCACCTTATTTTTAATTTTATGTAATTATCTCTTTGCCTCATTTAATCAGATTATAGGCCACCCGTTCGCTTGTTATTCAGCTGTTGACACTTTAGTCACACCGACTGACACTTTTGGTCACCTACAGAGACTTATTATTCGACACTCTACTCATGCCAGTCGTTTCATCTTTTGATCTCTCTGCCTATAAATTCTCTGACTGTGTGTTCTCCTCTCTCACTTCACCCAACAAAGTAGCTGTGCTGAGGAAGCTTGCGATTTCAAATAAACCTTCTGATTGGGTCCACCAGCATGTCCACGCCATTATTGATTTTATATTTCCTCTCTTTCATATATATTTGACAATTTAATTAACTGGTAAAGTGGGCAGATAGGTGGCAGGTGAAGTTTAATTCAGAGAGATGTGAGATGGTATATTTTGTTAGAAAGGACAAGGAGAGACAATGTAAAACAAGGGGCACGATTCTAAAGAGGATACAAGAGCAGATGGACCTGGGTATATATGTACATTAGTTTGTAAAGATGGAAGGATAGGTTTTAATGAAGCATACAGTTTCCTTGACTTCAACAATGACTAAGACAGAAATTGCTGGAAAAGCTCAGCAGGTCTGGCAGCATCTGTGGAGAGAAATCAGAGTGAACATTTCAGGTTGACTGACCCTTCTGGGGAAGTCAGACCCTTCTGAGGAAAGGTGACTTGACATGAAAAGTTATCTCTGATTTCTCTCCACAGGTATTGCCAGACCTGCTGAGCTTTTCCAGCAATTTCTGTTTTTGTTTCTGATTTTCAGCATCCGCAGTTCTTTTGGTTTTTATTTAGTATCCTCAGCTTTATTATTAGAGGCATGGAATACAGGAGCAGGGAGGCTTTGTTGAATTTATGTAACACACTAATTCGGTTTCAGCTGGAGTATGGTGTCTAGTTGTGGGTGCTGCATTTTAGGAAGTGTGTTAAGGCACTGCGGAGAAGATGTTTATTTGAATAGTTCCAGAAATGAGGAATTTCCCTCATGACAAAAGATTGGAGAAGCTGAGATGGCTCCATTGCAAAAGAGAAGTGCTGAGAGAAGTGCTGATTAACATATCCAAAATCATGAGAGGCCTGGATAGAGTCAGCAGAGAAAAGGAATGTACCAGCTCATAAAAGGATTGAGAACAAGAGCACAGATTTAAAGTAATTAGTATAAGAAGCAGGAGTAATACACGGAAAAGCATTTTCACACAATGAATGGTTACGGTCTGGAATGCACCGCCAGAAGTATAATGGAAGCAGTTTCAATGAAGGTATTCAAAGGGAATTAGCCTGTCAACTGAAAAGGGAGAATCTGCAGGATTGTCAAGAGAAGGCAGGAGATTTAAGGCCGAGTTAAATGAATTCTTGATCAGTCGGGGCATCAGTGGGGAAAAGGCAGGTAAATGGACATTGAAAGGTGGTGGATCAACCATGATCCTATTTGAATGCCGGAGCAGGCTCAAAGGGCTGAATGGCCTACTCGTGTTCCTATTTCTTATGGTCCTATAATCTATTGATATTAGACGAGATGCTCATTTGCAGAGCCAGTACAGATATGATGGGCCAAATGGCACTGCAATCATTCTGTGACTCTGTGGGATATCCAGCCTCCTTTCATTTCTACTGCATCTCATGGGAGGTGTTCTATGATCCACTGTGTTGATTTGTCCTTGACATTTCGACCTCCAGGACCGTTAGTATGTTGGTGGTGAATTTCTCCGTTTCCATTGGGAGTTGCAGCAAACTGCAAGCAGAAATTCACCGAAGATGGTGGCAGAGACTTGTCAGAGCATGAGGCATGTAATATCTGTACGAATGGAAAACGTCAATGTTGTTAAATATTTAACATTAATGCAAGGCTTGACAGTGTTCTGCTCTGATTTGAGAATTCTGTTTAGTTTTATTTAGAGGATGTTGACTTCACTGACTGGAGTAGCATTTATTACCCATCACTAACTGCCTTTGAGAAGGTGATGTGAGCTGCCTTCTTGAGCTACAGGGGGCCCTCAACTTGTGAACATCTGACTTGTGAAAGCTCGCACTTACGAGTGCGATCCCCTACAGGGGTGCATTTTGAAAGATCCAACATATGAACATTTCCGACACTTACAAACAGCCGTTTTCTATTTTCCTGCATTGTGTTCCAACTTGTGTACAAATCAGCCTGCTGACACACTGAAGAATGGAACGTATTCGGAACCCAGGAACCGCCTGTACTGTCAGGCTCTTGTGGTGCAGAAGTAGTGTTCCCATTCTAATTCAGGACGCCCAGGTTCAAGAGGTGCTCCAGAGATATGTAATAACATAAGAGGCTGAATCAAAAACATAGAAAATGGGAGCAAGGGTAGGCCATTTGGCTCTTTGAACCTGCTCCTCCATTCAATACGATCATGGCTCATCATACCAAATCAATTCCCTATTCCTGCTTTCTCCCCATACCCTTTAGCCTTAAGAACTATATCTAACTCCTTCTTGAAAACCCTCAATGTTTGGGCCTCAGCCATTTTCCGAGGTAGGGAATTCCACAGGGTCATTATACTCTGGGTGAGGAAGTTCCTCCTCATCTCACTCTTAAATGTCCTACCCCTATCGTTAGACTGTGACCTCTGGTTCTAAATTCACCCTTGTTGGGCATATCCTTCTTGTGTTTACCCTGTCTGGACCTGTTAGAATTTTATAGTTTCTATGAAATCCTCTCTCATTCTTTTAAACTTCCGCGAATATAGTCCTAATCAATCTGGGGTCTCTTCATAGAACAGTCCTGCCATCCCAGAAATCAATATGGTTTATAAACATAGAAACAGGTGCAGAAGTAGGCCATTCGGCCCCTCGAGCCTGCATCACCATTCAATATGATTATGGCTGATCATTCAAATTCTCTCCATACCCTTTGATTCCTTTAGCCACAGGGGCTACGTCCAGTTCCCTTTTGCATATATCTAATGAACTGGCCTCAACAGCTTTCTGTGAGAGAGAATTCCACAGGTTCACAACTCTCTGAGTGAAGAAATTCTTCCTCATCTCAGTCCTGAATGGCTTACCCCTTATTCTTAGACTGTGACCCCTAGTTCTGGACATCCCCAGCATTGGGAACATTCTTCCCATATCTAGCCTGTCCAGTTCCATCAGGATTTTATATATTTCTAGAAGATCTCCCCTCATTCTTCTAAATTACAATGAATACAAGCCCAGTCGATCCAGTCTTTCCTCATATGTCAGTGCTGCCATCCTGGGAATCAGTCTGGTGAACCTTCACTGGACTCCCTCAATAGTAAGAATGTCCTTCCTCAGGCTAGGAGAGCAAAACTGCACACAATACTCAATGTGTGGCCTCACCGAGGCCCTGATTAGCTACAGCAAGACACCCTTACTCCAATACTCAAATCCTCTAGCTATGAAGGAGAGCAAGCTATTAGCTTTCCTCACCACCTGCTGCATCTGCATGCCAACATTCAGTCTCTGTTCCACCATGACACCCAGGTATCGTCACACATCAACTTTTCCTGAACTGCCACCAGTCAGATGCTAATCTGCCTTCCTGTTTTTGATACCAAAGTGGATAACCTCATATGCATCCACATTATATTGCATTTGTTAAGCATTTGCCCACGAAGCCAGTCCATTCAAGTCACCCTGAAGCCTTTTAGCATCCTCCTCACAGCACATACTGCCATCCAGCTTAGTGTCATCTGTAAACTTAGAGATATTGCATTCAGTTCCTTCATCCTGATCATTAATGTATATTGTGAACAGCCGAGGTCCCAGCACTGAACCCTGCGGTCCTAATTGTCACTGCCTGCCACTCTGAAAAGGACGCATTTATTCCAACACTCTGTTTCCTGTCTGCCAACTAGTTGTCTATCCAAGTCAAGACATTACCTCTGATACCATGAGCTTTAATTTTCCTTACTAATCTCTTGAGTGGAACCTTGTCAAAAGTCTTTTGAAAGTCCAGATACACAACATCTACTAATTCACCTTTGTCCACTTTACAGGTCACATCCTCAAAACATTCCAGAAGATTTGTCAAGCATGTCAACCCTTTAGTGAATCCATGCTGACTAGGACCAATTCTGTCACTGCTTTCAAAATGCTCACTTATTGTTCTTAATAATTGACTCCAGCATTTTCCCCACCACCAATGTCAGGCTAACCAGCTATAATTCCTCATTTACTCTCTCCCTTTTTTTTAAAGAGTGGGGTTACGTTACACATCCTCCAATCCATTGGACCTCTGCCAGAGTCTACAGAATGCTGGAAAATGATCACCAATACATTTACTATTTCTAGGGCCACTTCCTTAAGTGCTTTGGGATATAGAGCATCAGGCCCTGGGGCTGATTTAATCCCAGGATTTAAACCCAACAATTTCCCTAATACCATTTCCTGACTAATAAGGATCTCCTTCAGTTCCTCCTCCATGCTTGACCCTCTGTCTCATGACATTTTCTGAAGCATTTGTATTGTCTTCAGTAAGACAAATCCAAAGTATTTGCTCAATTGGTCTGCCAACTCTTTGTCATCCATTATGAATGCACCTGATTCTAATTGCAAGGGACTTACATTTGTTTTCACCAGTCATTTACTCTTCACATATCTATTGAAGATTTTGCAGTCCATTTTTATGTTTTCCGCAAGCTTATTTTCATATTCTATTTTCCCCTTCCAAATTAAACTCTTTGTCCTCCTCAGCTGATTTCTAAATTTCTCCCAGTCCCCAGGTTTGCTGTTTTTTTCTTGTCTATTTATATGCCTCCTCTTTGGCTTTAACACTATCCCTGATATCCCTTGTTAGGCATGGTTGAGCCACCTTACCTGTTTTACTCTTACACCAAACAAGGATGTACAGTTGTTGAATTTCATCCTTGTGTTCTTTAAAATGTCTGCCATTGCCTGATCACTGTCAACCCCTTAAGTTTCCTTGTCCAGCTTATCCTAGCCAATGCATGCCTCATATCATCAAAGTTAGCTTTCTTTGCGTTCAGGACTTAGTTTCAGGTTTAATTGTGTCACTCTCCATCTTAATGAAGAATTCTACCATGTAATGGTCACTCATTCCCAAAGAATCTTGCACCACAAGTTTGCTAATTAATTGTCTCTCAAAACTCAACATCCAGTCTAGGATGGTTTTCTCTCTACTTGGTTTCTCAACATATTGGTTGAAGAATCCATCCCTCATACATTCTACTGCATTGCTATCAGTTTGGTTAGTCCAGTCAATATGTAGTTTGAAGTCATCCATAATAACTACTTTACCTTTACTGCATGCATCTCTAATTTTCTGTTTGATACAATCCCCAAATTCACAGCTACTGTTTGATGGTCTGTACAGAACTCCCACTAATGTCTTTTTCCATTTGGTGTTCCTCAGCTGCACCCATACTGAATCCACATCATACAGGCTAAAGTCCTCCCTTATTATTGTGTAAATGTCTCCCTTAACCAGCATGCTACTCCACTTCCCTTTCCTTTTGGTCTATGTTTCCTGAAAATTAAATACCCCTGAATGCTAAGTTCCCATCGTTGGTCACCCTGGAGACAGGTCTCTGCAATCCCAATTACATCATCTCCATTAATAACTGTCTGCGCATTCATTCATTCAATTTATTACAAGTGCTCCTCACATTGAGACAGAGAGCCTTCAGGCTTATCTTTTGACATTTATTGCTTTTTTAGAATCATGGTGTAATGTGGCTTTTTTTGAGTTTTGTCTTTGGTTTCACTGCCTTCCACTTTTTCCCGTACAGTCCTTTGATTCTGTTAATGTTAATTTAACATTCTGCCATGTTAATTTAAATCCTTCCACCAGCACTCGCAAACACACCCCCAGGACATTGGTTCCAGTCCTGCCCACGGGCAGACCGTCCGGTTTGTTCTGGTCCCATCTCTCTGAGAACTGATTCCAATGTCCCAGAAATTTGAACTCCTCCCTTTTTTACCACCTTTCAAGCCACGTATTCATGTTAGCTATCCTGCCGTTCCTACTCTGACTGGTAGCAAAATGTATGATCACAGAGCTGTAAGGGAGAGAAGATCCAATTGGGTTCAGTACTCATATCTGAGGAATTGTGCTGTGTACAGAACTGCAAACAGTGCAGATCCCGCAAGTATATTTGAGTACTTTTGTCCTTAATTTGCATTTAATATATGCCCATTGCTATATATGGCCAAGCAGATATTCTGTCACAAGTCTGAGCATGTGGAAAATATAGGGTGCAGAAGAAAAGAAACATACAGGAACACATTTATTGGACAATTTATATGTCAGGGAATGGTAAATCATAAATCTAGTCTGTTATTTTGAAATCATTTTATCCATGCATGCTGCTATCCTTCCTCCTTTTTGAAATCAAGAATTAAATAATCATGCAGTGACAATAGGACAATGGTAGAATGATGTATTTTGTTCCATACTTCTGCACTTTTCTCACAGGCCTACATGTTTACACCTTTGAACATTTCTTCACATTCCTTTTGTAAGTTTTTATCAGATCAGTTTCTACCTCCTTTCCAGTCAGTTCATCCTAGATCAAAACCACAAACCCTGTTAGAATATCTTCTGAAGAAGGCTCATTGGATCCAAATCATTCACTCTGTTTTCTCTGTCCACAGCTGCTGCCATACCTGCTGAGCTTCTCCAACAACTTATTTTCTGTGTGTCAGATTTCTAGCATTTGTAATTCTTTGTTTTTTCTTGTTTTTGAGAAAAGTTTTCCTTTGGTTCTATTGCCAGTCACCTTATTATATCTATGTCCTTCGGTTCCAGACTTTTCCGTACCTACATGCAGTTTCTCCTCTTTTACTGGGTCAAAATTTTTCATCAATTTCAACAACTTGACTAAGTTTCCCCTTCACATTTTCTGCTGTAATGAGAACAACCCAGTTCCCGCAGTCTTTCCACATAACCAAAATCCCTTATTCCTGATACCATTTGAGTAAATCACTTGTGCACCCTTTTCAAGGCATCCTTCCAGAAGTGTGAGCATTTAGGACTCAAACCAGCCAGTTTACTAAAAATGGTGTGCTCCCTATGCCACTCCTCTCATGTTATAATTTGTTTGGAAAGTATGAATCACGTCACAAACAAAATAACTCAAAGTGTACTTTATACAACTACAGAATCTAAATTGCACACAAAATCTGAATTGACACTCAAAATCATAACTGGTAGAATGATGACCTGACTCTTTTGAGTGAGACATTGAATCAGGAGTCTGTCTGTTTTCCCAGGACAGCATAAACGATTCCCCAGCACTACATTGAACAAGAGCCAGGGTGTTATCCCTCAATCAATGGAGAAAAACATTTTTGCTTATTCATTGATGGGGATGTGGACATTTCTTACTGGGCCAGCATTTATTCTAATACAAACCAAAAGAACTGCGGATGCTGTACATCAGGAACAGAAACAAAGTTGCTGGAAAAGCTCAGCAGGTCTGGCAGCATCTGTGGAGGAGAAAACAGAGTTAACGTTTTGCGTCCGGTGACCCTTCCTCAGAGTTTTGAGGAAGGGTCACCGGACCCGAAACGTTAACTCTGTTTTCTCCTCC
>NC_063358.1:34734041-34760229 GCF_021869965.1 Rhincodon typus | reverse complement strand
CCGGTTACAGAGGTGTTGGGAGTGAAGGAAGTTTTCCTTCCCACATGCACTTCCTTCACCCCCAACGGCACCTTCCCCTGTAACCGGCGAAGGTGCAGCATCTGCCCATTTACCTCCTCCCTCCCCACTATCCAAGGGCCCAAAAATACCTTCCAGGTGAAGCAAGACTTCACCTGCACTTCCCAGAATCTAGTCTACTGCATTCGCTGCTCACAATGTGGTCTCCTCTACATTGGGGAAACGAAGCGTAGACTTGTCGACCGCTTCGCAGAACATCTACGTTCTGCTCGCAATAAAAGACTCTGAACTACCTGTTGCCTGCCACTTCAATGCACCACCTTGCTCTCTGGTCAACATCTCTGTCTCCGGCTTGCTACAGTGAACCCCAACGCAAGCTGGAGGAACAACACCTCATTTTCCGCTTGGGGAACCTACAGCCCTCTGGACTCAATATTGAGTTCAATAATTTTAGGGACTAAACTCTCCCACGTACCAGGCCCCCACCCCGCACACCAGGCCTTGTTACCACATAGCCTGCCACTACACACCCCCTGTTGTTAGTCACTAACAGTCCCCATTAACAACTGTTCACCCTCCCCGCCTGATCGTTAGCAACTCCTTTGTCTGTCCAACTGTCTTTCTCTCTCTTTGGGCCCCATCGTATCGTTTACTCCCTATCCCACCCACCTCCCTATTTTCTGCATATAAACTGAAGTTTTCCCAGCCACCATCAGTTCTGAGGAAGGGTCACTGGACCTGAAATGTTAACTCTGTTTTCTCCTCCACAGATGCTGCCAGACCTGCAGAGCTTTTCCAGCAACTTTGTTTTTGTGCTAGAATCAGTATTGGATGATAGGATTAATTGTTATAAGATTAATCAGGGATAGTCAGCATGTTTTATTGAGAGAAGGTCATGCCTAACTAACTTAATATAAATTTTGTGAAAGTAAGAAGGAGGATTGATGAGGTCAATGCTGTCTACATGGATTTAGTAAGGCATTAGACAAAGTCCAGATGGCAGACTGATCAAAAAAATTAAAGCCCATGGAATACTGTGGAATGAGGCAAATTGGATCCAAACATGACTCTGTGAGAGGGAACAAAAGGTAAAGGTCAATGGATGCTTTTACAAATGGAAAGCGGTTTCCAGTGCTGTTCCACATGGCTGTGTCAGGTCTCATGGTGTTTGTAATGCATATTAATGATTTAGGCTTAAATGCGGGAGGCACAATTCTGTAACTTGCAGATGTCACAATAGTTAATGGTGAATGTGATGGCTGCAGGATGATATCAATCGTTTGGCATAGTGAGTGGCAAAGTGGAAAATGGAATTCAATTTAGAGAACTGTGAGGTCATATATTTGATGAGGGTAAATGCACAATAAATGGAAATGTATTCCAGAGAGGCGAAGCAGTGAAAGATATTGAAGTGTTTGTCCACAGGTCCCTGAAGGTGCCAGGAAGGTAAGTAATATGGAAAAGAAGGCATATGTGATGCTTTCCTTCACTGTTCAAGGTATTTTGTACAAATGCACGATATAATGCTTAAATGATGTACACACTTTTAGGCTACAACTGCAGTTCAGCGTACAGTTCTGGTCTCCATATCACAGGAAGGTCAGAGGAGATTTACAAGAATGTTACCGAGGCTTGAAAATTGCAGGCGTGAGGAAAGATTGGATCAGTTGAGTTTCTTTTGCTTCGAACAGAGAAGGCGGAGAAATAATTTAGTTGTGGTGTGCAAAATAATAGAGGGTTTGGATAACATGAACAAAGTTGTCCTAGCAGAGAGATTTATTTATTAGTGATCACAGGTTTCAGGCGATGGGTAGAAGGAATCAGGAATCAGGAATCACTGTTTCATCCAGAGGGTTGTAGCTGTCAGGAATGTGTTGCCCAGTTTGGTGACGGAGGTAGAAACATAGACCCCGCACCAAGGTTCCCCACTCTTTTACGATTCCAGACAGGATAGCTCCAAATTGTTAAGCTCCAAGTGAGGAGAGATGAACAGGTTCCCATTATTTTATTCACGCTACTTCATCCATACATTCAACAATGTTAATTTAAAGATCAGGCCCTTCCTTTATGAATGCCTTTCCCCCAACCCAAATGCTTTAAAAGGAGTCAATTTAACCAGGCTTTCTAGAATTAACAAAAAAGTTATTGCATATGGGAAGGAACACTGACACATCTCACACAGACACACCGAGAGAAATAAAAGTGAGTCCCTGTATTGCATGCAAAGAGGGGACAGTTGATCATTACGGCTTTTGCAGTGGAGTTGACGGGCCCAGTCCTTAGAGGTCTATGCAACATCTGGAGAGATTAGTTATATATAGGTCATTACCTGTAACGCAGCGGTAATTAGGGGATAAATCTTTGACTGTCAACTTCACAGAAGCAAAAACCCCAACCCAGGCTGGTGGTCATATTAATGTTCAGCTTACTGCTCTCTTTTCACACAATGGGAGAAAGGTTAGATGTATGAATGAATGTCATGGCGTGTTCACCTGACGAATTCAATGCCTTTGGTTAAGGTGAGGAAAGAGGTATCAAACTGTGCAAGGATAATGGTGAGCAGCGTACTGTCTAATTTTCCTTTCAGTGGACCCTGAGAGGTCTGTACGTAGCAATGACTTCTGGGGCCAGTAGGCAATTCCACGACTGTTGTGCTGAACAACAATCACCTTGAAGTGAATGTGTGTGCAGTTTAGAGAGAACATAGACAGTGAGTGGTCATGGTAGTATCAGAAAAAAGCATATGAAGAACTGCACAGAAAAAACATGAATGGGCTTATTTTCGAGGTAATTGGGTGTGAGAGCTGATGTGATGAACTAAACTTTGCAAAGAATCATGAGAGGAAACAGCAAGCTACAAGCATCAGGATATAGATCAATACACCCCAGTATTCACCTCTCCTGACCTAGATAGATTATTAAAGCTCTTCTGGCACCTAATCCAGGGACGTGGCCCAAGGCTCCTGTTGCTGACTTTCTGAGCGATTTCCTGCCAAGTGATTTTTGTTAGCAAGTATCCTCCAACTGCTGTAGAGTATCTCTCACAGCTACGATTTCCCCTCTGTGCATCAAGTAAAGCACGATTAGCGTGTGACACAGGCTGTTAGTGTCAAAGAACAAAGAAAAATACAACACAGGAACAGGCCTTTCAGCCCACCAAGTCTGCGCTGATACATTGTGCCCTTCCATACTAAAACTGTCTTCACTGGGGAGGCAATGGCCTAGTCGTATTATCGCTGGATTGTTAATCCAGAGACCCAGATAATGTTCTGGGGTATCCGGGTTTGAATCCTGTCGTGGCCGATAGTGGAATTTGAATTCAATAAAAATTAAGAATCTAATGATGACCATGAATCCATTGTCAATTATCAGGAAAAACCCATCTAGTTCACTAATGTCCTTTAGTGAAGGAAACTGCCATCCTTATCTGGTCTGGCCTACATGTGACTCCAGACCCACAGCTATGTGGTTGACTCTTAACTGTCCTCTGAGCAATTAGGGATGGGCAATAAATGCTGCCTAGACAGTGACACCTTCATCCCATGAATAAATAAAAAGGAAAAAAAAAACTTACAGGATCCATATCCCTCTATTCCCTTCCTATTCATGTATTCATCCAGGTGCTTCTTGAATGCTGCTATCGTGTCTGCTTCCACCTCCTCTGGCAGTGTGTTCCAGGTATTCACCACCCTTTGTGTGAAAAACTTGCCTTGCACATCTCTTTTAAACATCCCCACCCCGAAACTTTGCACCTTGTACCGGTGTCCCCTAGTAGTTGACCCCTCCAAACTGGGAAAAAGCCTCATACTTTCCACTCTATCCATGCCATTCACAATCTTCTAAACTTCTATCAGGTCGCACCTCAATCTCCTGTATTCCAGTGAAAACAAACCAAGTCTATCCAAACTTCCTTCATAACTAAAATCCCCCATACCAGGCAACGTACTGATGAACCTTTTCTGTACTCTCTCCAAAGTGTCCATATCCTTCTGGTAGTGTAGTAACCAGAACTGTACACAATATTGCAAGTGTGGACTAACTAAAGTTCTATAAAGCTGCGGCATAACTTGCCCA
The DNA here is from genome assembly GCF_021869965.1 of Rhincodon typus. NCBI lineage: Eukaryota > Metazoa > Chordata > Chondrichthyes > Orectolobiformes > Rhincodontidae > Rhincodon > Rhincodon typus. The sequence continues at coordinate 34,756,137 of NC_063358.1, read as the reverse complement.
TCCTTATACTCAATACCCCTTCCAATGAAGGCAAGCATGCTATAGGCCTTTTTTTAATACATTATCTACCTGCGCTGCCACCTTCAGTGATCTGTGGACCTGCACGCCCAGATCCCTCTGTTAATCAATACTCATAAGGGTCCGGCCATTCACTGTATGATTTCCACCTGTACTTGACCTTCTGAAGTGTATCACCTCACATTTGTCCAGATTATACTCCATCTGCCACTTTTCTGCCTATTTGCCTCCAACTGATTTATATCCTACTGTATCCTCTGACAATCCTCCTCACTGTCCGCAACGCCACCAATCTTTGTATCGTGAAATTCTGTGAAAGTGTCCTGAAATTTTTCTTCTAAAGCCACTATATCTCTGATATTGTTCACAAATGGCCAAAATGCTATCTTCAGATTGGCTTGCAAGTAATCCAGGTAAGTTCATGTTGAGCTTGTGCACTCCAGACTCGTGGCCATGCATTTGAAATCAAATTTTGTAGTAAAATTAGAACGAGCTGCCTCTGTTAAAATGTCACAGACAGATGCATTAGAATTACTTTCCAATGTCTTTGCTATGCAATATTAGATATTCTGCTCCCAGTAAACCCTGAAATTAATATTGAGGCCAATATTTCAGTGAGTGAATGGCCAATCTATGAAATAGTCTCCCAAGCGAAATGATGGAAATAATTAGAATTGATTCATTCAGATGCAAATTCAATACAGTGATTTCAGAAAATAGCATCATGGGATACAATGTAGTGGAATTGAAGCATGACACAGGTTAAATGTAAAATCCTTTGGAGGAACAGGTGACTCAAAACCTATGATTTCCAAAGCTGTCTACCTCTGGGATTTTCCTTATGTCATATCCAGCTCTGTACAGACTCATTAACAGCACATCAAATGTTATGAATATGTAACAACTATTTTCAGTCTGAAGTTCGTGGGTTATAAGTTAACCAGTTCGTAGTCTGCCATAACATTCCTTTCTTCAACTTTGCGACTTAAATTTAAATTTGATGCAAAATGAAGATATGAATGACTTGTCTTCCTCAGTGTTTTGATGTACACTTTACAGCTTACTATTGACAGTTCTTCAAGGACTTGAGGATGAAATTCCATTAGAATTTGAGGTGCTTCTCCAGTCTCCAGACTAGACAGGAGACTGGTCTGGAGCTAAATGGAAAAGGGGCAGGTGTAAATTTTTTGGCTCTTTACCGAATCAAGGGTACATGTCACACTGCCGTAGAAAAGACTCCCTAACTATTGCAGAGACAAATAATCAATCCAGAAGACACTGATATTCAGCTTAACCTGAGATAGATGAGCACTGAACACCATACTCATGCAAACTGATGAACATTTATTAACTATTTATACCAGAGCAGGAAGCAAGACTTAAACAAGTCCCATGTGATCTGATATCCTCTAGCTGTTAGCATAGCTATTAATCCCTTATTATACACCTTTTACAGTCATTAACAACAGAAGTACATTTGTGAAAATCCAAGCCATTCAAAAACTGTCAACATCTACCCTCCAGAAATCGATAAAAAGGACTAGAAGATTGTCGTGTTCTCTTGGCTAGGTTAAAATTAGCATAAGCTTTCTTATCTTTTCCAGACAGAGCAGAGCATTCATCGCCACAGCATGTTGTCTTCACAAACTGCTAAATACCAAGAAACATCAAGTAAGACAAGAAATCTTTTCCTCACAGATCAATGATTTTGTAGAATAAACTGCAGCAAAAGTGCTTAATGCTATGTCAGTGAACCACTGTGTAAATATCTGGCACAATCTAGAGATTGTGATTGAATTAAACCAAAATGATATCAGCTTTCTTGAGATTATGGAATTTGTTGTATTTAAGGGAGTTTTTTTTAAATTTTGGATGCTTTGCTTTCTGTGTTTCATACAACTTGGAAAGATGAGACCTGTTCTGCTTTGGTGTATGAAAAGTATTTGTATTGTGCCTGGAAAGCTGGGTTACAAACAATACCTTTGCAGATTACTGCTGCCATCCTGTCTCTTCATGGCATCCTCTTTATCTTTGGAAACTCATGGATCAGGACAGTACCACCTTTTAGGCTGTAACAGCAACAGAACAAGTGAAGAGCAGCAGGAAGTATAAATCTTACAAACAATGTTCAATAGGAACCTATACATCCCATTTTGTTCTGCTATACAGACTAAGCAAATGAACCATAGTTTGACCTTGTCCTTTAGGCTACATTGCAGGACCTCCTCTCACCAATGTCAGCAAGGGGTCAAAGTCTAACAGGGGCAGGCAGAAGTAAGCAGACTAGCCATGATCTTTTTGGTTGGCAGAGAAGGCTTTGAGAGCTGAGTGGCCTAATTCATATACTGACATGCCTAATTACCAGGTCTGATACTCCTACTGTTTGGTCGTCCAGTTGTCTGTGTTCAGTGTACTGTTAACTGAGGAGTGATTAAACTCTCTATTACCTGGTTGGATGATTCTTGATTGTCAGTCAAGCAGGTTTTTCCCAATCATTGATGACTTAAAACTAAGAAACACATGTCTTCAAAGAAGAATTTTTTAAATACCCCTATCTGGAAATCAATCTCTTATCCATAGATACTCCACAGCAATTGTGGAAGATGGACAGCCTTAACTTAGACTTGAGAGCATTATTTTAATATTTTGCTAAGCGGTGGGTTGGGCAATGTTATATGAGGCATGAAGTCAGCATCAAATACATTACTCATAAAGCCAGACTTCAGTGAAGTGCAGCCCATTGATTAGACAACTGCAGAAATTACATTCTTGGGCTAACAATTCACAAAAACCTGGAGCAAGATTAACCACATTTTGGTCTACATGTTGTTGCTATGCAAGGGAATTATAAATAGTAGCTAGCCAATTTTGCAAACTGATTAATGATGATGTGTAACTCAACTCTCCAAATAATTCCTACTTGCTAGGTTTTCCATATTGTATTGTGACAGAAGTGAACTACAGAGAAGCCAAGAGACTATATAGGTTCAATTTAGGGACCATTTTCTGAAAAAACAACATTCACATTGCATTCTTGTTAACAGATTTCAGAAAAAAAAGATTTTATTTAGGAATAAAAGCAAAAAGTGCTGAGGAAACTTAATAGGTCTGGTAGCATTTGTGGAGAAAGAAACAGAGTTAATATTTACCAAACTTGTTTCTCGCTCCATAATTTCTGCCTAACCAGTTGTATTTCTCGAGTAGTTTGCTTTTATTTTTGATAGCCAGCATCTTGTAGAATTTTGCTTATACACTAGCATTTAATTCATTGAAACAAAAAGCAATTAACAAGAATGCTCCTTAGTATAAATAAAACACAGTTTGTTAACAAGAAATACTGACATTTGACAGACATAAAGGAAGAAATAAATAAAGAGCCAATCACCTTGATTAATTTTAAGTCTATGGAATGAAATATTAGATTACAGTAAAACATGTTCTAACAAATCCGAGGAGATGGTGAAAGAATGCACACATAACAGAAAGGGAGATAACACCATTTACCGTAAGGAGGATGGAAAGAGACATTTAGCAGCACTTCCTTTAGGCTGCACTAAATAAATAGTTGTTTATTTGAAATAACTCAGTAATGAGGTTGTTGAAGAGCATACTGGATATTAGACTTCATAACAGGTAAGTTCAAAAGCAAAGGCAAGCTGAGCTGAACCTTCACAAATTAGCGCAAAGGCCCCAGGCAGATGGAGTTTTCTGCCTAATTCAGGGCACCACAATTAGGAAGAATAGCAAGACTGTGGGCCAGGGTTAATACACAAGGCAATTCAGTTGTTTGGAGAAAGCAGGGAAGTTCTCATTAGAACCAAAAATGTTCGGCGCAGGGTTAACAAAATTGTGAGGTAGTCTGATTGAGTGAATAGGGCAAAATATTTTCCAATAATTGAAAGGTTGGTAACCAGAGGAGGCAAATTTAAGATGGTTTGAAAAAAATGCTCTGGCGAATTTATGTTAAACATTGAGTTGACTCAAACTGGAAGGCCACTGCTTGAAAGGAAATTCAGTTGTAACTTCCATAACAAATTGATTGAATACTTTTCTCAAGAAATACAAAGGACTATGAGGAAAGTAAGGACAGTAGCACTAAATGACTATCTTTCAAAGTGGTAGTGTAGGTACAATGGCCTGAATGGCCTCCTTTATGCTATGAAATGAGATCAATGATCAGCAGTACAACCAGAGTATGTTGTTGTGGCCCTTTCCTAATACGTTCTGCATCTCAGCAACAATATGCACTGATATAGAGCCTTTAAAGTAATAAACTATTTCAAGGTGGTTTTCAGGAATGCTATGAAATAAAATTTAACTCTGCATCACAAAAGGAGATGGTGAAAAGTTTAATGGTGAAGCAGGTACATTCATTTTTTGTCTCCATTTATAACTAAATTCCTAAAACTCTTTGTAGACCCAGCAGGAACCTGGTCTCCTGACTGAAATGTGGCTGGCAAGATGAATACGGAGGCCTGATGGTAAGGTGCAATGTGAACACACAAAACTTTTTACATCCAGAGCTGAATACATGTTCCACAAGTCTGTCTTCAGCTCAATGACAGATAATTTTTTATCATTTTGAGTGCCTTCTTTAATGCAATTTTAATTCTCTCTCCCACCCTGACACTCTCAACTTTGCCTCTAATACACTTGGCACTGCTCAACATCACTTGCTCATCCCTGACATTCATATTCATTCACAACAGCCAAAATTCTGGCATTCCCTGCGCTATTCACCATCACCCCAACTCACATGTGTTGTATGTGTTATGGAATCAACTGCAACCAGCAAATGGTCAGGACGCTGTGCTGCCACTAATCTTCCTTCTTGCACTGATTCTTAAGGTCTGTTCTGTAATTGTGACAGAGGATGATTTGCTGGTGAGCGTTAATAAAAAGAGACACTTGTCTTAATCACAACATTGAATGATAGCAATAGGTACAAGCCACATTGAGTAGTTAGATATAATTCCTAAAACTATGAGGAACTATCAACTTTTGTTTTACTGGTGTTTCCCTTTGGGGTGAAGAAAAGTGTCTAACCAGACTATATTGTGATAACTTGTGACTAAAATAATAACGAGGAACTGAGACACTCTGCTCCATTCACATCTTACTTTTTATGTTCCAAACTGCAAACAGTTTGTGTTTATTACTATGAAGAATACATAAGAGCATCGATTAAAAAGGCAGTTTCAACTCTTCTAGAGTGTGTTCATGGAGCTGACCATTCTTGTGTGTAGCTGCCTGTATTCAAGCAAAAGTGTGCTATAAGGTCACAGTCAAAGAACTATTCCTTAGTCACCCCTGTGTTGCAGGTAAAAGAAGACCACACTGCTCACTCCTGGTGCTGCTAAACAGAAAAAAAAAAGATAAATGACTTTCTCTCACTATGAATACTCAAAATCCATCATAAATAAAAGGAATCAGATCTACAGGATCCCCACTAATCTTTATAAATAAGAATTGCAAAGCTAACTGTTCAATTATCAATGTCAATGCTACCAGTAACCTCTATAGCATTAGCTGCAATGTTCAACTATCTGACTTTGCAAGCAATTCAAATATTGATCAGCATAACCTTTATATTAACATTTATCTTTCTGGAGTATCATTTCTAAGCTGATTGTTATGTGCGCTGCATTTAATATTTCATTTTGTATGTACTAATTAATAAATATTTTTTGGAGGGCTTGAGCTATAGGGAGAGGGTGAATAGACTGGAGTCATTTTGAGAGGTGACTGTGCAGAGGTTTATAAAATCATGAACAGCATGGATAGAGTAAATAGGCAAGGTCTTTTCCCTAGGGTGGGGGAGTCCAAAACTAGAGGGCATAGATTTAAGATGAGAGGGGTAAGATTTAAAAGGGATCTAAGAGGCAACTTTTTCTCAAAGAGGGTGGTGTGTGTGTGTGTATGGAATGAGCTGCCAGAGGAAGTGGTGGAGGCTGGTACAATTACAACATTTAAAAGGTATCTGGGTGGGTATATGAATAAGAAGGGTTTAGAGGGATATCGGCCAAATGCTGGCAAATGGGACTAGATTTCTCTAGGATACCTGGTCAGCATGGATATGTTGGACTGAAAAGTCTGCTTCCATGCTGTATATCTCTATGACTGTATAAATCTTGGTTTAATTGGCTCTTCTTTAAACACAAGTTGATTTGGGTCAGGGAGAAAGGTATGCAAAATTTAAATGATTGTTTTAAATTAAATTTGTTGTAAAAAAAAAACCCGAGGACGTGGATGAATAAAGAAGTGGAGGCTGTTCATCCCTCTTCAACTGGGAATGTAACAGTTTGGGTTATCCCTTCTGGAGCTGTAACAAATGGGGTTACCTCAGACAGGGTGTGGTCATAATCAGTTCCTTTAAGAGTAAATCAGAACAGTTCCAGAATTGACTGGGAACTGGTGTGTGTGCGTGTGTGTGTGTGAGTGATCAGTCTGTTAAACAATAAGAACTTCTAGAGTTGAGAAAGCCGGGTCCCCATATGTTACAGTTCTGTCATAACCCCCACTGGTGGTAGAAAAACATCCAATCACACAACAAAATTAAATGCCTGTTCATTAAAACAAAGTGAAGAAGAACTATAAAAAAGTAACAAATTAGAGGTCCAGGAGATTAGTCGAGTGTGGATCTGAAACTTTAACTAAATACTTAATGAACAATAGCAGAAACATTGTTGCTGTAATTACATTGTCAAGGATCAGCTGTTGGAGATTTTGAAGGGGGAAGGCTTCCATTCTTCTGTTCCCGTTTGTTTGTTGTGCACGTCACCCTGTCTAACAGGATGACAAAACTGGCAATCCATTTGAAAAGCGCTTTGGCAAAACTATTTAGCAAATGGCCGTGAGAAGGTGTAGGACGTTCTCTTGTCTCTAGGTTTTCTTTCACCTCCCTATGTGCTCCTGTGTTCACATTGTTACTTCAGGTAAAGGGAAGGTTTGGGTATGAGGCCCCTACATCTTTCTAACGTACAACCATACAATCATGGGTGTCTTGGCTACAAAAGAAAAACTCTCAGTGGTTAAAAAAAAGACAATTCTTCTGGTTTGTAGTGGTTTACATGTTGGCAGACTTTGAATACAGCTATGGCATAATCATAGATTGATACCACATGGAAGGAGGCCATTTGGCTCAATGTTTATGTGTTGGCTCATAATAAACAGCCATCCAATTAGCCCCTTGCTGTTTCTTCGTTACTGTACAATGGCACCCTTTTGAAGCAATTATCTAATTTTCTTTCTAAAGTTATGGAATCTGTTTTCAAATACCATTCAGGCAATGTATCCCATTTTCTAAACAACTGCTCCTGGTCTCTTCTACCAATTTTCTTAAATCTGTGCCAAGGGAACACCTGGACTTGAACCAGAAACAACTTGATCTTTAGACAAATGCTGTGCTATTGAATGACTCATATATGTTTACCTTAACTTCTTTAGTTAACCACAGATGGTATGCCGTCCCTTAGAATTTTTCTACTTGGTAGGAATATACTTATTCTGAAATATCTTTGTAAATGTCTGTTACTCCTCTTATATTGATCAATCTCCTAGCCTAATATCCCAGATTACTTTAGTTAGCTCAGCTTTCATGCCCATGTAATTACCTTTAATTAAGTTTAAAATACTAATCTTAGACCTACTCTCCTCTCGTTTAATCTGGATGTAAATTCCAATCATATTGGGATTGCTGCTTCCAAAAGGTGGCTTTACCTTGAGGTAATTAATTAGTCCTATCCCATTACCAATGCCAAGTATAGTATTGCCTGTTCTCTGGCAGATTCCAGAATGTACTGCTCTGAAAGTGTATCTCACAAGCATTCTATGAGCTCCTTATCAAGGCTAGTGTTGCCGATACGATTTTCCAAATTTCGACGGAGATTAAAGTCACTCATGAATATTGTTGCTCCTTAAAGAGCACAATATTTCTTTTGTATACTTCTTCATACATTGCTGTTACAATGGCAGCCTGACATCATTGTTACATTGCCTGTCAATCAACCTCACAACTGACTTTTTTCTCCTATTATTCCTCATTTCCTCCCAGACAATTCTACACCTTGATCTCTGGAAACAAGGTATTCTCTAACCATTGCACCATTGTCATCTTTGATTAGGATGTCCGAAAGCAATTCTTGTCCTCCTGCAGCCATATCTCTGTAATGGCTATCAAATCATAATTATATGAAACACGTTGTTGTTCTGACAGGTACCCATAGTAACAGCAATGTATGAAGAAGTATAAAGAAGAACTATATATTCTTTAAGGAGCAACAATTATCATGGGTGATTTTAATCTCCATCTAAACTTGAAAAATCATATCGGCATCTGTCAGGAACAGAACATTCTAGCCTTCCAGCTTCTTGTGCTGCACTCCTCTGGCTTTGTCTCTCAGCTCAGAAGTATACTTTAATTTAAAATAATAAACTGATAGAAATTGATTTTATTTTGAAAAAAAACATACATTATAAACAAAGAGAAATTAGCTCTGGTGTCTACTATTGGTATTCATGGAAACCAATGATGTTCAAGGATAACAAATTCTCCCATTGTCCAAATTGTCTGTTTTCCAAAGCAATTGTCTCGTTGGTCTTCATTTTTTTTCAAGTATCTGACACCGGGAACTTGGAGTCTTTTAAAAGCGGCCAACGCTGTTACCATGTTATGAGTTTACATGGAAGTTTTACCTGACACAGCGATGTTTCTGTTATCTCCCACAATACAGGAAGGTGAGTGTGTATATCATGAAAATGAGTGTTCCAAACAGGCACGTTTTTCAACTAATGTTAATATAAAAAAATTACATTCATTGGGTACACAAGTGTATGTGTTAATATTAAGCTATTAGGTTACAAGAGAGAAGCATTTTTCTTCATGTAGAGTTTCATGCTTTCAGTGATCCAAAGTAAGATGGAATATAAGATCTTGAAACTCTCATATCAAACGTTATGATATAGTGATGACACCATGAGGAGATCTCTTAAATGTATACCAACATGCTGACGATGACACATGACACAACACTTTTACCAAATTTTTCACTTTGTTTTGTCTCGTTAATGATCTACCTCCCAGTGGATTCAATTCCTCCTAATATGTTCTGTCAAAGCCATTTGTAATTTTGAATACCTCTAACAATTTTCCCTTTAACCTTCTCTGCTACAAGGAGAACAATCCAGTCTCCCAGAATAACTACAATCAATCATGTCTGTCCTTGAAAAACCAGCTTACCATAGGGAGGTGCTTTTGCAACTCAGAATTCTATTGGTGATTCTGGCATCACGTCTGACAAAGGTAACAATTGTAACAAATTCCTTCGCAAAGGATGTAAATTAAATATTTCCTTCAGATTCACTGACCTTACCACATTGTCAGAATGCATACCACCACAACGAATAACCTATTTTTGGAGATTAGTGGCTGGTATTTTTGAGGCATAATTAACAGCCATTTTTGCACTGTTCACAAACATTAAGGAGAGGAATGAGCTGTGAGCTGATTATTTGGTAGTGTTGATTTAAGAAGTCACTTTGTTAGAGAAGTCCAAGATAAGTTTCAGGTTATAGAGAGTTAAGACTCATCCAGAAGTGGGATTTAATTCATGCGAGTCAGAAAATCTGGAGTAAGAGTAGAAATGTCTCAAAAGTGTTAACATTCAGCTTGATGATAAAAGGTCAGTGCAATTAAAGGGAATCTGGATCCTAAAGCCCATTGACATTCATTTGTGTGTCATTTGCATTCTTGTGCCCTTCAGGAACAGATCCACACAGACAGCAGAAAGGACCAAAGGGAAGTTTGACTGCAACGATACACAAGAGAGCAGGATTTAGACAAACATCAGTATCCATATTACAATTGCATTGCTCTAACTTTGCAATAGTTAAAAGAATGGAGACGATAATTTAGCTGCCACATTTCATTATCCGTATGGATGACAATTAGCCTCAGAGGATGAAAATACACTCAGATCTTCTGATGTTGCCTCTGGACTCACTTGTTCTTTTGAACGCGACGGTAAATGCCAATGTTAAAAATGATGAGATTGTTCATAATTAAATCTAGTAGGGTGTATTATAAATGGGGTCATGTTAATTATGAGAAATCTCCATGTTCACCGCTACAGGACTTCATTCACATTGTTGTATAAGTTCACAGGGGATATGATTGATTAAGTTCGATACTGAGAGAATACAATTGCTGCATCACCCTGCACATTGTACTGTTGAGGCAGGCAGCATACTAACTTTATGTTGCCTATTTGTGTTTCTAAACACAAAGTATCTAACCTAGTGCAAAAGGTAACACTTACTACCTGTATGCTTAGAAGTGTGCCCAGTAGAGTGTGTGGTTATCATGATGTACACTTCTTCCAGGTAACCTTTGTCCTGAAGACCTTGTAATGATGTATAACAAATGGATTTTAAGGTGGGCAGTTGTGCTGTCATGCTGATGTGAGGATGGTATTTCAGGGGAACTGAGGTATGAGTATTTGTCTTGGATATCAATTCAGATTGGAAGGAGTGGGGAATGTATCCCTGTTTTCTCTTCTTTTTCATGTGAACACACCCTCTTGTTTGCCAGGTGGCAAGGGCAGTGTCCTCAAGACTACAAGATTGCGGATGATGTAACAGATCAGAATGGACATGGAGTCACAGTCTTGTGAGTACTAGGGGGCTTCCCCCGGGTATGGGAGATCATTAATACATTATTTTAGGATCTGGACAATTTGCTCCATGATATCCCTGGTCACAGCATGGCTCATAATGAAAGCATGCTGTTCACATATGAAAAGGTGAGGGATGGGAGTCATACATACACTAGTAACCCACGCAAACCAGTGTCTTTTTCTGTGTGACTGATCCAAAATGATAGGTACTGCTGACAGGTATGCAATAATAGGTAGTGACTGCTCCCAGGATAGATACCTTTCAGCAGCATGTTCTTTTTGGGTTTGGTCGTACGTCACCTGCACATTCATGGTGTAGTAGACTTTGTAGTGTATCTCTCTATCAATAGCTCTCCGGAAATTCTACTACCTTGGTGTAGCTGTGCTGTACTAACCCTGTAATTGGGAAAGGTAATAAAGTCTTCAGCCCTTTTGTTGAAGGTCTCTGTCAGCTCCTCGCTGTAGCAATACATGGTGAACTGTGAAATATTGGGAATGTTGCCAGCTCCCAAATGGAAAGGAAGTGATTGTAAAGAAATTCAGGGGGATGGTGATGGTGATGGCAGGTGATCATGCTGTCATGAACTAGAGTAAGCTGTAGATCACAGTTTGGTGACCGTTTCTGTGGTTAGTCATGGGTGCCCATTCCACTGGCAGAGATGGAGAATGGAGAAGTGTTCCCTGAAGGCCCTGCATGTATGTCCTTCTTATTGAGAACTCTTCCCTTCCTCCCTCTGTGCTGTATGTCCTCCATCTCCAGGTCATGCTGTAACGTGAGAGGAATAACACACAGCCCCTATCACTAACCTCAGGCAGGCTTTCCAATGCCACCAGCAACTCCCACTCCCACCCCCGTGACCTCCTTATCAGACCCTAGCACTATTCCTCTGAGAATCCAAATATTTCCATCATCTCCACCAACAAGGCTCAACACAGTCCTTTCACTTAACCCTTAGCAAAACAAGAAAGTCAAAATCATCTTGATCTGATTTGATTTGATTTGATTTGATTTGATTGTAGTCAAATGTACCTAAGAACAGTGAAAAGCTTTGTTTTGTGAACAGTACAGGCGTATCATAGCAAACAAGGACATACAGACAATAGGGTGCTTAGTTAGAGCGAGGCACACAAGGTTATGGCTGCACAGGAGGTACACAAAGCAAGATCAGCATTACTTGAAGTTAGAGAGGTTCATTCAGCAGTCTAATAACAGCGGGGAAGAAACTGTCCTTGCTCCTGTATCTTCTGCTTGATGGAAGAAGTTAAAAGAGAGCACTACCGGGGTGGGAGGGGTCTTTGATGATGCTAGCAGCCTTTCTGTAGCAATGAGAAATGTAAATGGAGCCCATGGATGGGAGGTTGGCTTTCGCGATGGTCTGGGTTGTGCACACAACTTTCTGTAGTCTCTTGCAGCTCTGGGAAGAGCAGTTTCCATACCAGGCCATTATGCACCCAGACAGATGTTTTTGATCGTGCATCTGTAAATGTTGGTGAGTGTCTTTATGGGCATGTTGAATTTCCTAAGCTGCCTGAGGAAGAAGAGGCGTTGTTGTGCCTTCTTGACCATCGCATCAACATGGGAGGTCCAGGACAGATGTTGGCTATCGTCACTCCTAGGAACTTAACGCTCTTGATTTCTGATCTGTACAGAGATGACACTAATTTCCAAGTGCACATATGGTTTTATTTACAGGACTCAAACGTGTCCACTTCATGCTTCCAGGCTTTCTATATTCTGTCTGTTTTCTGAGTCCATGTTGACTTAACCGATCAAGCACAGCGAGCATCGAGAGTAAACAGATTCACATTATCAGAAATGATTTTGACTACATTTAATCATGGTGCCTGAGAATTGACAGGTAATCCCATTAAGAAGCACTTTTTCGGGCTGGGATTCATCATGAAACTGAATACATATTAATTTGGGTGTGAACAGGAGAGGATGTTGCTATGACAAATGCACTAACACCAGGGCTGGTCAGATGCACTGCAGCCAATGTTTTCAGATGTGATGTGATATATGTGAGTAGCTTCTGCAGCTAACTTCTGAACTTGCATAGTTGGATTTGCTTCAGTGATCGCTGCATTATTCTCTGTTTGAGCTCAATGATTTTAAATGAAGCTGATCTCTGAAATCTATGCTTTCAGGCAATGTGGCCATTTAACATGGGATTAGTGATGCCAACTGAACTGTAAATGAAAGTCTCATGTTTGAATTAGATCAATGCTGCTTGTGTCTCCATTAGTTGGAAATATACAAATTTTAAGCATTACCAAGCAGCAAGGTATCGAACTGTTAAAGGCAGACAAACAGGAGGCTGGAAGAACACAGCAAACCAGGCAGCACGGAAAGGAGCAGTCAACATTTCAGGTATTACCTTTCCATGGGACTGAATGGTGCTGCCTGGCTTGCTGTGTTTTTCCAGCCTCCTGTTTGTCTACCTTGGATTCCAGCATCTGCAGATTTTTTTTTGTCTCTACTCGAACTGTCGAAGCAGACTTGAAAAATTACAATGTACTCACTACAAATAAACTTCCTTGCATGATTTCTGTATAATTCTAATTATCATGCAGAAAGCCTGTTTTAAACCTTATCTACATAAAAAAAATTAACTACACATTGGAGTAATAAATCATGTGGAAAATTAAATTGATTTGCCCCTTAGATTAAAAGCTTGACAGTCATGACCTTCCAATTGCTAAAACTTATCACTCGCTTCATAGTAAGAAACTTAGAAACAGTTAGGACTTCATCGCAAGCTTGTGCTAAATTACTTGAGGTAAATTGGACTCTCATTCGAGAGACAAAGAAAAGAGGGAGAAAAAAGGAGAGAGAAGACAGTTATCACACTGATGTAAGTGTGTATTAGTCAAACACTTGAGTGGTTTTAGTGAAGTACTGATGTTCACTTCTATTATTCTAAGAGTAAATAGGTACATACCAAAATTCGAAAGATTCAGTTTGAAGACACTCTGCCACTATCTAACCTTCTTATTTCAAGGACATTATTTCAACAGGCTGAGCAATATGAAAGATTAACTTTGGAACAGAGTAGATGACGAATGTTGGAGGAAAATATTGAGGTTTACAACCTCCGTATCTAATCACTGACCATTGTTGGCAAGTGTGAGTGCACTTTCGGTGAAGACAGGTTTAGTTTAATTGTGATATCTCTTAAGTTTGAATAAGCTGTCAACCTTCCTAAATTAGGATATAAAATATCTAAAGTTTTAGCAAAGATCTGAAGCTCGGGTTGTGAGTGAGCTTGTTGATTTGTTTTTGTTCAGACATTTTGTCACCAAAATAGGTAACATCATCAGTGAGGCCTCTGATGAAGTGATGTTGTTCTACTCGGCTTGGAATTTATACTGTCTGGTCCTTTATGGTGAGTAGTGTCATTTCCGGTTTTGTTCTGTATGGGGTTGTATATAGGGTCCAAATCTATATGTTTGTTGATTGATTACAGGTGGAGAACAATGCCTCTAGGAATTCCCATGCTTGTCTATGTTTGGCTTGGGCTACTATGGTTACCTTGTCCCATTTAAACCGATGGCCTTCATTGTCTGAGTGTACAGATATTAAGGGAACTTCATCATGCTGTTTTGCTGCTAGCTGATCTTCATGTATTCTGATGGCTAGTTTCCTTCCTGTCTGTCCGATGTAATGCTTGTGTCAGTCATTGCATGGTTTTTTGTAAACCACATTGGTTCTGCATGTTGTGGGAATGGGATCTTTAATCCTGGTGGGTGTTTATTGTAGAGTGGCTGTGGGCTGTGTGCGCCATGACTCCTAGTGGTCTTAGGAGTCTTGTTGTCAGCTCTGATATGTTTTTGACTTAGGGCAGGGTGGCCAGTGTGTTAGGGCGTACTGTGTCCTCTTGTTGTTGCCTATTTAGTAGGCATCTGCGGATGAAGTTGCAGGGATATCCGTTAATAGCGAAGATTTTATATAGGTTTTCTTCCTCTTTCCTGCATTGTTCTTGGGGTTTTGCAGTGAGTCATGGTCCATTTAAATAGTGTCCTAATACAGCTTTGTGGACATTGGGATGGTTGCTGTGGAAGTTGAGGATTTGATCAGTGTGGGCTGCTTTCCTGTATACTGAGGTTTGGAACTCTCCATTGGTCATACACTCAACTCTGATGTCCAGAAACGGAAGCTGATTGTTGTTTTGTTTTTCTGTTGTAAATTTAATCCCTGCAAATACATTGTTGATGAGCCAGTGGGTCTCTTCTAATTTGTTGCGTTTAATAATGACAAATGTGTCATCTACATACCGGATCCAGAGTTTAGGTTGAATGCAGGGGAGGGTGGTGTGTTCTGGTCTTTGCATGACTGCCTCTGCAATGAGTCCTGAGATGAGTGATCCCATTGGTGTACCATTGATCTGTTTGTATACTTGACCATTTAAGACGAAGTATGTGTGAGGCACAGGTCTAGTAGTTTAGGTATGTTGTCCTTGCTGATGGAGCTGCTGGTCTGCGTTGCTGCTTCATCTTGTAATGTGGCCAGTGTTTCTTTGGCTAGTGGGGTGTCAATTGATGTGAATAAAGTTGTGATGTCAAAAGATACCATAATCTCGTTGTTGCTGATTTTCGTGTTCTTGAGGATATTGAGGAAATCTTGGGTTGAATAGATGGAATGAGGCAATCTGTCTGCTAGGTGTTTCAATCTCTGTTGTCGATCTTTGGCCAGTTTGCACACCTGCCTGGTAGGGAAACGATGGGTCTGAGGGGAATATCCGGTTTGTGTATCTTAGGAAGTCCATAGAAGCGGGGTTGGTGGTGGTGTTGGTGCAGGGGCGGGGGTGGGGGGGAGGGGTGGTGGGCAGTGTTTGTGCCTTCTGGTTTCATTCTCATGACGTCTGTCTTGGTTATCTGCCCTGCATCCTTTAGTCTCTTCAGTGTCTGGGTGATCCTATTACCAAGCTGTGGTGTTGGGTCTATCGCCACCTGTTGGTAAGTGATTGTATCTGCAAGCAATGCCTGTGCTTTCTTAACGTAGTCTGGTTTGTTCACAATGATGGCCATGCGCCCTTTGTCTGCTGGTAGGATTACAATGTTCTTGTCTTTCTTGAGTTTATCTCGTGCTTTTCTCTCTGATGTGTTCAGGCTGTCCCCTTCGTTCCTTCTGTGCAGTGTGAGGATTATAGTTTGTCAGATGGCTTGCTGTGTTTTGTCTGTGAGTCTGTTGTCTTTTAATGTAGTCTCCAGGGCAGTCATGAAGTCTATTCTGTTTTTATCTTTGTGGTTATAGTTCAGTCTGCGTAATAGCACAGCTTTCGCAGTTTCTGTGAGTTATCTGATGGATAGGTTTCTTATCCATGTGTCTGGTTTGTGGTTGTGCTTGTCTTTGTGGTTGATCAGTTCGGTGAGTTTCTCCTGCAACTTGTGTCTCCTCTTAGTTTTGGTTTTATGTTGATTGATGGTGATGACCTGTTCTAGGGCTGTAGTTCACTGCTGGCCCATAGTGTTTAGATATTGTGATTTTTGGTGCAAAATTTCCTGCTTGTACCTGTAGAGTCAGTTATGGACATCATTAATCGTTACCCATAGCATTCTGCGTCCATTCTGTTCAGCTATTTTATAGCCTGTGGGTTGTTGAGTGGAGGTTTGTACTTCACGTTATGGTGCAGTACCTGGTTCCTGAGGAATTCGTGGAGAAAGTGAAATTGTTCGCAGGTAGAGCTCAGTTGGTTGGCGAAGGTTTCCCATTGTCGGGCAATTTTTAGCATGTTATGCCCGGAGGTGTTTAAAGTTTTAGCAAATATTTGTAGCTCGGGTTGTGGGTGAGGTTGTTGACTTGCTCACTGAGCTGGCTTATAAAATATCTTGTGTGAGATGATGCAGTTTTGGAAACACATTTGTTCTTACATATCCTCTGAACAAAATGTTTTTTGAGCAACTCCTAATAGCCCCTTTAAAGATGGCTGTTGACCCCCTCAACAATGTTACCAATGGAGACAGCTCAATGAATTTATCAGGATGGGTGTTCAATCAGAAGTCAGGCCCTCATAGACATACTTCATGAATAAGATGTAATGAATTGGATGTAAAAAATCCCACAACTACTAAGGAGCAGTTCACCTCTTCTCAACGTCCCTGTCAATATCTATCATTCAACCAACATCATTAAAACAGACTACCTGATTATTATCACACTGCTGTTTGTGGGATCATAGCATGTTTCCTATATTTCAACAATGCTTATGCTTCAAAAGTACTTCATTAGGCATTAAACACTTTAGGTCAGCCTTAGGTCATGAAAGATGCTATACAAATGCAAGTCTTCATTTTTCTTTTCGACATGAAACAAGAATATTTTTTGAAATGTTAAGGAGCTATAATTTCAGGCCATGTGCTGCTTTCAGTGATACCTGGATCATTGCCCGTTTATTTTATGTTATTATACCTGGATTAAATCTTCCCAGATTTATTTTCTACAAAGCTAATCTTCCTTGTCTGACCTTGTTTGCTCTGTGCATGTTTTGGAGTCAATTTTAGTTTTCATTTCCAATTTGCCTCTCTTTTTATTTTCACATGATTGATCTGGGTTGAGGTGCAATTCCCTGGATTTCCTAGTTGGGTTCTTACATTATCATTGATTTATTCCATCTTTATTTTTCTCCAGCATTTAATTAATGCTGAGAATTTGGAATTTTCAACAAATGTTGATTAATAAAAACAAACTGCTGTAGAGATTTCTAGATCATTCAGAGTTCCATATCAATGGATCTGATTGCATTCCTGCAAGAAGGTCATTTAACAGTTTCAATATTTTTATTGTTTCCTATGCATAACGCAATATTATCAGCAACACGGAACATTCAAAATCAAGTCCGCACATTCAATTGTAAAACGCGATAATACTTTCAAATATTCCTAGTACAGAACTTAAAATTCACAGTTTGTTGTTCACGCTCTTTTACCAGTTGTGAATATTTTCTGGAATGCATAAGTAAGGAATCCAAATTTCAGTATGGGTTAGGCCAATGCAACTGATGACCAAGTGACATCCCGAACTAAACACCTCAAGGCTTCCTATTTTCTCATTTTAGAAAAAGGGTTTAATTTAGAAGGTGTATCATCTTAATCCATAACACTCCAATCGTAAGGATGAACCAAAAGATTGCATGTAAAAATATGAAGACCTATTTCAGAAGTCATGTTTGCTAAGTAATCTCCGTCATTGGCCCTGAGAGAGCCACCTCAAAGAGTCAGAGATCTACAAGCATAGGAAAAGATCCTTTGGCTCATCACATCCACACTGCCCAAAAACAACCACATAACTATTCTAATCCCTTCTTCTTCTCCTTTAATGTTGCCAGCTCTTTCCCTTGCTGCAGTCTTGATTTTCACATTGCCCTGAAAGGGATAAATTTCATTTGTGCAGTGCAAATTGGCACCAACTGTGATGCAATCTACAGGTCTATGCACCGTAGCATGAAAAATACATTCTCTTTAATTTCATGCCGTGCTTACTCATTCCAAATTCAAATTTGTTTTTGTATCAGCTCATTGAAATGATGTCATGGCCTAAAGGATAAAAAAAGTTGTTTCTGCTCGCAATTTCATGACCCATTGTGGGGACAATAGGAAAGTAAAATTGATCAGCTTTAGCAAGGATGATTTAGCAATGGGCATCCTAAAGGTCAAGCAAAGGGAAGGGTGACCATCCTCTGAAGCTGCTCTTGCAGATACAACAGATTGGCATCAACCAAAGCCCAGAAGTGAGTTGCCTGACAAACATTTTGTCTGTAGGTGGAGTCATAGAGTCATGGAATCATACAGCATGGAAACAGACCCTTTGGTCTGATTCGGCCACGGTGACCACATTTCCCAAACTAAACTAATCCCATTTGCCTGAATTTGGCCCACATCCCTCTAAAATTTTCCTATTCATGTACCTTTCCAAATGTCTTTTAAATGTTGTAACTATACCCATTTGCCGAGATTGGCCAAGCATGGTCTCCTGGCGCCGACAACAATGGTGGAGGCAAGATAGTGCCAAAGAATTGTGATATAGTTCCAGTGTCAGTGGCACAGCTCCAGGACATGGCTGGGGCTGGGTACCTGACAGCAGAGTTGGTGGTGTACCAGCTGCAGTGGCGTGTGGGGACTCGGGCACCTGAGTGTTTGCAGACTGAGGGATGGACTTTGTGGCTTTTTGTTTTCTGGCAGCAAGGTCTCATGTCGGAAGTGGGGGAGTGATCTGGATGTTTCCTCTTTCTTTCGGCTGTTTCTTTTATTTCTTCCTCTGTTTTTCAATCCTGTCTTGTGTATTCTAAGATGGCGCCGGGAAATAGCAACTTGTACACTTTTCATTGTATTCCTGTACTTGAGTATATGTGACAATAAAATCAAATTAAAAATAAAATTCCTTTGGCAGTTCATTCCACACACAAACCACCCTATGCATGAAAAAGTTGCCCCTCAGGTCCGCTTACATCTTTGTCCCCTCACCTTAAAAATAGTTTTGAACTCCTGCCCACCCTAGGGAAAAGAAACTTCCCTATTCTCCTTATCTATGTCTCTCATGATTCTATAAACCTCTATAAGGTCACCTCTTAACCTCCCACCCTCCAGGGAAAAAAGTCCCACAGACCCAGTCTCCTTGTATCTCAAACCATCCAGTCCTGGAAACATCCTGGTAAATCTTTTCTGAACCCTCTCTAATTTAATAATTTTCTTGTGCACCGCCTGAGGGGTAAGGAAGGAAAAAATAAAATTTATGGGACATTTCATGATGCAAGTTCCCAACACATTATTAAAAGCTGTTGGTGGAACAACCACCTGGCAACCAATGTCCCAGGAACCTGGGTTCAAATCCAGCCACGGCAAATGGTGTAATTTGAATTCAATAAAAAAAAAGTTTAATGATGTCCATGAATCCGTTGTTAATTAATGGAAAAACCATCTCATTTACTAATGTCCTTTGGAGAAGGAAATCTGCCATCCTTACCTGGTCTGACCTACATGTGACTCCAGACCCACAGCATTGTGGGTGATTTTTAACTGTCCTCTTGTAATTAGAGTAGGCAATACATGTTGGCCTAACCTGAGCTGTCCACATTGAATGAGTGATTTTAAAAAAAAAACCTGAAAGTCAATCCCCCACCACAGAATATGGTTCCTGGGTAGGGAAGGGGAATTAGTGATTGTGCAAAATGGAAATTTCACTTCTAACTGGGTCTCAACCATTACAGACGAGGGGCAGTAAGGACCTGGGAGAGGAATCAGGGTAAGTTGTAGCATCTATAGGGCAGCTGTTATCAAGCTTGGGACAAGCCTCACCACAACACTGTGGAAAAGGTGTGAGTGAAAAGGGAAGGACAACTGCGGCTACTCATACATTGATGACTTTGTCATTTAAAAGTGAGAGTGGTGTGTAAGCCATCTCAAACAATCAAGGTTTAAAGATTCTCAGGAAAAGTCATCTTAACGAAGAGTAAGCACTGAAGAGATTTGATGCTAGGGTTGTTACATTGTATCTGTCTGGAAGGAATGAATGGACTGGACCTTTTCTCTTAATCATTGTTTAAAATGAAGCCAACTTTTCTGCCACCCACCCAAGTGGGTGGGTATTAGCAACGACACGTCTGTGACAAATAAGGCACTGAGACACTATCCTGAACTGTTCGTTTACTTCTAAGATTCCACTCCATCAACGTACGACTGAAAGATACCTGTAAGCAGGTGTGCACAAGTTTTCCAAGCAGTTATCACAGAGTCATAGAATTGTAAAACATGGAAACAGACCCTTTGGTCCAACTTGTCCATGCCAACAAGATATCCTAAATAAATCTCGTCCCATTTTCCAGCATTTGGCATGTATTCCTCATGATGGGAACCAAAACAGCAATTGCTGGAGGAACCCAACAGATCTGGAGAGAAAATAGAATTAACATTTGTGAGTCAGACACAGGGAGAATGTGCAAACTCCACACAGACAGTTGCCCGAGAGGGGGATTGAACCCAGGCCCCTGGTGCTGTAAGGCAGCAATGCTAACCACCGAACCGCCATATAAGCAAGTGCACAGATGCACAAGGATTGATGTGGCTATAAGTCAAATTGATGGAAGGAGTGACATGCTGGGGATGGGAGGGGTTACTTAAGAAGGCAGATTGAGGAGGTTAGGGTAAAACACTGATCAGGATGCTGAATGCCCTTTTGTCCCTTCTTAGATTATTAAACAATCTCAAGGGTGGTGCAGACTCTCACCTCTGACATCCTTCATTGCCTATAGTATCACTTCCTTGCTTTCACTGGCAGGCATCTTCTTCACATGAGTAAGGAATAATGCCTCCTTGTGGGCCTTTACAGCTTCCTCCCCATTCGTATCTTCAACTACTTCCACTATGCATCACATCAAGAGGGCTATCACTGAAGGGAATAGCAACGATTGAACATATGCACAATGGTCTATCGCTTTCTACTACAAACCTATTGAATTTCACTTTTGTAAAGTCCTTTTCCATATCAAAATTGGCATATTCAGATCATCAGCATATCTGCTCAGCCAAACCAATTGGGAAACCCAAAAACCGAGGAGTGCTAAGAGTAAAAGCAGCTGAATAATGCACTGCTAGTTTTTGAAATAACTCCACAGAATCCAATTTCTCATCAACAAGTCACTCTTTGTTTACATGTACGTAGTACTTGACACTGGTCCAGCTTCCTCAGAGCCAGCTCTCAGAGTGAACAGAACCCCTGACAATCCTGTTTATATCTGTAAACCATTAACAGCCCCAATCAGGGAACTCATATTTTATGAGGTCCACCTGACTGATCTCATTACAATCACTACAGATTTATTTTGTTTTTCAGGGTATCCCTGCCCCCATCACTTCAACAAGTTAAAAACCAGGGCTGGATGTGGAGGAGAGCCTACAGCAACTCTTAACAAAATGTCACTGAATAAGTCTGGATGATGCATTTGTGATGTTTGGAACGTGATGTTTAAATGACTAGCTACTAATTAGCCCAGTCTCTGATTGATCACATGGCCATGTCATAATCTAATGCAGGTAACAGAGCTACACCAACTGTATCAGAGATAGTAGGAACTGCAGATGTTGGAGAATCTGAGATAACAAAGTGTGGAGCTGGATGAACACAGCAGGCCAAGCAGCATCAGAGGAGCAGGAAGGCTGACGTTTCGGGCCTAGACCCTTCTTCAGAAATGGGGGAGGGGAAGGGGTTTCTGAAATATATAGGGAGAGAGGGGGAGGCGGATAGAAGATGGATAGAGGAGGAGATAGGTGGAGAGGAGACAGACAGGTCAAAGAGACGGGGATGGAGCCAGTAAAGGTGAGTGTAGGTGGGGAGGTAGGGAGGAGATAGGTCAGTCCAGGGAGGACGGACAGGTCAAGGGGGCGTGATGAGGTTAGTAGGTAGGAGATGGGGG